>NC_090303.1:101949207-102564207 GCF_039906515.1 Pseudorca crassidens | reverse complement strand
TACATCCTTAAAAATAATAAAGTCCCATTCAGATTGATGTGACCACCCCCCCCAAGAGGGGAAAATCCTCTCTCCCTATTTTCTGGCATGCACACCTCTGCACTAGCAGACCATACAGCTATCACGTGATCACAGGGCTGTCTCCTTTGTGAAACCATAAGCCACTTTGTCAGAATGGGTCCTGGGAGGCCAATTCTGAGATAGAGATAGAGATGGAGATGGGGATGGGGATGGGGGTGGGGGTGGGGATGTGGTGGGGGTGGGGATGGGGATGGGAATGGGGTAGGGGTGGGTATGGGGTGGGGGTGGGGGTGGGGACAGGGGTGGGGGGGTGGGGATGGGGATTGGGGTGGCGATGGGGGGGATGGGGGTCGGGGTGGGGGTGGAGTTGGGGGTGAGGGTGGAGTTGGGGGTAGGGGTGGGGATGGGGGTGGGGGGTGGGGTGAGGTGGGTGTGGAGTTGGGGGTCAGGGTGGAGTTGGGGATGGGGGTGGGGGTGGGGATGGGGTGGGGATAGGGATGGGGGTGGGGGTGGGGATGGGGATGGGGACGGGGGTGAGGGGGTGGGGATGGGGATTGGGGTGGGGGTGGGGATGGGGTGGGGGGATCAGGGTGGGGGTGGGGGTGGGGGTGGGGATGGGGATTGGGGTGGGGGTGGGGATGGGGATGGGGGTGGAGTTGGGGGTGAGGATGGGGATGGGGGTGGGGATGGGGATGGGGGTGGGGATGCGGTGGGGGTGGGAGTGGGGATGGGGTGGGGGTGGGGATGGGGATGGGGTGGGGATGGGGTGGGGGTGGGGGGGTGGGGATGGGGACAGGGGTGGGGGTGGGGATGGGGTGGGGATGGGGACAGGGGTGGGGGTGGGGATGGGGTGGGGATGGGGGTGGGGAGGGGGGCGGGGAGGGGGGTGGGGAGGGGGGTGGGGATGGGGGTGGGGAGGGGGTGGAGTTGGGGATGGGGGTGGGGGTGGGGATGGGGCTGGGGGTGGGGCTGGGGGTGGGGATGCGGTGGGGATGGGGGTGGGGATGCGGTGGGGATGGGGTGGGGGTGGGGGTGGGGATGCGGTGGGGATGGGGATGGGGTGGGGTGGGGGTGGGGATGGGGATGTGGTGGGGGTGTGGATGGGGATGGGGTGGGGGTGGGGGTGGGGATGGGGTGGGGGTGGGGATGAGGATGGGGATGGAGTTGGGGATGTGGGTGGGGGTGGGGATGGCGATGGGATGGGGATGTGGGTGGGGATGGGGATGGAGGTGGGGTGGGGATGGGGATGGGGGTGTGGATGGGGGTGGGGGTGTGGATGGGGGTGGGGGTGGGGTGCGGTGGGGATGGGGATGGGGATGGGGGTGGGGGTGGGGTGCGGTGGGGATGGGGATGGGGTGGGGGTAGTGATGGGGGTGGGGATGGGGTGGGGATGGGGGTGGGGATGCGGTGGGGATGGGGGTGGGGTGGGGGTGGGGATGGGGATGGGGTGGGGGTGGGGATGGAGTTGGGGATGTGGGTGGGGATGGGGATGGGGCTGGGGGTGGGGATCGGGATGGGGATGGGGTGGGGGTGGGGATGCGGTGGGGATGGGGATGGGGATGGGGACGGGGGTGGGGGTGGGGGTGGGGATGGGGGTGGGGATGTGGATGGGGTGGGGATGGGGTGGGGATGGGGTGGGGGGATGGGGGTGGGGATGTGGATGGGGTGGGGATGGGGTGGGGATGGGGTGGGGATGGAGGTGGGGGTGGGGTGGGGAGTGGGGGTGGGGTGGGGGTGGGGGCGATGGGGGTGGCGGTGGGGATGGGGGTGGCGGTGGGGATGGGGGTGGCGGTGGGGGTGAGGATGGGGATGGGGTGAGGATGGGGATGGGGTGAGGATGGGGATGGGGTGAGGATGGGATGGGGTTGGGGATGGGGGTGGGGATGCGGTGGGGATGGGGGTGGGGATGGGGATGGGGTTGGGGTTGGGGAGGTAAGGGGAGAGAAAGGAAGGGAAGTGGAGGAAAGGGGAGGGGAGGGGAGCACTGTCAAGAGGGAGGGGTCAAGCCGGATGCAGTCTAAAGAAGACTTCAGCTGACCCTGCGTGGAGGCTGTGAGCCAGGGATCACCCTTCAGAGTTGATCCAAGTTGAAGCCAGAGGGCAGTGACTCTGTTACCTCCCTCCCCCCACTTCAGCGAGTCACTGGAGGGGGAGTGGGCGGGAGAACAGGGGTCCATGAAATGGATGTGACCTTGGGGAGGCTGCAGCCCAGGCATCCCCATAGGGGCTGCCGGCTGAGAGGTATCTGCTGGAGCTAAGACCTCCATCACTGGGGGCGGGGGGGAGGGGGATGTATGTGGTGCATCGCAGCATCCACCACACTCCCTGAGGGAACAGTCCAACTCTCACTCATTACTAGGCACACTATCTCTAGAAAGGGCATCTAACAAGTTCTATTATCTTTAGGACAATAGAACTACTACTCCATTCTGCCGTCCAACGTGTCCCCTGTGGCCTCAAGGAGCTTTGCGACCTCTTATCTCCAGTGCTGACCACAGCCTGCTGGTGATGAAGAACCTTCCAATTTCTCCAGATCGCCAAGGACAAGACTGCACAACCCAAGGGCATAGATCAGGCAGTGCTGTATGTATTTGAAAAGCCATAGCTCTGTGCCTAAGATGTGTATACAGCATAAGGTCCATAGAATATAGCCCACTAAATGTTCTGGTTTTCATACTTAAAACCTGGTATGGATTAGATGCTCTTTTGAAAGAACTTCAGTTAAATCTGCTGGTCAATCTTAGACTCCTATGAAGACAAGTGAAACAGCCAGGTGGGATCACAGTCCTATACCTTGGCGCACTGGTCTGTTCTCTGAGAAGCAGTGTTTGCGTTCTCAGCTCTCCTGTCAGATAAAAACTGCCTTATGTAAAAGAAGGTCATTTCTCTACATCATCCTGCTGGTGGGGTGCACTGCGGCTCACCCCCAATCTCTCCAACTGAGAATAATGCCAGCTCCAGCACCCCACCTGGGCTCCCCTCCAAAATATTTCACCTGACAGCGAAAGCCCAGCCAAATACCATCTTTTCACTCTCATTTCTCCTCTGAAATCCTGCAGCATTTGTAGATAGATCAGAGGCTTAACCTCGATCACATATTAACGTATATAGTTTTCCTAATAAGACTACAAAATCTCAAGGGTCGAGAAGGTGCTGAATATTTCCTTCTGGGCACCTGCGCATTCAAGGTGAGATGGTAAGGCAGCTCCAGCCCATCAGTGCGGCGGTGGGCACCTTGGGTGTAGCAAGTGAAGGATGGGGTTTCTATGATCCAGGCTCACACACCACAGTGCAAAGCGGATGTTAGAAACGGGATGGATGGAGGAGGGAGAGGAAGGGGAAGCATCTCGGGCGGATGGAGAGGGGAGGGACCCTCCTGCCCTCTCTCCATCCCCACGCACCCACCTGTGCCCACTCCCTGATAACACTCACTCCCAGAGGCACTGCGGAAACGTTTTCATCCTTACCATCCGTTAAAGCCGGCAAAGTACAGAGGACCTTTGTCTTTACGAATCAACACAGCAACTTCTCAGCTATGGTCCCTTACGTAAAATTTCTAGATGACTCAATTAGTTCCATTTATTCATTCACCAAAACCTTATTTTATCCATTTTAAGCTAAAAGCTTTCTTAAATGGATGACACACCTTCATGCCTTCTTAAGCAGTGAGTACTGATCCTCTACCCTCTTCCTTATTCAGAATCGCCATCGTGCATACGAACTCCTGTGCTGAGCTGACCTTTCTCACCATCGGGGTCAATCCTACAGTTGGGGTGCAGCCCCTTGCCCCCTATGAGTTGCGGCTTCTGGTGGGTGAGTCACAGGGGGGTGGGGGTGGTGAGAGAGATAGAAAGAGAGAAAAAAAATTGTAGCCCTGAGACAGGGAGGCTCCTGGACCCCCCAGCACGAGGATTTGGTGACAGTCACCTCAGCCCTCCTGGGTTCAGGCATCTGGCTCCACCTCCCGGGCGAATTCCGCACAGTGAGAAAGTTGGGTGTGCGGCCAGCAGGGAGAGGGGGGGTCCTTGGACCCAGGCTTGGCCCATGGCTCTGAGTTCTTGTTTCCAAAGAGCCAAGAGGGTTTTAGGGGCACACTGTCTCTGAAGGTAAAATCGTAAAATAGTTTGCTCTCTGTCACCCAAATCCCATTTGGTTCATTACCACTCCGTGCTGTGATAAGGTTTTTAAATAACCTGGAAGCGTTAATGCATGTAATCTGTCCTCCCTTCCCTCAGATTTCAGCTCGGAACTGCCCTCTGAGGATGGATCGTGAGCGCAGCACTTTGCAGCCACGCGGGACCCCGCACACTCGGCGCTCAGCCCGGAGCCAGAATCCGCGAGCCGCCCAGGACCAGAGCGGACGGCGGTGCTAGGACGCCCTCTGGTGTCCGCCTATGGGACACGCGGCCTGGAAACCTGCTTCCAAGGGTCAGACTGACCGCGGGCATCCGGAATCACACATCTTGACGGGTGACGCTCCCCCAACCCCCGGAAACCTAAGCAGTCGGAAAGCAAAGGCAGGGAAGAGAGCGAAGGACCAAGTACCCAGAGACGGCCCATCTCACACTCTCGCATCCCTATCAGCTTTCCCCCTCCCGGCAAACTCGACAGCTCAATTTACATCCTCCGTTTGGGGACCAGGAAACTGAGGGTCAGAGGTTAAGAAATACACTGAGGGGCTTCCCTGGTGGCGCAGTGATTGAGAGTCCGCCTGCCGATGCAGGGGACGCGGGTTCGTGCCCCGGTCCGGGAAGATCCCACATGCCGCGGAGCGGCTGGGCCCCTGAGCCATGGCCGCTGAGCCTGAGCGTCCGGAGCCTGTGCTCCGCAACGGGAGAGGCCACAACAGTGAGAGGCCCGCGTACCGCAAAAAATAAATAAATAAATAAATACACTGAGGTTCACACAATAAGTGAGGACCCAGGATTGAAATCTTGGCCTCCAGATTTTCAGCTCAGGTCTTTTAAACTCCGTTATGTACTAATTAATGGAAGGCATGAGTGGATTGCACCAAAAGAAAGCTTCCTATGGTTTGGAGAAGCAGGATGTGGAGAACAGGCACTTGACCTTCTTGTGTGCTCACTGATAAAGGAAAAGAGACACGCCTCTCACAAGCACCGTCAAAGTGTCCAGCGATGTCGTGTACAGGACAGCATTCTGCACAGTGGGCTTACCATTCATATTCTTGTTTTCACTAAGAGATGATTTTGTTGTTAAATTATAAACCAAAGATTAACTTACCCAACCGAGCAGTCATTTATACACTTCCACCACAAACACACATACACACACCCACCTTTCTACCAAGAAATTACTCAAAATCACTACTGAGGTCTACCAGGGCAAGGAAAGTCGCCAAACGTAACGAAGTTTAAGGCAAACACTGAATAACGTTTTAGTGTAAGTTCGTCCCATACAGTGTTTGGAATGTGCTGCAAATATTGCATGGGACATAGTTATGCTAAAAAATTATTTGTTGTTTATCAGAAATTTCCATTTAACTGGGTGTCCTGTATTTTTTTCTGGTGACCCCATGTGAAAGCTGACTGCGGCAATCTTCAGGGTCACAAAAGCAGCTTTAGGAAGCCAGGTATGTGAGGAATAGCAATGGGGGGTCTCAGAATGTGGAAGGTGTACAGAAAGAGAGGTAAGAGGGCACATCAACACAGACACTGCTGGGGGCCAGCCCAGTGCACTGTAAAACAGAGCTGGACAGAGAAACGAAATTCTGCCCAGAAAATTAGGACTATGATGCCCCTTCAGAGCAAGTCTTTAACATTCGACCAGTGTATATTTAGCAAAGGTGGAAAGAAATGACTTTTCTATTAGTAAACATATTATATCTCTTTATGTTCCAAATAAGACATTCATTAAATGCCTTGAGCATCATATAGCATTTTACCCTATTTGGAGTGGACGGCAATGAATTTTTTTATGAGTCTATTATCACATGAATGGGGCTAATAATTTACATTTTGTTCATTATGTCAGGATACGGGGAAGCGGGTACTGTGTTTCTGAGTTACTTAA
Organism: Pseudorca crassidens; assembly: GCF_039906515.1. Lineage (NCBI taxonomy): Eukaryota > Metazoa > Chordata > Mammalia > Artiodactyla > Delphinidae > Pseudorca > Pseudorca crassidens. The sequence goes on along the minus strand of NC_090303.1, from coordinate 102,558,156 downwards.
ATATTGTCTAAATATATATTCTAGATCAGCACCCCAGTCAGGTTCCTGGCAAACCCATCCCTTAATCCAAATGTGAACAGTATCTCATTACGTACAGCATAGCTTATGTTTTTGCTGGGGCAAGGTACTGAAGAATATGAATACGGCAGATTACTTGAGCTGGCTTTCCAAGTTCTTAATTGATTTGTCTCCACCCAGTTTCCTTTCTATCACCATCCCTAATTTTAAAGTAAGTATTTTCAACTTCTATGCATGGAAAAATGTGAGTATATATCCCCCTCGGCCCACAAAATCATCAAAATATCAATGAGATGCCAAACCTCCCACAAATTTTGGAGATGAGGGCCAGAATTATTTTATCTGAATAGTGAAAACAAAAACCAAATACTAATCTTTAAGGCCTTTCAGGTGCAAAAAACTAAAATCAACGTTGTTTATTAAAGTATATGCTAGTCAGGAAGTGCCTCTTCATGCTTCTGTTTGGCCATGACAATAGCAATTCACAAGGTTTTGTCAGAATTAGAGGAATTGATCACAGAAAGCATTTAGAACCGTGCCTGGCAGAGTATAAGTGCTTAAACCAATCCATGTCATTATTATTATTATTATTGGTGTTGTGCTACGTGAAATAAGTCAGACAGAGAAAGACAAACACTGTATGACATCACTTATATGTGGGCTCTAAAAAATACAACAAACCAGTGAATATAAAGAAAAAGCAGCAGGACTCACAGATATGGAGAACAAACTAGTGGCTAAAGGTGGGGAGAGGGAGGGGGGAGGGGCAACATAGGGATGGGGGAGTGGGACGTGCAAACTACTGAGTGAAAGACAGGCTACGAGGATGTATTGTACAACGCGGGGAATAGAGCCAATATTTTGTAATTACTGTAAATGGAGTGTACCCTTTAAAATTATATTAAAAAATAAAAAATAAAGCCAAAAAAAATTTTTAATAGAAGGCATCAGATGACATCCAAGGGAAGATACTTGTTCTAGGCTTAAGCATAGTTCCAGTCTTCTCCCTCTTTTCCAAGCTAGTTGGGCAGATATTGAGAACCCTCCACCCCCAGGGTCGCCGGTCAATTCAAGGAGAAAGTTCATGGAAGGTTCTACGAAGCAGCCCGGCATGTGACTCCACGGATCACAGGCTGCTGTGGTCAAAGTCAGCACACAGGCCGTTGGGGGTGGTTTGGAGGCACCAGCGTTTCTGAGCACCTGAACCGTGAATGCTGTGTTCGTTTGCTAGGGCTCTCGTAACAAAGTACCTCAGACTGAGGGGATCGCACGACAGCAGTGCATGGTCTTCCCGTTCTGGAGGTCCCTGGGGACCGGCCGTCTGTGGTTCCGGGTCGAGGACCCGGTATATTTAAGTCCTCCTCTTCCCCCACTTGCTCCCTACCTGACGGGGTCCCACCCCCAGCCCCCCGTGAGAATAAGAACACTAGGCCCAGACAAAGAAAGATAAATATCAAATGATATCGCTTAGATGTGGAATCTAAAAAAAAAAAAAAGATACAAGTGAACTTATATACAAAACAGAAATAGACCCACACTTACGGTTCCCAAAGGGGAAAGGAATAAATTAGGAGTTTGGGATTAACATATACACAGACTACTATATATAAAATAGATAAACAGCAAGGACTTACTGTATAGCACAGGGAACTATACTCAATATTTTGTAATAACCTATAACGGAAAAGAATCTGAAAAAATTGATATGTGTATATATATGTATAACTGAATCACTCTGCTGTACACCTGAAACTAGCACAACATTGTAAACACCGTAGATCAACTTTACTTCAATTTTTAAAAAAACCACACACTAGGCCCTCCGTAGATCTGAGGATGATATAATCAAACTACCGTGAATGGCCTGGTTCAGCGCCTGGCACACAGCAAACATTCAATACATGCAGGGCCTGTCCTCACTTGTAATAGGATTAAATGGATCCATGTCCGGACCTGGCACACTGTAAATGCTACCTATGGCCATCATTACTACTTATTATTGAATTTTACAAAGTAGAGTACGATTGCAACCATCAAGGCATTTAACATACAGCTCGAGAGTTGAGCAGTAAACCCACAGGAAGGTGAATCAGGCAGAGATGGCCATGACGAGGGACCAGTATCAATGTCAGGGGTCCAGGAGCTGAAGCAGGATTTGTGCTGAAGAGGAATGGGTCTGAGGACATCAAAGCTAGAGGCCAAGGTCCTTTACCCGTGTTTAAACGGTGTGCTTGAACAACTTAAGATTAAGGGGAAGGGGGGAGGAGGTTGGGGGAAGGATGGAGTGTGAGGTTGGGATTAGCAGATGCAAACTATTATAAGTAGTATGGATAAACAACAAGGTCCTCCTGTAGAACACAGGGAACTATGTTCAATATCCTGTGATAAACCATCATGGAAAAGAATATGAAAAAGAATGTGTATATATATATATATATATATATATATATGTATGTATAGTTGAGTCACTTTGCTGTACAGCAGAAATTAACACAACACTGTAAATCAACTATACTTCAATAAAAAATATTATTTAAAAATGAAAAAAAAATTACTAAGGAAAAGAAAGATTAAGGGGGAATTTTCATGAGTTTGTGCTTTAGATCCAAAACCCCACAGGAGCCAGCAGCCCACGGTCCGAGTGGTCCTGGTTTGTGATGTGTGATGATCCAAGACCCACTGTTCACTTTTTCCAGTCCCAGGAGCTCCCCGTGTGTCCAGGCTCCCGAGTCCTTTCCTTCCCATCCACGTTTGCAGCGGCCCCATCACATCTGCCAGCGGTCAGCAGCCACCATCCAGGAGGTCAGCACGTCCCAGGAGCATCAGATGGACACAGACCCAGCCCATTACCACACGCCCCTAGATGCCCCATCAGAGCCGCCGGGCTGGGCCGGGTGAGGGCGCAGTGGGTGTGGGAATGCAGCTTCCTCACCCAGATTGGCTTTCTCTGCACGTTCCCTGAGATATTTCAAAGATGACGACTTGGGTTCAAAAGGCAAGCAAGCCAATTCCCTTAATGCCTGGAGACACATGTATCCAGGCCTTCAGAGCCACCACGAATTCCCTTATCTGCCTTTGGCAATGAGCTCTTCTTAGAAGGTCTTCACGAATTCCTAATGGTCGGAATCGATTTGCTACATTTTTCGTGTTAAAAAATACTTAAAAAATTAATCTCCAATCTTGGGCTGCTATTCATTTCAAAGCTCCTCCTCCTTTATTAAAGGCATCATTTGTTATTTCAGTCAGACCCCCCAACCTCCACAGCCTCCCACACGCCAGAGCACAACACGATCACTGCTTTCTACACCCTCCTTGGCCCGCTGTCCTTTCTGCTTAAAGACTTGACTCCCTCATCACCCAGTGACTGCCGTCACGAAATATCCAGTTGGCTCGAAGAGGTCATTTGACGATCACTAGCATTAAAAAGGGGGATGGGGTAGGCGCGTCCTCTGACGCTGCGAACCCAGGCTTCTCTGGCTTCAAGCTCACAGGTGCCTACGCGGTCCCCTCCCTCTGCCCATCATGCATCCCACCTTGCCTCCCTCCCGTATCTGCGGTTTATCAAAGGTAGCAGGTGGTGGAGGTCATGGGAACTGGTGATGCCTCCCTGCCCTGGCCACTCCCTTGCCTCTGCCCCCAGGAGCTCCCAGCTCAGCCCAGATCTTTCCATGCTCTGTACCTTGTCCATCTCTTTTCCCTTAAACAGAGTACTGTGGCATCAGAAGCCCACAAACATTAGCTGAAAACTTAATTAACTGGTGCTTAATACGAAAGCACTTACTGATTTATTAGTCAACATCCACGAAGAATGTCTCCTACAATTAGAAAAGCAAACAGGTTCCCTCTCTAGCATCCTCTGGGTGATTCTGAGGCCGGGCCCGGGCTCTGGAGGAAAGCATTGCCGGCAATTTCCCAGGATGCCCTGAGCCCGAGAGAGGGGGTTGGAGGTCAGGTGTGTCAGTCGGGGCTCCAATAGCAGGCCCAACAGGAGATGTGCATGGACGTGAGGGCAGGGGCCAGAGAGGGATTTATTTTAAGGAACTGGCTCACATGATTGGAGGGACTTTGCGCATCTGAAACTTAAGAGTGTTGGCTGACCATTTAGGAAGTCAGGAAAGAGTTGGTGTTACAGTCTTGAGTCTGAAATCTGCAGGGCAGCCAGGCTAGCTGGAAACTCAGGCAGGACGTCTATGTTAACAGGCTTGCGGCAGAATTCCTTCTTCCCCAGAAACCCTCAGTGTTTGCTCGTAAAGCCGTCAGTTGATGGGATGCAGCCCAACCACATCAGGGAGGGTGATCTCTTTAATGTCAGCTGATCGTAGATGTGAATCACATCTACAAAACACCTTCATGGTAACGTCTAGACTAGTGTTCGGCCAAACAACTGGGCACCAGAGGCCAACCAAGTGGACACATAAAATAACCATCACAGGTACCATGACTCTTCCTTCCGTTTTAGAAAGGGCTGCTCATCTAATCTGCCAATGCCTTTGGGTACGCTTTGAACAAGGCTTACGCCATTAGGTTCTCAATGGGACCATTTCTTTTGGGTCTGACATCTTTGTTTATTTTTTTTATTGAAGTGTAGTTGATTTACAATGTTCTGCTAATTTCTGCTGCACAGCAAGGTGATTCAGTTAAACATATATATACATTCTATTTTTATATTCTTTTCCATTACGGTTTATCACAGGATATTGAATGCAGTTCCCTGTGCTCTCCATTAGGACCTTGTTGTTTATCCATTCTCTATATAACAGTTTGCAACTGCTAACGCCAGACTCCCACCCCATCCCTCCCCCAGCCCCTCTCCCACTTGGCAACCACAAGTCTGTTCTCTGTCTGTGAGTCTGATTCTGTTTCATAGATAAGTTCATCTGTGTCTTATTTTAGATTCCACACATAAGTGGCATTGTATGATATTTGTCTTTCTCTGTCTGACTTACTTCACTTAGTACGATCATCTCTAGGTCCATCCATGGAGCTGCAAATGGCATTATTTCATTCTTTTTTATGGCTGAGTAATATTCCTAAATGGGACCACTTCTTAACAGACTGTGGAATTAATAAAGTTGATGCTTGATTGTAGAATTTTAAAACCTTGAGGAATTTAAAAACTCAATCGGAAAGCTCTGGGAAGGTCCAACATACGTCTAGTGAGCACCTGGTTCATTCCTCTACTTCTTGGAGGTCCCGCGTTCACCATTTTTAAAGTCACAAGAGACTCCTCCCTGATGCCTGAGAAAGGGGAAGTGGGAGAGGGATCTGACGGAAAAATGGAAGGTAATATCCAATACGCACTAAGAGCTTAATACACAGGAATAAATGGATGTTCCATTAAAAGCCAAAAGGCAACAAGTTAAATAGGCCTTCTCCTGCTTATGGCCTGTACACGTGGTGATATATAGATGCAATAAGACTTAATTGGTTTTGTCGAGACGGCACAGAAGAAAAAACTACAGATCCCAATTGCTGCCCCTAATTAGAATTTCAGAGAAACTGATTACCCACTCCTCCATCGTGTTCTAATCTTCTCGATCAAATCTGTGCACCCAGCCTTCCTGGTGAGTCCTCTGATACCCCTCCCATTGGGTCTGAATGATTAGGTCACCCTTGCAGATCGCCACAGATGCTCAGCCCGGGCTGACTGGAGCGCCTGACCCCTAGCATCCTCCAGCACTTACACATGACCTTGTGTTATTTACGATGTCATGTGGATGTCTTGTCTCTGCATCAGAATTGCAAATGTTTAGAACAGCAGCCATATCTTACCACCCACTATTGTGGTCAACAAATGCTCCACGAATGATGCTCCTTTACACAGACGTCTGCAAAATTTTAGACACCATCATGACAACAGTGATTGTGCAGACAGCCAACAGAGCACTTCTACGTGTTCCCTTATTCGATTCTCCCCACATCCCTGTAACATAAGTGACTTCATTTCTCATGTGGTCAACAGGAAACTGAATCTCTCATGTCTTCAGTTACAGACAGTGCTGGAAAACTGCACAGCTACATGTTAAAAAAATGAAATTAGAACATTCTTTAACCCCATACACACAAGTAAACTCAAAATTGATTAAAGACCTAAATGTGAGACCAGACACTATAAAACTCTTGGAGGAAAACATAGGCAGAACACTCTCTGACATAAATCGCAGCAGTACCTTTTTTGATCCACCTCCCAGAGTAATGGAAGTAAAAGCAAAAATAAATGAATGGGACCTACTGAAACTCAAAAGTTTTTGCACAGCAAAGGAAACCATAAACAAAAGGAAAAGACAACCCACAGATTGGGAGAAAATATTTTCAAATGATGTGACCGACAAGGGATTAGTCTCCAAAATTTACAAACAGCTCATGAGGCTTAATATCACCAAAACAAAAAACCCAAGCAAAAAATGGGCAGAAGACCTAAACAGACGTTTCTCCAAAGAAGACATACAAAAGGCCAAGAGGCACATGAAAAGATGGTCAACATCGCTAATTATTAGAGACATGCAAATCAAAACTACAATGAGGTATCACCTCACACTGGTCAGAATGGCCATCATCAAAAAATCTACAAACAACAAATGCTGGAAAGGGTGGGGAGAGAAGGGAACCCTCCTACACTGTTGGTGGGAATGTAAGTTGGTACAGCCACTGTGGATAACAGTATGGAGGTTCCTTAAAAAACTAAAAATAGAACTACCATATGATCCTGCAGTCCTGTCCACTCCTGGACATATACCCAGAGAAAAACATGGTCTGAAAGGATACATGCACCCCAATGTTCACTGCAGCGCTGTTTACAATAACCAAGACATGGAAGCAACCTAAATGTCCATCGACAGAGGAATGGATAAAGAAGTTGTGGTGTATATATACAATGGAATATTACTCAGCCATTAAAAAGAATGAAATAATGCCATTGGCAGCAACATGGATGGACCTAGAGATTGTCATACTGAGTGAAATAAGTCAGACAGAGAAATAAACATATCATATGATATCACTTATATGCAGAATCTAAAAAAAATAATAATACAAATGAACTTATTTACAAAACAGAAACAGACTCGCAGACTCAGAGAACTTATGGTTACTGGGGGGAAGGGTCAGGGGGAGGGATAGAGAGTTTGGGATTGACCAAAAAAATTGTATATCCCTATATTGTACACCTGTAATTTATATAATATTGTAAGTCAACTATACATCAATAAAAAAGAAAGAAAGGGAAAAAAAAAAGGGGAGAAGAGGGAATTCCCTGGTGGTCCAGTGGTTAGGACTCAGTGCTTTCTTTGCCATGGCCCCGGGTTCAATCCCTGGTCGGGGAACTAAGATCTCACAAGCCGCACAGCTCAGCAAAAAAAAAGAAAAGGAGAAGAGACGCAGGAGAAAGCCATGTGAAGACAGACACCAGAAGGCAGGTGGCCATGGGGTGGCAGAGACAGAGGCTGGAGTGATGCAGCTGCGACCCAAGAAAGGCCAAGGACGATGGCCACCACCAGAAGCCAGAAGAGGGAGCCTGGCCCTGCCAACACCTTGATCTTGGACTTCCAGCCTCCAGAACTGGGAAAGAAGAGATGTCTGTTCTTTAATCAACCCAGTTTGTGATAGTCTGTGCCAGCAGCCCTGGGAGACTCACACAGGCGCTTTGTTTTAATTTGTTTTATTTGCTTTAAACAGTAGGCAGAGGGAAAGGGGAATAAGGAAGGAGACTGATAGTATAAGATAAAAATGAAGGATTCTTCTTGTTATTTCTATCACCTCATTCCTAGTCTCAACGGGCCGAATAAGACAGAATCGTCTGTGTTCATGGGGAATTAAAAGCCAGCAACGAGCATCTTCCGGGAAAGTGTCCTATTTCCTTAGGCTAAGATCAAAGAAAAGAGGCCTGAAAACCCCGTCAGTGCTCCTTGAAGCGACCAACCTGACTCTTGGGAAATGGAGACTGATGTCAGCACATGTGGGATCTCGGGGCAGGGGCAGCTCTGAAGCACTTAGGCCAGGAGAGGAGGCCCTACTGTCCTTGAAGCGTCAGTCCACCCTCTTTAAAAAGAAATCTATAAAAACTGATCCTTCAGCTCAGCTGTGACAGAGACTGCTCATCAATGCCCAACATCCACTCTCCTATTTTTCAGTCATGGAACACTGATTTTTAGCTGAGCCCACTGTCCCCCGGCCACACGACTCCATTTACCACCGTCGCTGGCAGGTGGTTATTGCCATGCAATCAAGTTCAAGAAAGTGCTGGATGGTGCTTCCGTGAAATACCCTGAAGAGGGAGGAGTCACTCCCTTTCTAGCCACTTTCTTCTTCCTGCTGGCTGGAGAGCATGTGTGTCAGCTGGCGCTCCAGCCACTACTATGGGCTATGAGGACCAGGGCCACAGTCTAGGGACTGTAGGCCAGAACGTTTGGAGGAGCATGTCCCCGAGGCCCTCAGGGAAATCGTAATGCCAGCCATGGAGGGCCTGCCTACAGGAGAAAATAAAACCTTATGTATTGAAACTACTAGTGATACTAGTTTTTTCCACAAGCAGTCAAGTAAGTAGATCCTTTTATTTACAAATAAAAGCTCCCCTCTTACATTAGACCGATAAAGATATGAAGGGGAAGAAAACAGGCTTCTACACTAAGTTGTGGGGGTTTTTAAAGATTTTTTGATGTGGACCATTTTTAAAATCTTTATTGAATTTGTTACAGTATTGCTTCTGTTTTATGTTTTGGTGTTTTGGCCCCGAGGCATGTGGGATCTTAGCTCCCCGACCAGGGATCAAGCCCGCACCCCCTGCATTGGAAGGCGAAGTCTTAACCACTGGACCGCCAGGGAAGTCCCTACGCTAAGTATTTTTAACCAACCTCCTCTACCCCTGAAATCTTGTTTGTAGATAATTAGATGCATGAAATGGGAATATTTTCTTACTTGCCTGACGGGAATCATTATTCACCCTGAAGAAGAAGTCATAGAGCTACTACAAGAGCAGTTTAAATTCTTTCTTTCTGTTTCTTCCCTGCTCTTATCCTTAGTACATCTCATGTTCCAATCTAATAGTAAAATCGAGCCTCTGTCTTCAGCTGACCTGGGGAACTTCTGCTCCCAGTTCTTCGTTACTGGATAACATTGTCATTTCTAAAGTGATTAAAAGAATTTGATCCTATTAAAAATACAACTTTACCAAATTTGAAACTAGCAAATCTATGTCCTTGCATCTTCTGACAAAGGGGACAGAGGGTCCAGCATGTCCTTCCCACACAATCGTTTCTCTTGTTCTTTCAGTTCTTTGGTCCCTGAGTTCAGCCTCTTCCACATATGTGCTGCTTCCAGAGAGGAACTCAATTTGCCTAACAGCTTCAGAGACACAGTTCAGATGCACCGACGAAGGAAATAAATCACCATATTTAGGATCAGACTGGTAACACATGTACGGAGAAAAAGAGCTGGAGTCTGAGGAAGCCTGAAGTGAACTGGGCATTGCAACTGCCTTCTCCCAGACACAGCACCATGAGTCACCCATCCAGGACACATCCACCCAGGGGGACGTGTCCACCCAGGGGGACACATTCACCCCGGAGGACACATCCACCCAGGAGGACACATCCACCCAGGGGGACACGTCCACCCAGGAGGACATATCTACCCAGGGGGACACGTCCACCCAGGAGGACACATCTACCCAGAGGGATGTATACACCCCTGAGGACACATCCACCCAGGATGACACATTCACACAGGGGGACATGTCCACCCAGAGGGACACATCTACCCCAGAGAACACATCCACCCAGGGGGACACATCCACCTAGGAGGACACATTCACCCAGGGGGACGCATCCACCTAGGGGCATGCGTCTACCCCAGAGAAGACATCCACCCAGGGGGACGCATCCACCCAGGAAGAAACATCCACCTAGGGGGACACGTCTACCCCAGATGACAGGTCTACCCCAGAGGGTGCGTCCACCCAGGCAGACACAGATGGCCTTTCCCAGATGGCCTTGCAGCTGGCGTTCCACATGTGACCAGGGTCTGCCCAGGCAGGAGGCAGCAATGGGAAGGAGTAGCCCCATCCTGAGAAGTCATCTTGGGCAGCACAGGGTTGCAGCCTTGTGTTTTCTTCAGGCTGTAGCAGCAAGGGCAGGAGCTACGTGGTGGGTTGGGCCAGTGCTTCCGCATTTCTGGTTGGCTTCCAGGCATTTCTCCTGATGATTGTGTTCTGGCCCTCCTGGGTATTCTGAAGCCACCAGCACTCGTTCTTTTAAAATCTAACTTGGTACAGCCATTATTTTATAATAATTTTTTTTTTTTTTTTTTTTTTTGCAGTACTTGGGCCTCTCACTGTTCTGGCCTCTCCCGTTGCGGAGCACAGGCTCCGGACGCGCAGGCTCAGCAGCCACGGCTCACGGGCCCAGCCGCTCCACAGCATGTGGGATCTTCCCGGACCGGGGCATGAACCCGTGTCCCCTGCATCAGCAGGCGGACTCTCAACCACTGCGCCACCAGGGAAGCCCATATTTTATAATACTTTTAAGTGGAGTATACTCTATAAAAATATTGAATCACTGTGTTTTACACCTGAAACTAGTATTATAAATCAACTGTACTTCAATTAAAAAATAATTAATATAAATAAATAATGAACTTGCATTCTGTGGTCTGTAACTAAAACCCTGATACATGGGAAAGTGGAACATTGGGATGCTGTATTTTGTATGCAAACCCCTGCTCATTCCCTCAGGAATTCTATACTAAACCTATGTATTATTCTTCAAGCTCTCTGCTGCTGAATATTATTTAAATTTGAAAGTATCAAGAGCAGAAGCAAGTTTTGATGCAGGTATTTCTTAAAATCCCCTCCCAACCTAACTCTGTTGAAATAACTTATCTCGTTTTCAATGTATCCTATCTGTAGGTAAACTACACGCTTTGCAAATGGAAAACGAGAATAATCAGTTCTGAAGGACAACCTCAATTTGGCCAACCTCTAACATTTATAAATAGAATACACTTTGGGGGGAAAAAAAGACAAGCTTGAGAAAGTGAAAGATAGATGTTGTTTGAATTGATCAATAGTTTATAAAAACTCGAGCATGAAATCTGTGGACACGGTTGTTCTTACAATCCTGTGCTTGCTTCATTTCAAGGAGAGACTCCCTTTGGAAGTGATACCCACAGTCTATGCCCACCGGGGGCCCTGCCAACTATGCTGAGCATATGATACTCATGACACCTTTCTGCAAATTTTTTAATTCTCCACTTTCTTACCTGTCTGATACAAACAACAGGTTTAAGCTGGATAATCAGTTTGTGCTTGACCAGAAGGAGAAGGAGATTAGGTGGAGAAGCAAACTGGTCCGTCAACAGGAGTGTCCTTGCTCTGTCCCAGGGCTGAGCCACAAGCCACACGGCTGCCCACCACGCTCAAGCTTCCCCCTAAACCCTGAACCCAAGGATACCACGGCGACGCGCGGGGGGGGGGGGGGGGGGGGGGGGGAAAGAGCCGAAGGCCCTTCCAGGCAGCCCTGCGGCTGCTCTACTTTACTATTCAAGTGTAAAAGTTTAATGGATGCCCTTAAGAAATCAAAACGTGTTTTCCGGCACGTAACTGTTTCTTTTCTCCTCTGCTTTACAAGAAGACTCATGAATCAATAAATACCACGCCCGCCCCCCCCCCCCACCCCGCCCCGTGGCAGGTCCATCCCTGAGCTGTCTCACCACCTGCTCCTCCGGGAGGGACACAGCCTTGTAATAAGAGGCATCCTTAACGAAGGACCTGGAGGAAGTCGGGGTGTTAACAGCAGCGTCCTCTCCCTCCAGGGAGGGGCTCCCCCTCCAGCAGTGGCCCCTGCGAGGTGGGCGGTCCTCACAACATCCAGCCGCCTCTCCCTCCTGCGCGCCTCTGCTTCCCGGCATGTCAGTGGTCCTTTGAATGTCTCTTCCTGGGAAACTCTGGCGGCTTCGTGGACAAACAGCCACACAGTCCTGTGATCACACAGGACTCCTCACCCAGGCAGAAAGACCTACGCCTGCCGTCCTGAAATTCTGAATAATTTTCGCACAGGGGTCCTGCCCCCAGTCAGCGAGGGGCCTGGTGATGAGACGCGGAGTCCAGTGTGCAGAGAAGAGGCTCAGCGAGGCCCTGCCCTCAGGAACAGAGCCCCGGGCGTCGGGGAGCAGTAAGTCCTTGGGCCGAAGGAACACAGGAAGATTGCCAACTGCTTCGAGGAAAAGCGAGCCCTGAGCTGGGCCTTCCATGTCTGCAAAAGTCAGACTGGCTGAGAACGCAGGCTGAAGGAAGCAGGTTCTCCCCTGAACCTGGACACCCAATCCCTTAGTGAGAGACACGCTGTTCCCTTTCTCCTCATGCAGATCCCTGCATTCCTGCAGACCGAGGGGCTCCTGGTTACATTTCTTTTTTTTTTTTAAAAAAAACATTTATTTATTATTTATTTATTTATTTTTGGCTGCGTCGGGTCTTAGTCACGGCTTGCAGGATCTTCATTGAGGCGAACGGGGTCTTTCCTTGTGGTGCGCAGGCTTTTCTCTAGTTGTGGCGTGCGGGTTTTCTCTTCTCCGGTTGTGGCTCGCAGGCTCCAGGGCACTTTGGCTCTGTAGTTTGCAGCACGTGGGCTCTCTCACTGAGGCCCACGAGCTCAGTAGTTGTGGCGCGCGGCCTTAGTTGCCCCGCAGCATGTGGGGTCTTAGTTCCCTGACCAGGGATCGAATCCGCGTCCCATGCATTGTAAGGCAGATTCTTTACCATTGGACCACCAGGGAAGTCCCTGGTTACATTTCTAACAGCTATTCTGTTCCAGGAATTGTGCTGAGCCCTTTCCTTTCCATGTATTCCCTCTTTTAATCCTTCCAACCACACGAGGTATGCATCACGACCCTCCTCTTACAGGTGAGGAAATTGATTGGGTACCAAGCTCACAGCTGCCCACTGAGACCCCAGGAGCACTGTAGATAACCTATCAGCTCCAAGGAACCCAAGGCCTGTGTGTTCACAGGGTCTCGTTATGCATTGAATGGCCTCCCCACAAACCTGTATGTCGTAATCCTAACCCACAGTACCTCAGAACGTGACCTTATTTGGAGATAAGTAGCTTTGTGTTTTTCAGTTTTTTGGGCCACGCCATGCGGCATGCGGGATATTAGTTCCCCAACTAGGGATCGAACCTGTGCCCCCTACAGTGGGAGCGTAGAGTCTTAACCACTGCATCACCAGGGAAGTCCCAGGAAATAAGTAGTTTTGAGGATGTAAGTAGTTGTGATGGTCACCCTGGAGCAGGGTGGGCCCCTCCTCTGAGATGACTGGTGTCCTTAAAAACAGGGAAAAGGTGGACCCAGACGCGCACAGAGGGAGTAGGCCATGGAGACCAGAGTTCTGCTGCCACAGGTACGGCCCTGCCAACACCCTGATCTCGGACTTCCGGCCTTCAGACCGTGAGACAGTGAATTTCTGTTGCTTTAAGCCCCCCTGTTTGTGGTACTTTGTTACTGCAGCTCTGGGAAACTGATACAGGTCTCCTCAACTGTTTCCAGGGCTTCACTATATCATCACAACACCCCAGAGAGAGTCGTGGGACCTCATCATATCCACGCCAAGGCCACTGGAGGCCCAGGGACTCACGGGGACCACACAGCACAGCAGGAACAGAGCAGGGACCAGAACACTGGCACAGCAACTACGTCTGAGGTTCTTTTCACCATCACTTGAAGTCTTCTAAGGAAAAATATATTCAGTGGTAGAAATACTTCAAAGGTTTTATTGAAATAAAGTGACAGCAGCACAGCAGCATAGACTCAGGGTTGGGGCTTTTGTGCTTTGGGGAACGGAAAAATGTAGATGGGACTTCCCTGGAGGCCCAGTGGTTAAGACTCTGCGCTTCCAATGCAGGGCGCGTGGGTTCGATCCCTGGTCGGGGAACTAAGATCTCGCATGCTGCGCAGCACAGCCAAAAATTTAAATAAATAAAGCATATGTATTCTTTAAAAAAAAAAAGAAAGAAAGAAAGAAAAAACTTAAAAAAAAATCTAGTCTGGATCATTCACACATCACTCAAAATTTCATTTTTCCAATTGAGAGACTAAATATGTGAACAGACAGCAGCCAGACCACATGTGACAACCTGCCTCGGACCCACAACCTGCAGCGTGTGAAATAAAATTCATGTTTTATGGCAAGACAAGAAAAATCTAAACATGAAAACTCTTCTCTGCCCTTTGGCCTCCTCTCTCCCCACACTGTGCACTGTGTACCTGCACCACGCATCGATCAAACCTCCCCCATCAGCAGAAATACCTGCTCAACCAAAAAGAGCCACGTTCTCCCAGCACCAAGACAACCCCTTAAAAGAGAACGTTCCTCCTTGAGCTCGTAAGGGTCACGTGACCCCCCGCGAGGGCACTTAGATCTGGATTACGCAGGCTGTCGATAATACATCATTTAATGTACACTCTGCTCTGTCTCAAGAAAACGCTTCTATAACTATGCCGTGACTTGTAAAGGGCAGAACAGTTCTCAGAGCTTTCTGAGATGCTCTTCCCGGGTTATCATCCTCAAATTTGGCTCAGATAAAATTTTCCAATTCTTTCTTAGATCGACTGATGAATTTTTCATCGACAAGCATCATCAGCCCAGGAAGCCAAACCGCACGAGCAGCAACCAGCCCAAGACAGCCAGGATAACGGACAGCTTCCCTGATTTCTGACCCCACTTCCAGCTCAGGACCAACTGGGGAAAACCCAACATGCTCCCCTAACCAATCACGTGGGGAAGCTGGCTGCCCTAGGTCCCCCACGCCCATAGTCTCCACCAGGGCGCCCCGGAGCCCCCTTCCCCTGGATGGACCCCTGCGCTCCACCGGCGCTAAGTAAGCAGCCTCTTACTTACGCGGTTCTTCATTTATTTCCATACAACAAAGTTTTATCTTCTTTACGACCAACTAAAAGGAAAGCCGTTTTCATCTTTAATGTTCCTCTACATTCTCCAGAAGAGGGGCTGCCATGAAAAACAGCCGGAGGGCAGGGCAGGGGGACAATCACAGTCCCCCCTGGATACCGAACGGGCAGAGCCCACGCGATGGAAGGCTGACCACAGTCTCCAAAGTTCTGAACCAAAAACGTCTGAAAGTAAATGACCTTTAGAAACTCTTTGCCCTAACCACAAATAGGATGCCCACTAAAACTATTAAAATGAATAAAAATTACTTTCCTCTTTAAGAATATCCACCCCACCCCCGAAAAAAAAAAGAATATTCCCCAAAGCACACAATTGTGACTGGAGATTAAAGAAAACTGGGGGTTCTCACTCAAGAACAAAGGATGTCGGCATAACATCATATCGTTCTTATTTTTATCATACTTGTTAAAAGGAATCTGTTTTCCCTAAAAAATAAAAATTGTTGTCCCAGTGACCAGCACACTATCAATCCCCCACCCCCACCCCAGTTAGCACTGTAGGAACCCCTGGCATCTCTCAATCTTTTCCTGTCAGGGATTTTGTTCATATTTGAAATCAAACTCCAATGGATAGGAATTATGTCCTTGCAGAAAAACTGCATAAATGCAGCCTGCAGACTGTAACACACTGAACGTGTGCATCCTCTCAGATGATGAATGAGAGCATAAGAAATGAAAAATTACGGAAAGAAATGCCCAACAGCCCATTTTCTTAATTACAATCTTCCTGCAAAATATACCAAAATACTTGCTGTAACTTCAACTTTCCTTAATTTTTTTTATCACCAATGACCATCAGAAGCACAATTATCATTTCTCTTCAGTTCACAGTAAAATAAAAGTAATTATTCCAAAGTAAAAACAAAAAACATCCTTTTTAGAAACCTCAATTTCCCTCAGTCTACCAAGAGCAAGATGAGAGAGGGCCCTCATCCGACAACCCGATCCGAAGGCGGCTCTCCCTGGGGGATCCCAGTAGGAAGGATCCCCCAAACTCTGTCCTCTGGACCACTGGTGCCGAGAGGTGTTCCTGTTTCGGGGGGCAGGGTGTAGACACGGAACGCAGTGCACTATATTGTGCTCAGAAGGACACGACGCATCCCAGCATATCAAAAGCTCTCGTCAACTGAGTAAAGAAAGATGCGTTCTAAAAAAAAAGAAAAAAGAAATGTGCTTTCTTTAACACAAGGTTTCCTAAATATATCTGAGCTTGGAACTTGTTTTTCAGTTCTCTGCTATAACAAGCACATCGGAAGCAGTTGCTTGGTATTAAGCCACAGTTCACTTGTGAGCAGGCCTGAGTAATTTTTGTTGGTCTCCATGGGGTCTCTGGTTCAAGTCCTGTGTCATCCAGCAAGCCCGACTCTGTGTGGTGGACACAGACCGGAATTCTGCTCATCATCAGTCACTTCTCATCCCACGTGGTCAAGAGGACCTGGTCGTGGGGAGGCCGGGGAGACGCAAACTGCTTGGTCTAAAGGTCTGTAACTCTCATCCCCACAAACCCATCTCTGATGTTGGGGAAAGAACACCAAGTCCCTTTCCCATTCTATTCACACCAGCAACAAGCATCCCCCTTGGGTAAGGAACTGAAGAAGCAGATGTCCAGTGTTTACAGCCCCAAGGCTTTCTAGAGCACTCCGCTGGAATGGCAGAGTTTAAGATTTAAGAAAAAATATATACGCTCAAAAATGTATATCCCTTTGTGTGAATGTATCAGTGATTTTTTCTTTTTTTTAAGAAAAAACAAAATCCTGAAAAACTATCCCCAGGTGTGCTTTTTAAGCCCTATCGACATCATTATTCCGTTTTTATGTAGCTGATTTCCTAATGTGACATTGTGAAACCAGGCACCTACTTTACTATGCCATGAATATAACAACTTCTCAGGGCACTGGCACGACAAACTTAGTACACATATCATTATGAGTGGTTTAGTGATCACCACCAAATTACAGAGGATGGCTTCCTCCTTGGAAGGGACACTGTTCAGAAAGGCTCGGCACATGTGCTGTCAGTTCTTTAAAAGTTACTCAACTGTAAATCAACCCGGACATGAACGGCATATCACCAGAAAGTTCATAATGCTATTCATCTTTGCCAGTAGGGGACGTTTAAGTTACATATACTATTGTAATCACGTTCTTAAACTCTAATTCAGAGCACTGTAATGATATCACGCAATAATGTTTTGATTACCTATAACGTTTAATTTATCATAGACTAAGAGCTAATGAATAAATGTTAAAACATTCTAATTCAGCTCAAGAAAATGACTGCATAATCAGAAATGCAAGTTCAGTATACCATCCTAATTAAGATGAGTCATGTCAGTGGAAAATACCAGTCACTTGTACCTTTATAGCTCACAAACATTTCTCTTGATAGCTTATTTCTAATTACTCTTTAGAGCACTTTTTCTACACTGTGCTGTATCATAAGTCCTTCTATAACAGCTCTCAAATACCACTGATTATGGACGAATCATAGGAGCTCTTTTTCTACAAAAGAAACAAAGCACAGAGCTAAGAAGAGTGAAAAACACCTACTGCTTCTCAATTCAGCAGGAGCAACTGTCTTTCAGTTTTAAAACTGAAAACTAACTGCATCCACTGGCCGTATATTCTATTATACTAAAACCCCAAAAGCCCACTCCCCACCTTCATCTGAAGATCGTAGGCGCTGGCTGCTCTGATTCCTTTTGCCCACTGTTCCACAGGGTAAGGCTCGAACTTTCTGCCAGTCTTCCCTGGCTGCCTCTGCCAGACCGTCTGGTCTCACGAACAACTTTCCCAAGAGAACTCTCCAGAGCAGCCCTCGCGTCTGGCTGACTCTCCTCTTTTCTTCCACATCTGCTCAGACTCTAGAGAAAAGCTACAGCTCTTGGCTGAAACTTCCAGGCACGGCTGTACCAACCTGACCATCCATGTTTAAAATTGTTTCACGTGCCGGAGGACTTTGTTCTCCAGAGAAAGACCGAGTTCTGCAGCCAGCCCCACCTTGGATGCCTCTACTCCATCCAAACCGGGCCTGTGTGTTAGTGAGGCATTTCATTGCCATATCAGCCCCTTCTGGCTGCTTCCCCACACCTCCACCCGGCTGGCATCTCTCGTGGTCTCAGCTGGGTGTCACTTGCTCGGGAAGCTGCGACGCCACCCAGGGCCCCTGTGGTGTGTCTCAGCGCACCCCGCACTTCTTTCTCTCGTGGCCCTTCCACAGTCTGTGATAATCTGCGATTATCTGCTTAATGCACAGCTCTCCCACTGGAAAGGAGACTCCACCTCAGACTGGCACATCCTGGGGCTAACAGGCACTTAGCAAACGTGCGTTGATGGAACGGGGACTTAGCACAGTACCCAGAACCCAGCAAGCACTCGACAAATGATGGCTTTTCCCAGTTTAAAAAAACAAAAACCGGAGGCAACCGCACAAACCCAGAGGGTGTGGTTCTATAGACTACAGTCTGAGAAGTGCAGTGAGAGCTAGACCACAGCCTCCTGTGGTTTCCTTGACAATGTCCCCATCCCCTCCTAGCTCATCTTTCCAGGAACTCTGGTCATCGGAGTTGTCCAGTAAGGTGGGATTCCTGCGGCCACTGGCTCCCCTGGAGCACATAACCCCCATCAGCAGGTGAGCAAGAAAAAGAAATGAACTGATGTTAACAAGGACCAGCAACAAGCCGACAGCAATGCCAGGGTCTGAAGGCAGGATTTCAGCTGGCCCGTTCTCTGCTCAGTCGCCAAGTTCAGCCACACTGCCGTGAAGAGGGACACCAAAAGCACCCCTCAGAACTCGTTCTCATCTGGTCACCACGGCCAAATTAGCTATAAGCACGAGGACAGACTACTCAGGCCAAAGTGTGTCTGATGGGAAACCATTAAAACTGTATCTGCAGTAGGTGCTAGTGCAGCCACGAGTGACTTAAATGGCGCTCTGATCAATTACTACAGTTGATCTGACCCCTTAATGTTGAAAATATAGCCAATGCCGTATCATTTAAATTTCATTGGCCATCATAAACTCTTGGGTTTGTAATTATTAATTTTTAACAATGTATAGCTATATTCCTCTTTTATCAATCAAAAATTTTTGAAATTCTTAGTAGCAAATACTGTTAACTTATATATATATGATTGTACACACACACACATAACCAGAAATAATCTGTCGCATCCCAAGCTAAAAACAAGGGGGTAAAACCTGAGAAATTAATCTTCAGAAAATAAACAGCTGCTTACTTTTGAGACATAAGACAGGGTAGAAAGAACTAATATTTTAACATGAGAAAAATCCTTCCGTGATACCAATATCAAGCGATAGGTCTTTTCCTCCTTTTAAACAAGATTTATTTCCATCCGACCAAGTGAAATTGATATAATTGCCAGTTAGAGCCCCACACAATTATTTTGCCAATCAATTTATATTTCTATTTAACAAGCGTGACAGTTACTTTTAAAAGAAACATTATGAAATAGTCTTCAATCAAGTAAAGAATTCTTTAACAGATAAATATTCTTAATGGCGCTCTCTTGCGGTTTGAAATAAGCTACACGCTTGATTGACCTCACAAGCCTGTTCAGCACAATCGTACTTTTTACAAATGAGATAAAACGCAGGGATCATAAAAAATGAATTCATCACAAAACTGTCGGTACTGCAGTCACACGAGAGCTCGTCAGGCGTATTAGTTAAGTTGGAGAATGAACTGGCCATCGCTACCATAAAATATACTTACGTCTTCAAGATTCCTGCGGGGTCATTTCTTCCGCTGGGCTCTCCCGCTGACCACACTGCAGACGGTGACACAGCGGAGGGAGGTCCTCTCACACACGTGTGCTACGGCATCGCACACCCACCTGTCAGGTATACGGAACACCTACTGGAGTCATGGCTTAAGAGCCAGATTTTTTTTTCAGAAACCTACTAAGTTCTTAACAGCTTTACTGAGATAAAATTAACTTGCTACAGAATTCACCTACTTAGTGTGTATAATTCAATGGCTTTTAGTGTATTCCCAGAGCTGTACAATCCTCACTAGGATCAACTTTGGACACTTTACTCATCCCAGAAAGAAACCCCGTATACCTATTGGTAGGTACATTTCCTCCTAACCTTCCCCACCCCCCAACCCTCTCCCAGGCGACCACTGATTTATTTGATATAAGAGCTAGACTGGGGGAAGGATGTTGTTGATTTATTTGATATAAGAGCTAGACTGGGGGAAGGATGTTGTGTACAATTTTATTTTTTATCTTTTTAAAAAATTTTTATTGGAGTATAGTTGATTTACAATTTTGTGTTAGTTTCAGGTGCACAGCAAAGTGATTGTTATACATATACATATATCCACTCTTTTTTAGATTCTACTCCTATATAGGTCATTACAGAGTATTGAATAGAGTTCCCTGTGCTATACAGCAGGTTCTTATTAGTTATTTATTTTATATATAGTAGTGTGTATATGTCGAACCTAATCTTTCAATTTATCCCTCCCCCCTTCCCCCATAAGTTTGTTTTCTACATCTGTGACTATATTTCCATTTTGTAAATAGGTTCATTTGTACCATTTTTTTAGATTCCACATATAAGCGATATCATATGATATTTGTCTTTCTCTGTCTGCCTTACTTCACTTAGTATGATAATCTCTAGGTCCATCCATGTCGCTGCAAATGGCATTATTTCATTATTTTTTATGGCAGAGTAATATTCCATTTTATATATGTACCACATCTTCTTTATCCATTCAAGAGATACATGTTATATCGTTAAAAAGTCTTAAAGTTATGATGGGTAACACCCCAGACACCCAAAACCCAGCTTTCATCCAAGGATACCCAAACACACAACACTTCTCACTATACAGCATACCCAGCCTGGAAAAACCAGGGATGGAGTCTTCGTGTGAATAGAAATTTAATTCAATATTTAACGGGCACCCACCACGTGCCGGGCACTGCGAAGGTCCTGGGGGCACAAAAATCAGTCCCGTTTTCCAGAACCTCAGCCAGGTGAGGGACAGAGGGCATAGCTGGTGCGTGGGTAAGAAGAGGCTGACTCGGTGGGGAAGGTCCAAGAAGGCTTCACACATTGATGATGCTGGAGCCGAGGGCGAGAGCACTCAGGGAAAGAAACCCCTTCTGGGGCTGATCCCTTCAGGATGCTGTGCACCAACCTCCCCTTGAAATAACACCGTGATACCAAAGGGGAACTTTCAGATCCCAGTGTGTTCAACTAAAGCATGTCTATGGAACACGCATAGCCAAAACTGAGGCATCCTCACACTGGCCATACAGCAGCAGCTCCCAGCACAGAGCCAGGTGTAGTGTGCATCTGTTAATCCCAAACTCCTAATTGATCCCTCCCCACCCTCCCCCCTTTGGTAATCATAAATTTGTTTTCTGTCTGTGAGTCTGCTTCTATTTTGTAAATCAGTTCATTTGTATCATATTTTTAGTTTCCGCATATGAGTGGTATCATGTGATATTCGTCTTCCTCTTACTTCACTTAGCATGATAATCTCTAGGTCCATCCATGTTGCTGCAAATGGCATGATTTCAGTGAATGCATACTTTAGATCAAATAATGACTTCTCTGCTTCCTAACTGTGTGGTCTCGAGCATGTGATTAAATCTCTTTGAGCCATAGTTTTTAACCTGGAAAATGGGGGAATAATAGTAATGCCAACTTCACAGGCTGCTAAGATTAAATAAGGTCACGTGCACTCAGCACTTGGCCAAGTTCCCCACACACTGTGCTCAGCTCGGGGCCACAACCCAAATGGACTCGGGACTTTGGCGACTGGGTCACAATCTTGCTCTCATCTCCAAGGCCCCACCCCACCTGGATGATGCCAGCACGCACCAATCTATCCAACACGCTCATCTCAAAATTCCCTCATCTCTCCCATTTCCAATGGCCTCTACACCATGCCCACTCACTTCAGTGATCCTGTTCTCACTGAGAAGTGCTCTACCTCTGAAATCTTAAACACTTACATCTTCCCTATGAGCCCACCCCCCTGACCTTGAAACTCAGGACCTTCAATACTCCCTTTCCTTTACTCCCCACCCACCCGGACTTCATAGACTTCAAGGACAGAGAAGCCCCAGGACACCTGCCCTGTCGCCACACTTGCCCAGCAAAACCCCACCCCTAAGGAAGCCAACTCGCTGCCTTCCTGCCTCTTCCGTCCGGGCTCCATGGAAGTTCCAGTGAAGGGCGTCCCCTGCCTGCCCTGTGGATTTGTTCCACTAGAAGGATCGGGTGCATCCTGGGCTTCTCCTCCCCTCAACTCTGGACCACATCATCTCCCACCTCTGCGAGGACCTTGATCAAGGAGTTACCTACCCTTCCCCCATTGGTATCTTTTTTGGTTTTTTTTTTTTGGCTGCATTGGGTCTTTGCTGCTGCGCGTGGGCTTCCTCTAGTTGCGGTGAGCAGGGGCTACTCTTCGTTGCGGTGTGCGGGCTTCTCATCGCAGTGGCTTCTCTTGTTGTGGAGCACGAGCTCTAGGCGCGTGGGCTTCAGTAGTTGTGGAACGTGGGCTCATTAGTTGTGGCTCACGGGCTCTAGAGCACAGGCTCAGTAGTTGTGGCGCATGGGCTCAGCTGCTCCGCGGCATGTGGGATCTTCCCAGACCAGGGCTCGAACCCATGTCCTCTGCACTGGCAGGCGGATTCTTAACCACTGCGCCACCAGGGAAGCCTCCCCACTGGTATCTTGAACTTCCCTCTCCTGTTTTCTTCTCCTACCCCTCACACATTTAGGAAAAAAATCATGAGCCTCATGTTCTTTGATCCAGTCTTGGCTAGAAAATTAATCAAAGCAGAAGTGGAAGCCCTCAGGAGGAGGTGATAATGCTCCCTCCGCAAAAACTGAGAGGCTGTTCCCACAGGTGGGCTGTAAAGAGCAACCCAGAGCCAGCCACCGCATCTTGTTAGAAAGGGAACGTGGGCAGATACTCACACACCAGTTAACCAGGTTTTCCTTAAGTAAGGCGTTCCTGTTATATTATCATCATCATAAAGTTATGTTTACATCTGTCAAATGGGGTAAAGTGCCTTCTTGTCATATCTACAGGTTTAATAGTTGTAAAAACTACTGACTTGTAATTTTAGAATGTTTTGTTAAAGTGTGCATTGGTTGAAATTTTTTATAGAAAACTGTTCGCTGAGAGTTATAAGGCATTTTATAAGGCATCACAGAAGGTTGATTTTACCCATCGACTCCATTAATACTTAATTCATTGCTACATTATGATCTAGTGCTAATTCAATCTGAAGAAGAGGTATGTGTAGATTTTCTTAAAATTACTAACAACTCTAAGCGTTTTTCCTCCTTATAGAATGACCAATGCACATTGCAGAATCACATCCCATTTCTACATACAGTATCTGGCAGGTTTATTGAAAAAACCAAAAAAATTATAACTCCAATCTACTAACAGCAACGAGGCCACTGCAATTCTCAGCTAGATGAGGAAACAGAAGAGAAACCATCTGCATAAGGAACAGCCAGAATTTAGATTCAGATCTTTCAGATTCAAAAGTCCTTCCTCTGCTCACCAGGGTTTTCAGCCCCAGCTACAGACGGGCATCACCTACGGGGCTTAAAAACAGAAAGTGAAAAATGAATGCCTTCCTTGTTCCCTCCCTCTCCCTGCATCCTGATGCACGTGATCTGGGAGGGGTCTTGGCCGGAGTTGAGGGCCCCTCATCACACCAGTCACGTTCTCATGTATGACTCTGTCCCACCAATGTTATGTTAAAACAAAATGCTCTGATGAAGATTCTGTAAGACGAGAAACAAAAGTACAGTCTCAAAGATAATCTTGTCCCAAACAAGGGCAACGGGAGCTTTACAAGTTCTGTGGTTGAAGGACGGGTTACAGTAGTTCTAGCTCAGCCGACGTGGGTGATACTGGGCTCCTGACACAGGGTCACTTGAGGGGCAGCTAAAACAGGAAGTGGGCACGACCCCTCTGAAGCCCGGGGCCGGCACTGGCACACAGGAGCGCATTGCTCTAGGAGTTTGGGGGAAATGCACCTGCTAGCAAGGCACCTGGCCAATCAAAGCAAGGGGGGACCAAGCAGAGGCAGAAACAGTGCGTTCTCTGTGAGAAGCACAGAGACGGTGAAGCTGGGGAGGCAAAGGGCCCCAGTGGGAAGATGCCCACCAAGACGGGAGACAGGAGGGGCCCCGAGGGCCCCACGGTTCCTGAACAGAAGAGGAAGGCGGCGGAAGCGGTGTTAGGGGAGGTGACTCCTGCCAACACGCAGGGTGCACAGGGCGCCTGCATGGGAGTTGGGAGAGTTGGGATACAGGGGCTGGAATACCAGGAGGAAGCAACCCGGCCCCGGGGCTCTGAGCAGAGCAGACCCCAGTGGGGTCCAAAGCAGAGTTTGGACAAAGGAAGAACCAAGTGGCCTGAGACTCTCCACCGCGGAGCTGGAGGGCCCAGGGCTGCTGAGCATCAGGTGCAAGTGGCAGGGCCTGCCTACGGCCCGGGAAAACCGACTTCACAACACTGAGCGGAAAGATTCCTGTATCACCCCAAACTTCTTAACCTTAAAAAGTAAAACCGGGCTTCCCTGGTGGCGCAGTGGTTGAGAGTCCGCCTGCCGATGCAGGGGACACGGGTTCGTGCCCCGGTCCGGGAAGATCCCACATGCCGCAGAGCGGCTGGGCCCGTGAGCCATGGCCGCTGAGCCTGTATGTCCAGAGCCACGGGAGAGGCCACAACAGTGAGAGGCCCGCGTACCGCAAAAAAAAAAAAAAAAAAAAGTAAAACCAAATGTTTCTTTACAAAGGCAAATTTTCAGAGAATAAAACATACTTCATGACCTTGAAGAAATACCATAAGTAATAGTTTAAAAAGTAACCTAAGTATTATATGAAGAATGGGGTAAAACTAAATCTCCTAATTTAGGAAATTACCTTTCAAGCCAGCAATCCACTCAGCAGATGTCAGAGTAGCTACTCAAAGCTTAAAGCCATGAATTCTGAATTCCCAGGAAGGGGCGGTGGGAACCACGAGGCGCGTCCCTCCACCCAGCCCCCGACGCTCACAGGCCCATCCACACCACTTTCGGCGGCCGAATGGTCACTGCAGGACAGGCAATCCACATCACTTCAGGAAACTTCCTCCCCAAAACTTGGTGTCAATCATCAGAGCCTCCACAGACGTGAAACAAATTTCAGTATTCTTTGAAAGAAGTTCAGGCACAAAGGGGAAAACCAAAAGACCACTACAGCACAAGAGGAGATCTTTATAAAGAGTCTAACTGCTTTTATTACAATGGTGCAAGGTAGTATTTCATCGAACACTCACCAACAGCAAACCGGCATCTTCTATAAAACAATTCCAGTAAGTTCAAACAAGAAAATGAAAGGATACGTTGTCTATACTAATTGTCACACAACGCTGCTTAGTGTTTAACCTCCCCATCCTCCAATAAAGCGTAACCATTTCCTAGCAAACACATGACCAGAAAAGTGTGCTCTGCTTTATTTTGTTTGCCTACACACACATCAGAACATGCCTCACAATTAGAAACGTTTTATGACAACACTCCATGACATGGACATCTACGCGTGCTCGGGATCAGCCAGTTGTACCAAATACCATAAAATACAAAATGATAGGAAATATAAACATCAATTTGTATTTCAAGTTTATAACATTTTATTTACAAAAATAGTCTGGGAGGAAAAGGGTTGAGAGCCCCATACTCGGCCCTGGGTGGGGAGCTATTTTGCGCCGTGTTCTAGGGTTTTCCGTAACAAATCTGAGAGTCGCAGCTGAATTCCTCCAGAATTGGATCTGTGGACTCGAAGCTCGGGTGGAGAGGAGAGCAGGGCGGGGGGGCGGGGGGAGGCTGGGCGCGGAGATGGCTTTGCTGGGCTGCCCGGCACCACGGCACGCGCGCTATGTACAGGAGCCGGTCTCCTCCGGGTCTGAAGGACACTTGCGCACCTGCCACGACACCACTGGAAGGGCGGTGTCAAAGCCGCCACTAAGACATGACTCCAAAGACGGGGTTGTGGCGGCAGATACTGGGGCCGTACTCCTCGTAGCCCTTCTTGGTGTGACAGACCTGGAAGAACTCCGGCTGCGAGAGGCAACCAGCAGAAGGAGCATAAATGCTCCAGAAGGGAAATGAAACCAAGTCAACGACCAAGCAAATGAGAAACTCTCCTCACCCCAAACCTCCATCCTCTCCCCGATGGCCTCTGTCACAGATTCTGACCTCTTCAAAGCGGGAGCTTATTCCATTTTTTCCAAACTTATTCAGCTTCTATTTAGGAACAACTACGTGCTCGCCCTAAATCAGCAGTTTGTTAGCTAGTCCCAAATTTGAGGCAAGAAAGTAGTAATTACTCGGAAAAGTCACTGGAACTAATGATTAATGCAAGATGTTTTAGGTTATTTTTGGATTCTCTTATCCATATTCTCTGTAACCCCTAATTGGCAAGGATGCCTACGAATTAGCTGTGCATTTTAAATGGTCATTAAAGTTATTTCTTCTATCTCCGAATTAAACGTGCGGCTGTTTAGAGCCACACACAATTAGAACACACATAATTTAACCTCCAGAAGACAGTATTTATTCAAACTCAGCAGAGAACACAGAGATGAAAAGACAGCACAATCTAGAAAAGGACTTACAGTTGAGGCCAGCATCGAGCCTCCGAACCACACCGCATAGCGCTGCATATGATGTGTTATCACCTGGACCTCCACGGGCTTGGGCTGGAAGGGGAAGTGATGTGTGCTGACTCACCTGTGCAGATGCCCTTCCACACCCTGACGCCCTTCCACCTACTGGACGGGGCTCCACTCTGAGGGCCTCCTCCCATCCCGCAAGCCCTGCCCTCAGGTTCAAGCACCTCTGCACTCCGCCCTAAAAGGAAGGTTCTCAGCCACTCCTGCTGCCAAATCCACCTGGCCCCCAGCCCCCAGCCCCCTCCCACCCCCCACGCCCGCCCGGCCCCAGGAGGTGAAAAGAACAAAGCACACAAGTCAGGGCAGGTTACCTCTACCTAAAGGCACTTTAAAAAGTAAAATATCCAAGCAAATAACCCAACTGCTTTTTTTTAACTAAACAAATTAGATGTTGTAGCATTTAGAGAGAATTCCAAATAACACTAAGTGTCCCAAAAATACTATAAAAATTACACTTTGCCAACAGTGTGATCCCACTAGGTGAGGACACACAGGTTAGCTCCCATTCACCCCACACCAAAGCCCAAGCTTGCTTGGGTAAACTGAGTAAATTCACCAGCTAGTCAAGAATTATTATCTTGGAGGAACACAGCATGAATGCCCTGCTCGTGTTAGCTATCTGAGTTTAATGAGAATGTTCCCAAAGGACGTCAAAGTTCCTCACTGTGAACTGACCCATCTCCTTGGGATGCTGGTCATTACACTCCACACCTGACCTCTTACACAAAGGAAACTGCTGGCGTGCGTGGGCCGGTGGGCAGCGTAAAGCTGCGCAGCTGCCTCACGAGGTCCGTACCCGCCCTGACCGCACACCTGGGGTGAGTCCAGGTGACAAACCTCTGAAGTCACTTCACACGGTGGCTGAGAGTGGCTGCAACTTGCACTTCTCCCTCGCTGCCCAGACGGGCACGCCCGCCGGCCTGTGCTGGCGAGGGGCCTCACCTTTATTCTGCCGCCACTGAGCTCCTCGCTGAGTCTCAGTCTGGCGTCCACCACCCTTTTTAAGTCTCTCTGCAGGCGACGTCCAAAGTCCCTGAACATCGTCGAGCCCCCCGAAAGAACGACATTCTAAAAGACACAAAGCAGAGGTTTCCTTGCATGAAATCACCCGCCCACGCTGGCCTAGTGACCTGCCCACGACACACCCCACGCGCCCAGTCGCTTGTTTGAATAACACACTTCAATCTATGTGAAAAGATGATCACCGAAGCAGAGCTAATGCTATCGAGAAAGTATAAACTGTACTTTTCTTCCTGTGTCACAAATTCTTTCTCTTGGTGCTCCTCCTCAATTATAACCAAGTGAAAACACACTGCCTGTTCCATTTCTCAAAGGGCCATCTTCTACCAACACCCCTCCCCGTTTTCTCTTGACAAACTGCAAATCTAGATCTTTCAGACAACATCCTGCCCCAGGATCAACATCACGAATAATCACTGCTGCACCCGGTCACCCGTGGAGAAATCGCTCAGAAACAACAGGAGACGGTTCGGCTCCTATCAGGGTCAAGGGGCCACCAACCCATGCTGCTCTCAGAGGTCACCCCTGCTCACCGACACTCCTCCTCGACCTGGCCAGGAGCTGAGAGAACCAGGACCAAGTCCCAGACAGGTCAGGTGGCAACCTTACTAGAGTAAAACAAGGGCATTCTGATCCCCACCTTCTTGAAGAGACAGGTCTCTTCACCTGCTAACACCTTCACATAAACTGTGTATCTGTTTGCTACTGAGAATCACCATTTAAAAGCGTTCTTGATATTCTGGGCATCATATCTTAGAATAAGCCTCACAGTTCAATTCTCGACTTCATAAATTATATTGATAAAAAAACTTTATCTAAATCCATCCTGCTCTTCCAATTCTGTCACATGCACTGCTAGCACTCTTTCTAGCATTTTTCTCTCCAGTCCAGGATACAGTCTTGGGTCAGTTGCTGCAATTACTTCTCATATCTCTGTAATGGATTTTTTAATTTAAAAATTAACTCACCAGGGTATGAAAACGATTGTTCATTAAGATCAGAAGCATTGCATTGCTTTCAAAGGTGCAACACATAAGATTCATTTTTTCATTCATTCACACAACAATAAAAACGGTGCTGTGGGGCTTCCCTGGTGGTGCAGTGGTTAAGAATCTGCCTGCCAATGCAGGGGACACGGATTTGAGCCCTGGTCTGGGAAGATCCCACATGCCACGGAGCAACTAAGCCCATGAGCCACAACTACTGAGACTGTGCATCTGGAGCCTGTGCTCCACAAAGGGAGAGGCCGTGACAGTGAGAGGCCCGCGCGCCGCGATGAAGAGTGGTCCCCACTTGCCGCAACTAGAGAAAGCCCTCGCACAGAAACGAAGACCCAACACAGCCAAAAATAAATAAATAAAAATTTAAAAAAAAAGGTGCCGTGTATACACTGTGTATACGTGGTCAGATGATTTTAGACAAAGTAGCCAAGATACTACAACAGGAAAAGAATAGTCTTTGCAACAAATGATGCTGAATAATTAATATACACAGAGGAGAAATGAACATTTGCTTACTTGCCTTACTTCACACACACAATTTAACTCAATATGGATCACAGATTTAAATGCAAGGGCTAAAACTTACAGAGCTTCTAGAAGAAAATATTTTCTTAAAGTCTTCATGACTATGATGTAGGCAAAGATGTCTTTGATCGAACATAAAAAGCGTGAACCATAAAAAATAAAAACTGATAAATTGAACTTTATAAAATGAAAACTTCTGTTCTTCAAAAGATACCACTAAGGAAATGAAAAGACAAGCCACAGACTAGGAAAAAGTATCTGCAATACATACGTCTAACAAAGGACTTATATCCAGAATATAAAAAGAACTCTTACAACTCAATAATAATATAAACAAGCCAATTGAAAAATGGGCAAAAGATTCAAGCAGACATTTCACAAAAGAAGATGCACACATGACCGATAAGTACGTGAAAAGAGAGGCAACAGCATTTGTAATCAGGATCATACAAACCAAATCCATTACACACCAAGTTTAGGTTAAAATACAAACAAATGAAACTCTTGCACATCGCTGGTGGAAGTATGAATGATACAACCACTTTGGGAAAAGTTCAGTCGTTTTTATAAAGTCAGTGGTTACTGTTTTCTTTCCTAAAGACTTTGGCACTTCTCAAATTTTCTAAATGCATTTTAAGCCAGAAACGATCATCCTCTCTCACCTGTAGAGTCTACGTTTCCTACACTAAGACGGTGTTTTATGGTGCTGTCCGCTGACCTGCTGAAAGGCCGCGGAGCCCAATTTGCACAGCACCTCCTCACTCAGTGCGGCTTGTGCCATCTGCTTACCCAGACCACCGTGTGGACTGGGTTCTTCTACAGACTGCAGCTTACTCTGCTGCGTAACTGTTTATCCCATGATGCCAAATAAAAGCCTCAATCGTAAACTACCTCTACAAAAGCAAGGGCCCTGTCTTTATGCTAGTAAAGAACATCCTAGCACACATCATCATGAACACTACACACAGCCTGTTAGCCACCTGACGTTTAAGCCAGAAAGACAAAGTCTATGTTAATAATAAGCTCGTTCAATACCTTATATAGTATTAAAAATAACAAAAACTGCCAGTCCTGTGACGCTAAGTATATTCTGTGCTGGAGACTCTATTCGTACTCTTATCCTGTCTGACAGACACGCCGTGCCCCTACCCACCATGCTATTCCTCCGTTAACCAGAGGCACAAAGTAAGATGCTCACAGCGAAGTCTCCACCCCCACCACTCGCTACAGGTTAAGATGACAACTCTCCCGGCAACCACCCCTACGTGGAAATTTTGAAAGGCTTATACCTCTTTAGGGACAAGAGCTTTTTTAAAAATAAAAAAATTCACAGCTTTTTAGGGAAGCATGCAACTTACTCTGTTACAGCACTTCTGAAACTTTTTTTTAAATATTTATTTTTGGCCACGTTAGGTCTTAGTTGTGGCACGCGGGCTCTCTAGTTGTGGCGCATGGGCTCAGTAGTTGCGGCGCGAGGGCTTAGTTGCCCCACGGCATGTAGGATCTTAGTCCCCAACCAGGGATCGAACCGGCGTCCCCTGCGTTGCAACACGGATTCTTAAGCACTGGACGGCACAAGAGCTTTTTTACTCTTAGACGGAACCCAAAGACTGCAATCCCAGCAAAGTTTGAACAAACTTACTTCTCAAAGATGGGCCGTATGATGCCCCGCCCTGTCCTAGAGGAAATCCAACTCCAAGCTGGCTCGAAATGGCTGCCTGACCGTAGGAGACGTAACAACCGACGACAAATGTCTTCCGAGAATTACCTGCATGTCTCCTCCCCCAGTTACTCCTCTTCTCCCCTCAGCTGCTGTAACCTGGCCTCTGCCCGCATCCTCACCTCGACCCTCGTCCTGCGTGACCTCTGGGCGTCACCTGACACGGCTGATGGCAGCTGTCTCCCCTTGACTCCCAGAGTGTTCTTTCTCTTCTCTCTTCGACTGCTCCTTCCTGGCTTCTTGGATGATTAACTCTGTGTGTCAGCTTGGTCTGGCCACAGCACCCAATGACTGACCCACACGGCAACCTCGGTGTCGCTGTGAAGGTACTTTGCAGATGTGGTCAACGCTAAGAGCGTCCTCCCTAACGCGGATTGGGCCTCTTCCAAGGAGCCAGAGGCCCTGGGCGCAAGAATGAGGCGCTGGCCTCAAGCCCGACACACTCCCGTCAGGGTCTATCCTGGTGCCCACGTGAGGCTGGGCCCTCCTTGGAGGCTCAGTGCACATTTGCTCAACGTTGTCAAAACGGTGTCAAAACAGTCACCATCGGCCCCTCCTCACTCTCTCATAACAATAAGCCTCTGGAAGTTCCTCTCCACCTGGCAGGTCAGTGCTCAGCTGTGACATCACTCTTCCCTCCCCAGCAGCACACGGATCCTGCCATTCCTGGACACCTGGGCAGGAAGCATCAACTACGGGGGTGCGCGTGGAGCCGGGGCTGGACCAGCAAGCCCTGGGCCTGCTCTGTCCACCACCTGGCCCCAAACCACCCGCTCATCTGCTCACACGTCACACTGCACTTGGGAATCTCACCTGAATAGAAGGCCTACTGTGAAAAGGGTTGAACAAACCAATAACGTCTTAAAACGTGTATTTCGCTCTCTCAAGTATTAAAGATATTTCAACTCGTTCACCATTAAGAATAAAAATACATATATAACTCACTTTGCAATAGCTCCTCCGATTTAAAAGGTATTAACATACTTACATAGAACCCAATTCAAGCAATCTGTTCCAGAAAAATAATTCCTTGAACCACATCAAGATGCAGTCACGTCTGCTTGACAACACAACGAATGAGATGTTTTAACAACCCCCAGCCCACTGCCAAAGCAGGTCTAAAAATATTTATTTGCCAGCCCTGCTCTCCCTCCTGGACTTGGTGCCCACCACCTTCAGTACCACTCTGGGCTCCACCCGGAGCAGGGTTCTGCAGCCTCTGCCCTGCGCCTGTGCTCCCACCTATGCCAAGTGGCTTGCACGCCCACCTCATCTCTGCAGGCCGAGCCCTCAGACCAGCTCCCTGCCACCTTCTCCAAGCCCTCCTTGAGCCCCTCTCATTAACTTTCCGTGACACCTCAATAAACGACATTTAGCTTGTGGTGGTTCCCGTGAGAATTATTTCGGTATTATTTTTAGCGTTTTTATAAGCTCTTCAAGACAAGATCCATCTCTCATACATACTTAAATCCTCTAAGTTAACAACAATAGTGTCTTGTATTTAGTAGAGACCCAGCTGCATTACAAAGCAACTCAAAATTGGCTTTGCCCTCGAGTAAAGCATGAAAGCTACTAAACACTGACTAACGCCAGAGCGAACTAGTTGCTAACAGTGGTTCTCAATTTAGCTGCACATTAAAATCATCTGGGAAGCTTTTAAAATCCGGATGCCCAAAACAGTTACATCAGAATCTCTGGGGGTGGGACCCAGACATCAGTATATTTTAATGCTGCTGGGGTGACGCCCATGGACAGCCAGGGCCGAAAACGTCTTGTTTCAAGCAGCACCTGCTGCTTGCAATGACTTGGCTTCGTGGGGAAATCACAGGCCTCCCAGACTTGGCTCTCACACACGAGTCCCCTCCAGACCCGACCTCCATCATACTTAGAGACTGAACAGAAAAAGGGGGCATGTGAATACCCTTCTGATCTACAGGCCAGACTGAAATAGAAATTAGATTATAACTCCTTTTGTCCAAAATAACTGTTTTACGTTTTTGAAGATTCTAAATTTTCAAAGTCACATTTCATTCTCCACCGACTTCTTTCCCTTGTGCACCAGCCTGAGGAAGGTGTTAACTCAGGACCAAGAAGGTCTCGGGTGCTTCCCCCTGCCCGCTTCTCTGTAAGCAACTCCACCTACAGTTCCCAAGACTGAGCCTGGGAAACATAAGAGGTCCAGGCCCGACTGGTCCAGACAGCGCCTTTGGGAGAAGGTGAGGCAACGGGGAGACCCCTTCCTCTGAGGCTGAGAAGCAGAGCCCTTCCCGCGGGGCCTGTGGCTTCCCCTCTGGCTGGTTCGGCCACCTCGGCCGCCCGTCTGAGCCTGTGGGCACTGCAGGGACAGTGCACCGAGGCAGGAGTCAGGAAACCAGCCTCCTGGAGGGGCACCTTGCCCGGGCACGGAATCCAGCAGGGCACAGCAGACGGGCTGCTTCCCGTGGGCAATCATGAGTTTCTTCGGGTACGAACCTGCTTCCTACTTCTTTAGTGGTTACTGAGTACTTTTTAAGCCCCACGGCACGTGTCTGGGACACTGACAAAAGGGGGCCCAGCAGGTAGGAAGAAACATCGGTAACAGAGGAGGGAATGACAAAGTAACGGTAAGACTGGAGAGGAAAGACGTGCTACCTAAAGACACGTGAACACAGCTCTCCAGAGCGAGACGCCCACGTGCTCTGCAGAAGCACTTGTATGTAGTATGTCTCTAATTACTTTCAAAATCCCACAAACTGTACATCTGTGCATTTCATGAACACAGATGTCGCGGTGGAAGGTTCTTTCCACAGCAAGCTCACGGCTAAACTCTGGAGGGGGAGGAGGAAAGCGGGACCAAAAGTTCACAGTGAATCCGAAGAACAAGGCCGCCCGCCCGGGATGCTGCCCCCGGAGCCCGGAACACGCGGTGACGGCCTCTGGACACGAGGGGGCAGAGCAGTGGCCGGCGGGGGCCACAGGGCCCTGCGGTGAGAGGAGACTTTCCCAACAGCAGCCCTGGCTGCAGTCAGCGAATGAGTGCGTGAGGCCTGAGCCGGAAAGTGTGAGAATCGCGCTTCCCACCTACATCCCCAACGCCTGTTTTCACATACAAAGTTCCTGGGAACACAGACCCTCCTGGTCACTCACGTGTTCTCTGGCAGCAACACAGACCGAATGGCCCACAAAGCTGAAAATACTTACCATCTGGCCCTTTGCAGAAAGAGCTGGCCAACCCCTGGTCTAAAACCACCATGGGGAAAAGCATGACGACAGCCATTATTACCCAGCAGGCAAGCACGCAGGAAAGGGCATGTTTAGGCTTCGATGTTACACCTGCATTCACTCATCAAGCCCTTTGTTCTGGAAACAAGTCCCTTTCGTGGTGACCGTGGCGGAGGTGCCAGCAGACAGTCCTCACCCTCCCCACGCCCAGGGCTGGCAGTGTGGCTGGGCCACGTGGCAGCGACGGGCCACAGGCGGGAGCCAGGTGCCTGCCAGCCGGCTCCCACGCAGGGGTGACCACCAGCGTGACACTCCAGGGGAGCCGCCTCACAGGGGACAGTCCGTGAACACACAAGTGAACGTGTGCTGCGAGCACCGAGATGCCAGGGCTAGCTTCTCACCTGCTGGGTGGCAGTGCAGACCGGGCCCCGCTGTGTCCCTCCTTCCCCACGGGGTACAGAGCCCAACAAAGGAGAAAAACACGGCCCACCCCCAGTCAGCCCCCCACCAAGCCTACTGAGATCCTAAACCACTCGCAAGCCTACCGTAACTCGGCCAAGGTCCCGCACAGAAGCACTAACACGGCCGGCGGAGCAGGGCCAGGCAACCAGGGCCAAGCAGAAAGCCCTCGAACACCTCAGGGAAGAAATGACTTTTCCAGGGGGTGAAGCAGTCGAGACAGGGTTTCCCTCTTTGAGGAATCGTCTTCCTGCCACATTTTACATAATCTTCAGTGTGATGTGGTTGAAAAAGCACGAGTTTTCAAAGGTGTGGCAAGTGGACTCAAAATCCAACCCTGCCACTTAGCTAAGTGATCCTACCCGGAGCTTAACCCCTCTCAAAACTCAACTGTCTGTCGGACAGCTACACATAAAAGAATGAAATTATAACACTCTCTAATCCCATGTACAAAAACCAACTCAAAATGGATTAAAGACCTAAATGTAAGACCAGAGGCCATAAAACTTCTAGAAGAAAACACAGGCAGAGCACTCTTTGACATAAATCATAGCAATATTTTTTGGATCCGTCTCCTAAAGCAAAGAAAATAAAAGCAAAAATAAACAAATGGGACCTAATTAAACTTAAAACGTTTGCACAGCAAAGGAAACCATCAATAAAACGAAAAGACAACCGATTGAATGGGAGAAAATATTTGCAAATGATACGACTGATAAGGGGTTAATATCCAAAATATATAAACAGCTCATACAACTCAACATGAGAAAAAACAAACGACCCAATCAAAAAATGGGCAGAGGATCTGAACAGACGTTTTTCCAAAGAAGACATACAGATGGCCAAAAGGCACGTGAAAAGTTTCTCAACACCGTTAATCATCAGAGAAATGCAAATTAAAACCACAATGAGCTGTCACCTCACACCTGTCAGAATGGCTATCATCAAAAATACCACAAAAACAAATGCTGGAGAGGGTGTGGAGAAAATGGAACCCTTGTGCACTGTTGGTGGGAATGTAAATTGGTGCAGCCACTATGGAGAACAGTATGGAGGTTTCTCGAAAAGCTAAAAATAGAACTACCTAATGATCTAGCAATTCCACTTCTGGGTATTTATCCAAAAAAAATGAAAACACTTGGGGCTCCCCTGGTGGCGCGGTGGTTGGGAGTCTGCCTGCCGATGCGGGTTCGTGCCCCGGTCCGGGAAGATCCCACATGCTGCGGAGCGGCTGCTCCTGTGAGTCATGGCTGCTGAGCCTGCGCGTCCGGAGCCTGTGCTCCACAACGGGAGAGGCCACAGCAGTGAGAGGCCCGCGTACCGCAAAAAAAAAAAAAAAAAAATGAAAACACTTAACTCAAAAAGATATATGCACCCCTAAGTTCATAGCAGCATTACTTACAATTGCCAAGATATGGAAGCAACCTAAGCGACCATCAACAGATGAATGGATAAAGAAAAATGTGGTGTGTGTGTATATATATATATATATACACACACACACATATACATACATACACACATACACAAGGGAATATTACTCAGCCATAAATAAGAATGAAATGTTGCCATTTGCAGCAACATGGATGGACTTGGAGGGTATTATGCTAAGTGAAACAAATCAGAGAAAGACAAATGCTATATGAGCTCACTTATATGTGGAATCTTAAAAAGAAAACAAACCAGTGAACATAACAAAAACAAAGCAGACTCACAGACATACAGAACAAACTAATGGTTACCAGTGGAGAGAGGGAAGGGGCGAGGGGCAAGACAGGAGTAGGGGATTAAGAGGTACAAACTACTATGTATAAAATAAACAGGCTACAAGGATATACTGTACAAAAACAGGGAATATAGCCAATATTTTATAACAACTAGGAATGGAATATAGCCTTTAAAAATTGAAAATCACTAGGTTGTACACCTAAAACTACATAATATTGTACATCAACTATACCTCAATAATTTTTTTTAGACGTCCAAGACCAGTTTGCTCCACTTGACCCAGGTCCCTCTAGCTTTGCCTCCTTTTCCCATCTCTGGGGCTCAGGGCCATCATCTAATAAACAAGGAGCCCAGGTTACAAGGCCATCTCTACTTCCTGTAAATGTACTGAAAGTGAACTAAACTGTCTGATGAGAAAAAATCTCACCTATGAACAATCTGTAACTGCTGGCAGAAGTTTCTTTTCCGTTAGGATGAAATAAAGACTAAAGAGTGGGGCTTCCCTGGTGGCGCAGTGGTTGGGAGTCCGCCTGCCGATGCAGGGGACACAGGTTCGTGCCCTGGCCTGGGAAGATCCCACATGCCGTGGAGCGGCTGGGCCCGTGCGCCATGGCCGCTGAGCCTGCGCATCCGGAGCCTGTGCTCCGCAACGGGAGAGGCCACAACAGTGAGAGGCCCACGTAACACACACACACACACACACAAAAAAAACTAAAGAGTGCACACCTGTTCCTTGCTTTCATGGACAAGAAGACACAGCTGATGTTAAGTGAGATTTAAGAAGTAGGGAGAGCAAGGCATGTATTTTACTAAACTTACTAATACTCCCACCTGTCTCTAGTTTCCCTTTCTTGCACATTTTGTTGGAGGACAGAGCTGTTTAATTAAGCACATGTAACAATAAAAATAGAATTATAATTTGTTTTCACCCATAAAAAGTTGTCTACATAGGAAAATGTTTTCCAATAATAAGAATAACATTTGTTAACTCTAAAATTTCAATCTTAAAACACAAGTAGAAGGTAAAAGTTATGCATCTTCTACCCCCAAAGATATGTTATTTTCTTTAAGAGTTTAGCATTCATTCAAAACCTTTTCAATATATATATGCAAACTATATTTTTAAATAAAGTAATACTACGTGTGAACTTTACAACTTGCTTTTTCACTTAACAATGTATACTACAGACATCTTTTCATTTCAGTTTACACTGATTCACCTCATTCTTTTTAAAGACTGCGTAGTATCCCATTGTGTAGATGAAACAAAAGTTATTAAGCCCTCACTCCTGAGCCTGACACGCTCCTCTTTAAACTCAAGTCCCTGGGCTGAGAAGGTAAGACAGGGCAGAGGCTGAGGGCTGAAAATTACATGAGTATTTTCTACCTGACTGCTTCACTTCAGGCTCTGACCTCTTCCTGGCAACAGCACATTTGGCACAGACCTAAATATGCATGAAGCAAGACCAGTGAATTCATGGGAACCATGAGGGGAAGGATGCCCTTCATCTTTCCATCAATACGTAAGGTTAAAATTGTCCAGTTTAAAATACAGCTGGCCAGGTAAGAATAAAGCCATGAGAATACTTAAACACTTCTGGTGAGCTGAGTCCTATTTCCAAACATTTAAGTCATCTCCACTCCAAGAAAAATATTTCACCAGTATGCTGGCCTTTAACAAATCCTGTAAGACAGGAGTGAAACAGGAACATCTGCATACTGACGTTAAGAACCTATTATTCCAAGAATGCTGGGCCGTTAACTGTGCAATGAACCCGAGCACCTTACCCTTATAAGGTATAAGCTTATACCTTATACAGCGGACGACGGACATCGATGGGGCAGCTCTGAATGACTTCATCAACAACGTCCGAGATGGACTCCATAAAGTCTGGGTTGGCAAACTGATTTCATATAAATATAAAAGAAACATTACACATTTCTCTCAATAACCTTTTTAAAAAGTAACTAACAAATACAAAATGTACTATACCGTTAAAACCATCACACTGGAATGACTACGTCAAATGTTCATATGTCAGAAGAACCCAAGTGACTGTGCATGGGGTGATGGTGACACGTGCCCTCAGGAGATGACATGTGTGGGGTCAGCAAGGGGAAAACATCAAAGAGTAGCAAAAACAGACCAGCTCTGCATTAGGACACACGGTGAATCCTGCTGTCAGAGTGTGAAACGCGTGTGCGTGATGTATGTGACATGTAATGAAAACGCCACGAATACACAATAAGTATACCACTTATGAATATTAACATCATGATAAAACTAGCCATGATATAAGAAAAAAACACAGTCAATGAAAGATCACACTGTGAACCTGAGCTAGAAGCCTGGGGAGGGTTTGGGGCGGGGGGGTGGCTTTTAAATGAAACAGTCAATATGGTAGCAATCATGTCACTGAGTAAACAGTCTTGGATTCAATTCTGTAAGTTAAATAAGTTAAAGTATAAATAATTCAACTTAAAAAAACTTTAAATACACTTTAAAAATCAAGGAAAGCTTTAACGTATTCAAGGGGAAGAAGGTAACATCCAGTTGCTCACCGGCTGTTCACTGGACGTTTTCGGTTTTATGTCTATTTTAAATCAGTAATATCAAAGGCATGATTATTAGATTATAGTAAGGCATACATTGTGTGCCACTTCCCTATACAAAATGGTCATACACATCTAAAAACAGGCAGCCGCTTGTAACCTACCTATCAAATGTAAACTGAATTAGGCAGAAAAATATACCAAAATACAAATAAAATCCACTTTATTTAAACCTTAAAATGTTGCCTCTTGATGACTGCTTCTGCAAAAGTAATAATAACTCTTTGTGACTATAGTTAAAATGATGATATCTGTAATTCCTAAAGTCCATCTAACTAATGGAAAGGTTAGTCCTCAGACAGAAGCTTTAACTAACTTGCAGCAGGGAACACAGCAGGACCAACTGTCTGGGGTTAAAAGCTGCAACTAGGATGGACCATCACCGAGGATGGAAAGGTTACATGTTACTCTACTCCCATACAAAGGCAGATTGCATTCGGTCCCCGGGATTAACTAGTTTTCATATTACTATGGATTAATTTCATTTCCATTATCTTCTATTGCTCTTAAAGCTTCTCCCTAATCACTCATTATCTCTAACGGAGAACCAAGTCTAAAGAGGGGCATCAGTCAAGCAGGCAACCTGCACAGGGGCTGTAAGAGCTGCAGAGGGTGCAGCGTGTATCCCAGCGTCCTCACGACAGGCGGCCTGAGAGCTGCTCAGGAAACCCCACTGGGGACTCTCCGTACACACATGAGGTGGCAGTATCGCTCCACATGTGCCATACCTCACACTCAAAAAGCTAACATCTTACCTCCGGGTGAAAGAAAATCTCAGGGCCCAGGAACCTTTCGTAGCCAACATCTATGATGAACTTCTTCTGGTTGACTGCATTGATCCCCGTGTACTGTTTGATCCACTTCTGAGGATCCACATCATACTTGGCAAATTCCTTGACGATATCAGGGCAAATGTAACAGTATTTCTCCTGCAGACACACACACAGAGATGCCACCAGAGTCTGCCCTCTGACAAGTACCCAGCATCAAACACCCTGAAATGAGTCCCACACACACACAACTCCAGTATGGACGTGTGGCCAAGCCTCACAGACTTTTCATGACTATGCTCTGGACTTGTAAATCTGCTTCCTTTGCAGCTCGGCTATGAACCTCAGCCTTACCCTATCAAATTTTGCTGCATATCATCTGAAGTGATGTCTAAAGGTATCCCTCTCCGCTTTCCTTATTCCTCCTGGGCCCCTACACAGCGCCTGGCCGGGCACACACCGCCATCCACCCTGCACCAGTAGACCGCATTCCCCACGATGAATGCGGTGGATCTCACCCCCATGCCTACCACGGCCCACCGGTGGGTCGTGAACCTGCTGTGCAGCCCGACACAGCACGGTCATCAGCTCCACGACAGTACTCACTGAGTGCCTAGGCACACGGGATGCGCAAGTGAACAAAACACACACAGACCCCTGCCCACTGGAGCATACGCTCTGGCTAAGTCAAGAGAGTAAAGTGACAGCCGTGATATGTAAGTAAGTGACACAGCACGCTAGAAGGCGGCAGGTACCACGGACAAAAGAAAAGGCCCACTTAGGCAGGATGGAGCTGCCGTACGCCCATACACGAGAAGCCACTCATGGTTTCCACCCCAGCACCGGACCAGCCTGACAGGTGGAAAGTGTCTCCTCAGCATCTGGTGACGCTCGACTGGGGATCTCTGGGTCGATCATCTGTCCTGAGAGCTAACCTCAGCAGAGCAGCAGGTGGCACTTGGGTGGCAGATTCTGAAAGCAAGCTGCCTGTGGGCAAGGTGGGCTTTGCCCAACACCAGGCACACAGCTGGAGCTCACTACACATTTTAGAAGGACCTCTGACGGTCTTTTCATGATACTAAGTTTAAAGTTCCTGAGAATCCCTGAAACAGATCCTAATACCATCCTTGATATACTTTGTCGAATTATAAGCTACACAACCCTGCTCACTGACAACAGAGCGAGTCAGTCCACATGACTTTAAATCTACAGACTGGAGACAGAGACGTCACGTTGCCTCAAGAGGCCTGGTCAACTTCTTAGGGCACCTCAGCTGGCTCAACTGATGGCATGAAACGCCTCCTTGAAGCTGGACGGAGAGCAGCCCCGTCAGCCCTAAGTTCTGGACTCCCACTGCAAGGACAGTGTGTGCCAGAGCCCACCAGCCTCAGGCCCACCTGTGACCCTGGGAGTGACAGGATGCAGGGGCTCTAACCACCCTTTCCAGGATCTCCTCCATCACAGAGAGAAGTGAGGCGAGAACGAACAGCAGGGTCGGGGCAGCTCACCTGCGAGAACACAAGGAGTCTCTCGCACGCCCGACCTTCACTGCTGAGTGACACACTGTCAGGGCCGGACTGGGCCAGCTCCGGGCTCAGGGCCAGAACCGGACCCCAGAGAGCCAGCAAGTGAAGGAAATGCCTCCCGATCATCACACTCAGGGCTCTGCTCACCCCACGTCCACCCCGAGGGTCGGGTCCCATTTGTGAAAGAGGGCGTGGTGAGGGAACCTGGATCAGAGATCCAAATCTCTTTCCTTGAAGAAAGGCAAGGAGAGGAAGAGGGAAAGTTGGGGAAATATTTTATTCTAAAAAGGAAGTCTTATGTTGCTTCTATAACCTTCCCACCAGAAGGAAAGGACGGGCCCTGATGCCTTGGCTGGGCATTCGAGGTGCTCCCGTCCTGGGCACACGGGGCAGCAGGCCCCTCCCTCCTCACAGGAGCCCTGACCACTGCCAGTGTGCCTGGGCTCAAAACACCTCTGTTCACCAGGAGTGGCGGGTGAAACGCGGAAGTCCCGCCCCTGCCCCATGCTTCCTTTCCTTTTAGCCAGCCCGGTCCTGGGTGCTTAGTGCGAGGAAGCCAGGGAGCAGCGATGGGGGCGCAGGAGAACAGGCTAGACTCCCCTGCGGCTCAGAAGCTAAGTGTATGCTCAAGGCCATGTGTCGTCCCCACGTTTAAATTCTTCTCCAGAAGCAAACAAAACCCTTGCTCCTCATCTATATGAAGATCACGCTTGTATTACTAAGAATCTCTTGCATTTTGGCTTAAAAAAAACACAATAATTTGTCCTAATTTTGCAACCTGAAAAGAAAGCTCCTTTCAACAGGGTCTGTCAACTGCTACATACAGAGTCGTACAAGACCAGACTGATGGATCGGGTCAAGCAGGCATTTTAAAAAGGAACAATGAGCCATTTTTCTTCTACTCTTACGGATTTAATTTTAAAACCTCCTGTAACTTTTCCGGCATGGTAATTACAGTCTGGAAACTACATGTGGATTCTGCTTTATGATCCCACCCTAGAACAGCATTACTCTGAACGGTAATTCACAGGGCACAGAACCACAGACTACAGGTACTGGGAGGTCAGCCAGTGTGAATACTGGCTGACCTCACAGGATTCCTAACGGTCGCTGCTGCTGCTGCCTGTTCCTTATTCTAGAAATGAACTTGAAGGGAGACGTGGGAGACACGTCCAGCTAACTGAAGGTTCTACCTGCTCAGGCGCCAATGAAACGATGCTGTACTGTGTAGGGCACTCAATCCCAGCGATCGGGCTGTTCGCATGCGTAGCTGGAAGCTCCACAAGCATAAACAGATCGAGACCCACATTCGTGGGGAGTGGGGAGAAAGGAAGGTGAGGGCGGGGGGTCTCGGCAGCGAGGGAAGCACCCAAACACCTCTCTCACCCGCAAGCCAGCCCCGTTTGCTCCTGCTCTTACCTTGATGGCTTTGGCAGTCTCCAGCGACTGCTCCGGAGGAATCCCCACCTCCCGCTCCCTCAGCAGCTGTTGCATGAAATACGTAATATCTCTCCCTGCGATAGGGATGTGTTTGATGCAGCTCCCAATGACATACCCTTCTGCCTAGGAAGAAGAGGAGACAGACGGTGTGTGAGCGACTCCAGGAGAGAAGGGCTCCCTGGGCACTAAGTCAGTCTCCCGCCCCGCCCGCGTCACTGCATTTACTGAGTCCCCACTCTGTGCACAGCTCAGGCCTGGAAGTCTTTTCAAACGACCACTGGCACAATTCCGTTAGTAGAACCGGAGATGCCCTGTAAGCCACCAAAATGACGTCTTCGTCAGGAATGTGAAGAGAAAAACCACATGAAATGGTTCATTTCCAAAAAGTACTGCCGTTTGTCAGAACAATGGATCATCATTTTTTTCTTCCTCTAACAGAAAGGAAGAAGTTTATCTATAAAATCATTAAAACGACTATAAATGGACCTGTATTTAAAAGTCAACAATTTGGTTAGCAGGCAGGACACGGCTTCTAACAACCTGGACTCAATCCGGTTCCACGTCTGTGGGCTGAGTGACCGTGGACACATCTGGCAACATGTTTCATCCTCAGTTCCTTCATCCATAATATGGGGCAAATGGGGTTTATAATACAGAATTCATGAAACAGAGTAAGTCCCGCTCACAGCCCTGTTTGGGACCAGTAGTTAGGTACTCAATAAATGGTCCCGTTTACTGTACAAAGAGCGGCACTTGTTAGGAGTGATTCTGGCCAGTTCACCCAAATGCTCTGCCGTGTGAGACCACGCTGGGAGGAGCTGCGATCCTCTTGCTGGGCCGCCCCCTGCCAGCGCCAGGAAGGGAGCTACAGCTCTTTGCCCACCGCCCGCAGCTCGGCCCGAGGGCCCACACCTTTTAAAAGGAGGTATACACACACACACACACACCCCATATGTGCAGAAAATATGCCTGTAATATACATAAATAACTAGTAACAGGGCTCTCTGAGCAGGGGGCCTGGAGGAGGAAGATGAGAAGGAAGAGGAGGTCTGACTGTCCACTGTGTGTCCCGTTGCAGGCAGCTTCGATTCATCTTCAAAAAAGCAAACTTCAGGGGCTTCCCTGGTGGTGCAGTGGTTGAGAGTCCGCCTGCCGATGCAGGGGACACGGGTTCGTGCCCCGGTCCGGGAAGATCCCACATGCCGCGGAGCGGCTGGGCCCGCGAGCCATGGCCGCTGAGCCTGCGCGTCCGGAGCCTGTGCTCCGCAACGGGAGAGACCACAACAGTGAGAGGCCCGCGTACCGCAAAAAAAAAAAAAAGCAAACTTCAAATAATTCATTTAAATAGTCCACTGGACCGAAAGAAAAATATAGACATTGTCTCTTGA
The DNA here is from genome assembly GCF_039906515.1 of Pseudorca crassidens. Lineage (NCBI taxonomy): Eukaryota > Metazoa > Chordata > Mammalia > Artiodactyla > Delphinidae > Pseudorca > Pseudorca crassidens. The sequence goes on along the minus strand of NC_090303.1, from coordinate 102,514,067 downwards.
ACCTGAATTAGGAATAATTTCTCTAATATTTTGAAAATTAAAACCAAAAAGTGACACTGCAGAGCATTCTGCAAGTCAAAAGGAACAATCTCCCCTTCTTGGCTCTTAAATAAATTTTGAAAAACAAGAAGCGATTTCTCTAAAGCATGAGCTGGGTAAAGCCGTCCACATCTTGTCACAGAACACAGAGCTCATCCTTCAGAGCGGTCGTGCACCACACCTACTGATACCCAAGCTGACAGCTCAGAACGTAAGCCAGGAAGGCCCTCCTGGTGATGTACCCCCGGTGATCAAGCAGAGCCCTGGAGACCCCGAATGACTGCTGACATCCTGATTGCAGAAATTTCCCAGCATGAATCCCAACTTGCCAGCACCGAAGACACTGGTTTTCTTCTTCTTTCTCACATACCTGAGTTTAAAGACTCTTGTTACCTTTGCTAAGTACAGTTACGGTTTCTAAAGTGGTATTTTAATTACAGAAGGGTTTTTTCCTTTAATCTCTCCCCTTACCTCCAGTCGGGGGAGGCCTACAGAAAGTGAAGCACTGAACACTCTGCTTACCACTGGGATAGCATGGGTGACCCCATCCCCACTGTCGATGACGATCCCCGTTAACGTACGTTCGCCCACTTGTCGCGAGGTCCAAGACGCTGCTAAGGCCAGCACTGCCTGCACCAAAGACACGGAGACCATCAGCATTCGGGGAAACTCTTCCCAAGGACTGCACCTGATTGTTCTCAGGTTCAATCAATAAGACTTTTCTTACGAGTAACTCTTTCCCTTCCCTATCCTCCATCTTCCCCCCAAAATTCAAATTCCAAATTGAACAACTAACACACAAATTTTGTATACTTCATCTGGAGGGGTCAAGTTTTCAATAAAATAAATCAAAGTTTTGTAAAGAAAAGCCGGAGAGAATCACCAGAGGCAATAGCCTGTGCTATCTCCCAAATTAATTTTCTATGCAACTCCTTCTCCTTTTTCTTAGAAGGGACTGGAATATGCAGAAGACATTTTAGGAGATACTTTTTAAAAATTTATTCCCCAAGATCCCAGTCAGTTCCCTTATACAGGGTGGCAGATAAATAACGACATCCAAAACCAACAAAAATCCCCACACTAAGAACAAGTAGCTTCAAAGGAAGTCCTACAAGCTCATGGAACCACAGGAGCCCAAATCCCAAAGGCGGAACCCTCTAGAGACATATGTTTTGTTTTAAAAAGAACCATCATATCAATCTTGTCATCCAGAGAAGAATACATTAGATTCTAAAGCATGTAAAACGACAAAAGCTGGACAAGCTCTATACCAGCAGTAAAAACATGAAGATATAAATCACAGAACATGGTCTGTACAGTGTTTGAGTTCAAACCTGAATGGGGTGGGCGTGGTGTGTGTGTGTACGGTGTGGAAAAGGAAGAACGCACAGCACAATCTTACAACAGAGGCCTTGAGAATCACCATTTCTTCCACTATTAGACAGCTAAGGTCATTTGGGAATCATAAAAATCACTTTGTTTTTACCTGAACTGCAATGTAGAGTCCTGGTACATTAAATGATTCAAACATAATTTCTGCAAGATATTCTCTGTTTTCTGGTGTGTTCAGTGGAGGTTCTGTCTGTAAGAAAACATTCACTGTATTTAGTGTTCACCCAAATTTCATGTAACTATATCAGAATCTTAAAAAAGTTAACCTAAAAGCATGTTATAATTAGGATGCTGTACAACTTCCTGATTTGACAGGTAGCGCACACCCAGAGCATCCTCTAAAGAAATTTGTACTTAAAGAAATTGTCTTAAAGAACTTTGGCTGCGGGGCTTAAAAGCTTTGACACAGGGCTTCCCTGGTGGCGCAGTGGTTGAGAATTCGCCTGCCAATGCAGGGGACATGGGATCGTGCCCCGGTCCGGGAAGATCCCACATGCCGCGGAGAGGCTGGGCCCGTGAGCCATGGCCACTGAGCCTGTGCGTCCGGAGCCTGTGCTCCGCAACGGGAGAGGCCACAACAGTGAGAGGCCCACGTACCACAAAAAAAAAAAAAAAAAAGCTTTGACACAGCAGAGTAAAGCCCTCTCTGAACACTTCTGCTCTTATTAACCACCCCAAAACAGGAACAAGTTAGAGAAAAGTGAACTCTACCTTCAATAACATAACAGCCAAACACCCTGAAACTGAAGAGCCCGGCAGCAAGTTGCCAAGGGTAGTAATAACCCCACCAAGACGAGTGAGGATGCCAAGAGGGAACACCAGTGACTTCAGACCCCAGGCAAGCTACACAGGTCTCCAGAGGGAGGAAAAGCAGTGAGCCTTGCTTGGAAAAAGACCAGTTGAGCAGAACAGCTGAGAAGCCTCCCTCCACAAGCCCCACCTGCCATCAGAGCACAGGCCGCAAGGTTAGACGAAGCATCTTTGCCATCAGCTGCGAGGCAGAAAAAGCTGGGCAGAAGCAGCTTCACCCAGACACCTTCCCCCGCCCGGCCTCAACTCACACACACACCCTGTCCAGGAAGAATTCCCCTCATTCAAACATGAGGAAAGAACACAAAGAAACCAGCCAAAGGCCATATAAAGACACTGAAAGAAAAAGAGAGGGAAGAGGGGAAAGTAACAGGAAAAACAAATGGCAGGCAAAAAAACATGTACCCAGAAAAATGTAAAAATACAGCAGATGAAAATCATGATAAAGACATTTCAAAAAATTCAAATATCTATTTTAAAATAATAACCATTATCAAATAGGAGGAAATTAACAGGATTACAGAAAGATAAAAAGAATAAATAAACCTGCTTTTTTGTCATTCAGCAATAGGTTGTGAACATTTTTCCATGTCAATAAATATGGTTATACATCACATATTTAAGCTGCAAAACAAAGAAAGAAAGAAAGAAAGAATAAATAAAAATTCTCTGGACCTTTTGGCAAAAACTCCCACATTACCCTTTGTTATAGACTGAGCTGTGTCTCCCAAAATACCTAAGTTGAAGCCCAACCCCCAGTGTGACCGCATCTGGGGACGAAGCCTCTGGGGAGGTAATCAAGGTTAAATGAGGTCATGGGGGAAGCCCTAATTCGAGAGGACCAATGTCTTTGCAAGAAAAGGAAGAGACACCAGAGAGCTCTCTCTCGCACACGCACAGAGGAAAGACCGCATGAGGACACAGCGGGAAGGCGGCTATCTGCACACCAGGAAGGAAGGTCTCACCAGAAACCAACCCTGACAGCACGCTGATCTCGGACCTAAAGCCTCCAGAACTGTGAGAAAACAAATGTCTGCTGGGTAAGCCACTCAGCCTGTGGGATTTTGTTATGCTTAGTTCGAGCACCTAAAACACCCTGAAAGCAGGAAAAGTACAGCCAGCCTTGGCCATCAACACAGATACGTTTGTAGCACTGGGACACATGGGGCCACACTTACAGAGTCTTCAGGGCAGGAAGGTGTGACCCAAGAATTCTACATCTGGCCACACTGCCAATCAAGTATGTTACAAAAACAAAGGACCTTTAAACATGTAAGAACTTGGGAGAATTTGGTTCCTATGAAGCCTTCATGAATTAACTATTAGAAGATAAGAATGCAGAAAGTATGGCCAAAGATTCACAGTGAGCAATTAATCCATTTAAGATGTAGGAATACAGATTCTTCTTTCCAGGGAATAACAGCTATAGAACAGAATGCAAACATTATAAATTAAAACAGCAGAACCAGCATCAAGTTGAGAGGTACAGATGGAAGGAGAGGTATAGATGGAAGGAGAGAATATAGACATTGATATCCTCGTACCATGGAATCAAAAGATAATTGTCTTATTATAGAGTATCAGAGACATCAGTAAACCTAAACTTGTAAATAGCAGAATAAGTTTAGTAACATGATCAATCAAAAGCAGGTGACAGAGGAAGAAAGAAAAGGTAAGAAAATGTGGAAATGTACCAACCTGATCACTAAGCACAGTAGGAAGTAATCACACCTAAACAAACACAGGTAAATATACAGAAGGGTAGTTACATTAAATAGTTTTAATGAATTATTATGAATTATTTTTATAAATAATAAGTCTTAGAATACTAATACATAAATAAAACATATTAAAACCAGAAAGCAAAGCATATAGTAGAACAGCTGAACTAAGGCCACACACACCTGTCGCACAGTGGCAGGCCACACCAGCCCGGTTAAAAGGAGAGCTTGTCCCACCTTCAATTTTACTAAGTTTAGAAAGTGATTTCCTGTCTCAGTGTGTAATGAGCACTGACCTCACAGGAGTCTAAATAAAGTGCTCATGGCAGCACACAGCATGTGGTGAGTTACTGTTACTAAAATCATCAGCAAGTACCAGTGAGAAACTCACTAAAGACTAAAGTCTCTTAGCTAAGACCATGAAACAAAATCAAATTACATTGTCTAGGCAAGAAAAAACAAGGTGCCTCAGAGAGGTCCAAAGTCGGCATTGCTTCCAAGATCAGAAAAAACCTTGGGACTTCCCTGGTTGTCCAGCGATTAGGACTCCATGCTCCCAACGCAGGCAGCCCGGGTTCGATCCCTAGTCAGAGAACTAGATCTCACGTGTGTGCCGCAACTAAGGAGCCCGCAAGCTGCAACTAAGGAGCCCACATGCCGCAACCAAGACCCGGCACAGCCAAATAAATAAATAAAATATTAAAAAAGAAAAAACCTAAATGCCCATCACTAGGAACTGATTAAACAAATTATGCCACATCCATAAAACGCTACACTTTGCAGCAATTAAAAACGATGAGCTTTTTGCGTGCTGGTATGAAACAATCTCTATGATAAACAGTTAAGTGAAAAGAGAAAGGCATCTCCACACTTTACACATTCTTAAATGTTCTTCTGTATCAACGACTTTTTTATAAAAAATCAAGGTGTATGGGGGCGAGGAATAGGGAGCTGTTCAATGGGCAGAGCTTCAGTTCTGCAAGATGCGAAGGTTCTAGAGACCTGTCACACAACAATGCGAATACAGGTAACACTCTGAACTACACACTTAAAAAAGGTTAAGGGAGTAAATTTCATATGTTTTTAATCACAATTTTTAAAGGTTTTACAATAAAAAACAAGGTTACCACCATATGTGTATTTCATTACCATTTTATAAAACAAGATTATGTATAATCCATATGCCTGCACACAATTATCTCTGGTTAAGAACCGGTAAAGGTGCTTTCCTCCAGGAAGGGGATCTGGGGGGCAGCACAGAGCTGGGAAGGAGACACACGTGCACTGGAAATCCTTCTGCACCTTTTGAATTCTGTGCTGTGCATGTCATCGCTTCAAACAAATAAGCAAGTCTGGCTGTCAGCTCGCTGGGGCCTTTAGCTTAGACTCTTGTATAGCAATGATGGAAAGCTCAAACGCAGCACCCCAAGTTTTAATTACTGTGATTAGAATCAATATATAATATTCCCTGGATGGGAGAGAGAAAGCAATCTTAAGACATATGTGAGAAATAATAAAGTCATCAAAAGCAGATTGTAAATAAGGGATCTGAAAGTCACCCAACAACAACATAACTTATTTTAACATTCCTACCTCAGGGGGTTGAGATTAAATTTGTTAATACCTTAAAGCGCCCAGCACACAGCTGGCACTGTGTTATGATTACTATTTTAGATTTCTTGCATTTAAAGCACATGAATAATAGCTGCACCTTCCAACAGTACTGGCTACAATGTATTTCCTTAAAGCACCTCCTGTCCATCTGAAAAAGAGGCCTAATAACTACCCCCTCCCAGGGTTGTTGGTGGGATTAAATAAATGAGTGAATAGATGTAAATACTTGGTGAGGGGAGGGGCAGGGCACATAGCAAGCGCTGAATAAATGTCAGCTATACCATCAATAATGTAATTCACACCAGAAGAAATTATATATATTAGCTACAGAGATCTATAAAATCTTTTCTCACCATGAAGAGAAATGCAAGCACCTTAATAAGTTAACTTTAGAAACAAAGCATTTAAACTGAGCAGAGAGGAAAAAAGGATCAAGAGAAAAAGACTAAAAAGGCATGAAAAGTGTGAGCACAGTCGAGGAACATTTCTTCCCCACTGGCTAAGAGCTGCCTATTTGGTTTGAAGCAAAAAGTGAGCCTACAGGAGACATTCCCAGCAAGAAGTAGATTGACCCTGGCTCCTGGATTCTTCCGGGTTTAAGTCCAGTGTCAAATGAAGTTCCAAATATATCCCAAATGGATGAAAATTATGTATAAACATCAAAGGAAAACAGGTTTACTACATAAAAACTTACAGATTCGAAAACATAATCTACAAAGGGAAAAAAAAAAATCAATTGAGAAAAAAAGTATCTGCTCCTGACAAAAGCTTCCTATTATAAGGAAGAGTTCACAGGATAAACAAAGTGTGATACATATAAAACAGAATATTATTCAGCCCTGAAAAGAAGGAAATTCTGACACATGCTACAATGTGGCTGAACCCTGAAGACATTATACTAAGTGAAATACGCCAGTCACAAAAGGAAAAATACTGTAAGATTCCACTTATATGAGGATCTAGAATAGTTACAGTCATAGACACAGAAAGTAGGATTGGGGGGGGGGTGCCAGGGGCTGGAGGAAGCAGGAAGAGGGAGCTATTCTTCAATGGGGTCAGAGTTTCAGTTTGGAAGACGAGAAAGTTCTGGAGACGGATGGTGGTAACGGGTGCACATCAATGTGCATGTACTCAATTCATCAAACTGTACATTCAAAAATGGTTAAAATGGTAAATTTTATGTACATTTTATCACAAAAGAAACTTTTAGGTAAAAAAAAGATCATAGAAATCACAGCAATAGGAAAAGCAATAAAACACTGATATGTACAAAACACAGGACATGAATAGGCAATTCACGAAAGAGAAAATACAGCTAATAAACACATGAAAAAATGTTTAAGGTCAAAGTTATTAAAAATGCAAGTTGACAATAATCAAAAATATTAATCAATTCTGACAAGAGTTCTAATAATGTGGCCTCTAGTACACTGAAGATTTCAGCGTGAAATGGTATGCTAAAGATTCAAAATTATTAATACTTCTGTACCCCCAAATTATATATAATTTTTATACTTTTAATATAAAAAATGCTAATATAGAAACCACTGTGCAAAGATTACTTCATATTACTTCTTAGAAAACCAAGAAATTGGAAACAAAAGTAAACATCTAAAAATAGTGAAACTGCTAAACAGGAAATATTCACTGGATAGAGGACTGTATAGCCATTAAAATGAGGATTATGAAAAGAGTGTAAGAAAATGGGGGAAGAGGGACAGAGGACACAATATTAAATGCAAAGTCATACAAAAACATGGGTGAAAAGATTAAATGAAGATATACTAAACGTTAATATTTATGTTAATGAGATGTAAAAAGTCCCACAGATATCTTTCAAATTTTCTAAATCACACTTACAGTTCTATAATAAAAAAAAATCTTTACAAGAGTTGTGAAACCCTGGGTTACAGCTTGTGTGTAAAGACCACAGAAACTCCCAATACAACTTCCTGATCTATTTATCCAGACGGAGAAACTCACAGAGGCAAGACGGCAACACAGAGCAGAAGCAGCTGCATCTCGACATGGCTTTCCTGGCCTTCTGGCTGCCGATGGGGATGACACTCGCCACATCCAGCCAGAGTTGTGAAGACAGTTGAATGAATTCTCGTCTTGCCACTGTCTTCATACCTGTAGTCACATCATTATGGAAGGCACTGCAACTTGCCTACCCTGTACCCATTCTCCCTTCTGCCTTAATGACAGACCACTGATCAATCACAGGCCCAGAGGAAAAGCATTTCCCAGACTTCCTCACGGACAGGGGTGGCTAAGTGAGTAAGTTCTGGCCAATAAGAAGCAAAAGCTGATGGATGTGGCTTCTAGGAAAGCTCCTTACAGGGGTGAAGGCAGACTCAAGCAGTAGACTCGCTTCTGCTTGCTCTTAATGCCTTCTTTCCTGGAATGCAGAGGTGATGATGGAGCTGCAGGAGCCAGCGTGGGGTCACCAGGTAACCGTGGAATGAAAGCCATACGCTAGAGATACTAGAGCACAGAGACTGCTAATGACAGACACCAGGATGCTGCCCTGCCAGCACTGCCCTCCCTACTACAAATGTATGTAAGGAAAATAAAACCCTTAACTTGCTAAAACCAATATTTAATTACCTGCTGCCAAACGATTCACCATCTGTGAAGAATTTACATTAAAACCTACATACTTTTATTTAAGGAAATGTTTACAATGTAATTAGGCTCTCCTGGCTCCTGAATCAAATTCAGCATTATTAAAGGCATATTCTTATGGGTTCTGAGAATCATAATCATAAACCCATTTTTTCCTCAATCCTCCATTTCTTTTATGTTTACCACCAGTAACTGTTCCTTTAGGAGACCAATTTAAATGAAACTTTCCCCAAACCATTATTTACAACAAGATCTAAATAGGAGATATCAAGTTTTTCTTATTTTTTTTTAATACTGAAGCATATGATTAAAACATCACATGAATGCAAGTTACACAAACAAATTTATTCATAATAATGGTGAAACATCATCTGGTATGAATTCAAAAATAAAGAATTAATCCGTTCCATAAAACCAATCCATATTTCTGGATAAAGACAGCAAACTGAACACATGTACCTAATACTGTTCCACCCCCAAGCCTCTCTATAACTGCAGTAAAGAAACCTTTTTAAAAATATAAATCCTGAAGGGAGGGAGACCAGGAGAGGAGATAAGGTACTGTAAGGTGGAAAGCACGTGGGCCAGGGGTGACGGACTTAGCATACCCAGGGCTGTCAACCTTCGCACTGGCTGGTGGCTTCCGTACTGGACACAGCAGGTCTACTTCATTCTCAAGAGCCAAGAAGGCAACTATTACGGCGAGTCAGGACTTACCACATGTCATGGACCACATGTCATGGTCAGCTTGACTAGGCTAAGGGACACCCGGAGAGCTGGTACATCATTTCTGGGTGTGTCTGTGAGGGTGTCACTGGAAGAGATTAGCATTCAGCGGACTGAGAACAGAGACACGCCTTCACCAATATGGGCGGGTGTCATCTGAGCCACTGAGGACCCGAATGGAACAAAAGACGAAGGAAGGGCGGTTCTCTCTCTCTCTCTCTCTCTCTCTCTAAGCTGGGATGTCCGTCTTTCCGGCTCCTGGCTCTCAGGCATTCTTGATCAGCACGTGCTGCTTGCTCTTCCTCCTTGATTCATATTCAAAAAGTCTGCCAATCTCTTCTAAAGTTGTAACTCGATTTCCACTCAAGAGCACTGCAATTCTTTAAAATATATGCTTCTGTTTTGAACTCTGGGCACTTCAGTGTTGGAGAAAAGAGTAGGATTCCCATTTGCCATCTGTTCAATCCACATGACCGATACAGCCAAGTCTCCGAAACGTCTTGAAAAACGTGAGCTGTAATGAGCTCATTCTCACCTATATGCTCAGGCATCTGTTCACCGCAGCCAGAAAGAACAATTTGGGGGGCTACTGAGGGACCTTTAATTTAACCCCTTTAGACTCTCTTATACCAAAAAGCATTATCTGATACAGCAGTTCAGTAAATGTCTTCAACTGACTTCTAGACTCGGCCATAAATCTCTATACCTGCTTTACTCCCCTTGAACTATTCCATTAACTGACGACTAAGGGCATAAACCTGAAAGCAACGTACCTTTCTCATTACTTCCTCAATCACATCATGCAATGAACTGACCTTGCAAAATTCAAAGCACAATACACAGAACACGGTATCTTCTCTGTTTAATTTAATAAACTTGATTATTTCTGAATATTCATTACAGGTACTCATTTTTGGCAAATGGACTTTTTCATATTCACACCAAACACCTCCAACTCCTTCCGAGAAAGTGGTTTTATCTTACTAGCCTATAATGCCAGCGAAAGCAGAAAATAATTTCCTGTAGGAAACAATTCCTGTGGGCTGTGTCCTGGTGGTGTGTGTCTGCTCCACAGGCTAGGACTAAGCGTCCCTCTGAGTGAAGCGAGAGGGGACCACCTGGCATGGGAAGCTGAGGTGGACAGAAGGAAGCTGCTGGGCGGCATGCGCTCCTGAAGTCCTGTCCAACAGGTTGTTGCGCAATGCGTGAGAGATGGAAAGACGCCAAATGGGACAGGTAGGAATCTGTGATCTGCTGAGGCTTTAAAGACAAAGCCACTCAGACACACTGTCAGTTCCTGGCTCCATTTATTTTACATAAACCACTGTAGACGCACAGGAGAGAAAACACATGGTGGCCTGTAAAACACAGTATTCACACTTGGCAATTCCTAGTTACGGCGATATAGCCAGAAAAAAAGATCAGGGCACTTTCAAGAACTTGTTGTAATAGATTTTAAATATACAGATTCCACTAACTACCATAATAGCCTTGTAGTTAACATATTTTAAGCCAGATAATTCTAAAGAACACTCCATATTTAACATTAGAAAGAACTACATAATTGGGGATCAGGGACCTTTTGACAATATACTTGCATGGAAAAAATCCAAAGCTAAATTATGGAGGTTGTAATGTACAGCTTATGCTATGTGCAATTGCTCTCCACAAAGCAAGTGTTCTGTACATGTAATTAGTTTTAACTTAAAAAGAACATTTCATGGAAGGAAACGTGAAGTTGAGTCGAACAATCAGAACAGATTCCATAACCAAGAGGTATTTCTTTTCATTTCTCTGTAATGCTTTGTTTTGTTTGAACAAGATCAATTAAGTACCACAATATCAGGGCCCATAACTCAGCTCAATTTTATTTTAGAGTGCGATTTAAACCCTGGCAAAATATCATCTTGACTCAGTTTCCTCTGCTATAAAAGAAGCAAAAATCAGAGTCATCCGGTTACTTCCCGAGGACATCCAAGTGCACAGTTGGTTTCCTACCCAAATCCATTCCTCCTTCCACCTTCCTTGCTGTTAGAGGCCTGTTTACGTACCTACCCTCTTGGGGCCAGGTGATCAGACATCGTCCCCTCACCAGCCCAAGGGAGAGAATCTTGATCAATCTAAACCTGTCAAGGTAATTCCATTCCCCTTTCAAGGCACCAGGCTAGGCATGGACGGATGGGGTAAATCTGCTGTGAAGGTTTCTAGGAAAGGGATTCTTAATTCCTAAAAAGTGCTTCTACCTCTGACAGCAAATACACCAAGAGGTGGTAAAGGAACTTGGGCAGCCATCCTGGGGCTTGAGGGGAACCAACACAAGAGGCCAAACTACTGAACTAGGCTGGTCCTTGCCTCCGTCCCTGAGCTGCTGAAATAACGAGCCCTGGAGTGGCCTGACTCTGGCCTTTCTGTTTCATGAGATAATAAGTCCCTTTTGGCTTTCAGGCATTTTTGTTGAGCTTTCTGTTATTTGCCCAAAAAGCACCCCCATTCATACAAACAGCTTTAGCAGGCATTAAAAACTCCCCAGGGAAGAACACCTTGGGTTTAAAATCTACGCAACTTGGAATTGACAGGGATATACCCTTCTTAGGTCCAGTTACTCACCATTAAAAAATAATGATCCTCAGGCTCAGCTCGAAGATATTTAAAAATCACTTGTTCCATGAACCTTTCCATTAGATCCCAGTCTTCAATTATTCCGTGTCTTATTGGCCACTAAAGCAAGAGAAACCAAACTACATCAAGCTTCAGTTCACATCAGTAAGAGCAACAGTTTAACAACAGCACTGGCCCGGAAGAGATGGAAGACAGCGAGTTGTTGAACAGTGTTCCTCTGCATGGAGTGAATGTTAATTTATAGAAAGAAACAACAGGCACTTTACCAGAAAGAGTCCATGACATTACTGTTAATATTCTACTCCACCCATTTCTAAGCACAAAGAATCATCTTAACAATGGGATAACAGATGGAAAAGCAGAGCTAATCTACAATACCATTCGATCTGGAGTTTGGGGAGTGGTTTTTTTTTAGAACAAATGTCTAGTTAAATAACTTTAGTGTTTCTTTTTAACTGATCAATCTGCAACTCTCCACATGACAGGTTAATTAGTCAACCTACAGGTTTCCACAGGAGCAGACCTTGCTTTCCACATAACCCAGCGGTCCCTGAGTCAACTCTGCATTTGTAAATTCACTCGATTCCCCACATCAAAAGTACCTTCATCAAAAACAACAACAAAGCCTCTTTTCAAACATAAGAATAAAATATATTCTACAACTCACAAGTACAGTTTCTACATAAAGTGCCACTTTGCATCACTCATCCTGCTGCTCTGCTCTTGGCTGTGCACTTACAGAAGCGAATCCCAGCAGGCGTTTACCTTTGTGGCATACGTGGGTTTATCTATGGCTTCGTCCCCTATGAAGAAGTCCAGGTCGTCGACACCCCTCAACACCCTCCTCTGGGCTTGGTCGACCACCTTTGCAGACTCTCTGATGGCAATACCTTAGGAAAAACAATACAAAGAGCCCATTACCATACTCATTCATTTCAATGGTCAAGAGAGGATGATAAAATCCCTATGTATGCACAAGTAAATTTTCAATATTACGGTTTTATTTGGAGTCGAGTGTGTTCATAGAAAAGACTCTACCAATGAGTACGTAAAGTAACACAGAAACAAGTTACCATGTTCCAGCATTATTTTCAGCATGGCACAAAAGAACTCAGCTGGTCTGCTTTTAATGCTGACAAAAGCTACATTACTAAATTTCTCAGTTTCATCTGAAAAAAATTCCTCAAGATAGTAAATGAAATGCCCATGGAGTATCAAATAGATTACAAATTTTAAAATATAAAATAGGAGACAAAATTTAAAATATAATACAGAAGAAAAGAGTAAACTGAAAAATGCCTCATGTCATTTTCATGAAACTCTGTCAGATTTAAAACATATTTTTAGTCTTGTTACCAAAAAAAAAACTGATTTCCCATTAAAAGAACAATTAAGAGGTTGCTGACTAGTATCTGACAAAAAGAAAAGTACAATAATCAAACAATTGTATTATGTAAAAATATTAATGGCTTTTTTGAAACATTATTTTAATAAGAGCTTAACCTTGATACTTAGGAATATACTTAGTAGTAAATAATCATATAAAACTTAACTCCAGAATTAACATCTAATGAAATGTGGAAAGCTTCACAAAGATTCAATTTTCCATTTAAACTGCTAACCCCTGGTTAAACTCTGAGTTCCTAAAAACTACTCTTCATCAAATTTGTTCCAGAACAAATTAGAAAACAAATACAATTATTTTTAAAGGTAGATTATCTGAAATCCCCAATTTATTACAAATGAAGAATAGCAAGAAAGCTACGGGAGTGAATTTTAATCCTTTTTCTCAGAAAGCTATCTTTAAGTAACAGGCTAAAGAGGTGGAAAAAAAAAAAGGACAGAAATCACTTTGCCCATCTCCTTTTCTCACTCCAACTCATTGCCACATTTAGTCTCGAAGCTTTCAAGTTACGAAAGGTGGCACAAATCTAAAGGACAGAATTTCTGCAGGAAATGCTAGGGGCTGAGCCTAGAGAAAGCATCCATGTCGGAAGCAGTGAGCCCATCAGGGCCATGAGGCTAAGAATGGGGCCAACCTGTGGAAACCAACACAACTCATCTCTGAACACCGACCGCGCCATCCAGTGGCGCACTGACACAGAATCATCCGATGCGCCAGTTAGCATTTCAAGGGCCCCTGGAGAGAGGGCTTGCAGCAGACCTCAAAACTCCTCACAGTGTGGCAGTGCCAGATTCCACCCTCTGGGCAAGACCAAACTTCACTATGCCCGAATTTAGAATTAAACGGCCAAGTCAACTTAAAAGACTGTAAAGAGACAACGACAAAAAGATCCTTCAATTCATGACTTCATTCAAGTTTGCCAAAAATTTGAGGGCAATATATCGAACCAAGTGAAAACTCACCACCTTAAAGAAAACAATGCTAACCTTAGTGAGAATGAAGCTACCACGCTCAAAAATTCACCTGAGAACAAAGTAAATCTTATCCCTCCCAAAAGGGAGATGTAAGTACTCTGACCCCAAAGCACAGGAGATCTATGTTTTAGTGGCCTTTAGCAGCAGCAGCAACAACAAACCATAAAGCGTGCTTCTTTTAACTATTACACGGAAGCAACTACAGCCATGAAAGAGAGTAAAGCTTTATAGAGCTTATATTCAAAATCTTTTGTTCATACCTATGAAAAGCAAGATGTGGTCCAAATAGTCCTTGAGAACATGACGGAGAAATGTGTCTAAAGAGTAGCTATCAGTGAGCACCTCTGAGTATTCACGGAGTATACACATGACTCGCTGTAGCACACAGATCTAAATCACCCGCAGCTTTCTCCAGCACACCACAGCTTCCTACAGGACCCTGACTCAGGTGTAAACAAAGACAACAAGTGTGCGGAGGACATTAAGATGGAAAGGACAACAAATATAACAGATAACAGGATCAGCACCTAAACATTCCAACTGCTTACATACATGTGGCATCTCCATGCAATGGAATATCATGAGGCCACGAAAAGCAATACAGGAGTTCACGAAGTGACCCACAACGTTCTCAGAGATGGAGCGTCAGGAGAAAAAAAGCAAGGTGCAAAATGGTGTCCGTGGTACGCCACCACTTAGGTAAAAACACGTCTGTGTATATTCGCCGGTACATGTACAGTTACCTCAGGAAGGAAGAAACCAGAAACTGTAGTTGCCATCTAAGAGGGGAAGTGGGTGGTAGAGAGTTAATTTTTGCTGTACATCTTTTTACAGCATTTAATTTCTATGTCACATGAATGTATTACCTATTCAAAGTTAATTAAATTTGGACTTCTGCTTCTGGAAAGATGGAGTAAACATACTTTTCTCTACTCCTCTCACTAAGCACAGCTAGAATCCCTGGACTTTATATTTGAAAGAAACATAAAAATGCTGAGAGGTGAAGAGAAAGCAGCAGACTGGCTAGGGACCTCAGGACCCAAGGAACAACACGCTGGTGACTTCCAGGTTTTCGTTTGTTTCATGTGTCCTACGCTGGCTGCCAGGGAAGCCAACAACCCAGAAACACCAGTGGGAACAAACAAACACAGTCCCCAAAAGCCTGCTGTCTCCAGCCAAAGGAGGTGAAAGGGGCAGTGAAAACATACAACTGCCCGACTCCAATCAAACACGACAGAAAAACAAACCCCCCACGTGCAGTGTAGACACCACGCAGGAGCCAGGACTCATCCCACCCCTCTGCCTCCACACCGGGGTCCTGCCAGAGGAGGCCTGGTGGAAAGTCAGCACTTCCACCCCTCACCCTTCCGGCGGATGGTACCTGCAGAAGCCTAGTCAGGGGTCTGATCCCCCACCCACACTCAGCAGCAACATGGAGCCCCTCCCCAAATGAGTGTCAACAAAGGCCAAGAGGAAAACCTGAACTTCAGCCCCAAACTGGCATTAACAAAGGGTATCCCCCTTCCCCTGCTGCAGCGATATCAGAAATGACTTGCCAAAGCATAAGATTTAAATAAGATCTGGAATCTCATAATATAATACCCAAAATGTCCAAGTTTCAATAGAAAAAAAAAAACTCTCACCATAGCAAGAACCAGGAATACCTCAAGTGAAATGAGAAAAGATGATCAATAGATAGCAACACTGAGATGACACAGATAACAGAATTACCAAACAAGATTTTAGGAGCCATCATAAAATGCTTCAATGAGCAACTACAAATGCACCTGAAACAAATGAAAAATAAAAGGAAGTCAGCAAAGGAACACAAAGTCACAGCAAAGATAAAAGATATAAAGACAAAACCCACAGAAATTTTAGAACCAGAAAACACAATACCTGAAATTAAAATGTCAATGGATGAGCTCAGCGGCAGAAAACGACAGGGGAAAAGAGTCAATGAACTTGAAGACAGCAACAGAAATAACCCAACCTGAACGACAAAGAGAAAACAGACTGAAAAACAAATGAACAGGGCTTCAGGGACACGTGGGCTGGACAACAGCACATCTAATATTCATGTATTCCGAGTCCCAGATGAGAGGAGAAAGGAGGTAGGGCTGGAAAATCATCCAAAGAAATTACGGTTAAAAATTTGTCAAATTTGGGAATTCCCTGGTGGGCCAGTGGTTAGTACTCCGTGCTTCCACTGCAGGGGACCTGGGTTCGATCCCTGGTTGGGGAACTAAGATCCTGCAAGCTGCGTGGTGAGAAAGAAAAAAAAAATTTGGCAAATTTGGCAAAAAAAATAAAATAAACCTATAAATTCAAGGTTGAATAAACTCTAAAGAGGATAAACCCAAAAAAAAAATCCAAAAACTAACGAGCAAAGAAAAAATTCTGAATGCCTCCAGCAAATTTCTCATCAGAAATCAGGTAGCCCAAAAGGAAGTTGCATATTTTCAAGTGTTGCGAGAACTGCCCACTCAGAATTCTATATTCAGCAAAATTTCCTTCAAAAATGAGGAGCAAATCTAGACATTCTCAGATGAACAAAAACTAACAGAATTTGTCACCAACATCTCTACTCTAAAAGACTGGCTAAAGAAAGTTCTCTAAACAGAGAGGAAATGATAAAAGAAGGAATCCTGGAACATCAGGAAGGAAGGAAGAACAAGAGCAAAAATATGGAAATTACAATTACTTTCCTTCTCCTCTTGTGTTTGCTAAATTATGTTTGGCAGTTAAAGCAAAAATTATAATGCTAATGTGCTTCTCAATGTATAACCTCAATTAAAACAGAAAGGGAGGAGGGTAAAGGGACATAAAGGGAGATAAGGTTTCTACATGTCACTGAAACTGGTAAATGCTGACACCGCAGACTAAGAAAAGCTATGTACATATAAGATAATAACTAGACCAACCACTTAAAAAGCTACACAGAGAGAAGCACTCAAAACACCACGGATATGGGACTTCCCTGGTGGTCCGGTGGTTGGGACTCTGCACTCCCAATGCAGGGGGCCTGGGTTCGATCCCTGGTCAGGGAACTAGATTCCCATGTGCTGCAACTAAAAGCCTGTATGCCACAACAAAGATCCTGCGTGCCACAGCTAAGATCCAGCGCAACCTAAATAAATAAATAAGACACCACAGGTCTCAAAATGAAATTCTAAAACATATTCAAGTAATCCACAGGAAGTTAGGTAAAACAAAACAAAACAAAGAAATTAAGAACAGAAAGAACAAACAGAAAAAGAACTAATCAATAATCACAATAAATGTAACAGTCTAAACACACCAGTTAAAAGACAGATATTGGTAGAGTGGATTAAAAAAACGTGACTGAACTCTACATTGTCTACGAGAAACTCTCTTCAAATCTAACAATATACGGGCACACCTGGTTTTACTGTGTTTTGCTTTTATTTAGTCTTTTTTTACAAATTGAAGGTTTCTGGCAACCCTGAGTCGAGCAAGTCTACTGGTGCCACTTCTCCAACAGCATTTGCCCACTTCATGTCTCTGTGCCATATTTTGGTAATTCTCACTATATTTCAAACTTTTTCATCATTATTATATTTGTTAAGGGGATCTGTGATCAGTGCTCTTTGATGTTACTACTATGACTTGCTGAAGGCTCAGATGATGGTTAGCATTTTTTAGCAATAAAGTATTTTTTAATTAAGGTACCTACACTGTTTTTTTAGACATATGCTATTGCACACTTAACAGATGGCAGTACAGTGTAAACATAACTTTAAAATCGACTGGGAAACCAAAATTTCATGTAACTCGCTTTATTGTGATATTCACTTTATTGCAGTGGTCTAGAACCAAACCCACAACATCTCCAATGTATGCCTGTATGCAGGTTAAAACTAGAAAGATGTAAAAAGATACTCCACAAAAATATTAATCAAAGAAAGTATGAGTGGCCATACTGCTATCAGAAAAAGTACACTTTATAGCAAAGAAAATTGCCACTGATAGAAAGGGACATTAAATAGCAAGAGTCAATCTGTCAAGACAGAGCACTCCTAAGTGTGTATGTACCAAAGAATGCTGCAAAATATGAAACAAAAACTCAAAGGAGAAAAAGACAAGTCCACAATTATAGATATAGACTCTACCTCTCTCTCAACTAGTGATGGAAAAAGGAGAGAGAAAATCAGCAAGGATACAGAAGAACTCAACACCATCAACCTACAGGATCCAACCGACATGAAGAGAACATTCCACCCAACAAGAGCAGAACACACATTGTTTTCAAGTGCACATGGGACCAAAATAAATCTAATACTGGACCATAAAACGAACCTCAACAAGTTTAAAAGAATTAAAACCATAAAAGTGTGCTTTCTGACTACAATGGAATTAACTCAGAAATCAATAACAGAAAGATAATGAGAAAATCCCCCAAATACTTGGAAACTAAACAACATAGTTCTGAATAATCCATGGATCAAAGAGGAAGTCTCAGGGAAACTAAAAACTGCATGAACAGAATGAAAATTAAAATACAAAATATTAAAATGTGTCGGACATAGCTAAAGCGGTGCTAAGAAGGAAATTTTTAACACTACATGCTTACATTAGAAAAAAGAAGTCTCAAATAATCTAAGTTCCTACCTTAAGAACCGAGAAGAGTAAAATAAACCGAAAGCAAGAAAACGGAAGGAAATAAAGAGCAGAAATTAGTGAAATTTGAAACAGAAAAATAGAGGACCATCAATGAATCAAAAAGCTGATTCATCAAAAGTTAAAACTTTTGCTCTGCAAAAGACCCTGTGAAGAGGATGAAAAGACAAGCTAAATGATAGGAGAAATTACTTGCAAACCACATATCTGCAAACGACTCATATCTAGTATATACAAAGAACCCTGAAAACTTAACAGTAAAAATACAAGCAACACTATTAAAAAATGAGCAAAAGACACGAAGAGACATTTCAAAGATGATATGCAGATGGCAAATAAGCACATGAAAAGATGTTTGCCATCACTGGCCGTTAGGGAAACGAAAATGAGGAGAATGAGACATCACTGCATACTTACTGGAACAGATGAAGTAAACCAGTGACAATGGCAAACGCTGTCAAGGTGAAGCTGGCTCTCTCATACATAGCTGGTGGGAGTGCAAAATGACACAGCCACTGTGGAAAGCACCCTGGTAGTTACTGAAAAACACTAAACACAAACTTGCCATACAACTTGCGCTATGCACAGGATTTATCCAGAGAAATGAAAAATTATGTCCACACAAAGACCTGTACACAACTGTTCATAGCAGCTATATTTGTAATAGCTAAAAACTGGAAATAACCAAGATGCCCCTCAAAAGAAGAATGTTTAAACATCTGTGGTACACATCCACACACTGGAACAATACCACTCAGCAATAAAAAGGGACAATCTACTGATACATGCAACAACCCGGATGGCACCCAAGGGCTTTATGCCAAATGAGCAAGCTAATCTCAAAAGGACACATACACTGTATTACTCCATCTCTATAACAGCCTCTAAACAGCAAAATTATGGAGACGGAAACAGATTAGTGGTGGTCAGTGGGCAAGGACGGTGGAGGGGAGGGATATACGTGTAATTATAAAGAAATAACATGGGAAATAACACGTGTAATTATAAAATAATAATACGTGTAATTATAAAGAAATAACACAACATCTTTGTGGTGATGAAATAGTTCTATATCGTGACTGCAGTGGTGGTTACAGGCATCTACACATGGGATAAAATGACAGAGAACTGCACTTACACTGCTCCAATGTCAAACTCCTGGTTTTGATATTGTACTATGATTGTGTAAGATGTAACCTTTGGAGGGAACAGGAAAAAGGGTAAACAGAACCTCTCTAAACTCTCTTTACAACTTCCTATGACTCTATATTTCAAAATAAAATATTTTAAACACAAATAAAATATAGTTGTAAGGTATGTATGAGCTTGTAAATTATTTAAACAAATTAAAAAATAAAGCACCTCAGTTAGCTATAATGATGAATCAAAACTAAGAAGATTAAACTTAAACAATGTAAAAGTTCTGCAGATCAAAAAAATATATATATGGGTATAGAATGTGTATAACCAGAAGACATAGGCTATTCTCCAAGTGCTAAAAAGTCATCGGAAGGCAATCTAAGGAAGATTATCAGGGAGAGTATATCTAAGGAAGAATACACCTAAAGATTGAGATAAAAATTCTATACCTCAATAACACTTGCTACAGCAGTTGACAGACAACAGTAATTATTTTTTAACATTTATTTATTTATTTGTTTATTTGTTTGTTTGGCTGTGCCAGGTCTTAGTTGCGGCACACAGGATCTTTGTTGCTGCACGTGGGATCTTCGTTGCAGCATGCGGGATCTTTAGATGTGGCATGCAGGATCTTTTAGTTGCAGCATGTGGGAACTTTAGTTGCAGCATGCAAACTCTTAGTTGCGGCATGTGGGATCTAGTTCCCTGACCAAGGATCAAACCAGGGCCCCCTGCATTGGGAGAGCAGAGCCTTAGCCACTGGACCACTAGGGAAATCCCGACAACAGTAATTTTTAAAATAAAAATATCCAGTATATTTCTCAGAAGAATGTCAAACATTTTACTAAACCTTCAAACAATAATTCCTAACTTATATAAACCATTCCAAAGAACAGAAAAGAAAGCTAACAACCTCATTTCATAAAGCCAGTATAATTTTGATGTACAAACCAAACAAAACTGGTACAAAATAAAGAAAATTATAGACTAATCTCACTAGTGAAACAGTAAAATCATTCTTTTTAAAATCAGAAAGACAAAAGCACCAGCTATCCCCAGTTCTAGTCACTGACAGAAGTTCTAGCCAGTGCAGCCAGATCAAGGAAAAAAATATGAAGTATTGGGGTTGGAAGAGACAAAATAACCATTATTTGCAGTTAATACAATAGCTTGCATAGAAAACTTAAGAGAACCTGCAAGCTATTTGAACAAATAAGACAGGGCAGCAGGACTGTTGGATTCAAAAACAACTTTAAAAATTCAGCAGCATTCCTACTATGGTGGCGACAATTAGAAAATTTAATTAAAAAAAAATTCACAACAGCAAAAAACCATAAAGGTACCTAAAAATAAATATGGCAAAAGGTATGTATGAGCTTTTTAAAGAATACTGAAAAACATTACTGAAAAACATAAGAAACATGAATAAACAATAAAACATATATACCATATTCCTGGATAGGAAAATTCAATTCATAAAGATATCAAAATTTTTTTAATATTTATTTATTTAGGCTGCGCCGTGTCTTCGTTGCGGCATGCAGGATCTTTAGTTGCTGCATGCATGGGGGATCTAGTTCCCTGACCAGGGATCGAACTCAGGCACCCTGCATTGGGAGTGTGGAGTCTTACCCACTGGACCACCATGGAAGCCCCAGGATATCAAGTTTTTCCCAAATTAATCTACAAATTCAATGTGTCTCTAATCAAAATCCCATCATAATTTTTCACTGACCTTAAACTGATTCTAAAATTTATGATAAAGAGTAAGGGCCTAAGAATAGCCAAAGCTACTCTGAGAAAGAAAAAGGAGAAGGAACCAGACCCACCTGATATAAAGAGACATGCCAAAGTAATAGTATTTAATACAGTATGAATTTGCAACAGAAAAACACCATAAATATTCCCAACCATATACAGCGCCTCAATATGATTGAAGAGGCACCCTCCAATAAGTGGTGCTGGGGCAACTGGCCTTCCATTTGGAAAACAATTAAATTAACTCTCTCCCACACCATAAAAAAAAAACTTTTTTTCTTAGAAGAAAATACAGACAGTCTTTATGACTTTAGACTATAAATGCATTTTTTTAATAGAAACAAATTATAAAAAAGGTAAGACTGAAAAACTGAACTACATGAAACTTTTAAACTTCTGGGATTAAAAAATAATTTTAAAGACATCTTAAAATAGGAGAAGAGGGACTTCCCTGGTGGCGCAGTTGTTAAGAATGCCCCTGCCAATGCAGGGGACACGGGCTTGAGCCCTGGTCCGGGAAGATCCCACATGCCGCGGGGCAGCTAAGCCCGTGGGTCACAACTACTGAGCCAGCGTTCTACAGCCCAGAGACACAACTACCGAGCCCACGTGCCACAACTACTGAAGCCTGCACACCTAGAGCCTGTGCTCTGCAACAAGAGAAGCCACCGCAATAAGAAGCCCACGCACCGCAACGAAGAGTAGCCCCCGCTCACCGCAACTAGAGAAAGCCCACGTGCAGCAACGAAGACCCAACACAGCCAAAAATAAATTAATTATAAATAAATAAATAAAATAGAAGAGGATATTTACAAGACATTAGTATTCAAAGTATACACAGAGTTTCTGTAACTCCATAAAAAAGACAAAAAAATGCAACAGAAAAATGGGCAAATACACAGACAATGAAAGGTGCTCAACCTTCCTAGTAATCAGAGAAACGCAGACTTATAAAATAAGACATCATTTTACATTCATTAGACTGGCAAAAATTTAAGTCAAATAAGATCAACTGTCGTCAAGGATGTGCAGAATCAGAAACTCCCATCCACTACTGATGGGCATTTAAATCAGCCCAGGCGCTTGGAAAAGCGTTTGGCAATACCTGGCAAGGCTGAAGAGGTGCATACCTGAGTGACGACACACCCCATTTCTCATATTTTCTCTTGGGAAACTAGCACATGTGGCTAAGCAGATACTTACTGTATCATTCTGTACAACAGAGAAAAAACTGGAAAATGCCCAAATGTAGATTCACATCTTAGATTTTTGATCTAGATCTGTATATAGCAACACTGATACATCTTAAAAACAAAATATTGAGGATTTAAAAAAAACAATGCAGAAAGTTATTTACAGTATAATTATCATTTTTGAAATGTTTAAATTCACAAAATACTACATACTGTCATTGTATCCTGCATCTGTAACATAAGGATGAAGCGTGGACTGAATACAGCTAATGTCCAGCAAAGGAGGGAGAGCGGGGAAGGACTGGAGGAGAGGAAAGGGGGCTGGCACTCACAGGGATGTATGCCTGTATTACGCACTTACAAGATGCAATTGTGTTAACATTCGTTCATTCTGGGTGGTAGGTAAATGGGTCTTTGTTATATTATCTTTCTTTCTTTGTTTTCCAAAATAAAGATTTAAAAGACATTCAGAAACAAAAGCATCTCTGGGCTCAATCCCTGTCTCCAGTCTAGACCTTTCCCCAGAGCATCAAACCTTTTACCCAGTTGCCTACAGGACGTTTACACCTGAACTCTTCAAACATCAACTGTCTGAAATGTACTTACTTTCTCCTGACCCCTCCCACATCCTCTTTCTATGGATGTGATCACCACACATACACTCCTCTGCCTGAAACTTTTCAATGACTCTCAACTTTCTCCAACAACTTAAAGGAAAAAAAAAAATAGGTAGAGAAAACCTTTCTTCAAACAATCAAGCAAATTCTGCACAGAAGCTCAAATAAATAAGATACAGGCAAGGCTGCCCTGGTGGACCAGGACAGGGCCCCGCGACTCTCTAGTCTGGGACAAGGCCCCTGAGGGAGCCTGGAAAACAATGTGAAGGTTCCCCATTTGCAAAATAAAATGACAATTCCTTAACATACAAGTGCTGGCACTTCTCCACGTTCCCAGCCCGCTCTCCCACCACCCTCTGCCTGGGGGGTGCCTCCCCTCTGTGCCCACCAGAACCAGAAAGGCCCTGTCCTGGCACTCTCCACACAGCCACACACGTACAGACAAGCTCCCTTCTCTCTTTGGAAGCCACTTTGCATCTTGAACTTCACCTTGTGAACAGAGCCTCTGTAACGACAAACAGGGTTCGGTTGCCAGGACTGAGAGTGCAGCAGGCCTGCTGCCCAAGGTACCCGAGGCCCTCTGCCCACCTGTCCCAACGCACTCCCTTCTGTCCCCCACGGCTTCTCTAACTCTTGAAATAAATTCAGCCAAGGGTATAACTCTTCCTTTACTCCTGCCTCCTTGACCTTTTTCTTTCTAGCTTCCACCACTGCTGTTCTCAGCACCAATGTGAGAGCTGCCGCGCCTGCTGACAGTGAATGGAATCCTGCTAATAGCTGACTTCAATCCCCTCTCTGTTAATGATGACAGGTGAAGTGGTGCTGCCAACAACTGTATTAAAGCAAGAGGTGCAAAGTAATCCTCTTAGAGCTGCTGCACTTCACAAGGTTAAAACTAATCTGCTTTGAAAAATCAGAAAGTCCAATTCCAATTTACCAATTCAGCATGGAATGATCCAGTTCTCTGGCATTCACAATATAAAATTCACAGAAGACTGATCTACCCTTCAGAATGCCAATTGTTATGGACTGAACTGTGTCCCCTCAAAATTCCTATGTTGAAGCCCTAACCCGCAATGTGACTATATTTGGAGATGGGACCTCTCAGGTTAAATGAGGTCATAAGGGTAGAGCCTCAGTTCCACAGGACTGGGGTCCTTATAAGGAGAAGAGATACCAGAGGTCTCTCTCTCAGCCATGCACACAAACAGGAAAAGGCCATGTGAGGACACAGTGAGAAGGCACCATCCACAAGCCAAGGAGAGAGGCCTCACCAGAAACCAACCCTGACGGCACCTTGATCTTGGACTTCAAGCTTCTATTCTGTGATAATGTCTGTTGGTTACGACATCCAGTCTATGGTATTTTGTTATGGCAGCCCTACCAGACTAATAAAACAAATCATGAATTTAAAATGAGGACCAGCAGACCAAGTGTGCCTATTGTCAAGGACACCCCATCATAGTAACCAAGTATTTAGACCTAGAAAATCAAGTTCATGATCAGTTATCCAGCAAGCAAGGACCTGGAATGAGGTGAGTTAAATGTTCTCAAGGAATGAGGGCGCACTTTCTAGCAATCTGAATACCCGTATCCACCAGAAAGGCTTTGGTCTCCCTTGAACAAATACTAAGAACTCAGCTCCTTCCCCGTCGCTCTGTGAGGCTGCTCACGCTCTACCGGGGTCAAGCAGCCTGTTGCTCAGAACTCCCTGCGCCCACGACAGCTTACAGTTTCTAAGATCGTGACTTATCTTACAAGGGCTACATTTAGGAGACAGAACTTCACTCCACTCTTGACTGACATACCTGCCTCTTTGGTAAACGGTCTCCAAAAAATAACCCGGAAGTTAAACAGTTTCAAAGAAGAATTCTACCCTGTGGACAACCAACCTGACCTTGGGGTCTCCTGTGAATAAAGAGTGGGCAGGATGCACTCTGGCCAAAATGTGGACATTTCTTCCCTTATTATGCTCTACTGACTAACATTTAAACAAAAACAGAACACTTCAGAACATAATAAAACAGGCCTCTCCTTTCAAAAAAAATAAAATATCTTTCAATAAAGTGAATAGTGTAATACAATAGATAGTCCACCAAAGTGCTAAGTTAATAAAACTGTACTTACTTAAAATTACAAATTAACCTTAAGGAACCACATATACGTCTTTTAAGTAGCTGAGACATGTATGACTGAATGAAGGCCTCTGCCAACCACCCAAGCTGAAACTCCAATGACTGTGACAAAGGACTGTATCAGAAGAGAATCAAAGGACTAGAAAGTTGGGAGGGTTTAGGTGACAGCTACGGCCGATAGCAATACTCAGCAGCCAGATGGCAACATAAATAACTCCCCAGTAACCAGAACAATCATCTAAAAGAAGACAGCAAGTAAATTCATATACCGTGAAAAACAGAATTAGAATGTTTAGAACAATTATAAGAAACACAATCCTTTATAAACCAAGGGTGGAGCTTTACTTACATGAAGGAATAATGAACTGTGGCTCAGTGTTGCCTGCGTAGCCAAGCTTGGTATACCTAAAAGCACAAAGTCATCAACACATGTTTAGATAATAATACTCTCTTCTATATCCCATTAATGTCTTTTATTATAAGCTCTCCAAGTCCTAAAATATCAAGACTGAAAATACACCCGTGAAATTAAAGAAAAAAAAAAAAAAAACCTCGTGATGACTAAGAATCAAACGCTAATTTCAGATAAGCAAGCAGTTACAAAAACATAAAATATTATGCCTGTTTCTACTGGAAAAATTCATATATTAACACATGAATTACATTTGTGTATCCCTAATAATTTTAAGGTGTTTTTATATTCTTTTAATCTTTACAAAAATCCTACAAAGGAAGTAAATATTATCCCTGTTTTGCAGATGAGAAAACTGAGGCACTGAGAAGTTCATTAAGCTGCCCAGAGCCAAACAGCTAGTGAACAGAAAAAGACCCAACTCTAAATATGCAGGCTCCAATTCCAGAGCTGCCGCTCAAAAAAATGTACTTGCTTCCCAAACTTCACGAACTTTTGGGGGGGCTAGGGAATTCCATAATTTTCTTAAAGTGTCATGGCACATGTCTAGAAGAGCTACTGCCAGGTACTGAGAGTATCCGACAGAAGCAGCTCTCTATCATCTCATTTCAGAATGAGCCCATCTTCTGTCAAGATACTCTTTATGATGGATTCCAAAAGTCTTAACTAAAATGAATGCCAAAATACTACCATCTGTTCCAAAAGCATTTGCTTATCTCCTAAATTTAAAAAAAAAAAAAAAAAGTGGGGTGGGGACCACCCCCCGGAACCATCTGCTGGAAATGTGAGGCTGGAAAGACTCCTGAGTGCCCCCCTTCTCAGCAGGCCCTCCGTACCAAGCGGTCAGGTCGAGACAAGGAGCCATCATTCTGCAGTAATGCTCCCGAGGAATACAAACGCTTCCCAGCAGTGCTGAAAGCAACTTCATTAATTCATGCTATTTTACAAGTTATTTCAAGACGCTTGATACTAAATTTTTTGATGTAATTAATACATTCCAAGTTCTAATAAATTAATTTTATGATTTTTAAATGTATTTTAATCGTATGCTAATTTTACTATTTTTGAACACACATTAAATAAATAAGATTTAGGGAGACAAAAAAAGCAAGTCGGGTCCACTTAAATCATGCCTTACTGCTCAGTCTCCAAGGAACTAAGGTCTTGGTGTCACAAGAGTTTGGGCAAGGCCAGGCCCTGAGACCCGTCAGGCCCAACAAGGAGTTTATAAAAGGCAAGACCCATCTGAGGGCACTCCCAAGTTCTACCGAAGTACACAAACCAAGTGGACCCACAAGTCCTCGACTCCAGGGCTCGCCAGACCCAAAAGCAGAGTCGAAGCCAACCCAGAGTCCAGGGGAGGCAATATATACTGAACTTTAAGAATTCTGGATCATCTTCAACTGAACCATTTTTCTGGAAGTAAATTCCAAATAACAAATATAAACGAAGTGAATGACTGACCCAAAGCTAAAGAAGTCCAGAGAAGCTAACAAGCAGGCCAGAAATCACTAGAATCACTGCACTGCACCTAAGTCTGTGCTTTTAACAGGGGCCACTTCGTTCACCAGCCACACCACCCACCTCGTACTTAAAGAAGCCCACCCTACCACACTGTTAGATTATAAATTGCAGGATGACCAGAACAGGGTCCTTCTTTTTTTTTTTTTTTTTTTTTTTTTTGCGGTACGCGGGCCTCTCACTGTTGTGGCCTCTCCCGTTGCGGAGCACAGGTTCCAGACGCGCAGGCTCAGCGGCCATGGCTCACGGGCCCAGCTGCTCCGCGGCATGTGGGATCTTCCCGGACCGGGGCACGAACCCGTGTCCCCTGCATTGGCAGGCGAACTCTCAACCACTGCGCCACCAGGGAAGCCCCAGGGTCCTTCTTCTTGATTTTATCTCCACCCTGGCACAGTCCTGGCTGTGGCAGACACTCCATAAGTATATGCTGAAAGAGTTCTTACCAGGTGTAAGGAAAGGCAATCACTGGCAAACTGCTGGGGAAGGAACCAGTGTTTGAAAGGGGGGGATGCTGACAGTCAGAAAAACAATTTGATGGGACAAGAAAAGACCAAAGACCATTGTCTAATACAACCTCTCACACTTGGTTTTGTCTAATAGGGTTATTTCAAAAAAAAAAAAAAACCTGAAACAAATATTAATACCACTGACCCTCTGAACAACACACGTTTGAACTGCACAGGCCCACTTATGTGTGGATTTTTTTCCAACAAATATACAAAAATATATGTGTAGAAGATCGTGTGCAAGACTTACACTGAACTGGATAGCCTATCCTTACACAGGCGCAAGGTTAAGTGATATATAAAATTAATAAATGAATCAACTATATACTTCAATAAAAAATAAAAAAATAAAATAAAATTAATAAAATTAATAATGTGTTCATTTTCTTACTTTGCTTTCAAAGAGTTACATTACAGTATGCCTCCCTCTCTCTCTCTCTCTCTCTCTCTCTCTCTCCAGTACTTGCAGAACCTGCAGATCAGTCTATCATCACAGGTAAGTGGTGGTGTTTAAAATGCAACGTTTCCAAAACTGTATTATGAATATGACTGTAATACTGTTTACCATAAAAATTCTATAACAATTCATCCATCAGTGTATATAGGCTGGGCTACCGAGAAGCAGATGTATCAATTACACTAGGTTTCCATCATACTGCTGCCTCTTCGTTATTAATGCTTGAAATGCATTGTAAGTAAATATGAATTCCTTTTTCACATTTTCTTTTCATTTTTGATGTCTAGTGTTAGTAACACATATAACATCTACAGTGTTTTGTATAATACTGATATAGGTACTGACAGATGATTCATCTTGTAAACAGATGATGTAAACTTATGGTACCAATAAATACAGTACAGTGCTATAAACGTATTTTCTCTTATGATTTTCTTTTCTCTAACTTACTTTAAGAATATAGCATATAATACATACAACAAAATATGTGTTAATCGACTGTTTATGTTGTCAGTAAGGTCAACAGTAGGCTATTAGTCGTTGTTTTGAGAGAGTCAAACGTTATACACGAATTTTCAACTGTGGGGCGGGGGGGTCGGTGCCCCTAGCCCCACTGTTGTTCAAGGGTCAACTGTACAGAAAAATGCTAACATTTATTAAAATTAGGCGCTAAGTATCATTCATGTCCTTTATATTACTTTTAGTATTTCTGAAAGGCAACAGAGTGTATTGTATTGGTTGTGACCATGCACTTTGGCACCAGACTGCCAAAGTTCAAATCCGAGCTCTGTTATTTGCCAAATGTGTAACTATCTGTATCTCAGTTTCTCCATCTGTTAAAAGGAGGATCATAATACAACCTACCCTCTAGGATTAGTGAGTTAATATATTAAAAAGATAAATAGAACGAGCACTACAACAATGCTAGCTATATGTTTCAGTTATTTTTTACTATTATTTTTCTGTATCTTTGAAATATTTCCTAATTTAAATTTTTGGAAAAAAAATTTAACTTATTTATTTATTTACTTTTGGCTGAGTTGGGTCTTCGTTGCTTCACGCAGGCTTTCTCTAGTTGCAGCAAGCGGGGGCTACTCTTCACTGCGATACGCAGACTTCTCACTGTGGTGGCTTCTCTTGTCGCGGAGCACGGGCTCTAGGCGCATGGGCTTCAGTAGTTGTGGCACATGGGCTCAGTAGTTGTGGCTCGCAGGCTCTAGAGTGCAGGCTCAGTAGTTGTGGCGCACGGGCTTAGTTGCTCCGCAGCATGTGGGATCTTCCCGGACCAGGGATCGAACCCACACCCCGTGCGCTGGCAGGCAGATTCTTAACCACTGCGCCACCAGGGAAGTCCCTGAAATTTTTTTTAAAAAACAGGACGTTCTGTGTCCCAAATCATATTACTCAGTCTTTCTGCCATGCCCACTCTAAACACCACAAACTAATTTGTGAAGTGATGGAGATAAACTGCACCGGAAGTGAAACTAAAAGTACCACGTGTCCTTCAACAACCATGGCTCAACTCCATCCCAAGTTCTATGCCCTGAAATCATAAACAATGGCCCACAGCAGCAAAAGGTCAGGCTGCAGAAGTGCATGGGGCCCTTTTCAGGCCCACGGCTCTAAAATTCAACTACATACTGATGATGCCACTACCACATGCCACTTGGCATCAGTTGCTAGAGTGTTCAGATTCTGAAGTCACCATGTTCTGAGACAGCACAGCCTTCACAGGAGGGAGGCTTTCTGTCACAGAATCACATGAGTACCTTGCAGCAGTAACATTCGGCAAACAATGATCTTCATGACTGAGACAAACTAACATTAAACTATATTAATATTTGTAGGTACTAACAACTAACTATGAGGTCTTCCCTTCCTTTGCTAGCAAAACTGAAACAATTAAAACCACTGGCAAAAGCAGAAATTACTCAGATCACTTTATGGTAATTTAATGTCTCTGAATCTTCCTGTGCTATTTTTTATATAGCATCAAATACACTTAGGTTTTCTCACTTTGAATAATCACAACGTAAGGAACATGTAACAATATTTTTTAAGAGACATTCAAATATTAACAAAATCTTCAATACAGTTTCATATACAACTTCAACAAGACCCTATTAAACAGAACACTGTAAATATAACTAACAAGTGTTCCTCCTACTACTACTACTACTATATATAAAACAGATAAACAACAAGGTCCTACTGTATAGCACAGAGAACTATATTCAATATCTTGTAATAATCTATAATGAAAAAGTATACATGTATAACTGAATCACTTTGCCATACACCAGAAACTAACACAACATTGTAAATCAACTATACTTCAATTTAAAAAAAAGAAAAGTGTAATGTAAAAATAAATAAATGAAAGCCGTACAATAAATGATGTGAATTATACTTTTTTTAAAATGGTCACCTGTTAGAAACATGATTTCAGATTTGAGTTTTTCATGGGAGCATGGCCCACATTATCTGGCAGGTGAGTTTAAGATCATCTGGGTAGGCATCTAGAAAGAATGTACCAAGCCTGACTGATGAGATCACCTGGGAAGCTTCTGAAAATACACATTCCCAGGGCCTGTCCCAGAATCACAGAGAAGGAGCCTGGGTGTCCATATTTTAAACATCCCCTGCCCCTCCCCTGCCATGGTTCTGACGATCAACCAGCCCAGGAATCACTGACTAAACTGTACCACATGCGATCACCTGTGAATTTTTAGGTAACGCAAGCTCCCCATCCTCACGCTCACGTTCTAACAAAACCATCTACACCTACCACATTATCAGATAAAATGTACCTGTAATGTTGAAGTTTAATACTGGCTAGAGGCTCAGAAGAAAGGACTCAGATGTACCAAGTCTGTCTTATTTAGAATACTGTGTGTTTAAGTATTCTATGGAAAAAAAAATGTAGGAAATGCTTTTCAATGCAAACTATTTATGTAATTAGGGTGTGATGAAAACAATCTAGTAGTGGGAAAAAAAAAAGGCTCAAAACAGAAATAGTTAATCCTTAGGAAGAGATCATGGGGGGGCGGGAATCTCTCAAACCAAAAGACAGTGAAAAACTAGAAGCATTCCTATTGAAGACAGAATGAAGCCAAGGAGACCCACCACCATAACTCTCATTTAACATTGTTTTGGAAGAACCAGATAATACAAACCACAAAGAACTAAATAAAAGGAACAGTACTGGGAAAGAGGAGGCAAAATTTATTTGTAAATCATAATTACATACCTGGAATATCAAAGGAAATTAAGTGAAAAACTAAAAGCAATAGGGAATTCAGCAAGATGGCCAGTTACTCAATGAAGAGGCAAAAATCAGCAACTTTCCTACCAGTAACAAGTGAGACTATACACTGGATGAAAAGATCCCATTCACAATGGCAACAACACAGAAAAATATTACCCTTGAGAATAAACCATATGTGAAGAACTCTCCATATACAAGGAGACAAACAGAGACACACCTTATTCATACAGGAGGAGTCAAGAGTTTTAAAAGAAACATCACATATCACTAAATTCATCTATAAATTTAATGCAAAAGCATTCAAAATCTGGGCAAATACGGAAGAAGGTGGTAGTAAATTATACATGGGTGTTATTAAAAGGCTGAAGTGTCATTACAAAGAGACGTTTCACATTACCTATCAACATTATAAATGCATATACCATATTATCCTAATAGTTTTAAATGCATACACCCTACTGTCCAAATAGCACATTTCTAGGTATTTACCCCACAGAAGCACTTTTACATGTATGAAAAGATATGCACAAATAATGTTCTCTACAGCATTATAACAGCAAAACAATGAAAAAACTGGAAATACTCAAATGCCATAAACAGAGGATAAACTATATTGCAATCATTCAATAAAATGCAACACAACCAACAAAAATGAAGCAGACTTATGTTACTGGCCACATATAGATATAATTTGAAAAGTTGTGCTAAAAAACCAATGGGTCAACAATGAAACCAAAGAGGAAATTAAAAGATACCTTGAGACAAATGCCAGTAAAAACACAATCTTACACAATCTATGGGATGCAGCAAAAGCAGTTCCCAGAGGGAAGTTCATAATAAAAATAGTTGCAAAACAGTATATTTTCATATTGTGAGGGAGTTAATGGGGCCCACAGTGCTGGGTTCAAAGCACAGCACTAGCTCTGTGACTTTAATCCCTCCTATTTTAGTTGCTTCATTGGTACAAGGTGAGTAATAACAATCCCTACTTCAATGTTAAACATTACCATTTCTGGAAAATACCTCCTAATTCAAAAAGTAAAAGGATCTCACAGTCAATAATTTTATTTTACTACTGAATGTTATCTGATGTGTAGTCATGATCTGTATTTCTTCCATGAATTGTCCTTGATAATTTTTCTACTAGACTTTTGGATCTTATCAATTTGTGTAAACTCTTACATACTGAGGATATTAATGCTTGCTCATATATATTACTAATTTTTCTGAGTTTGTTGTTTACCTTCAGTTATACATTTTCTGAAATATAATTGTTTAGGGGCTTCCCTGGTGGCGCAGTGGTTGAGAGTCCGTCTGCCAATGCAGGGGACACGGGTTCATGCCCCGGTCCGGGAAGATCCCACATGCCACGGGGCGGCTAGGCCCGTGAGCCATGGCCACTGAGCCTGCGCATCTGGAGCCTGTGCTCTGCAATGGGAGAGGTCACAACAGTGAGAGGCCCACGTACCGCAAAAAAAAATATATATATATATACATATAATTGTTTCAACAATTTAGGTGATCAAATCTGCCAGTTATTTTCCTGAATAATTTCCTTTGCAGTTTCTACCTTGAAAGTCTTTCCCTATACTAAAATTCTGTATCGTTTCTCTTCCAGTTCTGTGTACATCTGATATACCTGATACATGAAGAAACACATCAATCAGATTTTCCCAAACATGTGTACATAAGGAATTAAGATCAACAACTTTTATATTAAAAGGCTTTGATTTTTGGTTTGTTTATTTGAACACCATCTTCCCAAAGGATAGCCAGCATGGTGGGGGCAAGCATCATTCTCAAAAATACATAAACTAAGCTTACAGACTGCCAGCCATATTCTCACACTCAGTGCCACCTTCCACACATCCCCTGACCTGAGACCTTTTCTCATATGGAAATCAGGACAGACAGAAGATACGGAAACAGATCAATAGCTGCATAAAGCAAGACCAAGAGTTACAACTCTGCCTGTTAACCAAATATGTTCTCATAGTTCAAACTTCCAAACACTCTAAAAAGGTACCTATAAAAAGTCTCACTCTCACTCCTACACCCATCTACCCCATTTCACCTTCCATCCTATTCTCATGTGTCCTCCAATGTCTCTTTCTGTAAATAAAGTATATCCTTATTTGCCCCAAACATTTTAAAAGGTCCTTGTGCAAAACTTCTTTCGCTCCTCTTGTTAAAGGCCCCTCTGCCCACAGCAGTAACTGCCTGCAGTGAGGAGGATTAATCTGACTACCGTCAACTCAACATACTTATATATATCCCGCCTACAACCATGTGTCTAGAGCAGAAGGTGACAATGTAAGCTCGATTAATTTATGTTTGAAAGTGGAAATGTCACATTTTAAAACAATGTTTTTGAAACTGTATCCTGCAGGGAGGTTTTTTTGATTGAGACCTCTTATGAGGTCCAGTCTCAAACGCCCAACTTCAACCAGAATAGCTCTACTCCCTAAGATGTTTTCAGTTTTTAAAAAAGTGACTACACTGACTCAGAATATGATTTTTTTTCTTTTTTTTGCAGTATGCGGGCCTCTCACTGTTGCGGCCTCTCCCGTTGCAGAGCACAGGCTCCGGACGCACAGGCTCACAGCAGCCATGGCTCACGGGCCTAGCCGCCACGCGGCATGTGGGATCTTCCCGGACCGGGGCACGAACCCGTGTCCCCTGCATCGGCAGGCAGACTCTCATCCACTGCGCCACCAGGGAAGCCCCAGAATATGATTTTGATAAAACTAAAATTGCTCCCAGATCCTAATGATAGAGTTCTAAATAATATACGCTCCCCACACTGTACACTGTATATTAACATATGATCAAGTTCTTCAAACGTTTCTTGGGTTGTCTGTCATACAGAAAAGGGTAGTCTTTGTTTATAGGACACAGTTAAACATGTAAGTTCAAATTTATTAATTATTTTATCTAAATCCAATATCCTTTCTTTTCTTTTTCTCTATTTGATCTGTAAATTTTACATTACCCTATATACCTGTCCATTTCTTCTTCTACAGCAGCATTCTTTGCCCTATGGCTAGTAAATATAAGATCATGATGTGTGGCCTCTTTGTGGGTTTGGCGCATTATCAAGTGAACTCTGACTTCCAAGGTAAAACAGTGGACTAAACATGATCTAATTTCACTCTGTCCCGAAGCCCCACTAAAACCAAAGCAAAATGATTTTTTTAAGATATATAAACCACAACAATAGGGAGAAAAGAAGAGGAGGTAACAGCAAAATTCTGGCCCTGGATAGCAGAGGACCAGTAGTAAGTGGCTTTGGAGGTATATAAAATCCAGCAGTGGGCAAAGCTGAGAACCAGCCCAACACTCCCCAGACCCTGAAAAGCCCCGGAATGGGTGGCTGCACAGGCACCTGTGGAACCAGGACTGAAGGGCCCAAAACACGAAGCTGAGGTGATACTGCTCCCTCCCGCCCCACACCTCAGGGTGACCACCCTTCCCTGACCCCCGCATTCCCACAAGCAGACTCTAGAGAGTGTAAAGCCAAGGGCCTCTGGACTCCCAAGTCACCTGGCCTGGGCGAGTCCGGGAACCATTCTGAAAAGAAAGGGGTTACCTGACTGAATACAGAAAAAAGTTGACGGCTCAGAGGCCCTCTCCCACGCCCTTCTCTGCCCCCAACTCAGCTCTCACACAAAACACAAGCACCCAGACCCCACCCTCCAAGCAGATGATCAGAAGTATATCCTCTGGGGAAAATGACCAGCTCAAAAGGAAAGAGCCAAAGACCATAAGACCAGGAGATTTCCCAACAAACAACCCACCTATATCACCCCTGGTGAAGTTCAAAATCAGTAAGTCAAATCTACACACGCAGGCACTCAATAAGGCAGCAGTAACTTTCACAAAGCTAGAAGAAATAAACAAGAAACACACTAGTGATAGGAGCACTTAACACACCATTCTCAGTTAAAGAGTAAGTGGACAAAAAAACTGGAAGACCTAAATAACATCATTAATAAGATAGCTCATACAGATACACACTGAACTCCTATCGTACCAATAGGGAATATTCCTCTTTCCAAGTACATACAGAACATTCACAAAATTGACCATATCTTAGACACAGTGAAGTCTAAAGAATAGAATATAAACAGCACTCTGACCATAATGTAATAAAACTAGAATTAAAAACAAAAAGGCCCTTTTACCTGAAATTTTTAAAACATACTAGTATAGAAATATTGAGTTAAGAGGGAAATTCAAAAGAAAAATACAGAAATGCCTTGAAAACGATAATGAGAAACTATACCCAAATCCCTGTACATAAGGAATACATGTAGTTAAAGACATAACAGCCAAAATTAAATACTTTTTCAATATAAAGGGAAAATTAAAATGAATTTAATATCCAACTCAAAAACAAAAAAAAACAGGAAGGCAGAAGAAAGAAATAAAAGTAGAAATAAATTAAAAAACAGAAAAATAGGGCTTCCCTGGTGGCGCAGTGGTTGAGAGTCCGCCTGCCGATGCAGGCGACATGGGTTCGTGCCCTGGTCCGGGAAGATCCAACATGCCGCGGAGCGGCTGGGCCCGTGAGCCATGGCCGCTAAGCCTGCACATCCGGAGCCTGTGCTCCGCAGCGGGAGAGGCCACGGCAGTGAGAGGCCCGCGTACCGCAAAAAAAGAAAAAACAAAAAAAAACAGAAAAATAACAACTAATAAATAAACCCCAATATAAAGGTAGAAGATGGCGGAAGAGTAAGACGCGGAGATCACGTTCCTCCCCACAGATACACCAGAAATACATCTACGCATGGAACAACTCCTACAGAGCATCTACTGAACGCTGGCAGAAGACCTCAGACCTCCCAAAAGGCAAGAAACCCCCCACGTACCTGGGTAGGGCAAAAGAAAAAACTAAACAGAGACAAAAGGATAGGGACGGGTCCTGCACCAGCGGGAGAGAGCTGTGAAGGAGGAAAAGTGTCCACACACTAGGAAGCCCCTTCGCGGGTGGAGGCTTCGGGAGGCGGAGTGGGGGAGCTTGGGAGCCGCGGAGGAGAGCACAGCAACAGGGGTGCGGAGGACAAAGCGGACAGATTCCAGCGCAGAGGATCGGGCCGACCGGCACTCACCAGCCGAGAGGCTTGTCTGCTCGCCCGCCGGGGCGGGCGGGACTGGGAGCTGAGGCTCCGGCTTTTGTCGGAGCGCCGGGAGAGGACTGAGGTTGGCGGCGTGAACACGGCCTGCAGGGCGTTAGTGCACCGCGGCTGGCCGGGAGAGAGTCCGGGGAGAAGTCTGGAACTGCCGAAGAGGCAAGAGACTTTTACGTCCCTCTTTGTTTCCTGGTGCACGAGGAGAGGGGATTAAGAACGCTGCTTGAGAGAGCTCCAGGGACGGGCGCGAGCCGCGGCTAAAAGTGCGGAGCCCAGAGACAGACATGAGACGCTAGGGCCGCTGCTGCCGCAGCCAGGAGGCCTGTGTGCGAACACAGGTCACTAGCCACACGCCCTTCCGGGGAGCCTGTGCAGCCCGCCACTGCCAGGGTCCCGGGATCCAGGGACAACTCCCCCGGGAGAACGCACAGGCGCGCCTCAGGCTGCAACGTCTCGCCGGCCTCTGCCGCCGCAGGCCCGCCCCACACTCCGTGCCCCTCCCTACCCCCGGGCCTGAGTGAGCCAGAGCCTCCGAATCAGCGGCTCCTTTAACCCCGTCCTGTCTGAGCAAATAACAGACGCCCTCCGGCGACCTACACGCACAGGCGGGGCTAAATCCAAAGCTGAGCCCCTGGGAACTGTGAGAACAAAGAAGAGAAAGGGAAATCTCTCCCAGCAGCCTCAGAAGCAGCGGATTAAAGCTCCACAATCAACTTGATATACCCTGCATCTGTGGAATACCTGAATAGACAACCAGTCATCCCAAATTAAGGAGCCCTGTGGATGAAAGGCTCTTGGGGCTGCAGCCAGGAGTCAGTGCTGTGCCTCTGAGGTGGGAGAGCCAACTTCAGGACACTGATCCACAAGAGACCTCCCAGCTGCACATAATATCAAACAGCAAAAATTTCCGAGAGATCTCCATCTCAACGCCAGCACCCAGCTTCACTCAACGACCAGCAAGCTACAGTGCTGGACATCCTATGCCAAACAACTAGCAAGACAGGAACACAACCCCACCCATTAGCAGAGAGGCGGCCCAAAATCATAATAAGTCTACAGACACCCCAAAACACACCACTAGACGTGGACCTGCCCACCAGAAAGACAAGATCTAGCCTCATCCACCAGAACACAGGCACTAGTACCCTCCACCAGGAAGCCTACACAACCCACTGAACCAACCTTAGCCACTGGGGACAGACACAAAAAACAACAGGAACTACGAACCTTCAGCCTGCAAAAAAGGAGACCCCAAACACAGTAAGATAAGCAAAATGAAAAGACAGAAAAACACACAGCAGATGAAGGAGCAAGATAAAAACCCATCAGACCTAACAAATGAAGAGGAAATAGGCAGTCTACCTGAAAAAGAATTCAAAATAATGATAGTAAGGTTGATCCGAAATCTTGGAGATAGAATGGACAATAGAATGGACAAAATGCAAGAATCAGTTAACAAGGACCTAGAAGAACTAAAGATGAAACAAGCAACGATGAACAACACAATAAATGAAATTAAAAGTACTCTAGATGGGATCAATAGCAGAATAACTGAGGCAGAAGAACGGATAAGTGACCTGGAAGATAAAATAGTGGAAATAACTACTGCAGAGCAGAATAAAGAAAAAAGAATGAAAAGAACTGAGGACAGTCTCAGAGACCTCTGGGACAACATTAAACGTACCAACATTCGAATTATAGGGGTTCCAGAAGAAGAAGAGAAAAAGAAAGGGACTGAGAAAATATTTGAAGAGATTATAGTTGAAAACTTCCCTAATATGGGAAAGGAAATAGTTAATCAAGTCCAGGAAGCACAGAGAGTCCCATACAGGATAAATCCAAGGAGAAATACGCCAAGACACATATTAATCAAACTGTCAAAAATTAAATACAAAGAAAACATATTAAAAGCAGCAAGGGAAAAACAACAAATAACACACAAGGGAATCCCCATAAGGTTAACAGCTGATCTTTCAGCAGAAACTCTGCAAGCCAGAAGGGAGTGGCAGGACATATTGAAAGTGTTGAAGGAGAAAAACCTGCAACCAAGATTACTCTACCCAGCAAGGATCTCATTCAGATTTGATGGAGAAATTAAAACCTTTAGAGACAAGCAAAAGCTGAGAGAGTTCAGCACCACCAAACCAGCTCTACAACAACTGCTAAAGGAACTTCTCTAGGCAAGAAACACAAAAGAAGGAAAAGACCTACAATAACAAACCCAAAACAATTAAGAAAATGGGAATGGGAACACACATATCGATAATTACCTTAAATGTAAATGGACTAAATGCTCCCACCAAAAGACACAGATTGGCTGAATGGATACAAAAACAAGACCCATATATTTGCTGTCTACAAGAGACCCGTATGCTAACACATATATATGGAATTTAAGAAAAAAAAAAATGTCATGAAAAACCTAGGGCTGAAACAGGAATAAAGACACAGACTTACTAGAGAATGGACTTGAGGCTATGGGGAGGGGGAAGGGTAAACGGTGACAAAGCAATAAAGAGGCATGGACATGTATACACTACCAAACGTAAGGTAGATCGCTAGTGGGAAGCAGCCGCATAGCACAGGGAGATCAGCTCGGTGCTGTGTGACCGCCTGGAGGGGTGGGATAGGGAGGGTGGGAGGGAGGGTGACGCAAGCGGGAAGAGATATGGGAACATATGTATATATATAACTGATTCATTTTGTTGTGAAGCTGAAACTAACATACCATTGTAAAGCAATTATGCTCCAATAAAGATGTTTAAAAAATAAATAAATAAATAAAGGTATATTATATTAGAAAAATATATAATTAATACTCTATAAAAATTATGTATGTAACATAAAGACACAGAAAGTTTGAAACTAAAAGAATGGAAAAAGATATACTATGAAATTACTAACTGAAAGAAAATTATATTAATATCAGACAATAAAGTATAAGGAAAAAACATTATTAAAGTAAAAGAGAGTCATTTTATAATGATAAAAAAAAAATAAATAAAATAAAAAAAAAATAAACCCCAAAGCTTATCTTTTAAAAAAAAAAAGATCCACAACATAGGCACATCATTAGGTAAGCCATGAAGAAAAAAGGATGGGGCTTCCCTGGTGGCACGGTGGTTGAGAGTCCACCGCCGATGCAGGGGACACGGGTTCGTGCCCCGGTCCGGGAAGATCCCACATGCCGTGGAGTGGCTGGGCCCGTGAGCCATGGCCGCTGAGCCTGCGCGTCTGGAGCCTGTTGCTCCGCAAAGGGAGAGGCCACAACAGTAAGAGGCCCGCGTACCGCAAAAAAAAAAAAGAAAAAAGGATGAAAACAAAATAAATTTGAGCAACAAAGGGAAAAATAGCCATAAAAACAAAGATTTTTTAAAATCATGAGACTAGTACATAAATAAATTTGAAAAATCTAGATGAAATAGAATTTTTCTTTAGACAAATACAACATACCAAAATTGATTCCACTCGAGGGAGGAAGTCTAACCAGCCTTAGAAGAAATGTAAAGGGCAGCAGGACTCTCCTCTCAAGAAAGCACTAAGCTCAGACAGTTTCACTGGGGAATTCTACCAGGACTTTAAAACTCGGATAATCCCAAAATTACTTAAACTATTCCAGAGCACAGAAAAAGAAAGAAAACTTCTTAATTTGTTTTATGAAGAGAGTGTAACACTGATCCCGAAATCTGACAAAGAATGCACCAGAAAACTAAACTAT
This sequence comes from Pseudorca crassidens, assembly GCF_039906515.1. Classification (NCBI taxonomy): domain Eukaryota; kingdom Metazoa; phylum Chordata; class Mammalia; order Artiodactyla; family Delphinidae; genus Pseudorca; species Pseudorca crassidens. The sequence continues at coordinate 102,473,641 of NC_090303.1, read as the reverse complement.
AATTCATACTAATACTGACATGAAAATCTAAATAAAATATTAACAGAATCTACCTACACATCAAAAAATGATGCAGCATGATCAAGTAGGGATTATTACAGAATGCAAGGGTGGTTCAATATTAGGAAATCCACCATATTAACTAGCTAAGGAAGAAAACCACATGTTCCATTTATTATAAAGAAATCATACAACATGCAACACTCATTCATGTTATAACATTCCAAAATATAGCAGTTGACAGATACTTTCTTAACATATTTGTATAACTTTCTTAACATATATTTGTATACGTGTGTAAGTATGTACATACACACAGCAGCCCAAAAGCCAGCATCTTACTTATTTTAGAAACACCAGAAACTATTCCACTAAAGTAAGGAACAAAAGGATAATGCCCACTAACTCCACTCCTATTTAACATTATTTGGAGGCAATGGCCACTGCAGCATGTCAAAATAAAGAAAAGAAAAGGCAATCAGAGTTCCTAAAAACAGCAAGGAAGAGGGAAAGCAATCTCTATTTGCCAATGACAAAATTCTGTATCTGGAAAACCCTAAAGATCAAGGGAAAAATTCATACAAACAATAAGAGCATTTTGTAAAGTAGCAGATTATAAAATTAACACAAATACAGTTTATGCTGAACACCTGCCTTCCTTCTGGGACTCTGGAATTCTGGTCTGTGCTAGGCAGGAGGTGCCATGACCAGCCCCCAATAAAAACTCTGGGCACTGAGAAAGGATTCCGGATGCTTGCTCCTGGTTTCCTCCAGACTCTGCCCCATGTGCCTTTTTCCTTGGCTGTTCTTGCTTTTACCTTTTCACTATCATCCTGTGCTTGTTCCTAGCAAATCAATGAACCTGCGGGTGGTCTGTGGGACCCTCACCACACCCCAATCCATAAAGAGCTTCTAAAAATAAAGAAGCAAAAGACTTAAAAACCCACAGAAAAACTGGCTAGAGAAACGAAGAGACAGGAAACAGAAACGCAAATGCCTCTTAACCATACGAAAAGATGCTCATCTTCCCACATAATAATATAAGAAATTCAAATTAAAACTACAATAAGATATCATTTCCTACCTTCTAGATTGGTAAAAAAAAAATTTAATTTGGCAATTACTCTGCTGGTGAGTCTGTAAGAAGCCGTAGGCACTCTCACACGTTGCTGGTGAAGACACACACTACGGAGTGGGATTTGACACTGTCTAGCAAAATTACACATGCACTTACCCTTTGACCCAGAAATCCCACTTCTAGAAACTTATCTCAGAGATGCTCCAGAAAAAATGCAAAAAGACAAATGCACTGCACTGGCTACGTTGCAGTCTTTTAGTAATAACAAAATGCTCAAAAAATGACGGGGACATGTCTAAAGAACTCCAGAAACAGCCTGAATGGGCTTCTGCTGGCCACATCTGGACAATTTAAGCGTCAAAACAAATAATGGCAATAAGAAATCATAATCCACTGAATACAGTAAGAATGACATAAATAACTCTTTGAACAAGATAATAACCCATACAGACGATAAATAAATAAATGGAAACCACAGAAAAGTGCATCCTCACAGTAAAATGTTAACTAATAAATGTACAAGATACTAAAGTTTAAAAACCACAATATTGCAACCATCACTGTAATAATCCATTAGAAGAAGAATCACCACCAATGGATACTAAAACTAATGGCTGAAAGTTTAAGGAAGAACAGGGCATCTGCATAATCTCATAATATCTCTCCACAAATGACATTAATTACAAAGGGGAAAACAGTAACCGTACAATGAAGAAATCTAGTCGACACCACCGTATCCAAACAATCCAAATGAATGTCATCAACTGTCTTCAGCCTTCTGATGGGATGAGTAAGTTCTGGGGAGCTAACGGGCAACACAGTGATCATAGTTCATAATAATGTTTTATACTTGAAAGTTGCCAAGACAAGTGGATCTTAAATTATTCTCCCCACAAAAAAAAGAAAAAAGGTAATTATGTGACGGGATGGAGGTGTTAGTATTGTAATGTGATAATCATTTTGCAATATATAAATGTACCAAATCAACACGTTGTAACCTTAAACTTATGCAATGTTTGTGTCAAGTACAGCTCAATAAAGCTGGAGGGGAAAAGCCTTCTGATGTGATGCACTGAGAAGCTTTGACATCACTTGTGGTACTCCTGACAAAAATACACACCCTGTATCTGTCAGAAAGAAACACCAGGCAAGCCTAAATTGAGGAACATGATCTATAACAACTGACTGTCAAAAATGTCGCTGTCCTGAAAGACAGAAAAAGGCTAAGGAACTGGTCCAGTGAAATGAGACTAAAAAGACACGATGACAGGCAAACACAGTGTACGGTGCCGGATGAGGGCAGAGAGCTGCACGTCCAGAGACATAATGGGACCATTAATGGGATCCAGACTTAGTAGACAACTCTACTGCATAAACGTTAAATTTTCTGATTTTGATCACTGGTCTGTGACTATATGAGAGAAGGTCTTTGTTTTCATAAAGGATACACTGAAGTATCTTGGTATAAAACAGCACGATGTCTGCGACTTACAAACAGTTCAGAAAATAATAATGTGTATAGTATATAGAGAACAATAAAGCAAATGTTAATAGTTGGTAAACTGGATAGAGAATATACAGCCGGCTTTTTGGTACTCTTATTGCAGCTTTTCAGTAGATCTGACAGTTTTCAAAGTAAGTTTAAAAATATAAAAATCTTCAAAAATACGAAAAGTTCAGTTAAGACAAGTAACACTATAGTTTTTGTGGGATATTCTCTGAACACTAAGCAGCCTAGTAATTCACTTAAGTAAATGAAGCCTCATCTCCGGAGCAGGCAGAGCCGTGGTCCATATTATCATGGCTCCCAGCTCACCTGTGCTCACTGAGCTGGTCTCAGGGCTCATTAGAGGAGGCCAGGCTCCCAGGATGAAATTTATTTGCAATTAAAAAATACTATTTAGTACACTGTCTACTCAGTCATTAAGGTCCACTATGTATAATTCAGTGTGAATTTTTCTGTTAGAATTTAGCACTAGGAAAAGTTTTTTCACCTGAGAAACAGGTATTTCTCTTCCTTCCCGATGACAGGAATTAAATAACTGATGATGACCCTCTTATAATTTTGTCAGACAGGAAAACTAAGGCCAAATGTGAGGCCGGTCGGCTGCACCACTGGTCTACAGTTTAGGGTGACGCCCCAGGCCCATTCTTTTCCTTGGTCCTAGTTATTTTTAATCTGCATTTTACCCCCTTTTTATTGTATTCTGAGGTAAAAGTCAATCCAAAAACCACTTAGCTCTATGGGAAATATAAGAGCTACTAACAAGCTTAAATAAATTTAGGCTCTTCCACGCTGCTCCATCTGGCCACACACTGGACACTGGAAATTTATCATTAACCACTGTTGTTTCCACAACAGAACATGTCCATGTGAAACCCACTGGGAAGATTCCAGGCCACTGTTTCTAAGTCCTGACACCAAAGCCTACGACGGCCTGAAGACAATAACATAACTGGGCCATAAAACAAAGAGATTCTGAAGTTACATCTCCAAGTGAGATACCACCTACCTCAAAAGGTCAAAACTGAGCACCACATTTTAGATATTTACAGCAAGAATGATGAGTAGGGTCCCCAGCTTACTATTAGTAGAGGTATGACAAACCCTGTGGGCACATGTTATTGCTTCTGCCAAGAAATGCTTTGCATTTCAATAGTTTTACAAGACCAAAACCACAAAAACAAAAAATCTCACGTGCAAATGTGAGAAGGAAAAATTCTTTTACCTGCTTCCTGCACTCTTGACACAAACAGACCTCAGGTGGGTGTGGGGTGAACACCAGTTCCTGGGAGGAGGGGTTGAATAAGGAAGCCAACAACTGGGCGGGGGGTTAATATCGATACTGGTTTGGGCTTGGGTTTTGGATAGCAAAACAACTTCTAAAATAAAGAGCCCTGGAACTTCTGGTACAATGTGTATTTCAAAAAGGAAAATTAGTACAAGCAAAGAGGCAGTTTTTTTCCAGCCTGTAACCACCACCGGTGGCTTCAGCAGCAAAAGGAAAGAACGATCCGTAGGAGACGGACTGAAGCAAATTAAAGAGACACCCCTACAAGGTTGTCAAGGAAACTAAACCACGTGCATTTCTCTACAGAAAAGAATCAAGGCTAAGGTGAACATACCATGGAATATTTTGTGGAAAAAATGATTAAAACCCCATCTTGAAAGACCTTTAAGCGGCTAAATTTACTTCCAGCCTACTTTATGAGGTACTTCACCTACACTGCAAGCAGGCAAGCTTGAATTTCTAGACCACCAGCTAGACGGATTCGGTGAGCACCTTCCTAAAACCAGCGAAGCGGGGGCCACTGAAAGAAAGTACAGGAAATTTCCTAAGGTCTCTTTTGCATATCCCAACAACATCAAAAGAAACAATCACACCCCAAAAGTAATGCGAAATAAAAACTATACCACAAACAGGCTTTCCCAAATTTAGACTTTCTGTTTTTCAAAATGGAGTCTTTTTGGGTTTTTTTTTTTTTTAAGTGAAAAGGCAACTCTATGCAAACTAAAGCAAGAGCTTAGCCCGAGAGAACCATTCACTCCTGGAAGAGAGCAGAGTAGGCTGCAAAAAAAGGTGTCAACTTGGTAGATGAATATAAAAACCTCCACAAGTGAGAATCATGAGCAAGGAGAAATGGCATGCGTTTGCGAACCCAAAACGAGGGTCCCTTTTAAGAACGTGAAAAGGTAGGGGCACCGTCAGGCAGGCAGAAGGCAAGCGACGACAGCGGGGTCTGCAGCCGCCTGCCTGAAACCTGGCATCCCGGGAGGCCCCGGCCGAGCGCGGAGAGAGGAGGTGGGAGGCGAGGCGAGCCGGCCCGACTCCTCCCCTCGGTCCTCTTCGCATCAAGGGGAGCGAGCTCCGCGCGTGGCCCTCGCGGGCGTGGAGGAGAGGAGCGGGGCGCGGAGACGGGCCGGCCCCCCGAACCTGCCCAGCTGTAGGCCGAGACCCGGGCCCCGGGCGGAGCGCCTCCAGGTGAGAGAGGGGGCGGGCCGCGGGCAGGTGCTCGGCGCCGGGGCTAGAGCGGGGCCGCGCTGGAGCGGGGTGGGCACCCGCAGCTCTTACCCGGTGCCGCAGTCCACCACGCAGGGAGGCAGGGAGCCCGCCATGCTCGGCACGCGCGCCGCTCCGTCCACGCTGGCTGCCCGGGAGGTCCCGCCGCTGTCCGCTTGCCGCGCTAACCCCGCGCCGCCCGCTCCCGGGATCCTCCGCAGCGCCTCTGCCGGGAGCCCGGATGCTCTCCTCAGCCCACGTGACGCCTCTCCTGACTGACCAATCACGGCGCGGGCACGCCCCGTTTCCCCGTCCCCGCCCCCTGTCCGCCATCTTTAGTGCTGGCGGCGGAGCCTCGTTGCCCATACGCCCAACCTTGCTGCTGGAGAGCCTGAGGGCTATTTTTAACTGACTTACGGTGAACGTGACCCCGTTTCCGAAGGCTGACTCCTTCTCATCCTTTAAGTCTCCGCCTAAATGTCACCTTCTTAGATTAGTTGTCTGTGATCACCCACTAGGTGCCCTCCCTGCACCTTACTCTCTTATCTCAACAATCTATTGCTTTCATTCACAACATTTGGAGTTTATATTTTTATTTGTAGTCTGTCCTCCCATTGGAATATAAACTCCGCTAGGATAGGGCTCCTGAATATCTTACCATTGATCACCGGATGCTTAGCACAGTATTTGGTGCATTCATGGGAGGCACCCAAATGTTTTTTGAATGAATAAAGAAAAAAATTGCCGTTAGAATTCTTATACCTACCAGAACAGTGCATGCCTTCCTCTATAAAAGAAAAACCTATAAAACAAACGCATGGTCAGCCTTTAGGAATGAATGACCTTAGATTGGGTTAACACTACCCCAAGATCATTATGGAAAATGTTTTCAAGTATCAAAGATGGGATGATGTCCAAAAGTTCTTACTGGAACCCTGGGATCAAAGTAGGCAACCACTTACCGACTATGTTATAAAGGTACTGAAAGTCCCACTTCCTTCCTCCTCCCTCCCTATAATAAATTCCTGACATTATTTTTTAGGAGCTTTCTGGAGACATAGTTCCATGTAGTTTAACTGGTATTAAAAGCACATGGGTTTTTTTCCTGTTTTTTTGGAGGGTCTTGCCAGACGGCTTGTGGGATCTTAGTTCCCCCGACCAGGGATGGAACCCATGTCCCGTGCAGTGGAAGTGTGGAGTCCTACCACTGGACCAGCAGCTTTTAAGTCCCTTAAAAGCACTTTTAAACTGCTTTTTCCCTAGGAAAAGTAGTAGATTAGTTGGTCATGCTAGGTAACCCATGATCATTCCTTTTTTTTTTTTTAACCTATTCAGTTCAAATAAGAGCCAGATCTAGAAATTTTTAAAGGGAACTAGAAAGAAAAGTAGAAGGTGGGAGGAAAAGGAAAGGTCAGGAGTGTGGAGGAATCCCAGTATAGGACCCAGAGGCTGGGGGCAAAGGCTCACTCCTTTGTATTTTGCCAAAGCCCTGCCCAGCCCCACTTTTCCACGGCCGTCATCAGAATGTTGTAAACTCTAGACTGCAGACTGCCAGCACTGCCACGTCTTTCATTCGCTTAATACATATTTATCAAGTGCCTACTATGAGACAGGCCTTGTATTAGATTGGGTATGAAACAGTAAGTGGGACATTTACAGTGTCTGCCCCCAAGACTTTAGAGTCTAGTGAGAGATAGCAACAGTAAACAGGCAGTTGCAATACAGTGTAATCCAAGTTGGTGCAAGTCCAGGGTGACCAGAAAGCCATTAACAGGGCACCTAAACCTGTCTTGGGAGTCAATGAAATCTTCTCAAAGCAACGGTGTCTAAGCTGAAAGCCAGAAGGTGGGTGGAGAATAGCTTGATGGTGGAGAGGGTGGGGTGGGAGAATGTTTCTGGGGTGGGAAACACATACAAAGGCCTGGAGGACCTCAAGACTCATATATGGGCCCGTCCCCTTCACCAGGGAAGAAGCCTTAATGGAATTTGGAACTGGCTCGTAATAAAGGATGTGCCTTTTGGGGGAGTGTCCCTTTTGCATAGGACTTATTGGAAATGGTGACCATGGCCAGTAGCTGGTAGTAAACAAAAGACTTCCTGACTTCAATTATTTCCTCTAGACACCACTAACCCTTGATGTACGAGTTAAGGTGTTTTCCCTTAAGATGGCACAGGAAATAGCAAATTTTATTATTTCATATAATAGAAAATCCAGAAATCCCAGGATAATTCAACCATTCCATGACATCACTGTGGGCCTGTACATTCTGTTCTACCAGACTCTGCAGATTGGCCTTGGTGCTCAGACAGATCCCCTTGCTGTTGTGGAAATGGGTACAGCCGCTCCATCCACCATAACTGTAATGGGCAAAGACAGAGGGAGAAATGCCCCATCCTGGTTCTTTTCTAAGAAGGAGAGGGAGGAAGGTGTCCCTAGAAGTCCCTAGCTGCGTTCTCTCATTTCATTATCCAGCTCCATGAGTTTCCCAGGGCTACTGTAACAAAGCACCACAAACTGGGCAGCCTAAAGCAACAGACATTTATTATCTCACAGTGGGGTAGAAGGCCAAAATCAGGATGTCAGCAGGGGGCTTCCCTGGTGGCGCAGTGGTTAAGAATGTGCCTGCCAATGCAGGGGACACGGGTTCGAGCCCTGGTCCAGGAAGATCCCACATGCCGCGGAACAACCAAGCCCATGCACCACAACTACTGAGCCTGCGCTCCAGAGCCCACGAGCCACAACTACTGAGCTTGAACACCACAACTACTGAAGCCCGTGTGCCTAGAGCCCATGCTCCACAACAGGAGAAGCCTCCGCAGTGCGAAGCCCGCACACAGCAACGGAGAGTAGCTCCCGCTCGCCGCAACTAGAGAAAGCCCTCGCACAGCAACGAAGACCCAACGCAGCCACAAAAAAAAAAGATGTCAGCAGGACCAGCCCTCTCGAAAGACTCTAGGAGGAAAGTCAGAAAACCCTGGTGTTCCTTGGTTTATAGTTGCATCTCTCCTGTCTCTGCCTCTTCATGACGTGGTGTTCTCTCTGTGTGTTTCTGCATCATCAGATGGTGTTCTCTTCTTATAAAGACCAGTCATATTGGATTAAGGCCCACCCTAATGACCTCATCTTACCACGATTCCATCTGCAAAGGCCTTGTTTCCAAATACAATCACATTGGGCTTCCCTGGTGGCGCAGTGGTTGAGAGTCCGCCTGCCGATGCAGGGGACACGGGTTCGTGCCCCGGTCCGGGAAGATGCCACATGCCGCGGAGCGGCTGGGCCTGTGAGCTGTGGCCGCTGAACCTACGCGTCCGGAGCCTGTGATCCGCAACGGGAGAGGCCACAACAGTGAGAGGCCCGCGTACCGCAAAAAAAAATAAATAAATATATGATCACATTACAGGTACCAGGGTGAGGATTCCAACATATCTTTTTGGGAGACAGTTCAACTCATAACACCAGCCTATGCCAAAAACAGTCATTGGTAAGGGGAACTGATAGACTGTGATTGGTTTAGACTATTAAAGACCATACTCTTGGGCTGGAGCGGGGCTTCAAGTCCTCAGAAGCATATGGTACCAATGCCTGATGGGAATGGGATTTAATGAGCAATAAGGGGAATGACAACAGTCTCTGCCTCACTCGCTATTTTCCTAATTAAACCGTATATTCTAACTGATTCTATGCCTTTTCATTCCTTTAGCCTGTGCTTGGAATTGTCATTTAAATAACTCATCCTTAGGGAGTTCCTGGCAGTCCAGTGCATTCCAGACTCTGTGCTTCCACTGCAGGGGACACAGGTTCCATCCCTGGTCGGGGAACTAAGATCCCCCATGCCAGGCAGTGTGGCCAAAAATATATATAAATAAATTAAATAAATAAATAAATAAATAATTCATCCTGGCTGACCCAGGTGGAGATCTGCCCCCTCTCTGAAGCTTTCCCTCAACTTCCAGAAAGAGTAATTGCTCTCTCCTCTGGGCTCCCAGAGAGCCTCCTACATCTTTCCACATTTTCACTTACCTGATGGCATCATTATGGTTATGCTTCCATAGCCCTTGGTACACCAGGAGCTCTCTGAGAGTAGAACTATGTCCCGTATAATTTTATGTCTCCAGTTCATCGGACACTTCCGGCATTTTGTAGCCACCCAGTGAATGGTTACTGAATAAATGAAAGTCATCCAGCAATTTTTAAGCCTCTCAATTATACATGACACTTGCTTTTATTTGCTGTCATCATCAAAAGCAAATAAAAGCGAAGGTTATGTAATAATTTCTGTGTTCGTGTTTTTACTGTTTTTTCTATACATTACAGCCCATTCTTCTGTGTTATTCTTCTTATATCATAAACTCCTATAGATCAGAGACTGATGGCATCCCTTTTGACAAAGGTCAAAACACCAACAGAGAAATAAACGTCCCATTCTGTAAGTAGCACTTCAAGTACAGTCTCTATTAATTATATTGCTAAGGTTTGCTCCCTCCAACATACTTAGCAAAACTCTACCATCTCCTTGTAATGAGAGGAATGTTTTATCAGTAGCTGGCTTTCCGTGGCAGGAATGAGCATCTCTTTATGGTGCTTCTACCCAACAATAGCCTTCTTCTCCCCTCCCCCAACCCGCAAAAAGGCAGAAACAGGGGAACTGGAATGCTTCCTGTACAGAATTCAGCATCACTTCCGTGGCAGATGATGTGACCGTTTCCTACTCTCCTGAGGGCTGCATAACCCAGCATCACTCTCAAGTGAACTTTTAATAAACATCTTTTGATGGTGGTTACAATGCATTTTTATGCATATGAAGACAACTTAAAAACAAAATAATCAGGACTTATAGAGACTGTCAATCTAATGGAATTTAGTCAGGGCACACTCGGACAATGTGATCTTAATTTCCTGCATTTAACTAGTCGTGCTGGGCCAAGAAGGGAAAAGAACACAAAAACTAAAGGCTGTCTTGAAAAACTGCCCACCTAGCAGCTCTGTGAATCTTAATTTGCAGAGCTGTGGGTAGGAGCGATCTGTGTGTTCTCTGTTGCCATGAGCATACAAATAGAGAAAGGAGTACCCAAAAAGTAGGGCCCATTCCTTTGAAAGCAGCTGGCATTCTCCTTTAAGAGGAAGGGCCTGTCACTGCACTCAAAGGACCTCCCAGAGGTCTTGGCAATAGTGTGAGAAAATGGTCCAAGCTGGAGTTGATTGGCCGGAGTGTGCTGAATTGGTAACAGACATAAAACCACAAGATTGGTAAGGAAATCACCTAAAGCTCTGACCTTATTCAGATCAACTCTGCTGTTTCTGCCTCCACCCGTGGCAATGATTCCGACTGGAACACTCCATCCCCTACGCCTCTTCCTGCTCCCCTCCTGTGCCGTCCATTCAATCCCTTGTGTCTATGACCCTGCTTTTTCTCCTACTGTCACTCTTGCTAAACTACTCCATAGCTTCCTGCCAGCCAGCCTATCGCCATGTTTTGCCCATCCAAGACATCTTGGGGTGAATTATGCTGCTAGGAGAAGCAGCATGCCAAAAACCCAGAAAGTTTGTACATCATGTCAGTCTCCCTTCCCCACAACCTTCAATGACTCTTTATTGTTATGGAATTTGATCCAAACCCTCAAGCTGGCATTCAGGGTCCTCCATGATCTGTTCCCAAGTCACCTTTCCAATCTCATCTCACATGATGCCCTTGACACGTCTGGGCACAGCCGACCGCGGACCAAACCATTGCTATTGTCTGGTCTTCGTGCAGGCTCCTCAGTCTAGAACATTCTTCTTTACCTACCCCATCCTCTACATCCATTCCATTCAAAGCTCATTCGTCCTTCCAATTTCAGTTCAAATCCACTTCATTTATTCATTCAACAAAACAGGATGCGTGCTTCCTCACGGCTCTAGTCAGAATCAATCACCAATTCTGTGTCAGAGTCTACAGATGAAGTCTGCAGATGTGCATTTTAATGAGGTCTTCTGCTCTACTAAACAGTCTTATGGTTTTATTTGTAACTACTCCCTATCCACTTCTCATGGAGAAAACTAAATTATAACAGTATCTTAGTTTACAAAGCATTTTCACTCCATCACACATTTAATCTTCATAACAATCCCATGAGGGAGATATTATAAAAACCTCTCTGAAATAAAGAACTGGAGACTCGTACTTTTCAAATTAGGATATATTAAAAGTTTAATTTTGTTCTGGGCACTTTCTTTAGGCGCCCTTGAGAAAACAGGAAAATGCTAAAGTGTTCAAAGCCAGCATCTGTTATGCATAGGTTCAATATATGTTAGAGCCAGAAGGAATCTCAGCAGTTGGTCCTTCAGCCTAACCCAGTCCTTTGATAATTTCAAATACACTTTGAAATTTTTGAGCTCTTCACCTTGAATGTTTTCTATTTCCAGTAACAAATGCCCATGAACTCCCATTAGGCAATTACTATATGTTCTAGAGACTGAGTAATATCCAATAAAAATCTAATTCTTTTGCCAATCGGAATGAAACTGCTGAGTAGCGGAATTGGACGCCAAGCAATCTGGACGGAATGTACTGCCAAGAGCTCTAAGTACAAACGTTTCTCGCCATTGTGCAATCTCACAAGCAACAGGTTTTGGAGGAGTTGTCTTCCCAGGGGCCTCTCCTTTCCTTTTTGATGCTCATTCTAGAACATTTTTTAGAAGCATCACAGAACTCATATAATTATAAGGGAATAAAGGAAGCAAGACTGTTCCATTTCAACATGTCTTCACTGGGTATTGACTTGGTCCCTTTGGGCAGGAAAAGATGCGCGGGGAAACTTAAAGAATTTCTACCCGAACAGTGACAGGTAGGAGGGTGCAAAGTGAGAACCCATACCTGCTGAGTTTGTCTTTTCATCCAGCTGAAACTCTGGTTGCAACAAAGTGTATCTGAAACTGGACACACAACCACAATGTTTCCATGTCTTATCTTACTATTTCTTGTGCTTCTTACTTATCAAGGTACAGTATGAATTCTAAGCAAGAGTAGTTTGCAGAAAAACATTTGGTCACTGTGTTCCCAATAATTATAACTGATAAGAAATAGCTATCAGTAGCTAGTGGGAAGCAGCCGCATAGCACAGGGACATCAGCTCGGTGGTTTGTGACCACCTAGAGGAGTGGGATAGGGAGGGTGGGAGGGAGAGAGACACAAGGGGGAAGAGATATGGGAACATATGTATATGTATAACTGATTCACTTTGTTATAAAGCAGAAACTAACACACCATTGTGAAGCAATTATACTCCAATAAAGATGTAAAAAAAAAAAAAGAAAAAGAAAAGAAATAGCTATCAGTCAAGATAAAAATTATACTGTATTCTTAATCCAGATATTTTTAGTTGTATTCGTTTGTACCAACAAAAAATGTATAAAATTAAATTTACTTGTTTATTGGAGTATGGAAAGAGGCTAAATTTTGAAGTCTTTCAGAACTGTGTTCAGATCTCATCTTAGAAACTTAAATATGTTTCTGCATGAGTTAGTTAACATCTCTAAGCTTTAGTTGCCTTATCTGTAAGGAAGGATTTTTCTGAGTTTTCAAATTAGCTTATAAAAATACCAGGCATTGTAACATGTAAAGTGTTCAATAGCATTACTGCCCTGATTCTCAGTGACTGCTTTCCTCTGATTAGTAATTCTCTTAACCTTAGATTTTTGTGGCCACAATCACAGCTCTGTTCCAGCTATTTGGATTATAACTAAGGGATTAAAAAAAAAAAGGATTGACATAGACCTATCGTCACTCATACTTAAGATTTGAGACATTTTTCCATTAGTGGAGATGAGCTATGTTGAATCATTCATGTCCTCTTACCAGCTCTCCCTTGTGACCAAGGACACTTTATTGTCATGGTGCTAAAGATTTTGTGATTCAGAGATAAATAGTCTGTATTGGTGAAAGGTCCAGGCTTGGAAGCCAAATTCCCTTGGTTTGAATTTCAGCTCTGACTTTATGCATTTATTAGCAAGTACCTTTTAGATGCTGGCAGTGGGCTAAGTGATTGGGGTCTAAAGATGAACGCCTGTGCGGGGACGGGTAGAGGAGGAAATGTATACATGTCAGCCTCTGAACATGCTAGGATAGACGGGGACATTGTAGGGAACGCCAAGAAGAGAAGAATTAATTCTCATCAGGAAAACTAAGACAAGCTCCACAGGGGGAGAGACATCTAAAAATAAAACAATGAAAAGTGGGAAAAGAAGAACAGCATTTGCAAAGGCACAGAGGCTTATTCCAGGAAATGACTAGTCCAGTGTGAGCCAACGCAGGATACGTTCGTTGGTTGGGATGAAGTTAGAAAGAAGAGTCTGAAATCAAATTGCGCAAAACCTTCAGCACTATTGTATGACATTATAGTTTATTCTAGACAATAAATATCCAAAGATTTCGCAGGAGGAAAGTGTGTGTGTGTGTGTGTATGTCTGGAGGGAATAGAGAGGATGAGATTGAATGCAAGGATGTTAACTAAGGAACCAATGAAGTAGTTGAAATAGAGGGTCATGATGGCAGTAGGAATAGAAAAGATATTTCAGTGGTAGAAATATGGAAATAAAAGGTCTCAGGGACCAGTTGGCTTTGTTTTTTTTAAGTGAGGAAGAGGAAGACAAAATAATTGCTATATTTAGCTTGTATGGTTCTGTGTATGGGGAAGCCATGAACTGAGGTCAAAGAAGGACCAGCAGGTTCCCTTTGAAGCACTTCCTGGACATCAAGGGAAAGATGCTCAGGAAGCAGTTGGAAATGCTGGTCTGGAGCTGAGCAGAGAGGGGAGATGCTCTTCATTCCTCCAGTGCCATAAAAAGGATGTCACTAACTCTCTGTTATGTTTGGAAGAGGCAAGGTGGGGCTTTGGGTTATTCATCTTTGTCTTTGCCTATGGCACAGGGACATAGAGATGTCAAAACTCTTCCCACTGCACCACAAGACTACTCTCTCCAGTTATCTGCCCGGCTCTTTCAGCTATCATAAGTTTGACGTGCATCCCAGTTTCAATTATTTGGTCCCATTGTCTCCATAAATTTATTTATACTTAGATCATGTGTCCTAAATTTTAGCTTGGACAATACAGGAACCTTACTCTTCAGCTATCTGTCACCCACACACTCTGTCACTGGTTTGCATATCCTTCTTGTGTTCCGCTAACACAGCAAAAATCTCTTAGTCACTGAACAAGCACATACCCCATCAGAGGTCCCAGTTTTTACTAGAGTCCGTCTACCTTACAACTATTTATTTTTTTTAATCCAGGAGCTCTTAGAAAAACTGGTTTAAGGAATGGAAGAAGGAAAGAGGTGATAAAGAAAACAAGGTCAGCTTAAGAGAGATGATCCCAGGTCAAACTTCCAGGTTAAGCTGGTCTGCCTCAAAGTACCTTCCGTCATACAGGTATTATGTAAGAAAACAGATAGTGGACCCATTACCCCTGTCTGAGGGAACTTCATTCTCAAAACGACATTGTAAGAAGGGCATCATTAATATCCCAGTGCTACAGATTCTGGGATTGCTCTCTGTGTCGCTGCCTGAAACTCTAGATTCCATTTCTTCAAAAATGTAAACACCTCTTGGGCGGTTAAGAGGTTTAGGGCTTTCACAGATCATCATAAATTAGCGGTTGCTTTCCTGAGCCAGCTACTGAGGAAACAGGATATTTGATGCAGGACACAGAGGGCAGGCGTGGCGGGGAGAAGAGGATTGTTTGTTTTTTTTAAGGTTTGGACAACTGCCAGGGGCACTGAATATTTAATTACTACTGCAGGAAGAGAATAATATCGAAGCAGAAAACCTCACAGAACCATAGAAGAAGGGCTTAAGGCAGCTTGAGGGCTCTAGGACCTGGCCCCCCAAGGAGAACAACCCTGGGATAGAGTAGATTGTGCTGTGCTCCTTCCTTACCCTGCAGAGCCCCGGCTTCTGGGATGCAAATCTAAGTCCATACATTGCCAGCGACACAATAATAGTATTTGTGGGTAATCAAATAGAACATCTAATATTCTTCATATGTTCTGAGTCCAAACAACTGAATGTAAAATGAACTTTTGGAACTCCATCCATATTTACGTGGGGAACTGTCTAATAATAAAAATAGCTATCATTTTAAAATTTTGTTTTATTGAAACATAGTTAATTTACAATGTTGTGTTAATTTCTACTGTACAGCAAAATGATTCAGTTTTACATATATACATTCGTTTTCTTATTCTTTTCCATTATGGTTGATCACAGGATGTTGAATATAGTTCCCTGTGCAAAATAGCTAACATTTAAAAAAACTCACTAATCACTGTGCTAAATGCTTTACATGAGTACTTTTATTTAATCCCTAAAACAGCTCTGGGAGGTTGGTTCTATTGTTAATATGCTCATTTTGTAGATAAGGAAGCAAGTTTAGAACTAAGTGGTGGATCCAGGATTCCAAGGCAGCAATCAGACACACTCATCAGGCAAGACACTTGTGTTCAATGATAGTCCCTGGTTTTCTCATTCCAGAAAGAAGAAAATCTTGTCAATCAGCCCGGCAGTTCTGGGTGTTATCTTCACAAGAGATGGTGTGAGTAGTGATTAAAGGTGGGGATCTTGATCCAAGTGGACATGGGTTCCAGTTCTGACTCTGCCACATGCAATCTGAGTTACCCTGGACAAGTTCTCACCCTCTCTGAAACTTAATACATTCATCTGTAAAAGAGGGGGAAACAAGGCCGACCATGTAGAAATGGTGTGAAGATTAAATAAACTGACAGAAAGTGTGCCTGGAACTTCATAAGCATTCAATAAATGGCAACAACTCCTCTGTCTGCCATCCCTGCTTTGATGGCAGACATATAAGCTCTGGAGTATCTGGAAATATGCAATATCTACCAAGAAATTGCAAGGATTTCACCAAAACAGTAGAGGTAGATCATGCCTTCTAGTTCTTCTCTGGATTCTTACCTAGAATCCCCACCGTGACCGCGCCCCCCCCCCCAAGTAATATACAAACAGGCAGATGGTCAGAAGCATTTCACAAAGCCTATAGCAGTAGCCATCCTCATAGTGATGCAGTTATATCTATAACCCTCACTGAGATTACCTACAGTTGACAAAAGAGAAAAATGATGCAAGTTCTCAAGCTCAATTGGTTGGGCCGGTTAGATCAATTGCTAGGTTAAAAAACAAACAAACCACAACAAAAACCCGGCCACCTCTTGTATTTATCTTTGCTACTTTGTCCATGGAGTAGAAGGTACTGGAAAATAAGGGGGAAAACACAAAAGATGACAAGCTATTCCAGAAAAGTTTCGGTGGATTTCTACGGTTACGTATGCTAGTCTTAAATAGCTCGGTCTACAAGCCCTGCTCTGCCACTGACCGGCTCCGCTGTCTTGGACAAGTTACTTAACCTCTAGTTTCAGTTTCCTCATCTGCAACTTTGGAATATCGAAATGCCCTCTTTACAGAGTTGGAAAAGTTAAATGATCAGCAAACATTTAATAGCTCCTTCAACTGTTCTTCCACACACCTGTGCTGTGCTCCAGGGAAGCAGTGATGAACAAAAATAGACAACACTCTTTTGCACAGAGTGTATTGCCTCTCTAGGTGGGAGTGTTGCCCACATGTAAAAAAAGGTTGGGCAGGACCTTTCTCGGGAGTGGGAGCCATGGAGAGAAGTGAGTGTTAAGGATGCAGTAGACACTCCGGTTTTTTCATAAAGTCTACCTTATTTGAACCTAAACTTCAAGAACCCTCTGAAGATGCATAGTCATCACTTTATAAATGAGGGAGCCAAGTCCCAGAGAGGTTAAGAAATTGCCCAAGCGCAGAAGGCTGGTGAGCAGCAGAGTAGGAATTTGAATAGGTCCCTCCCATCCCACACTTCACAATGCTAATGCATTTTAGCAAATGTAAACCCATTAAACTGTCATCTCTCTCTGGGAATATTTTTGCATTTTTTTCCAGATTGGTATTTTGGCGTTAATAACGAAAATGTTCAATCCAGCTATAGAGAATCAGGGTCAGATATCATCATTCCAAGGCAAGATGGGGTCAGAACCAGGGACACCTGCTGAGGGTACAGGGCAGGAGCTGGTCCTGGGGCAGTGGTCTTCAAATGCTTGATCATACACTGCTATAAAAAATGTTTGAACTTGCTTTGTGTGTGTGTGTGTGTGTGTGTGTGTCTGTGCATATATATATTGTTTTGTATATACGCTACTGCATTAATATTATTCTAAAACATACACAAAATTTAAATGTAAAAGAAAAAAATAAATAATATTTTTAAATAATTTTATTTCATCTATTAATGGAACAAAACACACTTTACTTTGTGATTAGTTGTGCTTATTTCACAAGATCTTGATTTAACACTGTGATACAGTTATTCAAAGTCTGATATCAAATTTGGTTTCCTTCTGTACTCGCTTCATTACTAAACCTTGCCCAACTTGCTGAAAAAGATACTTCACAAAAGCTAAGAAATGAATAGCTCCTCTTTAAACTCGAAGACTCTTTGAGCTACTCTGTGATGAAATAACCAATGAACCTATGTGTGGTACAAAATATTTCCAGGGTCATTCCCCATCTCATTACAAAACTTTTGTGAAGATCACACAATTTAAGATAATACATGGTACATATATAAATTGGAATATTACTCAGCCATAAAAAGACTGAAATAATGCCATTTGCAGCAACATGGATGGACCTAGAGATTATCATACTAAGTGAAGTAAGTCAGACAGAGAAAGACAAATATCATATGATATCAATTATTTGTGGAATCTAAAAAAATGATACAAATGAACTTGTTTACAAAACAGAAATAGACTCACAGACAGAAAACAAAGTATGGTTACTAAAGGGGAAAGCTGTGAGCAAGGGATAAATGAGGAGTTTGGGATTAGCAGATACAAACTAATATATATAATAGATAAACAGCAAGGACCTACTGTATAGCACAGGGAACTATGTTCAATATCTTGTAATCAACTATAAGGGAAAAGAATCTGAAAAAGAATATATGTATATATATATTGTGTATAACTGAGTCACTTTGCTGCACACTTGAAACTAACACAACATTGCAAATTAACTATACTTTAATAAAAAAATGATAAAAATTTAAAAAAAAATTTAAAGATACTACAACGTATAAAGCCACTTAACCCTGTGCAGGTAAACTGCCGTCTTCACGATGTGCTGACAGCAAGGAGGCATGGAGGGGTTGTGTCAGCCCCTTGGAGTGTCCCCTCTTCCTCCTTTTCCAGCAGTGTCACATCACCAGCTACAGTGCTGACCCCTGGCCACCAGGCTCTTAGATATCAGCAAAGCTTTGTGTCTATGTAAAAAGTAGATACAATCAGAATTCTATGTGCCCTGCAACCTCATGGATTTTCTTACATATACCCAGCTTGGATGTCCGAGCTCCAGGGAGGTGACAAGCTCTCGACAGGCTGTGAAGGCCCCGTGCACCAAGCTTCAGGCATGTAACCCAGCAGGTGCCCCTGAGTGGATGCCGAACCCCGAGCCCTGACCGCGGAGCCCCAGGTCTGGGTCCCAGGTCCCAGGTCGCAGGCGTGATGGCAACAAAACCAAGTCCTCACCCCACCCACTGGGGATGAAGGGAATCCTAATCATTTTTTATTTTGTCTTGTGCTGTTTTCTCATTAATTCGGGGGGGGGGGGTAGGCAGGACCAAACTAAAAGGCTACAGATGTTCGATTCTGCAGTTGGACAGGGCCATTTATAGGCAGCGACCTGATTGATAATAAGTCGCTGAGAAAATCATTTTGAATGTCCTCTATGGGTTTTGGTTTTGGTTTTAATAAATTTATTTATTTATTTTTGGCTCCATTGGGTCTTCGTTGCTGCACACGGGCTCTCTCTAGTTGCAGTGAGCGGGGGGCTACTCTTCATTGAGGTGCGCAGGCTTCTCATTGCAGTGGCCTCTCTTGTTGCGGAGCACGGGCTCTAGGCGCACGGGCTCAGCAGTTGTGGCTCGCGGGCTCTATAGCGCAGGCTCAGTAGTTGTGGTGCACGGGCTTAGTTGCTCCGTGGCATGTGGGATCTTCCCGGACCAGGGCTCGAACCCATGTCCCCTGCCTTGGCAGGTGGGTTCCTAACCACTGTGCCACCAGGGAAGCCCCTGCTATGGGTTTTGAAATACAGGACCTTAAGCAAAGCACGTAGCCTCCCCAGATCTTAGCTGCCTCATGTGTGAGATGAAGGGGCTAGACCAGGGGGTCCTTCTCAAAAAGTCTTTTAATTCTATGAAATACAAAGGAGGCCAATGTGAACTACCTCTGGAAATTTAGTATCATTCATACATATTATTTGTGCCTTCTTAATCCTTTCTTTTTAAAAAGCTAAGAGAAAATATTTAATACGTTTCTACAGTCCTTAATCCACAGCCTTTAGTTCCAGGTGCATTTCAGAATTCAGAATTTCGAGGCCTCAGAAAGGAAATGGTGCAGGTACAGATCGTCGGGTAACACCAGCGGGGGTCGGAGCAGCGTGCTGTAATCAATCATTCTAACGTTTCTGCAGTGAAACATAGGACTTCTCACACTAAGTAGTATAAAGACTAAAAATAGCCTCACGTTGGTTCAGGTCAAGTTTTACAGCCAAAAAGTTTGCCACATACTGAACAAAAACCCTTCTGTTTTCAGAGCCCTTTTGAACTTCAGAATTGTTGCAAGGAATCACAGCCCCGTGGTAGCTCATGCTAACCCCCAGGTAATCATTTTATGTGTGTGTGTGATGTAAATCAACCTAATATTAGTAAGTGCCAAATATTTCACAACCTACTAGGACGTGTATTATTCAGAATTTAAAGGCCAAAAATTCCCTAAAATTGAAATGTCTCATACTCATTCTAAGCTCTTCTAGTAGTTAATCACTATAGTAGAAGAAAATTAGGATTGGTCTGATAAAATGTGTCCTTTACAAAGCCAATGTTTGAGATTTTCGCAACTGGCTTTCTGAATATTTTTAGAATTAAAATTAAGTAGACTGGACTATAATCTCTAGTTATACCCTTTGTCCTCATTTTCTAAATATAGCCAGTGCATTTATCAGCTCCAGCTCTCCCCCCCTTTGGATTTCTAACAACTAGTGTCCTTCAACATCTTACATTCTACAAGTTCCTAGAAATTCGATATGTCAACAGCGTCTCACTCAGATGAGCAAAAACAACCTGGAGAAAATGTGGACAAAGATATTCCAGAAGTGTCTTATCCTCTTCTGGAAGAAACCTTCCCAATAATTTGTTTCATTTCTGCCTATAAATAGTGAGCAAGGACAGTAGGTCTTGTCAAACGTTCCCTTCTACCAGGATTGTGTTCAGACATGTACAACCTTACCGCTCACTTTCCATTACCAACATGGGATGGGGAGGCACGTGTATTTTAACTGACCATTTATTATAACCATCTGTTCTCAGAAATATTAAAAGGCAGCAAGATGAACTAGGTTAACTTCCCATTACTGTCACTGTATTTTCTCAGCTCACCTTCAAGTGGAAATCCTAATGACTTTTTTTTCTTTTTTGGCCATGCCGCGAGGCTTGAGGAATCTCAGTTCCCCAACCAGGGATCGAACCCAGGCCACGGCAGTGAAAGCACTAACTTCTAACCACTAGACCACCAGGGAATTCCCAGAAATCCCAATGATTTTAAACTCTCACCCCACTGGCTCTTCAGAGGAAGAGAAATGAAAAGCCTTAATCAAGATGTGTAACTATGAAGGGACCATTTACCCACCCACCCCTTACTTTATAATGATGTGACATCTAGAACAAAGATATGTACTCAGAGACATTACATATATAGAATATATATATTATATTTTTATATATTTTATATTTATAGCTGCTGATGACGGTGTTACTCAAAATATAAAACTTAAGTGCTCCATGAAAATCAAAATATTGCATGTCTTTTGCTTTGCTGTATCTAGCAATCAAAACAGTTACTCCATTGGAGAAGAAAATTAAAAGGGACTAACGAGTCTTAGTCTCATAATTGTGCTTTATAACTGATTGATTGATGGCTGTCAGCCATTGATATCACTCTCCTGTCAATGTCTTAGGTGGATAAATGGAAAGTTAGAAGATTTGATTAGTTAACATGAATACTTACAAGGATATAAGTAAAATTCAACTAAAATAGTACAATGTTTCCTTAATCGAAGGTGCCCCATCAATTCCTGCTTTAAATTAAGTGTTCAGGAAATTTAGCGAGTGAAAAAAAGTGATACCTTATAACTGAAGAAAAAATTTAAGTGCATATTCTCGCAAAGTGCCAAACGTTTATTACAGTGCCGTATCCTCTCCCTGTAATCAACAGTGAAGAGCAAGTCGAAGTACATCCTCTTGGACAAACCCTCAATGAGCTTTCACCTTTTTGTGGCTTTGAAAGGACATGTCACCCACCTTTTGACCCTATATCCAAGTTCTGGATAACTTTTTAAGTAGTCTCCCACCTTGTGAACAAGTAATATCCGAAGATTATTTTTGATGACAAGCAAAGGCTGGTATCCTTATGTTTGGTCTGATTGTTGCATGGTTGCAGCAAGAGTGTTATATTAATTTGTCAATGAAACTCTCAAAATATTTGTGGATTGAAAGTAATTATTCTGCTGTTTAATTTGATTTTGAAATTAGTTGGTAGACTCTCCATCTCAGCATATGAAGCTTGAGGAGCACTCCATTTTTCTGATGAAAAAACAAATTAGCAATTAGCGGTAGTTTTGTCCTGCCCCTGTGAGTGTGTGTGAGTGTGTGTATGCGTGTGTATACTCTGCAAGTATACTTGCAGAGACCACTCCAACGCTCATCACCCTCAGTTACTTATTTAGAGCCTCTGCCTTTCCAAAATTGCTGTGGCCTCACTCCCTAAGTTCTTTCCTGTCTCCAGGAAAGAAGGTCAGTAGATATTTACCTCTGGATACCACAAGGACACCTCAAGTTCAAGCACATAGAAAGAGATGTTATTATCTTTATCAACAAACTAGATATTCTCTCGGCGGACCATCCTCATTCTCCACACTGTCACCAGAGTCAGATACCCAACGTCCTGCATGCACTTTACTAGATTATAATTTTCAAAATGAGAAAATCATGACTCTCATGTAAATGTAAAATGAACATTTGACAAATATATTATTCAACTCACTATTTAATGCAGGAAATAGTAAGATGTTAATACTGGTGCAAAGACGGAATGAGAAGGTAGGTATGTATAAGTAAATTAATGAAGAAACATTAGAATAGGATTGATGGATTGGATTAAAAACTGGCTAATACACTAGAGGGCAATCAAACATAAACTTTAGGGTTTTCTTTTCCACTGGACCGAAATTATTTGCCTCTCTACCAGACAAAAATCTACAAGTTAACATGTAACTTCTTTACGTCTGGGAACTTCAGTCGCTAGTAAACAATGAACTAAACAAAGTACATTCTGTGATAATCATTGGGTGGGTTTTTCGCCCTTTTTTGTCATTTACATTGGGGCCACTTGTGGGTCTTGTCCTGTCAGAGTAAATGAGCTGCTGGCCCTATGGGAAAGTAAATCGAGGTGCAATCCCTCTCCTGAGGGGAAGGTGGAGGATTTGTGCACAGCTGACTCAGAGTTCCGCAACTGGAGTTCAGTGAGTTCCTTAAATCGCTTTGGGCCGCTCTATTCACTGAATCACCTTGATTGATCTTTGTATTTGTTTCCTGTGGCTGCTGTAATGACAAACGTGGTGGCTTAAAACAGCAGAAATTTATTCTCCCCCAGTTTTAGAGACCAGAAGCCTGAAATCAGTATCACTGGGTCCACATCGGGGTGTCAGCGGGGCTGCACTCCCTCCGGAGGCCCTAGAGGAGAGTCTGTTCTTTCCCTCCTCCAGTTTCTGGTGGCTGCCGGCACTCCTTGGCTGGGGCTGCAACACCACCAAGCTTCAGACCAGCATCTTCACATCTCTCTGTTCCATCTTTACATCACGTCTCCTCTGTGTGTCTCTTTATAAAATCTTCTTCTGCCTCTTTGCCTTTTATAAAGATACACATGGGGCTTCCCTGATGACGCAGTGGTTAAGAATCCACCTGCCAATGCAGGGGGCATGGGTTCGAGCCCTGGTCTGGGAAGATCCTACATGCCATGGAGCAACTAAGCCCGTGCACCACAACTCCTGAGCCCACGTGCCACAACTCCTGAGCCCGCAAGCCACAACTACTGAGCCCGCGTTCCTAGAGCCCATGCTCCACAACAAGAGAAGCCACCGCAATGAGAAGCTGGTGCACTACAATGAAGAGTAGCCCCTGCTCACCGCAACTAGAGAAAGGCCGCGTGCAGCAACGAAGACCCAACGCAGCCAAAAATCAAATAAACAAATAAATAAATAAACTTATTTTAAATAAATAAATATATATATTTAAGGGACTTCCCTGCGGGTCCGGGGGTAAGACTCCACACTCCCAATGCAGGGGGCCTAGGTTGATCCCTTGTCGGGGAACTAGATCCCACATGCATGACGCAACTAAGAGGTCACATGTCACAACTAAGACCTGGCACAGCCAAAATAAATAAATAAATATAAATAAATTTTAGTAAAATAACTGGACTTTTTAAAGAAAAAACATCCGTTGAACAGCTAGGTAAACAAATATACATAAGAGAAATAGAATTAGATTATGATCAAGCTTCTGGCAGGAACACTTCATACCAGAAGAAAATGGAGTACATTCCTGTGAGCCAAAGATTACCTATTTAGAAAAACTGACCCTCAAGT
Organism: Pseudorca crassidens; assembly: GCF_039906515.1. NCBI lineage: Eukaryota > Metazoa > Chordata > Mammalia > Artiodactyla > Delphinidae > Pseudorca > Pseudorca crassidens. The sequence goes on along the minus strand of NC_090303.1, from coordinate 102,449,789 downwards.
ATAAATGGCACAGATAAACTACTATCAGGAAAACCTGAAACTAGGTGTGTTTTGTTGAAAGAACACAACATCACCCCCAGGCTTGCTGAAATGATCACAGCTCAGTGAGATCAAGCCTCTGGCTGCGCTAACCAGTATAGGGAGGCTGTGCAACACCTAGACATTTCGTACATTGTTGGTGTGAGCGTGCAATGGTCCAGCCTCTTTGGAAAACTGTTTAACAGTATTGATTAACGTTAATGTATGCCTACCAGGTGACCCAACAATTCTATCCCCAAGTATATATATACCCAAGATTAATACTACATATATCCTCCAAAGACATGTATGAAAATACTCCTAGTGGCTTTGTTATAATAACCCAAAACTAGAAATAACCCAAATGCCTATTTACCTTGGAATGGATAAATTAATAATGGTGTAGTCATTCATGGAATAGTACACAACCGTTAACAAGGACAAACCACTGCTGCACACAACTTGGATGAATCTCACAGCGATTGTGTTGAGCCAAATTATAAACCCTCTGGTTCCATTTATATGAAGGTGAAGAAGAGACAAAACTCATGTGACAAAATTATGAATAGCTCCTAGCTCTGGGGTGGAGGAGTGCCTGGGACGGAACCTAAGAGAACATTCTCAGTTGTTGGAAATAGTCTGTATCTTGTTTTGGGTGGTGATTACTCCATTGTACACACTATAAAAATTCATTGAACTGTTTGTACTGAATGTATGTTATATACAAACAGGCACGTATAAATGAAAAACAATAAACTGAAACATGTACTCCCACAATTTCCAATCCTCAGTAACCATGCTAATATAGTCTCACTCATTTCTCAGATTATCATTTCCTATTTACCCTACAAATTTGTCTACAAATTGGGCTAAAGTTCTGTTACAATTTATCCAGTCTTTCACTCTGAAACAAGAGTCCACAGTTTCCTCCCCATTCCCCTTATATATAAAGATTCCGAGACTCACGAACCAAGCAAAAACAAAACAACATTTCTAGGTGAAGTACCCAGGCAGTGGAAGTCGATAGAAATGGTCATATCTTGGCATATCTTGGTCACTAACTGGCAAATAGGGACTTCAGCCAAGTCCCTTCATCCTTGTGTACCTCTTTCTTCACATGCCAAAAGGAGAGAATAATATCTATGCTGTCCATCCATCTCAGAGGTTATGAGAGTAAGGGGGAAAATGAGTATGAACGTGCTTTATGTTTTAAGCGTTTTTTTTTCATTGAAATATAGTTAATTTACAATGTTGTGTTAGTTTCCAGTGTAAAGCAAAGTGATTCAGTTATACATTTATATATATATATACTATTTCATAGTCTTTTTCATTATACTTTATTACAAGATATTGAATATAGTTGCCTGTGCTCTATAGTAGGTCCTTGTTGTTTATCTATTTTATATATAATAGTGTGTATATGTTAATCCCAAACTCCTAATTTATCTCCGCCTTCCCCCCTGCCACAAACATGCTTTAGAAACGAGTGATGCAATTGTCAAATGTTAAGCTTTTATAACTGGTGCCTATCACAGTGCAGAAAACAAAATAAATGCTCAATAAACAGTTGAATAATGGATTGACAATTACTTGCCAGCCAGCCAGGCTGCTTCAGGAAACCCTAAAAAGACGCATATTCCGTACAAATTATTTTTATTTTTATTTTTTAAACATCTTTATTAGAGTATAATTGCTTTACAATAGTGTGTCAGTTTCTGCTTTATAACAACGTGAATCAGTTATACACATACATATGACCCCATATCTCTTCCCTCTTGCATCTCCCTCCCTCCCACCTTCCCTATCCCACCCCTCTAGGTGGTCACAAAGCACCGAGCTGATCTCCCTGTGCTATGCAGCAGCTTCCCACTAGCTATCTATTTTACGTTTGGTAGTGTATATATGTCCATACCACTCTCTCACTTTTTCCCAGCTTACCCATCCCCCTCCCCGTATCCTCAAGTCCATTCTCTAGTAGGTCTGCATCTTTATTCCCATCTTGCCCCTAGGTTCTTGTGACCATTTTCTTTTTTTTCTTTTTTTTTTTTTAAAGATTCCATATATATGTGTTACCATATGGTATTTGTTTTTCTCTTTCTGACTTACTTCACTCTGTATGACAGTCTCTAGGTCCATCCACCTCACTACAAATAACTCAGTTTCATTGCTTTTTATGGCTGAGTAATATTCCATTGTATATATGTGCCACATCTTCTTTATCCATTCATCTGTTGATGGGCACTCAGGTTGCTTCCATGTCCTGGCTATTGTAAATAGAGCTGCAGTGAACATTTTGGTACGTGACTCTTTTTGAATTATGGTTTTCTCAGGGTATATGCCCAGTAGTGGGATTGCTGGGTGGGGTGGTAGTTCTATTTTTAGTTTTTTAAGGAACGTCCATACTGTTCTCCATAGTGGCTGTATCAATTTACATTCCCACCAACAGTGCAAGAGTGTTCGCTTTTCTCCACACCCTCTCCAGCATTTATTGTTTCTAGATTTTTTGATGATGCCCATTCTGACCAGTGTGAGATGATATTTCACTGTAGTTTTGATTTGCATTTCTCTAATGATTAATGATGTTGAGCATTCTTTCATGTGTTTGTTGGCAATCTGTACATCTTCTTTGGAGAAATGTCTATTTACGTCTTCTGCCCATTTTTCGATTGGGTTGTTTGTTTTTTTGATATTGAGCTACATGAGCTACTTGTATGTTTTGGAGATTAATGCTTTGTCCGTTGCTTCATTTGCAAATATTTTCTCCCATTCTGAGGGTTGTCTTCTCATCTTGCTTATGGTTTCCTTTGCTGTGAAAAAGCTTTGAGGTTTCATTAGGTCCCATTTGTTTATTTTTGTTTTTATTTCCATTTCTCTAGGAGGAGGGTCAAAAAGGATCTTGCTGTGATTTATGTCATAGAGTGTTCTCCTATGTTTTCCTCTAAGAGTTTGATGGTGTCTGGCCTTACATTTAGGTCTTAAATCCATTTTAAGTTTATTTTTGTGTATGGTGTTAGGGAGTGTTCTAATTTCATTCCTTTACAGTAGCTGTCCAGTTTTCCCAGCACCACTTATTGAAGAGGCTGTCTTTTCTCCACTGTGTATTCTTGCCTCCTTTATCAAAGATAAGGTGATCATATGTGCGTGGGTTTATCTCTGGGCTTTCTATCCTGTTCCATTGATCTATATTTCTGTTTTTGTGCCAGTACCATACTGTCTTGATTACTGTATCTTTGTAGTATAGTCTGAAGTCTGGGAACCTGATTCTTCCAGCTCTGTTTTTCTTCCTCAAGATTGCTTTGGCTATTCGGGGTCTTTTGTGTTTCCATACAAATTGTGAAATTTTTTGTTCTAGTTCTGTGAAAAATGCCAGTGGTAGTTTGATAGGGATTGCATTGAATCTGTAGATTGCTTTGGGTAGTAGAGTCATTTTTAGTGTTGATTCTTCCAACCCAAGAAAATGGTGTATTGCTCCATCTATTTGTATCATCTTTAATTTCTTTCATCAGTGTCTTATAATTTTCTGCATACAGGTCTTTTGTCTCCTTAGGTAGGTTTATTCCTAGATATTTTATTCTTTTTGTTGCAGTGGTAAATGGGAGTGTTTTCTAAATTTCACTTTCAGATTTTTCATCGTTAGTGTATAGGAATGCAAGAGATTTCTGTGCATTAACTTTGTATCCATCTACTTTACCAAATTCATTGATTAGCTCTAGTAGTTTTCTGGTAGCAACTTTAGGATTCTCTATGTATAGTATCATGTCATCTGCAAACAGTGACAACTTTACTTCTTCCTTTCCAATTTGGATTCCTTTTATTTCTTTTTCTTCTCTGATTGTTGTGGCTAAAACTTCCAAAACTATGTTGAATAATAGTGGTGAGAGTGGGCAACCTTGTCTTTTTCCTGATCTTAGTGGAAATGGTTTCAGTTTTTCACCATTGAGGACGATGTTGGATGTGGGTTTGTCATATATGGCCTTTATTATGTTGAGGATAATTCCCTTTATGCCTACTTTCTGGAGGGTTTTTATCATAAATGGCTGTTGAATTTTTTCGAAAGCTTTCTCTGCATCTATTGAGATGATCATATGGTTTTTCTCCTTCAATTTGTTAATATGGTTTATCACATTGATTGATTTATGTATATTGAAGACTCCTTGCATTCCTGGGATAAACCCCACTTGATCATGGTGTATGATCCTTTTAATGTGCTGTTGGATTCTGTTCGCTAGTATTTTGTTGAGGATTTTTGCATCTATGTTCATCAGTGATATTGGCCTGTAGTTTCCTTTCTTTGTGACATCTTTGTCTGGTTTTGGTATCAGAGTGATGGTGGTCTCATAGAATGAGTTTGGGAGTGTTCCTCCCTCTGCTATATTTTGGAAGAGTTTGAGAAGAATAGGGGTTAGCTCTTCTCTAAATGTTTGATAGAATTCGCCTGTGAAGCCATCTGGTCCTGAGCTTTTGTTTGTTGGAAGATTTTTAATCACAGTTTCGATTTCAGTGCTTGTGATTCGTCTGTTCATATTTTCTATTTCTTCCTGGTTCAGTCTTGGAAGGTTGTGCATTTCTAAGAATTTGTCCATTTCTTCCAGGTTGTCCATTTTATTGGCATAGAGTTGCTTGTAGTAATCTCTCATGATCTTTTGTATTTCTGCAGTGTCAGTTGTTACTTCTCCTTTTTCATTTCTAATTCTATTGATTTGAGTCTTCTCCCTTTTTTTCTTGATGAGTCTGGCTAATGGTTTATCAATTTTGTTTATCTTCTCAAAGAACCAGCTTTTAGTTTTATTGATATTTGCTATCGTTTCCTTCATTTCTTTTTCATTTATTTCTGATCTGATCTTTATGATTTCTTTCCTTCTGCTAACTTTGGGGTATTTTTGTTCTTCTTTCTCTAATTGCTTTAGGTGTAAGGTTAGGTTGTTTATTTGAAATGTTTCTTGTTTCTTTAAGGTAGGCTTGTATAGCTATAAACTTCCCTCTTAGAACTGCTTTTGCTGCATCCCATAGGTTTTGGGTTGTCGTGTCTCCATTGTCATTTGTTTCTAGGTATTTTTTAATTTCCTCTTTGATTTCTTCAGTGATCACTTCGTTATTAAGTAGTGTATTGTTTAGCCTCCATGTGTTTGTATTTTTTACAGATCTTTTCCTGTAATTGATACCTAGTCTCATAGTGTTGTGGTTGGAAAAGATACTTGATACAATTTCAATTTTCTTAAATTCACCAAGGCTTGATTTGTGACCGAAGATATGATCTATCCTGGAGAATGTTCCATGAGCACTTGAGAAAAATGTGTATTCTGTTGTTTTTGGATGGAATGTCCTATAAATATCAATTAAGTCCGTCTTGTTTAATGTCTCATTTAAAGCTTGTGTTTCCTTATTTATTTTCATTTTGGATGATCTGTCCATGGGTGAAAGTGGGGTGTTAAAGTCCCCTACTATGAATGTGTTACTGTCGATTTCCCCTTTTATAGCTGTTAGTATTTGCCTTATGTATTGAGGTGCTCCTATGTTGGGTGCATAAATATTTACAATTGTTATATCTTCTTCTTGGATCGATCCCTTGATCATTATGTAGTGTCCTTCTTTGTCTCTTTTAATAGTCTTTATTTTAAAGTCTATTTTGTTTGATATGAGAATTGCTACTCCAGCTTTCTTTTGATTTCCATTTGCATGGGGTATCTTTTTCCATCCCCTCACTTTCAGTCCGTATGTGTCCCTAGGTCTGAAGTGGGTCTCTTGTAGACAGCATATATATGGGTCTTGTTTTTGTATCCATTCAGCCTTTCTATGTCTTTTGGTTGGAGCATTTAATCTATTTACATTTAAGGTAATTATCGACCTGTATGTTCCTATTCCCATTTTCTTAATTGTTTTGGGTATATTATTGTAGGTCTTTTCCTTCTCTTGTGTTCCTTGCCTAGAGAAGTTCCTTTAGCATTTGTTGTAAATCTGGTTTGGTGGTGCTGAATTCTCTTAGCTTTTGCTTGTCTGTAAAGCTTTTAATTTCTCTGTCAAATTTGAATGAGATCCTTGCTGGATAGAGTAATCTTCATTGTAGGTTTTTCTCTTCCATCACTTTAAATATGTCCTGCCACTCCCTTCTGGCTTGCAGAGTTTCTGCTGAAAGATCAGCTGTTAACCTTATGCGGATTCCCTTGTGTGTTATTTGTTGTTTTTCCCTTGCTGCTTTTAATATGTTTTCTTTGTATTTAATTTTTGATAGTTTGATTAATATGTGTCTTGTTGTGTTTCTCCTTGAATTTATCCTGTATGGACTCTCTGTGCTTCCTGGACTTGATTAACTATTTCCTTTCCCATATTAGGGAAGTTTTCAACTATAATCTCTTCAAATATTTTCTCAGTCCCTTTCTTTTTCTCTTCTTCTTCTGGGACCCGTATAATTTGAATGTTGGTGTGTTTAATGTTGTCCCAGAGGTCTCTGAGACTGTCCTCAATTCTTTTCATTTTTTTTTTCTTTATTCTGCTCTGCAGTAGTTATTTCCACTCTTTTACCTTCAGGTCACTTATCTGTTCTTCTGCCTCAGTTATTCTGCTATTGATCCCTTCTAGAGAATTTTTAATTTCATTTATTGTGTTGTTCATCTCTGTTTGTTTACTCTTTAGTTCTTCTAGGTCCTTGTTAAACGTTTCTTGTTTTCTCCATTCTGTTTCCAAGATTTTGGATCATCTTTACTATCATTATTCTGAATTCTTTTTCAGGTATACTGCCTATTTCCTCTTCATTTGTTAGGTCTGGTGGGTTTTTGCCTTGCTCCTTCATCTGCTGTGTGTTTCTCTGTCTTCTCATTTTGCTTAACTTACTGTGTTTTGGGTCTCCTTTTCGCAGCCTGCAGGTTTCCGTTGTTTTTGGTGTCTGTCCCCAGTAGCTAAGGTTGGTTCATTGGGTTGTGTAGGCTTCCTGGTGGAGGGGACTAGTGGCTGTGTTCTGGTGGATGAGGCTGGATCTTGTCTTTCTGGTGGGCAGGTCCACGTCTGGTGGTGTGTTTTGGGGTGTCTGTGGCCTTATGATTTTAGGCAGCCTCTCTGCTAATGGGTGCGGTTTTGTTCCTGTCTTGCTAGTTGTTTGGCATAGGGTGTGCAGCACTGTAGCTTGTTGGTCGTTGAGTGGAGCTGGGTCTTGGTGTTGAGATGGAGGTCTCTGGGAGATTTTCGCTGTTTGATATTACGTGGAGCTGGGAGGTCTCTTGTGGACCAGTGTCCTGAAGTTGGCTCTCCCACCTCAGAGGCACAGCCCTGACGCCTGGCTGGAGCACCGAGAGCCTGTCATCCACACGGCTCAGAATAAAAGGGAGAAAAAAAAGAAAGAAGAAGATAAAATAAAATAAAGTAAAATAAAATAAAGTTATTAAAATTATTAAGAAAAAAATGTTTTTAAGTAATAAAAAAAGAAAAACGGACAGACAAAACCCTAGGACAAACGGTAAAAGCAAAGCTATACAGACAAAATCTCACACAGAAGCATACACATACACACTCACAAAAAGAGAAAAAGGGGAAAAAATAATATATCTCTGCTCCCAAAGTCCATCTCCTCAATTTGGGATGATTCATTGTCTATTCAGGTGTTCCACAGATGCAGGTACATCAAGTTGATTGTGGAGATTTAATCCGCTGCTTCTGAGGCTGCTGGGAGAGATTTCCCTTTCTCTTCTTTGTTCCCACGGCTCCCGGGGCTCAACTTTGGATGTGGCCCCGCCTCTGCGTGTAGGTCGCCTGAGGGCGTCTGTTCTTTGCTCAGACAGGACGGGGTTAAAGAAGCCGCTGATTCGGGGGCTCTGGCTCACTCAGGAGGGGCGGGGGGGAGGGTCATGGAGTTGGGGGCGGGGCTGCGGCGGCAGAGGCCGGCGTGCGTTGCGCCGGCGTGACGTTGCAGCAGCCTGAGGCGCGCCGTGCGTTCTCCCGGGGAAGTTGACCCTGGATCCCGGTACCCTGGCAGTGGCGGGCTGCATAGGCTCCCCGGAAGGGGGGTGTGGAGAGTGACCTGTGTTCGCACACAGGCCCCTTGGTGGCAGCAGCAGCAGCCTTAGCGTCTTATGCCCGTCTCTGGGGTCCACGCTGTTAGCCGCGGCTCGCGTCCGTCTCTGGAGCTCCTTTAAGCAGCACTCTTAATCCCCTCTCCTCACGCACCAGGAAACAAAGAGGTAAGAAAAAGTCTCTTGCCTCTTCGGCAGGTCCAGACTTTTCCCCGGACTCCCTCCCGGCCAGCCGTGGCGCACTAACCCCCTACAGGCTGTGTTCACGCTGCCAACCCCAGTCCTCTCCCTGCGCTCCGACCGAAGCCCGAGCCTCAGCTCCCAGCCCCGCCCGCCCCGGCGGGTGAGCAGACGAGCCTCTCGGGCTGGTGAGCGGCACCGATCGTCTGTGCGGGAATCTCTCTGCTCTGCCCTCCGCACCCCTGTGGCTGCGCTCTCCTCCGCGGTCCCTAACCTTCCCCCCTCCGCCACCCGCAGTCTCCGTCCGCGAAGGAGCTCCTAGTGTGTGGAAATCTTTCCTCCTTCACAGCTCCCTCCCACTGGTGCAGGTCCCGTCCCTATCTTTTGTCTCTGTTTTTCCTTTTTTCTTTTGCCCTACCCAGGGACGTGGGGAGTGTCTTGCCTTTTGGGAGGTCTGAGGTCTTCTGCCAGCGTTCAGTAGGTGTTCTGTAGGAGTTGTTCCACGTGTAGATGTATTTCTGATGTATTTGTGGGGAGAAGGTGATCTCCGCGTTTTACTCTTCCGCCATCTTGAAGCTCCTCCCCTATTTTATTTTTAAATTGGCAGTCTGCACTTGTTAGCAGATAGGGTTTATTTTTTTAATTAATTTATTTATTGGTTGCGTTGGGTCTTCGTTGCTGTGCACAGGCTTTCTCTAGTTGGCGGCGAACAGGGGCTACTCTTCGTCGCGGTGCGCAGACTTATTGCAGTGGCTTCTCTTGCTGCGGAGCACGGGCTCTAGGCACGCGGGCCTAAGTAGTTGTGGCTCACGGGCTCTAGAGCGCAGCCTCAGTAGTTGTGGCGCGCGGGCTTAGTTGCTCCGCGGCATGTGGGATCTTCCCAGAGCGGGAATCGAACCCATGTTCCCTGCATTGGCAGGCGGATTCTTAACCACTGCACCACCAGGGAAGTCCCACAAATTATTTTAAAATATTTCACCATCAACACCAGTACCGAATCGTCGACTTTGTTTAAATTTCCAAATCAGCCTTACAAAGAGTCTTCACAGGAGAGTCAAACACATGATCCATCTGTTCAACTGGGTCACGGGCCAGAATGGGCTGGATTATGTCAGAGGGAAATAAGCACAGTTGAAGTGTGGGTGGAAGGCTATCCTCTCCACCTGACAGCAGGTTCATACCAGTAGGGAAGAGATGGGAGCAGCTAGGAGTAATGTAAAGACCATGGGTGGGACCTCATTTAGCAGAGGAATCTTTTTCCATTAAGGTCAGCTTGACTCTGGCTGTTCAACAGAGATATTCTTTTCTCATATGCATGCTTTCATCTCTCTGATTTCACAGTTCTTAACTTTAAAAAAAATATTTCCACCATTTAAATTCTAGCTCTTCTCTACGGTAATATTTAAATCCGGAGTCTTCTGTAAAAAGAAGAGGCTGTAAATTTAAAACTGCTTGAGATTTGATGTCCATTAATAGAAAATTTTCTCCTTATTTTCTCTCCTTCCCCTTTCACCTCATTCTTCCTATTCTTATCTATTTCCTCTATGTCCTGGGATCACCAGTCCACTTTAAAAAAATTTTTTTAAGTTATTGCTTACTGATAATTAGAAAGACTTCTTAGTATCAACCTCTTCCGTAAGTAGACATAAGACTGGAGTTCTCCTTCTGCTGCTTACTTGACCTTCTGCTACTTAATTGACCCTGATCAACTCACTCATCCTTGCTGTCAGCAGGGGAGCTAACAATGCCTACCCATCTACCTGAAGGGATTATTGGGAGGTCAAATGAGATGATACACATGAGAGTGTTTTGATGAAATAAGTGATACATATGTCAGGTGTTATTATTAATAATTCATGAACTGAAACACTGACTAATATTCTCTAACCAGAGAAAACTGATTCTTGGATTTAGATTTTTTATTCCATTTAGTCTTAGAAAATGGCTTTCACTCAAAACTGGAAATGTAAGGGTGGCTCGTTCTCAACAAGTTGTTTGCATGCAAGACACTAAAAATTAAAGACTTAATATGTCAACAGAGACAATTACCTCAAGGCTAAAGCTTATTGTACAACGTCCGAAAAAAAAAAGTTAGAGCTAAAGGCTTTTAATAATCTTCTCTGCTGAAGCTTTTGGGAAGGTGCTGATTGCCGTGGGGAATCAACAGTCACTTAGCAGGATCTAATGACATCAGTGTGAGTCATGCTAGTATGTAAAACTAGTATGAGGTCATTTTAAGCTAATCAAATGGGTGGCTGGAGAAAGGTGCCATTCACTATTTATTACCTCAACCAGCAACAAAAGGACTGGATTTAGTTAATGGAAACCAAGGGCTTAATGAAGCGGACTAAATGAGGAGGGTGGTGGTAATTGTGTCATTAGGGCCCTAATGCTGAGAATCTGTCTACCTCTGATATTGGCCCTAAGGCAACTTTTCCAAAGGTGATTCTATGGTCATTTAAAAAGCTTTCTGCTTTCAACCGTAGAGCTTTTCTTAATGCGGTCACTGAAAAGTGGTTTCTGGGTTACTGGGAGTTTGTTCCGGGTCATTGGGGATGTTCGTTATTGGTCTGCAAAAATGTCGGTGATGCCCATCAAATTCTCTTCCAATGGCAGATGTCTAATCAGCCAGCTGATTGACTACATTAAGAAAAAAAAAAAACCTAAAAACTAAAGCTGATTATATTGAATGGTTTCTGGAAAGCAGTCTCATTTTCTTACCGTGCCATCACTCCAGACAAGCACACAAATTATTACAGCTCAAGGAAGTACCATAAAAGACTCGTAAAGAGCCGTGGGACGGGGAGGCGCCAAAGGACTGAGATTTTTTTCTTTTCTTTTTTTTTTTTTTTTTGCGGTACGCGGGCCTCTCACTGCCGTGGCCTCTCCCATTGCGGAGCACAGGCTCCGGACGCGCAGGCTCAGCGGCCATGGCTCACGGGCCCAGCCGCTCCGCGGCACGTGGGATCTTCCTGGACCGGGGCACGAGCCCGCGTCCCCTGCATCAGCAGGCGGACTCTCAACCACTGCACCACCAGGGAAGCCCCAGGACTGAGATTTTTTTTATATCTGATGGGTGGGCTCAGGAACTGCTCTTTAGAATGACTCTTACAGACATTCTAGAGTTAAAAGGCTAGAAGTAATAAGAAGCTGAGAAAACTGGTGTTACAGCTAGAAGAGCAGGATGAAAGATGGTATAAGATGATATAGATGGGGTAGCAAAGGCAACAAAAGGTAAAGAGAACTTCAGATTTCCACTTGAGTATATGGTAAAGAAGTGAAATAATTAACCAGAATGAAGACGTGAGGGAGGGCCATGTGTGAGGAGAGGAAACGATGATTGGGGTTTGGGATATGCTACTTGAAAAGGCACAGGGAGAGAGAAGGCAGAAAGGCAGGGACCCAGAGCCAGCATGCAATGTGCCCTTTGCAGCGATGTTCGTATTCTAATGCATCTGGAGTGAAGAGGGCAGGATTCAGTTTAGGGACCATCTGAGGGTCCAGAATCTTGGTTGCCAATTCCAGGATGTAGAGAAGGCCGACAGGGATGGGATACAACATGGTGGTTCTCAAACTTGAGTGTCCCTCAGAGTCACCCCGAGGGTTTGTTCAGACACAGTTTGTTCAAACTCTGGGCCCACCCACAGAGTTTCAGATTCAATAGGTTTGAGGTGGTGAGGCCTAGAATTTCCATTTCTAACCAATTTCCAGGTGCTGCTCTGGGGACCACACTTTGAAAACCGCTGGTGTAGAGGAAGAAGTGTGAGCTTTGGGTTCAGAAGAATCTGAGATGTTTCCAACTCCATCAGGTTACCTAACCTCTCTGTAAGCTTCAGTTTTCTCAAGTGGAAAATGAAGAAATAAACTACTGACCTTGAAGACTGAAGGGTATGTGTGTATAAGCTATTAGTAGTGCCTGGTACATAGGTGGTGTTCGGTGTGTGATCTTACAGGCAGGTAGGTAGGAGGAATATAGGATGTTGGTAGGTAGGTAAGTAGACAGTCACACAGGAGAGCAGAAACCTGCCAGATGTGGGCAGGGAGGAGGATATGACAAGTTGTACAAGGAAATTTGTGATCAGAAGGAGGGCTTCCCTGGTGGCACAGTGGTTAAGAATCCACCTGCCAATGCAGGGAACACGGGTTCAAGCCCTAGTCCAGAAAGATCCCACATGCTGCAGAGCAACTAAGCCCATGCACCACAACTACTGAGCCTGCACTCTGGAGCCCGCGAGCCACAAATACTGAGCCCACACACTGCAACTACTGAAGCCCGCGCACCTAGAGCCCGTGCTCCACAACAAGAGAAGCCACTGCAATGAGAAGCCCACACACCACAACGAAGAGTAGCCCCGGCCCACCACAACTAGAGAAAGCCCGCTCGCAGCAAGAAGACCCAACATAGCCAAAACTAAACAAACAAACAAACAAATAAATAAATAAAGGAGATACGTCAGTAGAGAACAGACTTGTGATTACCAAGGGGGAGGAGGGATGGGGGAGGGATGGATAGGGAGTTTGCAACTAGCAGGTGCAAACTATTATATAGAGAACGGATAAACAACAAGGTCCTACTGTATAGCACAGAGAACTATATTCAATATCCTGTGATAAACTGTAGTGGAAAAGAATATGAAAAGAATGTATATATATATATATATAACTGAATCACTTTGCTGTACAGCAGAAATTAACACAACATTGTAAATCAACTATACTTCAATAAAATTTAAAAAGTCTTTTCGGGCTTCCCTGGTGGCGCAGTGGTTGAGAGTCCGCCTGCCGATGCAGGGGACACGGGTTCGTGCCCCGGTCCGGGAAGATCCCACATGCCGTGGAGCGGCTGGGCCCGTGAGCCATGGCCGCTGAGGCTGCGCATCCGGAGCCTGTGTTCCGCAACGGTAGAGGCCACAACAGTGAGAGGCCCGCGTACCGCAAAAAAAAAAAAAGGTTTTTTTGTAAAAAGGAGCTACGTCAGAATAGTAGCCTGCGCCTAAGAGCATTCAGCCCCAGGTGCTTCTTTACCTGATACCTAGGTTTGCCGGTATGGTTATTGACTGTTTAAAGGTACAGCTGGGGGGCAAGAATAAACATGGTAGCCAGACAGGGTCCAATAAGAGATGATGGCTCCAAACTGATGTTTGAGCTTCACTGTCCGTGTTGTGGGGTGACCATGGCAGGTGCACTTCAAAAGAAGACACAGACTCCTAGTCTCAGAGGCTGGGGTTGAGAATCAAAAGATGGGTCCAGACTACCATCACCGAGACTCTTCTCTTTCTCCTGGCAAGGCTTGGGGCGTAGCATGGTGCCAAGAACATAGAGTAGAGGCAAGAAATGGGGAGAAAAGAAAGTAGAAAATTCTATCAAATGCACGATGAGCTACATAACTTGCAGGTCCCAGTGCAAAATGAAAAGGTGGGGGCCATGGTTCCAAAAGTATTAAAAATTTCAAGATAGCGTCAGCATGTGCACCCAAGTGTGGGACCTTCCTAAGTGTGGAACCCTGTGTGTACCAGTCATGCATCCTGGTTACAAGACCACAGTATCCCTAACCCTGCCGTGTGTCTGCGGTGCACAGGCACTGGGAAAACAAGTAGCCTGTATTTGCAAACTCTGGAGCTCAGTTCACTGGTTCTGGGAACCTCTTAATCAAACAGAAACTCCAAGAGAAAGAAAATCTCTTTTCTCCCACGCAGAATCGTTTAAGTGCATACTGATGACTTAGAGTCTGATGTGGTCCTCTGAAGTGTTTTTGGGCTCCCATGACACTTTAAACATTGAGAAAAGTGAATGCCTTTATAAGGGGCATGCCTCTGCCACAGCTCCTGCAGTCGCACCCCTACCTGCCAGGCTCAGGAAGGGATATGAGTTGGAAGACCTGGTTTGAATCTTGGTTGTGAAAAGTCAGAAGTTCCTTGCTTGGGATCCATTTTGTGATGAAACTTTCACTGTCCTTAAGGTTTCTGCTGGCGGGTAAAAACCCACTCAAACCTGCTCCAAAACCTCCGTCTCCAATCCACAGTGGCTTCCCGTCCGCGGATATGAGGCAGTACCTATGCTAGACACTAGGAGGCAGTGTTGTCTGTGTGAGGCCACATTTTAAGGAATTTTTTTTTCTGTCTCCGCTCCAGTTGCTAAAAGACTCTGAACCCTTATTGTAAAGAGATGACGGGACACTCAGTTGTCTACTTCACAGCAATTTAAATATATTAGCTTTATGAGGAGTACTGCAAAAAAACAAAAATGCAAGGGTACTTTTGACTGCCGGGTGCCGTTTTTAACTCGATTACATAAACCGTTCGACCTAAAACCACAGGGTCAAATGCTGGTTTCAAGACGGGCTGAAAGAGATTCTAGTGAATGACAGTCCTGGAACTGGAGAAGAGCTCAGGTTTTCTACCTCCCCCCAACCTTCCCACCCCACTCCGCCAACGCCCCCAGGTAAACTTGGAATGCAATGTAGCCCAACGACTGGCTTTGTGATTCCTTATGGCCTGAGGCTTAAGAGCTTTCCTTTGTTGGCAAAACAAAGTAGAAGTGATACGTCTAAGGCTGTTCACTCACCCCCACTGGGGCCACACATCCCTCCCCATCCCACTTCCCAAAAAAGCCAGCAATCCCTGTCTTCTGGAAACACTCATCAAGTTCCTGTGATGGGTATAGAAAGAGCTGTACGTTGTTTTCTACCATCTTATAGGATGTGAAAGGAGATAATTCGTGTACACAAATAACTCTACGTGATAGTGTATCTAAGGAAATAATATGAATCACACAGTCCCTGCCACAAGATTTCCAGGCATGGTGGCAAGAAATCCCTCCAGACAGGAATAATCTCGCTTCACAAAATCATGGCCCTTGAGAAAGGCCTTTTGGTCAGAGGAAAGGGAACAGTAGAAAAAGCACAACTCGGGTTCAAGGAGCAGCACAAGGGTACGTCTCTATGAGATAGTCTAGAGAGATGAGTGGGAGCATATTTGAAAGATGCTGAATGCCAGGTTAGAAATGCAGAGTTTAACATGTGCAAATCAAGAGCCAGTTGAGATTTTTAACAAAGAAAGATTCCATAAGTGTCTTAAAGGAAGATGCGTAGAATAGAATGAAGGAAACACAAGCAAGGAAGCATTTAAAAAATATTATCCCCCCAAATACCGCTGAGTTGGGGGTGGGGAAGCCCAGACTGTTTGCCTGTGAATTCCCACTCCCTCACTTTGGGCTGTGTGACCTTGGGCAAGCTAGTTAACCTCTCTGAGCCTGTTGCTCATTTGTAACACAGGTTAATAAGAGTATGATCCTCATGCGGTTGATGTGTAGATTACTTAGATCTTCTGTGTGGGGCACTTAGTATGGTGGCTGGCATATAGTAAATGCTCGCTAAATACTGGTTATAATGTTATGATGCAGATAATGGTATTGTGAGGAAATTGCAGCTCAAATAGATAAAAAACTAACAAGAGGTAAATCTGGGATACAAACCAAAGTCTTCTAACTCAGACCCAGTGTTTTTCTTCCTTGCACACACATTTTAAGAATTTGGGAAAGTCCTAAAATATTTCCTGCAATCTTGTGTTTTGATCTTTATGTCGAAGCACAAATTCTTTCAAGCACAAATTCTTTCATAAACAGAGACCCTGTCGAAGCTCCATTTTCAAAACTCTGAGGAAGAGAGCCAAATTAATTCCTACAGTTAAATGATTTCCAGTTCATAGAGATTTTATATAGCTGAGGATTTAAATTGTCTTTCAGTTGAATCCATTGATTTGCATTTCAATAAGAAAATTTGATAGTATCTATAAACATGCTATAGAACAAAATGTATTTAAACTTTTTTCTGCTCTAAGAGATACACTGTACACTTTGTTTTTAAGTTATCTTGATTTTGAAAGTTTACTTTTTCAGCTGCAAAAAAATCACATGAGTATTTGACTTATTTATGCAAGTGAAACTCAGGTAATTGAGATAGAGTCTTCAGAAGGTAACCATCTCTAACCTAGTGCTATGATAGCATAATATATGCTATGTAATGGCATAATAAAGTTATAATGGCAAAAACAAACCTTTCACAAAAGAAATTAACTCATTTTATTTAATTCCAAGCAAGCTTACTACTATGAATGCTTTTCTTTGGCAAGAAATATGTACAATTATTTTAGTTCTACAATGCCACATGAGGAATAGAGAAACTCAAAATATTTTGGCCAGAAATGAATCACGTGATAAAGGGGTGGGTGATGGGAGAGAGAGAGGTGTACCCAAATGCAGGTTCTGCCCCTGGCCACTCAACAGCCAATAAATTGAGGGGCAAGCTTCAGTAGAGAAGAAAGTTGCTTTATTCAGAAAAGCCGGCGATCTGGGGAGAAGGCGGACTTATGTCCAGAGACCAACTCCAAAGATTCTGCTCAGCCATGACAATTTTTTTTTTTTTTTTTTTTTTTTTTTTTGCGGTACGCGGGCCTCTCACTGTCGTGGCCTCTCCCATTGCGGAGCACAGGCTCCGGACGCGCAGGCTCAGTGGCCATGGCTCACAGGCCCAGCCGCTCTGCGGCATGTGGGATCTTCCCGGACCTGGTCACGAACCTGTGTCCCCTGCATCGGCAGGCGGACTCTCAACCACTGCGCCACCAGGGAAGCCCAGCCATAACAATTTTTAAAGAGAAAAAAATCTCAGTTAATTGTTAAGGCAGGAGGTCAGATTCTGCGTCACTTTTCCATTGCGTGCAGGACTGCTGATTTCTCCTAGTCTTCCTTGCCATGCTGTCTTGCTCACGTGGCCTGCCTGCAACTGGTTGTTCTCTTGCCCACGTAATCCGCCTGCGTCCTCAGGCTTCAATTGCAAATTTACTTAGGGGAAGCTAGGGTAGGAGAGTTAGTCATTCTTTAACTACTTAATTCTTTATTCTTTTTTTTTTTTTTTTGAGGCATTTGCTGCTTTAATAGATGGCTTGTTCCTCTCTTTAATTACAAAAAGAATGAGACCCAAATAAAAAGACTCCTACATTTTTAATAAATGAAAATGTACAAAACTCAATACTTATTCATATTTACTAGAGCTACAAAGTATAATCACTATCAGAAAATTCTAAAATTAAAATTTATATTCTCCTCTCCCCTTACTAATCTAATATTTATCAATATTCTAACTAAGCAGAGCATGTAATCCCACATTTGTCTCAGGAGTTACTCCAAGCACTAGATATGACTGGATTTTCAGATAATGAAATGTTTACACTTCATGAGGAACAAAGAAGTTCACCATGAGGCCTATCTTCCCTTCTCCTTCTAAGGACTTTCATTTCTCATGGTTGCCTCCATATTGGGTAACGGTGGCACCATGGGACACACGACAATCCATGTATTCTTGTAATACATACAGAGTTTTATTAAGAATCCCTGGAAAGGGGGACATTATGTTATATATTGTCAGAATACTTTAAAAAAATACCAGTCATTTACTTTTTAAACAAGAGAATCTGATTGAATTAAATGTGGGTTAAACTCAATGGACTCTTTCTTTTTTTTAATATTATTTATTTCATCAGAAAATATGTGGGGAAAAATTATCTTTTTATTACTGTTAAGAGTGTCACTAGACACTATAGGGCTCAATTCCATAAACTTAGATATTATGGCTCTATATCCCAAATCATGAATTCCTAGAACTTCTAAAAAAGGCACCAGACCTAAGTTCCTGTGAGGTTCCAGTTTCCCTAATTTAACTAACTCTTCTGGTATTTTAATTCACTTGATCTGTTCCTGACCTAACAACAATTATATGAATCCCATTTAGGTTTTCCTGTTATTAACATTTTCATGATTACAAGCCCTCCAATACATTTTATTACATTCATCCTTTTAAAATATCCTCTGTTCAACATAAATTTGACAATCTCCCTTTTTTTAAATTTTACTCTCATTTATACTAATCGAATGAAACCAAAGATTTGTTTTTTCCTAAGTTTTCACCCTCTTTACATCTGTACATAGATTACTAAATATTTTCAATTCAGAAATATTATCACAAAATAATAGAACCACACATGCATCATAATTATCTTGATCCTGTGAGAAACCTGGTGACGTCAAAATAAACACTTTCAAGGTCAAGAGGAAGAGACTTAGCAGAGCTTTTTTTTTTTCATTTTTATTTTATTTATTTATTTTTAAATTTATTTATTTTTGGCTGCATTAGGTCTTCATTGCTGCACGTGGGCTTTCTCTAGTTTCAGCGAGCGGGGGCTACTCTTCGTTGCGGTGCGTGGGCTTCTCATTGTGGTGGCCCCTTTTGTTGTGGAGCATGGGCTCTAGGTGCGTGGGCTTCAGTAGTTGTGGCTCGCATGCTCAGTAGTTGTGGCTCGCAGGCTCAGTAGTTATGGCGCACGGGCTTGGTTGCTCCACGGCATGTGGGATCTTCCTGGACCAGGGCTCAAACCCGAGTCCCCTGCATTGGCAGGCATATTCTTAACCACTGCACCACCAGGGAAGTCTGAGACTTAGTAGAGCTTTCTCTGGCATGGCCTATCGTAGTCCAACTTCTGATTGTGATGAGCATTTTAGTCTCAGAGCCCAGAATCCAAATTTTCTTAGAACTCACTGGTGTCATCACTTCTTTTTTTTTTTCCTTATTTTTTCATGACTATTCCTGGGGTTTTCTCTCTCTTTTTTTTTTTAATCGAACTTTAGTGATTTTCTCATTTGTACAAGAGTATCAAAATGCAAGGTCTTAACATCATGATAAATTGTCTAGAAACTCATTTACTAAGAATGCATAAGACCCTGAAAAGGTTGTCCTGGGATGCCTGAAACATGTTCACAGCTGATTTATGCCAGAACAGAGGCCATGAAGAACTCTGAAGGATAGTCACCAGCTGTTAAGGGTTCCCAGTTCCAGGTAAGTACGCTTCTCCATTATGTGCTGCACTTACCAGGTAACATCAGTCTTGTTTGGTAACATCAGTCTTTTCTTCATCTTCCTTATTTCTTTATGTTAAGGTGATCATCAACTTTATATAAGCACCCACAGATAACTATTCATTATTAGAACACTCATCATATTTAGGCCACTTCCTGAAGACATGTAGAGCAAATCTTAATGCTTTCACTGAGATATTTCCAATATAAATTGTAAAGGAGATTTTTTTTTTCCTACACAGGAAATTACTTAGTATCATCAACAGTATGTATAGATGATACTATACATCAACTATACCTCAATTTTAAAAATTGAAACAGAACAGTATGTAGGTTCTCAGGTTTTCGTAAGAGATGAGTAAAGTCCCTTTACTCACCTGCTTCCTAACAATGACCCTGGACATTTCAGATTAGGTCTTGAGGTACATATTCTTTTGGGTCTCCTCAATCCTATTCTCATATTTTGAATCTGGTAACAGAAAATAAAACAGGAAATTTATTTTATTTTATTATTATTATTTTTGGCCACGCCACGTGACTTGGAGGATATTAGTTCCCTGATCAGGGATTGAACCCAGGCCTGCAGCAGTGAAAGCGTGGAGTCCTAACCACTGGACTGCCAGAGAATTCCCAGGTAATTTTTTTAAAAAAATGATTTAATCTTTGGTCTAATAACTCCAATGTGCAAGTAACGAAATGGAGAATACCCACTTATATACTAACTCACACACTCCTTCTCAACAGGGAAAATGTACTTGTCTAAAAAGGAACATACTAGTTCATTATTTGTGTTAATAATGGAAACAGTAGAACATGTCTGAGAGTATCTTTTCAAGAGTTGCACTAGGGATGGAAATCCAATTTAAGCTTTAGAATTTCAATCATCTGAACTGACACTGTACTGAAAAGCAGAAAAGCAAACAATGCTGACAGAAAATATTCTACATTCTCTACAACCTTTGAAAGGAAATTGGTGCCCACTGAAACTACCAATTTATACTAAAGGAGTATTGGTGCCTTGTATCTGCTCCCCTGTTGAAAAAGTTCTCAGTAAATGCTTTGACTCCCTCACAGCACTGATGGGACTTTTTCTCCAGCATGTTTTTTCCTATGTCTGAAAAGATTCGAGCTCTGACTAAAGGCTTTCCCACATTCATGACATTTGAAGGGTTTCTCCCCAGTGTGGATTCTTCGATGTTGAATCAGGATTGCACTTCGGCTGAAAGTATTTGCACACACGTCACATGTATAAGGTTTCTCTCCACTGTGGATCCTCTGATGTAGATTAAGGGCTGAGCTCTGACTAAAGACTTTCCCACATTCATCACACTTGTGTTGTTTTTTTCGAGGACGGTTTCCCTGTCTTCTTTCAAACTTTCTATCTTGTTCACAGGTTCCTCTAAATGTGAAACTCTGGGAAGCATTCATTTGAAGAGTGTTAGAAACTTTGTAATGCAGTTCTTTGCCTGAAGAAGTCTTTCGCCTTGAAGCTGATTTCACATTTATAGTTCTGGTGTCTCTATCATTTTGTCTTAAGGTGTGAAGCTCCTTCGATGCCCACTGCAGTTGCTTTTTTGTGGGCTTAAGCTGGCTACGTGTTGTCTCCTGAGTGATTTCACAAGTTGGTAGCTTCTTTGCAAGCATGTCCTCATTTTGTCCAAGAAAGACCTGTTCAGCCACCGTCTCCTGCTCTTTCTCCAGCTCCTCCAGCATCACCACGGCTTCCTCTCCACTCTCTGGTCGGTTCTCTTGAAACCAGGCCTGCAGCTCCTCAGGCAACATGGCCAGGAACTGCTCCAGCACCAGCAGCCCCAGGATCTGCTCCTTGCTGTGCACCTCTGGCCTCAGCCACTGACAGCACAGCTCGCGGAGCCGGCTCAGAGCCTCCCAGGGCCCAGGTGACTCCTGGTAGTCAAACTGCCTGAACTGCTGGCGGTAGGTCTCTGAGCTGTAGTAGCTGCTCCAGTGGCGGCTGGAGACCATATTACAGGCCTGCCCTCCCTCTTCCACCTTCATTACCAGAATGCAGTCAGGGTCCCCTGAAGTTTGTGGAAGGAGTTTTGATGTCTCTCTCAATTTTGCAGACATTTGGACTGGGAATAGCTCAGAACTGCTAGGCTTTAATCTTCAAGAAGGTGAAACTCTCCTTATGGACACTCCTCTGGCCTAGGAAGGACGACCCCACATTTTGGGGGAGAAGCCGGGGAAGCAATTCTTTATTCTTATTCCTTCTAATCCAGGAAAGGAATCGACAGGTTAGGCAAGGTGTTGTGTATATTTAGAAAAGCAGAAATCAGGAGCTAACTTAAATGTTGCCTAACGATCTCATCTTTATGCTTAAGATCTAAGGAAAACAGGGATGAACAAACACAAAAGGGGCAAGGAGCTGCTTACAGAGGGTTGGAGAAGATAAATGAGAGAAGATCGCTGTCTTGATGTTCTTGCAGAACCATCACTGAGTAGAAGAGTTCAACTCATTCTGTAATGTTCTAGAAGCCCAAATAAGGACTTAACCATTTGAAATCTGCAGAAATTCCAGTTCAATTTGAGGTACAACTTTCTGTCAGTTAGAGTGCTCAAAAAGGAACTTAATATAGAGCTATGTTGTCATATGTATTAAAAACAAAAAAAAAGGTGTGTATGGTGCTGGTTTAAGGAAGGGTGCTACACGCATATGAACACATGTACAAAACCCTCCTGCTACGATACAACAGTGGAGGACTTCCTTGGTGGTGCAGGGGTTAGGAATCCGCCTGCCAATACAGGGCACATGGGTTCGGGCCCTGGTCCGGGAAGATCCCACATACCGCAGAGAAACTAAGCCCGTGCATCACAACTGCTGAGCCTGTGCTTTAGAGCCCGTGAGCCACAACTACTGAGCCCGCGCGCCTAGAGCCGGTGCTCCGCAGCAAGAGAAGCCACCGCAGGGAGAAGCCCGCACACAGCAACGAAGAGTAGCCCCCACTCGCCGCAACTAGAGAAAGCCCGTGCGCAGCAACGAAGACCCAACGCAGCCAAAAATAAAATAAATAAATATTTTTAAAATACAACAATGATTCCACAGGGAGGAGACTGAGGTAGGATGGAGAATTACCCTGTTCAGCATGCTCTTTTGTTCTGCACGCGTTTTTTGTTGTTGTTGTCGTTTTTTGTTTGTTCCTTTTGGCCGATCAGCGTGGCTTGCGGGATCTTAGTTCCCTGACCAGGGACTGAACGTGCGACCTCGACAGTGAAAGTGCCGAGACCTAACTGCTGGACCTCCGGGGAATTCCATGCGTTTTTTTTTTTTTTTTTTTGCGGTACGCGGGCCTCTCTCACTGTTGTTGCCTCTCCCATTGCGGAGCACAGGCTCCGGACGCGCAGGCTCAGCGGCCATGGCTCACGGGCCCAGCCACTCCGCGGCACGTGGGATCTTCCCGGACCGGGGCACGAACCCGTGTCCCCTGCATCGGCAGGCGGACTCTCAACCACTGCGCCACCAGGGAAGCCCTTGCATGTGTTTTAATACAGAGTAAAATGAAATGAAAAGGAACCCCCTAACAGTTTTCCTGACATTGATGGTACTTAAGCAGAGTCTTGTCAATGAGTTGATGCTTTAAAAGGAATTCCTGGGCTTCCCTGGTGGCGCAGTGGTTGAGAGTCCGCCTGCCGATGCAGGCGATGCAGGTTCGTGCCCCGGTCCAGGAAGATCCCACGTGCCGCGGAGCGGCTGGGCCCGTGAGCCATGGCCGCTGAGCCTGTGCGTCCGGAGCCTGTGCTCCGCAAAGGGAGAGGCCACAGCAGTGAGGGGCCCGCGTACCGCAAAAAAAAAAAAAAAATTGGAAATCCTGCTTTGGGTAAGGCCCAGTTTATGACAGGGTCAATACCTGGCCTTTTCGTTTAGAGATGCTACGAATGAGGTAATTGAGGCAGGGAGCCCGGGAAAGTGGGGAGCCCTTGATCTACCCCGTTTCCTTCCAGGCTCCAGGAGAGAAGGGGTGTTAGCCTCTCAGTTGCACAACCCAGACTCAGCAGTGGTTATCTGAGGCAGACAGAAGCCTGCAAGCCTGTCTTGATTTTTTTTTCCTTATGCTTTTCTGCTTGAACATTTAATCCCTCTTTTAGTTTCAAATCAGCACAGTGGCAGATATTATCAACAACCATTATCCCTGTCCTGAGGTAGTTGTCAACCCGGGGAGAGAAATAGGATCAGCTCTGGGGAAATACCGCCTGGGCTTTGCTTCTGGAGGCTGTAATTGCCTCTGTCAGGAGAGGGATAAAATTCCACTTCCCTCTCTGCCCACAGAAACCAGTGTGAAATTCTCTTCCCCTGCATTCCTCTGGGCTGGTCCTATTGAGAACGAGGCTGGCTCCGGACAAGAAGGAAATTAAAGCAGACTGCCCCAGTTACAAGGTCTCACCAGATCCTTGCAGCTGCTGTGGCCTTCTCCAGGTCTGCTGCCCTCCCCCCAGGCACCATGGCCTGCTGACTGCCAAGGCCACCTCACATCCTTAGCTCGTGTCCACTCTGATGGACTTGCCCTTGCCCAGGTTGACTGATGGATTTAGCACTGATCCCTGACCTGGCCATAATCTTTCTGATGAGGTCACCTTCCTGGCTTTGCATCTTCAGCCTGGTGCTACCTCTGCCTCCTGTGAGTCAAATGGTGTGCACACCCACTTGTCATCGAGGAAGCGAAAAACAAGTTCTTTCCCTCTTGATGAAATACCTGATTACTTTATGCTTTGCATAAAGAGAAATTTGCTTCAGGGAGGACATAATATATAAATGCTGGACTTCCCTGGTGGCTCAGTGGTTGAGAATCTGCCTGCCAATGCAGGGCACATGGGTTGAGCCCTGGTCCGGGAAGATCCCACGTGCCGTGGAGCAACTAAGCCCGTGTGCCACAACTACTGAGCCCTCACACCACAACTGCTGAAGCCCACGTGCCTAGAGCCTGTGCTCTGCAACCAGAGAAGCCACCGCAATGAAGAGTAGCCCCCCGCTCACCACAACTAGAGAGACCTACGTGCAGCAACGAAGACCCAATGCAGCCAAAATTAAATTAATTAATTAATTTAAAAATATATATATATATAGGGCTTCCCTGGTGGCGCAGTGGTTGAGAGTCCGCCTGCCGATGCAGGGGACACGGGTTCGTGCCCCGGTCCGGGAAAATCCCACATGCCGCGGAGCGGCTGGGCCCGTGAGCCATGGCCGCTGAGCCTGCGCGTCTGGAGCCTGTGCTCCACAATGGGAGAGACCACAACAGTGATAGGCCCACGTCCAGCAAAAAAAAAAATATATATATATATATGTATATATATATATATATATATATATATATATATATATATATATATATATATATATATATAACAATGCTGAAAATGGGATCGCCTTTTAAAAGGGAGAATGTCTATTTAGCCTAATTCGGGGACTGTTCCTTTTATCCCCATTGTTCAGACTAACTCTCCAGTTTGTGAATTAACCAGATATTTTCCCTTATCTTGTTTGGCCATCTGCCTTGCTTCTCAGTTATTTAGAAGTGTTTTAATAGCATCTTTACCAATAAGTAAAGAAACAGAAAATGACATTTTTTTGACAGAAGCTTTGTTTGTTTGTTTGTTCATTTGTTTTTTACTATTAGATTATGTGGGAAGAGTAGAATTTTACTAAGGATTGACTTGGATATCTTCTGAAAATGGCAGGCTAAATCACGGGGAACAACTCTTTCACTGAGAAGATTTAGGAAAGCTGCACAAGATATAAGAACACTTTGCTTACAGGATCAGGGGAACTAACTGCACAGTATGGACTTACGGGGCTGAGATCTATACAACAATTGAACTGAAGGAGGAGCACCCAGCTGTAGGCCTTCTGTTGTCCCAGGGCATCTGCTAAGGCCTGAGAAAGTGACTGAAAGATTGAGAAGCTGAGCAGTTACTATGAAAGCCTTGTGCGGGGACCTCCCGTCTTCATACCTCTCCCTGTGCCTTCAGTGAAATCCTACATATGGCAGGCTCAGTGCAGACTTAGTGATTGGTGAGTACAGGTCACTGATATGAGCTAGTCTAGTCTCCCTTCCTCCAGCATAACTAGAAAGTAAGACTTTGCTGTAGGAATACATGGTAGGTCCTGGCTAAGCTCAAACTAGAGCTCAGAGTATGGAGGATGGGCATCTGGGAATTCCTCCAGGTGCCCTATTGGCGTGAATTGGTATGAACAGAGACCTTGGTCTGGGGGCTGGTGGGGGATGAAGGGTGGGATGCGTGGATGCCTGAGGAGAATGGGCAGAATGAGGATAAAGAGTGAGGATGGGTAAGCACATGTCACCATCACTATTTTTTTTAATTTTTATTGGAGTAGAGTTGATTTATAACGTCATTAGTTTCAGGTGTACAGCAAAGTGAGTGGGTTATACATATACGTATACACACTCTGTTTTAGATTCTTTTCCCAAACAGGTCATTACAGAGTAATGAGCAGAGTTCCCTGTGCTGTACAGTAGGTCCTTACTGGTTATCTCTTTTGTATATAGTAGTGTGTGTATATAGTAGTGTGTGTATGTCAGTCCCAGTTTATTCCGCCCCCCACCCCCGTCACTATTGAGCACAGGGGAAGAGATGTGCTCCCCAGAGGCTCTGTCGCAGAGCTGGGAGCCTCTAAGGACCAGGTGACAGACTGAATCACAAAGCTGGTGGGAGGCCCATCCTCTACGGTCTGCACATTTGGTCCTCCGTGGACCATTGCAGCCACCTGCAGAGGACAGCAGGATCCAGTCGAGCTGGGCACCCAAGAAGGGTGCAAGCAGCAAAGGCCAGGGCGAGATACCTCAGAAGAAAGCCGGGCAGAAGGACATAACCCAGCCCTGATGGATCCCAGAAATTCCCTGGGGAGTGAGTGGGGCTGGGGAGAATAAAAGGTGCTGAGTTGTCTCATGAGCATGTGGGAACTGAGGCTCTTCATGTTCACAGTGTTAATTCAGTTACACGCTGAGTGGGGCCCGGGACCTTTCGCTCCGGATGAGAAATAATAATTTTGGGTGGTGGGGAAGGATAGACTGGGAGTTTGGGATTGTTCTATACACACTGCTATATTTAAAATAGATAACCAACAAGGACCTACTGTGTAACACAGGGAACTCTGCTCAATATTCTGTAATAACCTAAATAGGAAAAGAATTTGAAAAAGAATAAATACATGTACATGTATAACTGGATCACCTTGCTGTATACTTGAAACTAACACAACATTGTTAATCAACTATACTCCAATATAAAATAATTAAAATAAATAATTTTATGAAGGAAAAATTTTCAGACAGAGATCACTCTTTCATAAATGTATAGAAATTCAAGTTTTAAAAATTATCCTTTTTTGGGACTTCCCTGGTGGCACAGTGGTTAAGAATCCACCTGTGCAGGGAACACAGTGCAGGGGACACAGGTTTGAGCCCTGGTCTGGGAAGATCCCACATGCCACGGAGCAGTGAAGCCTGTGCACCACAACTACTGAGCCCACATGCCACAACTGCTGAAGCCCACGCACCTAGAGCCCGTGCTCCTCAACAAGAGAAACCACTGCAATGAGAAGCCCATGCACCACAACGAAGAGTCACCCCCGCTCATCGCAACCAGAGAAAGCCCGAGTGCAGCAACGAAGACCCAACACAACCAAGATAAATAAATAAATTTAATTTTTTTTTAGATTATTAGTTTTTTTTGCTATTGAGTTATAGGAGTTCCTTACATATTTTGGAAATTTATCCCTTATCTGACATATGGTTTGCAAATATTTTCTCCCATTCTGTAGGTTGACACAGCATTTTATTGTTTCCTTTGCTATGAAGAAGCTTTTCAGTTTGATGTAATCCCACTTGTCTATTTTTGCTTTGTTGCCTGTGCTTTTGGTGTCACATCCAAGAGGTCATTGCCAAGACCAATGTTGTGAAGCTTTAAAAAGAATGAGCTAAAGAGTTGAGTAGACATTTTTCCAAAGAAGACATACAAATGGCCAATAAGTATACGAAAAGATGCTCAATATTACTAATCATCAGGAAAATACAAATCAAAGCCAAAATGAGGTATTACCTCATACCTGTTAGGATGGCCATTAAAAAAAAAAAAGATAAGTGTTGGTGAGGATGTAGAGAAAGGGAACTCTTGTACACTGCCAGTGGGAACGCAGAATAGTGCAGTCATTATGGAAAAACAGTGTGGAGGGGTTACAAAAAAAATTTAAATAGAACTACCATCTGATCCAGCAATTCTACTTCTGGGTATTTAGCCAAAAGAAAATCAGGATCTTGAAGAGATATCAGCACGTCAGTAACTGATTAGCACAGGAATTCTGGGAATTCAGAATTGCAGCATTGCAGCATTAGTCACAATAGCCAAGATGTGGAAACAACCTAAATGTCCAGGATGGATGAGTGGATAAAGTAAATGATATAATGGAATATTATTCAACCTTTAAAAAGAAGGAAATTCGGAATGTGTGACAACATGGATGAAGCTTGAAGATGTTCTGCTAAGTGAAATATGCCAGTGACAGGACAAATGCTGCATGGTTGCACTTACACCACCCAAAACAGTCAAACTCATAGCATCAGAGAGTAGAATGGTGGTTGTCAGAGGCTGCAGGAAGGGGAAAAGGGTGTATTGTGAATCAATTGGGCATAAAATGTCAGTTTGCAAGATGAATAAATTCTAGAGATCTGCCTTGCAACATTGTCCCTATAATTAACAGTACTGCATTGTAGGAACTTCCCTGGTGGCGCAGTAGTTAAGAATCCGCCTGCCAATGCAGGGGACAGGGGTTCGAGAAGATCCCACATACAGCAGAGCAACTAAGCCCGGGCACCACAACTACTGAGCCTGCGCTGTAGAGCCCGTGAGCCACAACTATTGAGCCCGCGTGCTACAGAGCCCGTGCTCCGCAACAAGAGTAGCCAACTGCAATGAGAAGACCGCGCACCTCAACGAAGAGCAGGCCCCGCTCGCCACAACTAGAAAAAGCCCGCACGCGGCAACAAAGACCCAACGCAGCCAAAAATAAATAAATTTATTTTAAAAATACTGTATTGTACACTTAAAATTTTATTGTTATTAGATCTCATTGTTAAGTGTTATCATAATAAAATTTTAAATCATACTTTTTTCTTCAATTCATTTTCAAGTTTCTGCTCTCAACCAGATTTTGTTGAAATTACAAAGGAAGATTCTATCCTCAAAGAGGCTATGGTCTTACCAGAGAGACATTCAAGGAATTTTTTTGAAAATAGCAAGGTACACTGACTGTTTAACTGGCAGTGAAACTGACAACTGCTATTCCTCTTGTTGCATTTCAAGTTTCATAATTCTAATCCACAGTGTCACTTCACTTCCCAATTCCAACTGACATCTTTTTGATGTACATTTTGGGTTGATGCCTAAGGACATTTAAAAACAGTTTAGTGCTGAACATAAGCTGAATATATTCCCAGAATTCCCGTGCTAATCAATTATTTATCCCTTACATATGCTAAGACCAAAAATGAAAAAAAAAGTTCTATATTTCAGGTTGACAGGAGGTTTTGGGAGACTAGCAAGAAAAAAATACTTTTGGGTTTTAAGTCTTAAAAAATGAGCTTCCCAGTTCACTTATACTTTATCTAAACAAGGCAAAGATTATTCCTTTGCCACCAATTGTTAAAAATAAACATAAATTATGAGGAACTTATACTTCATATGGAGTGTTTTAGTCTTTTAACATGAGAGTTA
Source organism: Pseudorca crassidens (assembly GCF_039906515.1). Lineage (NCBI taxonomy): Eukaryota > Metazoa > Chordata > Mammalia > Artiodactyla > Delphinidae > Pseudorca > Pseudorca crassidens. Next base: position 102,420,942 of record NC_090303.1, on the reverse strand, counting down.
TTGGGATTTTCTCATACACCTAGTACACATACTGTGATTCTTTGGTTTTAATTCAAAAGGTAATAAAAATGCTAAATTGCCACTTCAATAGGGTCTTTTTATCCATGAACTTCTCATTTTTGTATACATATATATTTTTTTAGTTGGACTGCATGGCCTGTGGGATTTTAGTTCCCTCGACCAGGGATCAAACCCAGGCTCTCAGCAATGAGAACACAGAGTCCTAACCACTGGACCACCAGGGAATTCCCCATACATTTTTCAATAGACTTTATATTTTTAAGTAACTTTAAATTTACGGGAAAATTGAGAAGATAGTATTAATACAAAGAGTTCCCGTGTACCTGGCACCCACTTTCACCAATTATTAACATCTTAAATTGGTATGGTATACTTGTTACATTTAATAAATCAATATTAATACGTTATCATTAACTAAAATATATACTTTATTTGGATTTCCTTAGTTTTTTCCCTAATGTCCTTTTTCTGTTCCAGGATCCACCCAGGAAATCATGCTGAATTTATTTTATTTTATTTTATTTTATTTTTTAAAGGAGAATGATTTATTTATTTACTTTAAAATTTATTTGTTTATTGTTTTGGCTGTGTCGGGTCTTAGTTGCGGCACGTGGGATCTTCATTGCGGCATGTGGGATCTTTCGTGGTGGCGCGTGGGCTCTCTAGTTGTGGCGTGCAGGCTCCAGAGTGCGCAGGCTCAATAGTTGCGGTGCATGGGCTTAGTTGCCTCCTGGCGTGTGGGATCCTAGTTCCCCAACCAGGGATGGAACCCACGTCCCCTGCATTGGCAGGCGGACTCTCAACCACTGCGCCACCAGGGAAGCCCATGGAGGCTGGATTCTTAACCACAGGACCACCAGGAAAGCCCCCTCGTGCTGAATTTAGTTGTCATCTCTCCTTAGGCTCCTCTTGGCTGTAACAGTTTACAGACTTTCTTTTCCTGGGTAACCGTAACAGTTTTGAAGAGAACTGGTCTGGCATGTTGAAGGACGCCCGTCTATTGAAATGTCCTTGACGTTTTTCTCGTGGTTTGACTGAGTTTGTGGGTTTGGGAGGAAGACCACAGAGGTAAAGTGCCCTTCTCATCACATCATATCAAGGATACATACTGTCAACATGGCTCACCACGGTTGGTGTTGACCTTGATCATCTGGCTGAGGTGGTGTTTGTCAGGTTTCTCCACTGGAAATTATTGTTATTTTTTTAAGATTTTAAATTTTATTTATTTGTTTTATTTCATTTATTTATTTGAAAGCCTGCGCGCAGCAACAAAGACCCAATGCAGCCAAATAATAATAATAAAAATATATAAATAAATAAAATTAAAACACAGCTGTAAAAAAATTTTTTTCCAGTTTTGGCCATTGGGAGCTCTTTCAGTTGGCTCTTGTGCACCTTTGATACCTCTCCACCAACGTGAGAATTTTTTTTTTTTTGGCTGCACCATGCAGCATGTGGGATCTTAGTTCCCCATCCAGCGTTTGAACCAGTGATCCCTGCATTGGGAGCACAGAGTCCTAACCGCTGGACCACCAGCGAAGTCCCGCTCCAGGCTCATTTTGTATATTTCCTGCTAGAATCGCAGAATCAGCCATTTCTCCAAGGAGCCCTGGTTCCTTTTATAGGAGATGTTATTCACAAACCAAGATATGTGTGATCAGTGCTACTGTAGTGTCATTTCTTTCTTTTTTTTTTTTTTTGCCGTGCGGCATGTGGGCTCTTAGCTCCCCAACCAGGGATGGAACCCATGCCCCCTGCAGTGGAAGCAAGGAGTCACAACCACTGGACTGCCAGAGATTCCCCTTGTCATTTCTTTTAGACCCTCGTATTTGAGTATACTAATCTCTCTGTCTCTCTGCCTCTCTCTGTCTCTCTATATTTCATGTTTCTCTATGTTACTATCTGTATCTATATTAAGCTAAACATGAGTTCTTACTAATGTCTCCAATTCTAATGCCTTACCGCATCAATCATTCCAACAATAAGAAAACTAGCTACCATCATCTACCATCCATTTATTAATGCTGAATTTTTCAATTCCTGTATATACACAATACCTCAGGCCCCCAGTGGAAACAACGTCATCAACTAGACTGCAATGCTTACGTGCAATTCCCTTTGGCTTTAGCGTTAAAGACGTTTCCACAGTTACCAAGTGCAGCATATTTCCCCTCATCCCCTTCAGTGATCCCCTTCTACATTTGTAATTCAGTTAGATTCTTTTGTCATAATCTGTATTCATTCCTGGGATCGTCCAACCTTGTGGGTTTTTTCTTCCCTTTTAGTATGCCTTGTACTTTTTCATTGAAAGTGAGACATGATGTATTGGGTAATAGGAATGGAGCTAATTAGGCCTTTAGTTTGAGGTTTTTACGTTCATCTGGCTAAGAATGGGCTTCGTTCAACGCTTGCTATAGTTGTACATGGCTGAGTCTTCAGTTTCCTCTAGTGTCTTTGATTTTGGGTTTCCCTGGAGACTCCTTTTTATAAATATTTTTAAAACATATATATATATTTAAAATATATATTTAGTTATATATATATATATATATATATTTTTTTTTTTTTTTGGCCATGCAGCATGTGGGATCTTCCCCCACCAGGGATCAAACCCCTGGCCCCTGCAGTGGAAGCCTGGAGACCTAACCACCAGACCTCCAGGGAACTCCCAAATATTAGTCCTTTAGTGAACCTATATTCACAAATCATTTTTTAGCTTCCCCCCGCTTCTTAGTGAGACAACTGGGAGGAACTGGGAAATACCCTTTCCCAAGGCTGGATGAGGCTCTGGTAAAGACTTTTACACTGGAGAGTAAGCCTTTGTAATGGAGAATATGTTATTTTACAAGGTTACCCCCCACCCGCTGTGACCCCCAAACAAGAAGGGATCTTTCTTGGTTCTGTGCTGTGAGAACCTAGTGGAATTGCTGGAGGTAAGACCCACAAAGCTGTGGGAGTCCTCTAAGACTGCAGCACCCTGGAGTTTCTAATTTTCATACTAGTCCACACTCAGCCTCCAGCAAATCATCAAAATTACCAGAGTTTATGGCTCTAGCAGCTTCTGTTCCAGTAAGCAGATCTCACCTGTGCCTCTGGTTTCACCTGTTTCTCCAGATTTCAGCGTGATTTCCCCCTGATATTTTAGTTCTTTCATGAGTCTAGGAGAAGTTATTGATTTTCAATTTATTCAGCTTTTTTCTTGCTGTGGGGATAGCGTGGTGACTTCCAAGAACTTTAGAAGTCGGAGATGAAACAGGAAGTTGCACGTGCATTTTTAAAGCTGGATTACCATACATTTTCACAGAAGCTTTTTAAGCAATAAATGAAAAGCAGTGTATCATGAGTGACTAGGACAGGAGGACGCAGATTGCCAGATGTGCACTGGCTATGGCTTTCAAAGAAATCACTGTTCCCAAGGCCTACTGTTACGTAGCTGAGCATGAAAATAAAAGACCTGAAGCCCCTGAGGACTCATGTCTGTTCTCTTCCTTCCAACCAGGTCATACTGAAACATTTCAGCCACATAAAAAAGGCATGGTCTTGGGAGTGACATGTACACACTGCTATATATATATTTTTTTAATGCATCTTTATTGGAGTATAATTGCTTCACAATGCTGTGTTAGTTTCTGTTGTACAACAAAGTGAGTCAGCCATAAGCATACATATATCCCCATATCCCCTTCCTTTTGAGCCTCCCTCCCACCCTCCCTATCCCACCCCTCTAGGTGGTCACAAACCACCGAGCTGATCTCCCTGTGCTACGTGGCTGCTTCCCACTAGCTATCTATTTTACATTTGGTAGTGTATGTATGTCGCAATGCTACTCTCACTTCACCCCAATTTCCCCCTCCCACCCCATGTCCTCAAGTCCATTCTCTATGTCTGTGTCTTTATTCCTGCTCTGCCACTAGGTTCATCAGTACCATTTTTTTTTAAATTCCATATACATGCATTAGCATATGGTATTTGTTTTTCTCTTTCTGACTTACTTCACTCTGTATGACAGACTCTAGGTCCATCCACCTCACTACAAATAACTCAACTTCATTTCTTTTTATGGCTGAGTAATATTCCATTGTATATATGTGCCACATCTTTATCCATTCATCTGTGGATGGACATTTAGGTTGCTTTCATGTCCTGGCTGTTGTAAATAGTGTTGCAATGAACATTGTGGTACATGACTCGTTTTGAAGTATGCTTTTCTCAGTGTATATGCCCAGTAGTGGGACTGCTGGGTCATGTGGTAGTTCTATTTTTAGCTTTTTAAGGAACCTCCATACTGTTCTCCATAGTGTTTGTATCAATTTACATTCCCACCAACAGTGCAGGACGGTTCCCTTTTCACCACACCCTTTCAGCATTTATTGTTTCTAGATACACTGCTATATTTAAAATGGATAACCAACAAGGACCTACTGTACAGCACAGGGAACTCTACTCAATATTATGTAACAACCTAAATGGGAAAAGAATTTTAAAAAGAATAGATACATGTATCTGTGTAACTGAATCACCTTGCTGTACACCTGACACTATCACAACATTGTTAATCAACTATACTCCAATATAAAATAAAGTTAAAAATAACAGCAACAAAAAAAAGCCGTGGGCAATGCAGTGTGTGTGTGTGTGTGTGTGTGTGTGCATGTATGTGTGTGTGTTAAGTTTTTTTGAGGGGGATGCTTACAAGTAAAGAAAAGCAAAACTTAATTGGCTTGGTTTATGTAACAGGAAGTTGAGGTCTAGATTCAGGTGAACTAATTGCAGTGATTCAGATGATGGCACCAGGATCCACCTTCTTCCCATCTCTCTCTGCCTTTAGAGGGTCTGGGCTCTGCCCCAGACTCCACCTCCAGCTGCCTTCCCTGTTGCCCCTCCTAGGCCCCCCTTCGTGGTTTCAGCTGCTGTCATGTCGGAGTTCAAACCCTCTGACCATGCCATGCTCTGCCTCTTGCTGTCCTACTGAACAATATTGTGTTCATATCTTTTTCATATCTGTATATAGGGCTACCTTCCACTATGAGTGAATCACCATAATTTATTAAATTAACAACCTATTTACAGACATTTGTATTATTTTACTTTTCTCTATTACAAGCAAAGCTCTAGTATTTATCCTTGCAAATATACCTTAGCTGGTATTTTCGAGGACAGATTCTTACAAGGGTATTAATAGGTCTAGGGGTACTGATCATACTCCTTTCAGCCTCCCAGAGATAAAGATTTGACAAAAGCTGTTTTATCAGTCACATTTTATTTCTCTACTTTATTCACAAACTAGTAAATGTTTGGTCTAATCAAAATGTGTTACGTCTGGGCTCCCCTGGTGGCGTAGTGGTTGAGAGTCCGCCTGCAGATGCAGGGGACACGGGTTCGTGCCCCGGTCCGGGAAGATCCCACATGCCGCGGAGTGGCTGGGCCTGTGAGCCATGGCCGCTGAGCCTGCGTGTCCGGAGCCTATGCTCCGCAAAGGGAGAGGCCACAGCAGTGAGAGGCCCGCGTGCCGCAAAAAAAAAAAAAAAGTGTTATGTCTATGACAATTCCACGACCTAAGGGACTTATTTTTGAAGACATCTTCCTTTGGTCTTATTCTCTTTTAAATTAAAATTCTCTTTTTAAACCACAGGGTTATAGCTTTTTTTCCCTCCTCTAAAATTCTACTATTCTTAGATTCAGGACATATCTGACTGGACCCAGCGTTTCCTCTAAGATAGTGTGGTCATTTTCCACTACATCCCTCCCACGTGGTCAAGACTAAGCTTTGTGTAGCAGTTACTCTCATCTAACATTTCAATTTGAGCAGTTTGGGACTTTCCTGCTGGTTCAGTGGTTAGGACTTGGCGCTTTCACTGCTGGAGTCTGGGTTGGATCCCTGGTCAGAGAACAAAGATCCTGCAGGCTGTGCAGCCTGAGCAAACTAAACAAACAAACATCAAATAAATAAATAAATAAATGTTAACAGTTTAATTTCTAACCAAGAAAGTTGAGGACATATCTGATGCTCCACTTTCAACAGAATGAGACTTTTCATCAACGAACAGACAATTCAATCCTCTTTGTGTTTCTTGTGCTGGTTTTGCATCTCATTTGGGGAACACATGACTCATTTTCTCCATGTGGTCTGGTGGTCTCCCTGCAACACACCTCCTGCACCCCCTTTCTCATTTCTGCTTTCCCAAATGCTTTCCACCATTTCCCTACTAGAAGGTGTATTTCCCCAACAGGTGTATACGTTTTGGATAGAAAGTACCAGGTCATCTCTCTTTTAATATGTTTTTTTTTTAGAACAAAGTGTACTCCCTTATTTTCTTATTCATATGATGAATTTGATATAGCTCATTCTCAGTGACTTTATAAGACCATTTTCCATATTCATGTATTCAAAGTTCACTTTGCTTAGTACCCAGGGTCTGGACGTGGCATATCGCGTGTTACAGGGATACGGATTCATTTAAACCCTGTTGTCGTGTCCCAAGAATTACCGGAACAAGGGTTTCCTCTGTTTTCTCCTATATTACTAACATCTGAACTAGCCCGGACTGAAATCTGCTTCTTTCCTGCTGTATTTTCAATCTGTCACACAAGGACTGAAAACCATTGGTTCTAGCCTCTGGGCTTCTACTAGAAAGCATGTCCAAAGTTGAGTAGAAATGCAGTGTGCTCTACCTGTGGAGTAGTTGACTGCAAACCATCAGGTCATTCAGCAGGATTTTCTTTTTCTGCTAGCCATTCCTCCTCCATGATCAAAATGGTTTCCATGTTTTCACAGAGCGAAAGTAAATGTTTAGTTTTGAGGCAGAAGCTTCATTACTTAATCTTTGTACATATACCCGGGCATCTGTGCACATATTTTGAGATGTAATTATTAAATGATGATCCTATTAAAATGAAATGTGGAACCTAGTCAAAGGAGCTGCTATCAGGAATTTAGTGAGCACTAAACCCCCGGTTCCCACAGTATGATCTAAGAGCCCCAGGGAACCCCAAGACCTTTCAGGGGTTCACGAGATCTAAACTATTTCACAAAAGAACTAAGATGCCATTTTCCTTTTCCGTGGTGCTGACATTTGCACTGTGCTCACATCACAACAGATTGAATTCAGAAGCAGGTATGAGATTCTGTCACAGAGAGTTTGCAAAATGTGGACCGATGCTACTCCTCTCACTAATTTTTTATTTCAGAAAATAGTTTTTTTTAAATGAAATACATTGAGGGACTTCCCTGGTGGTCCAGTGGTGAAGAATCCGCCTTCCGATGCAGGGAATGTGGGTTCCATCCCTGGTCGGGGAACTAAGATCCCACGTGCTGCAGGACAATTAAGCCCGAGTGCCGTAACTACTGAGCCTGCACTCTAGAGCCCACGTGCCACAACTAGAGAGAAGCCTGCAATGAAGAGCCCGTGTGCCACAACTGGGACCTGTCGCAGCCAAATAAATAAAAATAAAAACTTTACAATATAAAATAAAATAAAAGACATTGACATGTAATGGGTTGAATAAGTATATATTCAAAACTTTTTTCAATTTAATTTGTAATACAGTACATATCAATAGATATAATTCACCTAAACAAGAGCTCTTCAGGGTCCTTAATTTTTAAGAGTGTAAAGGGCTCCTCAGCCCAAGATCTCTGAAAGCTGCTGCACTAAAATGATTATTCAAAATCAGTCTGGATCTTACATCTTCTTTTGAGTTTTTTTTACCTCACAAAGGTGGGGAAATTCTATCGACTATTTCCATCCTCACCTATATCATAGGCTTTTATTATAACAACTCTTATATGTCTATAAATATAAATAAAAAGGAAAAGGGAATTGGAAGCCCCATCCCATAGAACCCAGAAAATACATACCCGTGAGTAAAAAATCTGTCCCTGAGAAATACAAATTTCTTCTGGTATGAGCTGAAGTGTATATAATTGTGTGTCAAAGTAATTAAAATGTTACTTTAAAAAAAAAAAGAGGATCATGTCATCCTAGTCTATTCCCAACTCCCATTTCTGTAAAGTCACCATCTCATAGCCTTTTTTTAAACAGCCTTCCTGAAATATAATTCATATATCATATAGTGTATAATTAGATGGCTTTTAGCATATTTAAGAATTATGCATCCGTCACACAATCAATTTCTGAACATTTCCATTACCCCAGAAGGAAATCCTGTACCCATCAGCCATCGCCCCTCAACTCTCCCACACCCTCCAGCCCTTGGCAACCGCTAACCTACTTCCTGTCTCTACATTCACCTATTCTGGACATTTCTTATAAATGGAATCATGCAGTATGTCATCCTTTGTGACTGGCTTCTTTCACTTAACATCATGTTTTCAAGGTTCATACAGATGTAACATGAGTCAGTATTTTATTTCTTTTTATTGCCAACTAATATTCTATTGTATGACTATACCACATGTTAGGTATTCATTCATCAGCTGGTGGGTATTTGGGTGGTTTCCACTTTATGGCTCTTATGAAAAATGCTGCTATGAACAGGAGTGGACAAGTGTTTGTGTGAGTATGGGTTTTCATTTCTCTTGGGTATAAACCTAGGAGTGGAAGTGCTGGGCCAGATGGTAACTCTATGTTTGAGATTTTGACAAACGGCCAGACTTTTCCACAGGGGCTGAGCCATTTTACATTCTAACTAACAACATACAAAGGTTCTAACTTCTCCAGACCCTCACCAACGCTTGTTATTTTCCTTTTTAAAAATTCTAGCCATTCTGGTGGGTGTGAAGAGGCATCTCATTGTGGCTTTGGTTTCTCGTGGTCTTTTCATTGGGAAATGAAGATTGGCAATTGGCAAATTCTAGTATCTCAGGTTTTAGATGCCCAAATTCCTAAAACTCTTATTCTAATGGGGATGCTAACCTCAACCGTTTCACCTCCTAAGTAATTAAATTAAGTTTAGTGCAATTTTATTTCTGTAGGTCATTTTGATAACCTATTATCTGTCAGCATGATCCAGAGAATTCAGAAGCCCCATGCGTAGTCACAAGCTCGCTGAGTTGGTTCTCTGTTCTCCCGGACGTAGAATCTATTAGGCAGCGCTGTGTGAAGTCAAGAGCACTGGCTTTGGGTCAGACCCAAGGTCAAAATAATCTCTAACTCTTCCCAGCCATGTGAACTTCATTGTGTAATTTATTTCCTCTCTCCAGTCTCAGTTTCTTCATCTATAAAATGGGACATCACCACCTATCTAAGATCAATATGCTGTAACAGTCAGAGTCATGAGCTCTGGAACCGATCTGCCTGGATTTGTAATCCAGCTCCGCAACTTCTAAGCTCTGTGACCTTGGGCAAGTTGCTTAACCTCTCTGATCCTTTGTTCATTCATCTGACACCTACTCACAGAAGTGAGATAAAGACCAAATGATGAAACTATGTAAAGTGGATGGCATATAGTAAAGCACTCAACAAATGCTAGTTAGTGCTGTTATCTAATAGTAGTATTATTATGAAATTAAATAAGGCAAAAATGGGAAAGTTGGATGATGCCAAGTGTTGGGGATACGAGGAAAGAGTAACTTTTGTTGACCAACCTGGTAGAACTTAGTCAAGTTAAACATGTGTTTACTTTATGACCCAGCCATCCCATTCCAGTGTATATATTGCAGAATAATTCTCAGAAAAGATCCACGAAGGAACATATGTATGAGAATGTTCATCAAAGTGCCGTGGGGCGGGGGGGCAGGAGTTGGAGACACTTGTTACGGAGGACACGGATAAATAAAATGTGGTGGATACACGGTAGTTCACTATTCAGCAGTTAGAGAGCTACATATGCAACTAAGAACAGACACAGACCTTAAAATATGGTGTTGCACAAAAAAAGGGGAAAACCAAATATATTAGCTGGGGATTTAACCAGGAAAGCAGAAAACATTTTAAGCATTTTAAAACAGACAGGGAATTTAATATGGGGAATTGGTTACACAGGTGATGAAATATTTGAGAAACCACCAAGGGACAGGTGAGGCAGCCTAGGTGTTCACAACAGCAGGAAGTCATCACCACCATCCAAGGTTGGAGGGACAAGGGGATGAAATGATGTGACCTGAGTCCAGGGGCTGAGGTCATTGGGCAGAAGCTGGACCCGTGGCAGGGGGAGCTGGAGCTATGGGGAAACACAGCTGCTGCAGGAGATCCTAAAAAAGAGAGACAGAGGAGCATGCACCCTATTCTCCCTTCGCCCATCCTCAGAGCTCCTGCTGTGCCCCCCACTAGCTAACCTCGGCCAGAGGCTGACCAGGGAACCTGGCAATGCTGCTTGCAGATGTCAGTCCACCCCTACCTCCCCACGTCACACCACCCTGCACTGCCCTGTGATACCAAGCAGAGCACGGAAAGAACAAGAAATGGATTTGAGAGTCAAAGACACCAGCCAGGCACATGCCGCGGAGCGGCTGGGCCCGTGAGCCATGGCCGCTGAGCCTGTGCGTCCGGAGCCTGTGCTCCTCAATGGGAGAGGCCACAGCAGTGACAGGCCCGCATACCGAAAAAAAAAAAAAAAAAAAAGACACCAGCCAGCACATAGTTATTTATGTAAATTACAAATACATACACATTCAAAAAAACCTTCTTATTTCACAAAGAACCTACAAAATGAGAGACACATAGAAAACACACGAGAATAATTGTCCATGCAGGGATGAACCAGGGAGTACGAAATGGGGCTAAAAGGGAATAAACAAATAAATGAAACAAGAGCAGGGCTTTGCAGGAGCCGAAAGATACCTGCTCACAAACCGAAAAGTACCATTAACTAACACCAAGGAACATAAAAAAGAGGTTGAGCTGAAAATGACTATAGGGTAAGGGAATGTGATACCAGCTGTTGTTTAATTCCAATAGAAAAAGGGAATGAACATTTAGGTCATGAATTATTAGCACCTTAGCAGGTATGTCAATTCTCACCTTCTTGCTTCTTAACAAAGAATCACAGAATCTAGAGTTGTAAAAGGACTTAGACCCTTTGCATCTTCTGGAAGGAACTTAATGTGTTAGGAAGACCACAGGGTTTACAGTCAGGGAGACTTGGGTTCTTACTGGCTGGAGGACTGTGTGCTTGCTAAACCTCTTGGCACCTCAAAATCCTCACCTATAAAATCAGGGTGTAATAAATACCTTGCAGAGAAGGGTTGGAAATGATACACATACCACAGTAAGCAGAGTGTCTGGGACACAGTTGACTTTCAATAAATGGGAGCTATCATCTAGTCCAGATCCCTCACTTCGCAGAGAAGGAATGGACACTACCATCTCATGGAAGTTGGAGGCATATCCAAGATCCTATAGGAAGAGCAGAGTTGATTACGGATTTTATTTTATTTATTTATTTTTGGCTGTGCCGCTCAGCTTGTGGGACCTTAGTTCCCCCATCAGGGATGGAGCCCAGGCCACGGCAGTGAGAACATGGATTCCTAACCACTGGACCGCCGGGGAATTCCCTAAATAGATTTTAAATATGGATACTTAAAATCCATCATCCGGAATTCCCCGGCGGTCCAGTGGTTAGGACTTGGTGCTGTCACTGCCATGGTGCGGGTTCAATCCCTGGTCAGGGAGCTAGATCCCACAAGCTGAGTGGCACGGCCAAAAAAAAAATCTTTTAAAATGGATTTCATGGGGATATACCTAGGACTGGAATTGAAGGTATGATTTTAGGATAAATTCCTAGAAGTAAGATTGCTGTGTCAAAAAGTTAATAAATGTATAGTTTTGTTAGATACTGCCAAATTCCACCCCCCAAAAGACTGTACATGTTTGCATTTCTACCAGAAATTTATGAGAGTGCCTTGAACACTTTTTTCCATTTATTTATTTATTTCATTTATTATTTTTGGCTGTGTTGGGTCTTCGTTGCTGCGCGGGGGCTTTCTCTAGTTGCGGCGAGCAGGGGCTATTCTTCGATGCGGTGCGCGGGCTTCTCACTGTGGTGGCTTCTCTTGTTGCAGAGCACGGGCTCTAGGTGCGCGGGCTCAGTAGTTGCGGCACACGGGCTCAGTAGTTGTGGCTCATGGGCTCTAGAGCGCAGGCTCAGTAGCTGTGGTGCACAGGCTTAGTTGCTCCGCGGCATGTGGGATCTCCCTGGCCCAGAGCTCGAACCCGTGTCCCCTGCATTGGCAGGCGGATTCTTAACCACTGCGCCACCAGGGAAGCCCCAAACACTTTTTTAAAAGAGAAAACATCCTGATTTATACAGTGAGCAACTTCAGTATTACCTATAAGAAATATTTCATACGTACATGATATTCCCTAGGTTTTTCAAAGAATAGATGGGTGAAAAATTTCTGTATCTTTTTTTAATTGAAGTATAGTTGATTTACAATGTTGTGTTGCTTTCTGCTGTACAGCAAAGTGACTCAGTTATACATATATACATACTTTTTTATATTCTTTTCCATTATGGTTTATCGCAGGACATTGAATTTAGTTCCCTGTGCTATACAGTAGGCTCTTGTCCACCCAGAAAAATATATATCTTTGCATGAAGCTTTTTCATTCCACAAAACAGCTTGTCATCTTGATATTAACAGCCAATGATACTAGTTCCATATTCTTGCCTCTTAGAACTTGAAGTGCGGATTCATATTGCCAGGTCTAAATTGGTAGTTCTCAAATCCTAGAAGTTAGATTCAAAACTTTATCAAGAAAGTTTAACAAGGCATGAAACATCTTTAGGTCAGAATGAGAGACATATACATCGATATTGGCTGCACTTTCCCACCATTTTGAAACAGTCTTCCTGCCATTCTCAATGACGATTATATTCCCGCTTCTCGGAGCTTCTGCTCTGCTCACTCAAAACCGTTAATTTATCCTGTTACAGATTGTTTAGTGTGGGTTGTCAAGACCTATAAAGAGCTTGTGAGTTTACTCTTCCTGCAAGCTAACAAGTCAGCCTACCAGAGTTTCATGGATGCTGACAGACCACACAAAAGTCCAAGTCCGAGACGGAAGATTTTATGACTCACAGTAACAGCAGCAGGCAGAATACCAGCATTTTCTTGCACTGCTTCCCAGAGCCCTAGTAGCCACAGGGCAATGGGAGAAGGGTGAGGTCACACCCGCACATGGAATGGGCTGCATTACAGGAGAGGAAACTTCAGTTTAGGGAGCCCAAATCTTTTAGAATGGGCATAAACTTGACTCTGCTCTGGTCACTCTACAAATGACTTTGACATCCTGTAGAATTAAAAAAATAAACAGACTTCACTTGTCTAAGATAGGAAATCCAGGACCCCAGTACAAAAGGGGTAATAGCTCAAGTCATCACCATCATCAATACCATCCAAATTGGATTAAGATTTATGGACTTGGTTGGGGGAGCAAATAATATAATTTGGCATATTAAAAATATTTGTCTAGGGAAGTCCCTGGCGGTCCGGTGGTTAGGGCTCGGCACTTCCACGGCAGGGGTTCAATCCTTGATCAGGGAACTAAGATCTCCCAAGCCACGTGGTGCGACCAAAAAAAAAAAAAACTGTATTCAAAAAAATTCTCGGTCTATTTTTAGAGATTCATAATCCTGCGTGTATGGGTGGGAGTGGATGGGGAGAGGCAGAGGAAGCAAATTTTGGTTCAATCCCTGGTCAGGGAACAAAGATCCCACAAGCCTCACGGCACGGCCAAAAAACAAGAGTTTTTCCATATCATATTTCTGCGGCAATTTAGTGCCTAGAGAAGTTTTTGCACTCTTTATCATGTGCCACTCTGAACTACTGCCATACAGGTTCATCTCTTAATCTGGCCCTAATCACTACCATCACGGTGAACAGGAGCTATCTACTGAGTATTTATTATATCTTTGGTGCTCTGTTAAGCGCTGATCTAAGAAAGGTAGGGAGGTAGGAAGGGAATCGATATTTTGTGTCAGGTGCTGCGCTAGTACACAGTTTCCCTTAGTCATCACAGCTCTAACTAAGGCCCAGAAGGGCAAGTAACTTAAATGATGGTAATAAGTGACAGAACCGGGTTCAAAATTTTGACATCAAAATCCATGGTGAGTTCAGAAAATTCACCTTGGAATTCAAGAACATTGTAACTCAGGGAAGAGCTCTGTGCAATGAAAGAATAGTACTAATGTATGTTGAATATTAAATGTGATTATAGACAATTACAGGACAATTTCCCTAGTTAGAACGATTACTGCCATAGTCTAGGGTAGTAGTTAGGTCTCTCACCCACTGCTCCGTGTACTCAAGTGGACCAAGAATGGTTTTCTGAGGAAGTTTTAGCAGAGTGCATAGGTGGGTAACATTTGTTTAGGGATTTGACTCGGATGCTCACTTTAATTTTCACCAGAGGAATTTAAACTCAAATCTTACATTTCTACTACCTTGCTTTTTACTTCAGAGAAAAAGCATAAGTCCTCAGACTAGAACTTCCTCAACCTCTTTGAGCTCCCCATCCCAAACTGTATCTGGCATTTGCACCCCTTTTTTAAAAATTGAAGTATCGTTGATTTACAATGTTGTGTTAATTTCTGCCATATAGCAAAGCGATCAGTTATACACACATAGACATTCTTTTTTGTATTCTTTTCCCTTATGGTTTATCACAGGATATTGAATATAGCTCCCTGTGCTATACAGTAGGACCTTGTTGTCCATCCATTCTATATATAATAGTTTGCATCTGCTAACCCCAAACTCCCAACCCATCCCTCCCCCACCGCCCTCCCTCCTGGCAACCACAAGTCTGTCCTCTATATCTGTGAGTCTGTTTCTGTTTCATAAATAGGTTCATTTGTGTCATGTTTTAGATTCCACATATAAGTGATATCATGCGATATTTGTCTTTCTCTGTCTGACTTACTTCTCTTAGTGTGATAATCTCTAGGTCCATCCATGTTGCTGCAAATGGCGTTATTTCATTCTTTTTTATGGCTGAGTAGTATTCCATTGTGTGTGTGTGTGTGTACCACATCTTCTTGATCCACTCACCTGTTGATGGACATTTAGGTTGCTTCCGTGTCTTGGCTACTGTGAATAGTCTGCACTCATTCTTGACTCCTTGCCCCTGCTCACGTTGAAGAGATGCCCTCCCCCATCTAGAGCTGATATCTACACCCAGCACCCTCTTTCCTCTTCCAGTCCAGCTCCATCAAGTATCCTTTCTCAGATGGTGTCTTTAACCTTTAAGTCTCTACCAGCTCTTTCCTATCAGCATTTAAACTTGAACCAGGCTTTGCCTCCTTAAATGACTCTTCCTTTATCCTGTATATATTTTTCTGTGTAATATGTTATTTCCTTCCTTCACAGCCAAGCTTCTGTGAAGAACTGTCTGTATTCATGGTCTTTGCTTCCTATTTCCCATTAAAATGTCGACCCACCACAATCACTACAACAAAGTAAAATGGGCCAAAATTGGTGCCTCAGTTTTCTCATCTCTAAAATAAGGATAATAACAATACCCACCTCAGGACTGTGGAGATTAAATGGATTATTATATATAAAGACCTTAGGACAGTGCCTGGCACATAATACGCTCTGGAAGTGTTACCTATCATTACTAATATTATAATCGTTTCTTAATTACACAGCTGCAAGCGTAAGGATAAGAAAAAGAGAACCCTCACTGTTTTGCCCAACTAAACAACAGCTACAGCTATTGGAAAGCGAATTTTTTAAGGACACATTCCAGTAAATGGCTTAATAGGCTGTAAACCCCATTTATGCATGTCTCTTATTCTTTGTTCTGTTCCCAGAGCTCGGCACAAGGTCTGGCATAGAGCAAATACTCAACATCCATCTATCTTCTATCATCTGTCCATCTAATATTTATCTATCTTAATGGATAGGCACTGGATAACAAACAGTAATAGAATTATTCTACCTCCAAAAAGAACTGGATATATCTGCCGGCTCGCTTTATTCTAAAAATTCGTTTAAATTTAGTATACTTTTTTCGTTTATTCAGAATCAACCATAAACTACACCCACAGCCAGCCAGAGGCTTTTAACCCAAGAATGAACAAAAAGGCCCGTTTGCTCAGTAAGTGTTCTGTTAATACTTTAAAAAAAAATACATGCTGCTAGTTCTACCCAATAAAAACAAATGGAAATTTATGAGAGGGAAGAAAAGAAAATCCCCAGTTACCTCCCGATCTCCTAGGAGACGTGGTCTGACGTCAGTGAGCGGGGCGGGGGGCGGTCGCACGCCCTGCTGCGCATGCCCGCCGGCTCCCCGGCCGAGGGCGGGCGCAGTGCGCATGCTCGCGCCCGGGTCAGCGGGTTAGCGTCTCTGACTGGCTGCGGGGCCGAGGCCGCGCAGTAAATGGCGACGCTGGCGGGAAAGTTGAGTGGCTGTTGCGCCGAGCCTCCGGGGCGATGTGTAGTGACTTCCATAGGTCTGAGTCTGGGACGGAGGTGAGAGCTGCCGAGGTGGGAGCTAGGGAGACGAGAACAGGGCCATGGGCGGGCGAGGGAGCCCCGAGGGCGCGGGAGGCCGGGGCGCCCCGGGGAGGAGGAGGCGCGCGGGGCCCGGACGCCGGCGAGCCTAGAGCCCCGCCCCCCAAACCTGTGTCCCCGGAGCCGGCCCCCGAGACCGCTAGCATTACGGGCCAAACCTGTCATGCGTGAACCAGTCAGACATGGTACGGTGTGCAGGAGAGGCTAGGAAAAAGCAGGGGATCGCCAGGCGGAGTGCTCATAGACTTCTAGAACAGTGGTATCTGAGTAGGTGGCTCCACCTGTTGCCTCTGTTCTGTACATCTTTTGCTTAGGGCCTTCAGCCTCGCTATCGCAGCTTACATTTCCAGCCTGAGCATCCAGGGCCACACAAGCCATGTGGTGTCTGCAAAGATTTATTCAGGAATTAAGCCAGCAAGAATCAAGCACTTATTACGTGTTAACCGCTGATTAAAAAACGCAAGGAACAGCTTCTGCTTTTGCAGGACAAGTAAGGGAGGCTGCCTACAAATTACAGGACGGTTGGTAAATCGTGCCGTCCAGTCGAGGGGCGGGCAGCCTGGAAGACTAACTGGGAGGAGGAGGGGACAGCTGAGGTTTTTAGGGACCTTTGGATGGTCGGTGGCTTGGCAAGGAGGGGGTGGCATTCGGGGCAGGGAGTTGGAAGTATGTGGGTTCTGCCTTGAGCAAGGGCGTCACTGATTTAGGGGAACTGCAAGTGGTTCTCTGTAGACGGACAAAGCTAGTGGGGAAACAGTGTTGGGAAGTAAGCAGAGGCAGAGGCAGGTTATGGAGGATCTTTTATACAGAGGAGGGAGGGGAAGCGATACCTTCTTCAACGACCAACAGGCTCTTTCTGTGAAGGACTAGAGTAGATAGTCTATATTTAGGCTTTGTGGGCCATTCGGTCTCGGTCACAGCTCTTCAGCTCTGCTGTTCTAATGTGGAGGCAGCCAGAGGTGTGTAAACAAACGAGCATGGCTGTGTGCCAGTAAACCTTTTATTTTTTAAACTTCAGGATTTGGCCCACCGGCCATAGTTTGCCAACCCTTGGGCCTTCAGAGTAGAGGTGCTGCTCCCTGTAAGAACTGCTACAGTTACAACCTTACTGATTGAAATGATAATTTGAAACGCAGGTTAAACTCAGATGACTTTTGCAATCAGAACAAGCCTAACATCCAAAAAATGAGAGCCCAGTGCAGTCGACGCACTGAACAAAGAATTTAGCATCATATCGTTTGCCTGCCACGGCCGTCTGGAGATCCTAAGCAAGATTAGCTCACTCATATTACTGTGGAGTACAGTGGGGTGGAGGGGAGAAGATTAGGGAGCTGGGCAGTTGGTGCCGCTTCATTCTTTTTCCTCTTTGTCATCAAAACCAACTAAGCAGCCCTCTTTTCCCTTAAGTGCTGGGCTCTGTATGGCCATGGCTTAATTTCTTTGGATTCTATTGTCTTTCTTTGTACATCAGTCTACTAGATGGATCCTCCCTGGAGGCATTGTGTTGAGGAAGATATCTGAGGTCACAAATTATCCCAAGAAGCTGAAATAAACTACTTAATTTTTTTTTATTTTTAAAAAATATTTATTTATTTATCATTTTATATATTTATTTTGGCTGCGCCAGGTCTTAGTTGCGGCATGCGGGATCTTTAGTTGTGGCGTGTGGACTCAGTTGTGGCATGCATGCAGGATCTAGTTCCCTGACCAGGAATCGAACCCAGGCCCCCCTGCATTGGGAGCGTGGAGTCTTACCCACTGGACCACCAGGGTAGTCCTGAAATAAACTACTTTAAATTTTTAATTCACAAGAATAACCACCTTATAAAATAGCTAACCTTTCCCACATCTTGTGAGTAGTAGGGAAGAGACATTTCATACATGTCTTCCAAGAAAACAGTCGCAAAGAATTATTTTCCTTTAACAGATTCTAGGGATGCAATTTAGGGTAGGCCAGATAGCTGAGTGGAAAACTTATATAAGGAGCCCTTGGTTTAAAGACACACATTGGAATGCAATTTACAGTAGAATAATCTGTTCTTTACCTTACTTTTGCACAGTAACAATGGCATTTTTTACTTTTACATTCCTCTGACAGTATTAGAAAAGATTTTGGCAGTATTTTGGTATCATCCACCAAATGGCTTCGTTTGCGCATCCTTGTTAAGTAGTGGTGTCCTAAAGCGGTCCGCAGCCTTTTGGGCACCGAGGACCGGTTTCGTGGAAGACAGTTTGTCCATGGGTGGGGGTAGGGGTGTTGGTTCAGGTGGTAATGCAAGCGTTGGGAAGCAGCAGATGAAGCTTCGCTCCCCCGCCGCTCACCTGCTGCTAACAGGCCTCGGGCCCAAACCCCTCCGAGGCCCGGGGGTTGGGGACCCCTGGTGTACTTTACATTTTCTCAAAAATGCTGAAAATGCCTCGCGTTTAAAAGTAATCAATGGATAGATTCAAAGTGTCCAGTTTTGGTTGTCGTGCACAACATACTGTTTCCTCTCTTTAACCTTATTATGATAGTTTATATTAAAGTAGTACATGCTTATGACAAAATTCCAGTAGTGCTGAGATGAAAAGTAGGAGACTTCTCCATCCCAATTATCATTTCTCAGGGTGGATTTTTACACATTTTCCCAGAGGTTTTCTAATGGCATCATTTTGGGGGCTGAGATAGAGAACCCTGGACCATGGCTGTAGTCTTGGCTCAGCCGGGAGCAAGCTGGATGATTTTGGATGTTATTAAACCTTGGCTTCTACCTTTGTAAAAGGAGGGCGGTAGATGATGATTTCTCAGTTGTCTTTCAGCTGTACTCCTAGGAGGTGGGTCCCTATATTTCTATGTGTCCTTTCACCTAAGCACAGTATTCCCTGCACGGTAAACACTTGATAACTATTTATTAATAATAATGACTGGTTTTCTTTTTTTAAATTTATTCTTTGGCCACACCGTGCGGCTTCTGGGATCTTAGTTCCCCGACCAGGGATTGACTCCACGCCCATGGCAGTGAAAGTGCAGAGTCCTGACCACTGGACCACCAGAGAATTCCCTGGTTTTCTTTTCTTAGAAAAGGTTCAGGGTGGCCTTTTTGCCAGAGGCAAATATTAAATAAGAAAATATTTAGCATTTAATAATATTCTGGTCTCGCATGGTAGACTTAGAACAACATCTGTCCCTGTCTCTTTTTGCTTCCCTTCTTACCCAGAATAGAATCAGTGCTCCATCATTACCGTTCCTCCATTATAAGTACTTTCAACTTCCCTGTCCCTTTCATTCCTAACCTACTTTCCTAACTGCGGTTAAACCCAGCTGTCTACTTTCACTGTCTACCCACTCAGCTGAATATTGCTAAAGAAAATCACAACCAGGCCGACTGATTTCATTTTAAATTTGTAACCATCAACTTCAAGTGGACTCCCAGTCCACGTGTGTTTTTCTAGAAAGTAATTCACTTTCTCCCTACAAAACACCTGTCATCAAATCCAACCTTACGCCTGAATTCCAGACACACGTGTTCTAGTATCTTCTTGACATACCCACATGGATGTCTCATAGGCATCCCAGACTTAACATGCTCATCATGATTGACTCCTGGATGCAGAGAAAACATGAAAAAAATTTTAATATGCCCTACACTGCAGTCTTGGTTTACCACCACACATGTACACCCAGCCCCAACCTGCTTCCTCCCAGGCCTTCCCTATCTTGTCAAACGGTGAATTTGTTCTACCTGTCGCTCAAGCCAAAAACTAAGTCATTCTTGAATCCTCTTTTCCTCTCATATCAGCCCACATCCATTCGCACATCCTGTTTTCTCTGCCTTCAATATATGTCATGGATTTGACCATGTTTCACTGCTTTTTACTGCAGCCATTCCTATTCCTAGGAACTGTCACCTGCTTGATCACAGTAACCTTCTAACTCGGCTCTGCTCCACCCTGTTCACACTTATTCTAACATATTTTCCACATAGTATCCAGGGTGATCCATTCAAAATGTAAGCAGACTCTACTGTTCAAAGTTTTCCAGAGGCTCCTGTATCATTTATAGTAATATCCAGAATCCTGTTTCCTCCACTGATGCATGATTTGCAGATCGTATGATTTGCCCTTCATTCCCGCCTCGGATCTCTTCTCCTGCCTTTCTGATCTCCTCTTCCACTCTCCCTCACTCTTCTTCAGACACACTGTTGTCTTTGCTATTCCCTGAATGTGCCAAGTGTGCTTCAGCCTCAGGGCCTTTGCAGTGCCTTCAGAAATTGACACGGTTCGCCTCTTCACTTGCTTCATGTTTCTTAGAGGAGAAGCTTTTCCATCCAGTATAAGGAGGTCCTTCCTACTGTTAATCTTTATTCCTTTACTCTGTTTCTTTTTCTTCGTTACACTTACCACATCTGACATCTTATATTGTTTATATGTTGTCTTCCTCCCCACCTCCCACCCCTGCCAATGAAGGGTGGTGACTGCTCTCTGTTGGGATTACTCCTTTAAGTCTTAGTGTTTAGAACAATATTTAGCCCACAGTAGGTGCTCAATAATTGTTTAATGATAAATTTCATGCCTTCCCTTCTCTTCCTTCTCCTTTCTGCCTTGCCTCATGTGTCATTGAGAAAACAAACAAAAAAAATCACAGGAACTCCCTTATTTTTTCCTGTTGTCTGTTACTGATTTCTAGTTTGTTTCCATTATAGTCAAACATACTCTGTATGACTTCAGTTCTTTTATGATTGTTGAGGTTTGTTTTATGGCCCAGGGTGTGATCTAGCTTGATGAACGTTCCATGGGCACTTGAAAAAAAATGTACACTCAGCTATTGTTGGGTCAAATGTTCTGTGTATATGAATTAGATCCTGTTGGTTGTGTTGTTCAGATCTTCTAGTAAGTCTTTTGGTTTCTGAGAAGTGGGTGTTGAAGTCCCAGCTAGTGAGTTTGTCTGTTTCTCCTTTCAGCTGTATGAGTTTTGCTTCGTGTATTTTGGGATGTGTCTGATACGTACACATTTAGGATCACATGTCTTCCTAGTGGATTGATCCTTTTATCATTATGTAGTGTCCCTCTTTGTCTCTAGTAATTTTCTTTGCTCTGAAGTCTACTTTATCGGGTAGTAATATAGCAATTCCTGGTTTTTCATCAAGTCTGTATTGATAAAAAGTACATGTACTGATTTTCTCTGAATTCCTTCCTGTAAAGTAGAATATTTTTGCTTCTAAGAAAGGGCAGGTTCTCCACTTGTGATATGAATTCCATCCACCCCACTCCACTCCCTCAAGGACATCACTCCTGCAGGTATCCCCACTTTTTCTGTCTTCTGCATCTGCAGTCTTCTTTCTACCAATCACTTCTATCAGCATCCTAACATAAAGCAGTCCACACAAAACAAACCAGAAGACTCCCTACACACCAGCCCCTACCAGCCCCATTCCCTTCCTCCTCTGTAGAGCCCTCCTCCCTTGTGCTCTGGCCTGAGCCTACTTTTCTCTCGTTCACTCTTCAGCCCACTGTTATCTGGCTTCTGTCTCCATATTCCACCAAAAGTGCTCTTGTCAGGGTTACTGTCGAACTTCATGTTGCCAAATGCTCATTTCTGAGCACCCCTCCCCCCACACTAGAAACAGCAGAATATGCACTTCCTGCAGGCAAGCTGTCAGGACCCAGGACGCGGCCAATCAATGTGTGTCTACTTCCTGCTCTCAAATTAACCCATTAGAAAAACCTCTTCTTCCCTGGGGAAGAGAGAGCAGGAGGATGGGAGCATACACCAGAGGTATTCTCCAGTAGAGGTCCTCACATACAAGGGAGGTGGGGGAGGGGTAAGTGTCCTTCCAGTGTTAAGCTTCTGCAGTTTTGATTCTGTGCTTTATTGTCTCTTTCTGGGATCTTGCATATAGTTGATTATTCTGTCTAAATGACATTTTGAAGCATAGTCTGATATAACTTCCTAGTGAAATCTTAACTATGCATTTAATGAAATTACTAACTGGTAGGATGTCATAAATTTAAAATTTAGTCCTTATAAATTCTGCTAGAAGTGAATGTTTCTTAGGTACATGTAGTAATTTTTGCTTGACTTTTTATATATCTATTTTTCCTTCGTATAGGATGATTGCTTTTTTTTTTTTTTTTTGCGTTATGCGGGCCTCTCACTGTTGTGGCCTCTCCCGTTGCGGAGCACAGGCTCCGGACGCGCAGGCTCAGCGGCCATGGCTCACGGGCCCAGCCGCTCCGCGGCATGTGGGATCTTCCCGGACCGGGGCACGAACCCGCGTCCCCTGCATCGGCAGGCGGACTCTCAATCACTGCGCCACCAGGGAAGACCCGGGTGATTGCTTTTTAAAAAATATTAGTTGTAAAGGCAGCAGCTCTTTGGGGCCTATACTTAGAAACAATGGAATTTTTATGATTTAGTATTCGAGTAACAATTGTCTTTTCCATATAGTTTAGACGAAAGCTTTATTAAGAGCCAGGCCAGTACTCTGCCCTGAAGGGCGACTGAATTTTCTAAGTGGCAGAGGAGCCTAATTTCACAAGTGAAAAAGAATTAGTCCGTGAATTTAAGGGACTACCATGGTAAGGGCCCAATTTTGCACTGATCACATACATGTTAACATAGCTGCTGCTTTCCCTTGCCATCCTACACATTCCAACTCCTCTCTTACTTTCTGTGTGTTATAGTTAACACAGATTTGCCTGGAGTGAATTTCCTCTGTATATATGTAATAAAACTACTGAGAATTGTATTCAGTTTGTAGTGGAAATCCAGACCTGTTATAGGGCGGGGGTGGGAATATTTGGTTTAGAGTGTTTGCTTCTTTAGGTAGACTTTTATACTTAACTGGTTTGAAACCTTGCTGCTGGGGTCCATCTGTAAACAGATTTAATCACAAAAGGTCAGGGGAAATGAGCCTTTATCCAAATGACAATTACATACACATGTTTGCCTTAATGTCATTCATTTCTGGTTAATTTGATCTTTAAGCTCTCCTTCCTGCTCTAGTGTAAGCTTTTCCATAACCAAATGATGTTTTAAAACATCTGTATGGTACGTGTTCTACTTAACAGGCATTGAAGCTATATGATTGTCTATAAAACAGACTTCTGTTAATGAGTGTTAAGAACTTTGATGAAAGCTGTAAGAATACTCAAGGACTTTTGTTTAGTAGAAGTTTGCATAGATTGTCCAAACATGTGAAAATCTATGTAGTTGGAGGTTCTTTTTACTCTCCATCCTCCCCCAATTCTACCTACCTGTGACCTGTTTACCTTCAACTTAATAGGTAGCTACTAAGTTTCTGCCAAATGTAAAGCATTTTGGAATTGGTGGTGAGCCAGTTCCTTTCAAGCTCTTAGATCCAGATGAGGGAGACTGGTAGGTAATGTGTTCCTAAGTATAGGAATGGCTTCATGGAAGGAGCTGGCCCTGAGGAATGTGTAGAATTTTCATTCTTTCAATAGTCTAGGCCTTAGAGCATTTAATTGAGAGAATAGGGAAAGGACATTGCTCTATCAATGTATATTTTGTACGTGCCTGAAAGAACTACATGCTAAATCTCTCTTTCAGAGTTAAAGTTGCCTCTCACACAGATTAGAATCGACTGTCCCTTTTTTGTGCCTTCACAGAGCCCCATGTTATTTCTATTGATATTATAGCACCTACCATACTTTATCGTACTTTTTAAACCTTTGACTCTCCCTCATTAAATTCTTTGAGGATAGGAACTGTGTCTGTTGTATCTATGTAAGTAAGGTGTTGTATCTATGCACCTTACTCAGTTCCTGGAATACACTTGACTTGCTTGAAATTTTTACCAAATAATATCTGTATAATTGACTATTACCCCTTTTGCAGACCGTATACTAGCTCCAGTATTGATGTTGCTGTTGAAAACATTTGGGGTCCCTTGTGGTGTTAGAGGGAGTGCTAAGAGAGATGGTCGAGAGAGACCAGATAATTGCCTAGACAGGACCTCAGATTGGTTTGATCTTCGGCAGAGTAGGTCCAAAAACTGTCATCCCTGTACTCAGATTTTTTCAGACTCAGTGATACTGATTCTGAGGCTGTGTAGCACAGGGGAAGAATTCCAGGCTTGGGGAGCCAGAGATCTCAGTTAAATCCCAACTCTGGCGTCTACTAGTTTTCTCATCTGAAAAATAGAATGATAACAAATAGAGTTAATGTGATAATTAAAGAGATAATGTATATAAATTATGTACCACAGCAAGTACAAATAGTAGCTATTATTAGTTAGCTATTGTTATGATAATAAAACCTGGCAGATACTGATTTACAAACCAAATGCCAAATCTATTAATTTACAATATTAGTGAACTGCCAAATAGAGTAAAATTGTTGTGTCCACTGTGTATTCTTTCCCAGTTAGGAAATTTGCGCTCAGAAAGGTTGCTTAGAGAATCAAGAGAAATAGTTGAATTATCTTAATAGCTACCATCACCCTGCTTTGTTTGCCTGATGCGTTAATCTTCCCTAAAAGGATTAAACTCTCTTGTCAAACAGAACTTACTTTGGTTCCCTTTACCCTGGCTTCATTTACTCTTTGCCCTTCTGAAACTCTAGATTGATTCTACCTTGCTTCTTTCAGCTTATTCCTCAAATCTGGACAACATCGTTCATTTTAGTTTACATAATGGTCAGGTTAATGCCAAATTTTTAGGATATTTTCTGCTTAGGTTTGTAAGATATCTCATCCCATCAAGTGACTTCTATAAATTGTTAATATTATCTATTTTTGTCAGAGTTAATCTATTTCCAAATTCTGGGAGGTACTTTCACTTCCTCTGTATTCGGTATACTCTGCTTTTGGCATTGTAAAACACTGTTTGGAAATTTCTCATTGATAGGTAGTTTTCATCCTTTGAAAATGAATTTGACTTTTTAGTAATAGTGGAAAGTCAGATGCAAATCGGCAAAGTCAGCCAGTTTGATTAGAGGAGTAATACCATTTTTATCTAAGAGTCCTGTCAATAAAATTCTAATCCTTTTCTGAATTCTGTCTTACAAGGAATTCTCCAGAGGAGGATTCTAAAATATCTTGAGCAGTGACAGTAAGGGTAAACGGTTGGAGTAACTTCTCACTTTAATCATTCTGATGAGGATGTTGGTCATTTGTATACATGCTTTTAAAAACATTTTATAGTCATTTCATGTGTTCCATCTTGTCCACGAAAGTTTCTCTGTCTTCTTCTTTTGGACCCTCAACCTTCTAACCCAGTGGTTCTCATACTTTTTGGCCTGAGGACTGAGTTACAGCATAATAAATGGTTCAGTATTCGTATGTCGTACAAAATGGTCACCACAGCAGTTCCGGTTAACGTCCATAACCAAAAGGTTGTTGTTTATGTGGGTTATATCTGTCAGTGAAATGGAGAAATTTAAAATACTTAGTGATTTCACCAATGCTTTAAGTATTGGGATGCTGTCAAGCTCACGGTAGTGGATAAAAGTTTTCCAAAATTCAAATTTTATCATTGGCAACAAATACTGTCAGTTTCCTTAAAGTGACCAGCTGACTTTCTTTGTTTTCAGTAAAACGTCTGCCAAATAACAAAGTCTGTGTAATCCTAATTTGTCTGTCAGTCATTCTTTCAAATAAAAGGGTGTTTTATGAAAAGGTATGCAGCTCAGGTAATCACACAAGTGCTTTTCCTAGAGAAAAACCATTGTATTTCAGTTCGGAGCAAAAGTGCTTTCCTTGTCTGTGTGTGAACTTGGGGGAAGTCCCCAAGACTGCCTTCACTTCAGACACCAACTGCAGAGTTCCAGGTTCTCGTGACCTCACTCATTCTGACATTAATTGCATGTTTGGGGGTCCCCAAGACCACCTTCAGGTTTAGTGATTTGCTGGAAGGACTTACAGAATACGCTGAAAGCTTAGTCATGGTTATAGTTTACTACAGCAAAAGGATACAGATTAAAATCAGCCCAGGGAAGAGACATAATGGGGCAAAATCCAGAATTCCAAATATGGAGCTTCCAATTGTCCTGTCCTAGTGGAGTGTGGACAGTGCTGACTGTCCCCAGCAACAGTGGGGGACAGTATGCCAACCAGGGAAGCTCCCCTGAACTTTGGTGTCCAGAGTGTTTATGCGGCTTTGTCATGTAGACATGGTCAGCCCCCCCAACCAGCTGGCCTCTGTGTCCAGCCACTGTGCAGAGGTTGAGCTGACCCAAAGCCCTCACCTTTAGGTGAAGATACTTGTGAGACTATCTGGTGTGGCTCAGGGCCCCCAGGTAAACAAAGACACTTTTATCAGCAGGATTTTCCAAGAGGCTTAGAGATTATCTCCCAGGAGCCAAGGGCAAAGGCCAGACCTCTCTTTGGTCAAGGTTAAATTCTTTCCTACTAATATGTTTCCCACGTCATCACAGGGAATATTTTCAACAGTACTCAAAGGTTATGATTTAATATGGAGTCAATACTTATTTACTGCCACATCAAAAACATTCTTATGCAAAAATAGTTTCGCTTGCTTCTTTGTTCTTCTGTGAGTGGTGAAGAGTACCGTGTGCACTAATACGGTTTGATGCCACTGCCTTGATTGAGCTGGGTGCCAGCAGTGTTACCCACCTTTGCTGCTGCACCATCAGTGCAAGTGTCAGCATAGTGAGAAAAACAAATAATGTCTTAATATTTATGAAAATAATTGACCACAGGTTTGCCCTCAGAAGCTCTGTTCTAACTCAAAGCACTCTTGAGTGTAGTTAGCAGTCTTTAGCTTGTTTTGTGATAAAATCTCATCTCCTAGAGGACCTAACTGCAGGTTCTTTGAGGGTAGCTTAATTATCTTCATTTCTGTAGTCTCCATTTTACCTGCCATAGTGCTTTGTACATAGTAGACATTCAGTAAATATTTGCCAAATTAATATATAGAACCTTTTCATCACTGCAGGAACTCTTTCAAAAACTTTTGCTTCTGTTTAAAAGAAAAAAAAAAACCCACAAAGGATGACTGCTTTTCTTCGTTTGTGATACGGGTTTTTGTTGTTTAGAAGGGTTGTCAAATCTGTACTGTTTCCTTAGAACCTTGAGAATCAACTTTGGTTATATTTCCCACGTTGACATTTCAGTCTGTCTTGGAATTTTGCTTCCTGTAGTTCTAGCTCCTTCTGTCTTGGTACAGGCACTTCTCCAGGTTAGTGTGATGAACTTGAGCCTTTTCTCCGCGTCTGGCTCTGCTCTCAAATCCATCCCCTCGGTAGCCACCAAGATGATCTGTTTGAAATGCAGATAATAATAGCTTATGCTTACTCTGTGCCAGGCACTCTCGGAACACACTGAATCCTCAACAGTCTTGTGAGGGAAATAGTTTGTTTTGCTCACTTTACTGATGAGAAACCTCAGGCCCAAAGACCTAGCTGTCTACTCTTAACTGTTCTAGATTGCTTCTAAAACCCCTTGCTCTTATCTACAAGCCAAAGAGCAAACTCCTAAAGGTGACATCCAAGACCCTTTGTGATCTGACTTCTGTTCTTTTAGGACTTCATTATCTCCTGCCAGTTTCGTGCCACAAGCTCTAGCAATTCAAATCTGCTTATAGTTTACCCACACACTGTGCTGATGTCCCATCTGCCAGGTATGCCTGCTTGTGCCCTGTTCACGAATTGACAAATTCACTGGGAGTTTCTCAGGGAAGTTCTTCTCCACCTTTCTCTCTGTCCCCCCGCCTTCCCTCCCCTAGATAAGGAGCTGGCGATATAATGGGCAGACAGATTAAAAGCTGATACCTGATAACAAGTGTGGTGAGCAGAGTGAGAAAGATAATTATAATGAGTAAGGAAGGTAAATACTTTGCAATTAGCAGTTTGGTGCTGTGTCCCAAAGACCCTATCAGCTTCTTTGAGGGCAGGGACTCATTTTATACCAACTGTATATGGTACATTAACAAAAAATAAAGTATTTTCTGAATAAAGAACACAACTTTTCTCCTAAACTGTATTTTCTATTTCATAATTTCCTTCAGATCCTCAAAATGATGAAAAGCCTCTTACAGACTTTTGGAAAATTGAATAAATGTCGATTTCTAGGATTTTATATTTTTAAACAATGAGTTTTCCTTCTCTTTTTTTTCCCTTTTGCAAGCTTCTTGCCCGACTGGAAGGTAGAAGTTCCTTGAAAGAAATAGAACCACATCTGTTTGCTGATGAAGATTCACCTGTGCATGGTAAAAACACAATCTCAAGCCAAAATATAGTGTCATAAATTAAGTTTTATAAAACAAGTTTTTCCCCCACGTATGTTCATATACATACACACACTTCTAGCAACAGCCTATATAGGTTACACTGTGAAATTAAAAACTGAGAAAGATGATGATGAGACACTTTTTTTTTTTTTTTTTATGAGACACTTTTAAGCCTTCATTATCTGTGTCAGATGAGATGGGGTTTGGTTTATTTGCAGTTAAGTCTTCAGTATGAAAACCTCTTTTATCCCAGCACAGTATTTAATGGGAGTTTTGTTATTTATTTTTATTCTTTACAAGTTTGAGAATCACGGGAAAGTCCTTCGGTACTTGGTAGCTCTGTTAATATTTTTGCGATAGGGAGAATAATACCCACTTGTTTTACTGGCCCCTCTACACTAGGGAGAACTAGAAAGAAGGTAGTGTGCTTAGGTGGTTTTCTTCTTTTTTAATATAACAGCCTTAAAGAGATACAGTTCACCCATTTAAGTGTACAATTTGCACACTTAGGCATCTGTCGGCACAATCAATTCTAGAACATTTTCTTCACCCCAAAAAGAAACCGTTGCCTATTACTAGTCACTACCCATTTCCTTTCACATCCCTTAGCTCTAGGCAACCACTAATCTACTTTCTGCCTCTATAGATTTGCCTTTTCTGGACATTTCATGTAATTGGAATCATACAGTATGTGGTGTTTTGTCACTGACTCTTTCCACTTTGCTTAATATTTTCAAGATTTGTCATATTGTAGCATGCATCAGTAGTTCATTCCTTTTTATTGAATAATAATATTCTATTGTACCCATTCATCAGTTGGTGTGTACATTTGGGTTGTTTCTACTTTTTGGTTGTTATGACTAATGCTGCTATGATCATTTTGTGTACGAGTTTTTCTGTGGAGAAATGTTTTCAGTTTCCTTGGATAATACCTCTGAGAGGGACTGCTAGGTTGTATGGTAACTCTGTGTTTAACCTTTGGCAAAATTGCCAGACTGTTTTCCAAAGTAGCTGCTTGGGAATTGCCACATTTTACTTGCCACTATCAGTGAAGTGTATAATGGTTCCAGTGGTTCCAGTGAAGTGTATAATGGTTCCAATTTCCCCACTTCCTGCAAACATGTTACTGTCTGTCTTTTTGATTATAGCCTTCCTAGTGAGTATGAAGTGATACCTCATTGTGGTTTTGATTTACATTTCGCTGACGGTTAATGGTGTTAAGCATCTTTTACCATAATAAAAAAACAAAACGTCCTTCTTTGACTCTAATAACAATTTTTGCCTTAAAGTATACCTTGTCTGATAATAGGCTAGCCACCTCAGCTCTCTTTTGGTTACTGTTTGGTTACTATCAGCCTTGTGACATGAGATGTAAAGTGTGCCCATTGTAAACAACCTATAGTTGGATCATGTTTTTTTATTCCATTTTGTCAATCTGCCTTTTGTCTGGACAGTTTAATCCATTTATTACTATTATTAGTTAAGATAGGGTTTATGACTGCCATTTTGCTATCTGTTTTATATGTGTCTTACGTCTTTCGTTTCTCTATTCATCCTTTACTGTCTTCTTTTGTGTTAAATAGATATTTTCTAGTGTAGCATTTTAATTCCTTGTCATTATTTTTACTTTTTTTTTCTTTGAGTTATTTACCTCGTGATTGCCCTGAGGATTACAATTACCATCTTAATTTATAACAATCTGGTTTGGATTAAATACCATCTTAATTTCAATATTTTATAAAAAACTTTGCTACCGTATAGCTCCATTCCTGTCCCCTTCCTTTGTGCTTTTAAATTACATATTTATATACGGTATGCCCTTAAACACACTTAAAATTTTGCTTAGTTAAAATCATTAAAATTACTTAATGCAGTTGTTTCTTAAATCAGATGAAAAAATAATTAAAAATATAAAAATAATTTAATAATCTTAAATCAGATGAAAAAATAATTAAAAATATAAAACACTTATACTGTCTTTTATATTTACCTATGTAGTCCTATGTTCTTTATTAACTCATTTGGATTTGTTACTGTCTACTGCTGTCCTTTCATGCAGCCTGAAGGACTTCTTTTAGTATTTCCTATAGAGCATATCTGTTAGATAAAAAAAAATTCTAAACTATCAATAATAAATGACAAATTTTGATCAAACATGTTAGACAAAAGATTGAACTCTTTTTATTCTATCAGAAAGGATATTATTAAGTTGAACCTTACGAAACTGACATTAAAACATAGGTTCGAGGACTTCCTTGGTGGCGCAGTGGTTAAGAATCCTCCTGCCAATGCAGGGGACACGGGTTCAAACCCTGGTCCGGGAAGATCCCACATGCCATAGAGCAACTAAGCCCGTGTGCCACAACTACTGAGCCTGTGCTCTAGAGCCCGAGAGCCACAACTACTGAGCCCACGTGCCGCAACTACTGAAGCCTGTGCGCCTAGAGCCTGTGCTCCCCAACAAAGAGAAGCCACCGCAATGAGAAGCTTGCGCACCACAATGAAGACCCAGTGCAGCCAAAAATAAATAAAATGAAAACAAAAAAAAAATAGGTTTGAAGCACAGCTTATACATTTGAATATTACATTTATAGAAACTTTAAAAACACCATTATGTTCAGTCACTAACAAAAAAGTTTACTTAAAACTATGATAGCTCTTAGAGCTATAAAACTGGTTAGATGAATATTCATGGGAGCAACAGCATACATAAGACTGGGATTATAAGAGTAATTTATCAACAACAGCAGTTTATCAGAAACTGTTATAGGGAAGCTCAAGTTGAAGCTGTAAGCGATTTAGCTGTTACAGGGGTCTCTAATGCTGTTGTAAAACATATTTTTAATACTTTTTTGGGATAGTACTTATTCAGTACCATATACAGACTCATTACCTCTTCAGTACTATAATGATTGTACTCTACAAATTCAACATATTTGTTATACAATTAGTAGGTTGGTACCTAGATGGTGTATTTTTTTGGCTTTTCTTTCTTTTACTTATTTTGAAGGCTCTTTAAATTCGTAAACTTACTCCGACAATCTGTTACCCAAACCCCTTACTCATTCTATTTGTGAGAGTAACTATCAAGGCCAAACCATCCAGATTTTCTGATTTAGTTTAATTTGTCTAATGTCAAACTGTAGAGGTGATTTTTTGGGGGGTTTTTTAGGGGGATTGTTTCCTTTAACTACCAGTTGTAATATGCAGTAGTTTGCCTGGACTAGGGTGAGATTTTTTTAACAGCTCACAGAAACTTACGAGATAGTGATTCAGATGCAGTTAAAAGGACCGTGTCCCCTCTACAGAAAATAATGTTTGAATATTATTATTATTATTACTTTTTTGGCTGCATTGGGTCTTCATTGCTGTTAAGCGGGCTTTCTCTAGTTGCAGCGAATGGGATCTACTCTTCGTTGCAGTGCACGGGCTTCTTATTGCGGTGGCTTCTTTTGTTGCGGAGCACAGGCTCTTAAGTACGTGGGCTTCAGTAGTTGCGGCGCAAGGGCTCAGTAGTTGTGGCTCGAGGGCTCTAGAGCACAGGCTCAGTAGTTGTAGCTCACAGCCTTAGTTGCTCTGCAGCATGTGGGGTCTTCTGGGACCAGGAATCAAACCCGTGTCCCCTGCATTGGCAGGCAGATTCTTAACCACTGCGCCACCAGGGAGGTCCCTGAATATTATTTTTGATCTTATGATTAGATAGTAAATGTTTATAAAAATCAGTGAAATTGATTTCAGTTCATCATTAAACATATTTGCAGGGAATCTAGTTCAAGAAGTTAATGATAGTATTCATGTGTAATTTCCAAGTTTGCAGATTTTACTTACCCAGTTGTTATAAATGACCTTTCCCCCCACTTTGCTAGTAAT
Source organism: Pseudorca crassidens (assembly GCF_039906515.1). NCBI lineage: Eukaryota > Metazoa > Chordata > Mammalia > Artiodactyla > Delphinidae > Pseudorca > Pseudorca crassidens. The sequence continues at coordinate 102,388,442 of NC_090303.1, read as the reverse complement.
CTGTAAAAGGATAGGAGGGTTTCTATCTACCTAATAATCTCTTAGCCAGCCTTAAACTTTGCCTCAGTTTAACTTGTGCTGAACCAAGGCTCTAAGGAGTCCATATTTACACCACACCAGCTAGTCCCTCGTTAACACATGGATTTAGAAAGCCTTGTTAAACCATGTAGGAAAGCCTTTCTCTTTTGTGTTACGATGAAAAATGTTCACGAGCACCACCCCTCTCTCCAAGAAAATACTTGGCAAACTTTTCATTTTTTCCCGTTCTAAGAATCCAGAAAATATCCAGAGATATCTCAGTTACCCTCTGACCAATATCAAGTATTTCTAGCTCTCTGTGGAGTCCCTCCTCTTTTACTTCAGAATATGTTACATTTCTCTTAGCTTAATTTATCTTCATTTGACTCTCCAGCCACATGGAACTGCTACTGAATTTTTTACTTTTTAAATGAGCCTAAACCATTGTGTTCTTTTCTAGTCCCTGATGTGTCCCTACCTTCCCCCACTCTGATTTCTCTCCTTGCTCTTACTCTAGAGGCAGTGACTGCTCCCTGTGCTGCCTTTTCAGCTTATTGACTTCTTTTTTTTTTAATAATAGACTTTAAAAAAATATTTATTTATTCGTTTTTGGCTGTGTTGGGTCTTAGTTTCAGGACGTGGGAGCTTTCATTGCAGCGTGCAGGCTCTTTGTTTTGGCGCGCAGGCTTCTCTCTAGTGGCACACGGGCTCCGTAGTTACAGCACACAGGCTCTAGAGGGCGCGGGCTTAGTTGCCCCGCGGCATGTGGGATCTTAGTTCCCCGACCAGGGCTCGAACCCGTGTCCCCTTCATTGGAAGGTGGATTCTTACCCACTGGACCGCCGGGGAAGTCCCTCAGCCTATCTGCTGAGTATCTGAGTCTTCAAAGTTTGGTTCATAAAATGTTTACATTAATGTGCTTTTGCAGGCTGCACATTTACCGCTATGCGGTTACTATCCAGGGCCAGTTTAGTGATCGGTTTCCTACCCTCCCCTGCCATGTCTTTATTTTTAGGACTTTTCTGCTGCATTTAGTATTATTTAGTACTATTTCTACTAAATTTCTGTTTTATCTGTCTTTATGCTGACTTCTCTAACTGTGGATCTATCCAAAGAATTGAGTTTTGGCCCTCTATCTTAGTTTTAGGTTCACTCCCACCCCCCAAAGAGTTTTCTGTTCTCTATTTCTGTGTAACTTATTCCTAGATTGCTATATCCAGCCTCTTATTACTGTTGTGAATCTTAAATCGTAGTGGCTGTAGGGTATATTTATTTGTGACACCTAGAGATACATCTTAACTTACCATTTTGAAAGCTAAATTTTTTTTTTTTGAAAGCTAAATTCTTGTTAGGATATTTACATGATTATGTGAATTAAAAATCTCTGCTGGGCTTCCCTGGTGGCGCAGTGGTTGAGAGTCCGCCTGCTGATGCAGGGGACACGGGTTCGTGCCCCGGTCCGGGAAGATCCCACATGCCGCGGAGCGGCTGGGCCCATGGGCCATGGCCGCTGAGCCTGCGTGTCCGGAGCCTGTGCTCCGCAATGGGAGAGGCCACAACAGTGAGAGGCCCACGTACCGCAAAAAAAAGAAAAAAAAAAATCTCTGCTCCGCTTATGTGTTTTTTTGTACACAGCACTTCCAAGCCTGTCTCTGAGAACTTTTAAATCACTACCTTAGGTTTAACCCTTACCTTCTAAGTGAAGGAGGCTGAAGACTTGATAGAAATGAAGTGTCAGCACAGTCGGGCCCAGGGGCAGCTGGCCTTCACACCTGCCGACTCTGCTAACCAACGCCCACATCCCCACCTGTAACTCCCTACCACACCTGCTCCCTTTCAAAATGCCGTGTTCCAAAATTGACTTTCTTCACCAAATGAGAACTTACGTTTTCATTATTTAGATTTCTTCTAAGAAATTCTTAAGAAGAAAGTAACCTGATGAAATGCATTCAAAAGATACCGTACTTTGTGCTGGGGATAGTGTATTCAAGTCCCCACCTTAAAGTAGTGAACAAGAAATAGAATCAGTCAAGCAAATCATCAAAAATGATATAGCATGTTAAGTGTGATGACAGAAGATGATACAGTTTGCTCTTCCCACCTCAGAGTGTTGTTACTAGGATCCAGCGAGATACGCAGCCATCCCTTTTCATTTGGAAAGCGCTATAAAAAGGTTGGTTACTGCTTCTCAGCCTCTTAGGCTGCCTTTCCTGGGGAAAGGAGAGAAGGTGCTTGTGTGTGGCCTGCTTGTCGGTCTCCGCGTCGTGTTTCTGCGTGGTCCTCCGTGTCCTCCAAACCACTTTCAGGTTAATCTTGCTAAGCTGTGTTTTCAGCTTTCCTTCACTATCATTAATATTGGTTCGGTGTTAATGTTTCTTCATCTAGTGAGTATAGCTTATTCTCTTTCTATAATAGAGGGCGGTAAAAGATTTTTATTTGGGGGCAGGGAGGATTTCCACTTAGCTCATCAGTTATATAGTAGGAGAGAGTAAGTGGAACATCTGGATTGAATATAGTTTTAGTCACTGTGTTAACTTTTAATAAGGGCATCCATGAACAATTGTTAATATGAAAATAGTTTTACTCCTTGAGGCTGGAATCTTGGGGGCAGGGGTTTGGGGGAGTCTTTAATTAAAATTTTGAATTGCAGATTGTATATAAGATTATAGTGGAAATTGGCTGAAGTTTTATACTACCTTAAATATGGTATGGTGACAGATTGCTAGGTTTCTTACACATTATTTGTGAATGTTCCAACATACAATGGTTTGTTAGGAATAGCAGGAAATAAAGTAACTGGATTCTCAGATCGACTTGTAGTTTGTTTAGGGCCTAATAATCTGCATTTTTAACATAGTGTTTCCAATTATGTAGTTCAGCCATAAATTAAGTGGCAAACAGGGACTTCCCTGGTGGTCCAGTGGTAAAGAATCCGCCTTCCAATGCAGGGGACGCGGGTTTGATCCCTGGTCGGGGAACTAAGATCCCACATGCCGCAGGACAACTAAGCCCGCGTGCCACAGCTACAGAGCCCACATGCCCTAGAGCCTGTGCGCCACAACTAGAGAAGAGAAAACCCACACGCCACAACTAGAGAAAAGCCCATGCGCCACAACGAAGAGCCCGCATGCCACAACTAAGACCCCATGCAACCTAAAATAAATAAATAAATAATAAATAAATCTTTAAAAAACTAATTAAATGTCAAGCAAACAAGAATTGGAAGGCCACTGTTTAGAGTGGATTTTGAAAAGCTCTGGAGGCTGGACAGTTTCCCCAGGTGTTTTATTTTACCTGTGCTGTCCTCAATGAAAGAGAGTTATTGGAAACTATATAGAAAGAGATTTGGGGTCTTCAAAGTTTAGAGTAGTTGACTTTGATTTATAATGCTAGGAAAATAATTCACAGTGCAGATGTCATTTCAGCAAGACAGTATCAAGCGATACTCATATAGCAAAGGGTAACTGAAGGCAGTTTGGAAACGTGCAGGGGTGTTTTCACCTGAGGGATGCAGTTGGCCCTTAGGGCCTGAAAGCTGTGGGTCCTTACTGCCTTGTATGTGTGAAACTGTACCATCAAGAACTGTTCCACCCATAATGCCAGCAATTTTGAGAAGCCCTAGTTAGGGACTGTTTCACTTGCACGTAGCAGAAGTCCAGCCAAGTGGCTTATTTTTCTCGCACAGGTATGGAGGCAGGCTGGTGTGCGAGGTTCCTTATTGTCATCCACGTCCTGGGTGCCTCCTGTCTTCCTGCCCCACCCTCTTTAGGGTCTGCCCTCCTCAGTGTATACCTGTCATCTTCGCTGTCATCTCAGAGGAGGGAGCGGCAGAGCAGACAGAAGTGGTGCCTGTGTGAGGACAGCACAACTTGGAAACCCCAACAGACATCCACCTGTGTCTCATTGGCTACAGCTGTGCTGCCTGCTGGCCTCTCGTTGCAAGGAAAACTGAGAAGAATCGTTTTTAAGCTGGGCACATTGCTTTCCCCCCAAACTGGGGTTTTATACTTAAGGAAAAATGAGAAACTGGATATGGGATAACTAACTACCAGAAATGGTGTGTGCAGTAGTCAGTAGCTTTTAAAAGACCCTAGATCTGTGGCACTTCATTCTTAGTGCTGTAATGTCACCAATTTAAGTGTGAGTGTATGTGGACCCCTCACCAGGAGATTCCCTTAGGCCCATTTCAACCATGTCATTTTGTTTTTCAAATTTTCTTTGTGCTAATTAATAGCCAACACCTTTCTCAGAGGTGAAATTTAGTGATTTACTTTTTATTTCCTTATTTATTTGTATTTGCTTATACAAATCCGTTTTGGCAAATGGATTTAGATTTTCTTTCAAAAGGAAAAAATTTCAGTAAATGTCTTTTTAAACATTTTTGCACACTTTTCATTTTGTAGGCTGTCATTATTGTAGGCTATCAAATGCTGCTGCATTTTGACTGACATTTTTAAATTTTACACAGGTGATATTCTTGAATTTCATGGCCCAGAAGGAACAGGAAAAACAGAAATGCTTTATCATTTAACAGCACGGTGTATACTTCCAAAATCGGAAGGCGGACTGGAAGTAGAAGTCTTGTTTATTGACACAGATTACCACTTTGATATACTTCGGCTTGTTACAATTCTTGAGCACAGACTATCCGAAAGTTCTGAAGAAATAATCAAATACTGCCTTGGGAGGTTTTTTTTGGTGCACTGCAGCAGTAGCACCCAGTTACTCCTCACACTGTACTCGCTAGAAACCATGTTCTGTAGCCACCCCTCCCTCTGCCTTTTGATTTTAGATAGCCTGTCAGCTTTTTATTGGATAGACCGTGTCAATGGAGGAGAAAGTGTTCACTTACAGGAGTCCACTCTGAAGAAATGTTCCCAACTCTTAGAGAAGCTGGTAAATGAGTATCGGTTGGCTCTTTTTGCAACAACACAAAGTATAATGCAGAAAACCTCAAGCTCAGCAGAAGGGCCTTCTTGTGCCTTTAATCGCCAGAGTGATGTGGATGTAGACTATAGACCCTATCTGTGTAAGGCGTGGCAACAAGTGGTAAAGCACAGAATCTTTTTCTCCAAACAAGATGATTCCAAAACGAGCAACCAGTTTTCTTTAGTTTCACGTCATTTAAAAAGTAACAACTTAAAAAAGCATTTTTTTATTATTGGAGAAAGTGGTGTTGAGTTTTGTTGATATGTATCATAAGATAGTCTTTTTGTAGGATATTATGCAAATTTTAAAACGTCTTTAATAGGCCAAAAGGGTTTGATTCTAAAGTTCTTAAACTCTAAGGGAATTTAACATAACCGTGTTTCTATACAGAATGGATTTCTTAAACTAGTACAGTAGAACCTTAGACTCTTCTTCCCTAGGTTGTTGAAGATTATTCAAAGTGATAATAACAATTAAGCTATATTAAGTTGTTTTAAGACTAAGTAAATAAGATATACATTTCAGTCCAAATAAAGTGGAATATTCTAACTTTGTGTCACATTTCTGGAATTCAGTTAAATACTTGTTTAGGAAAGTTGAAATGCATTTCTGATTTTTCATATGTAACTCCTTTAAGAAGCTGTAAATTTGGAAAATGTTTCTGTAGAGCTGTTATTTCTGTAAAGAGGATGAAAACAAGGAGCCTACCCAATCTGCCTTTCACACCAAAGACGATGGAAAGTCAGAGCACTTTGATCTGTTTTACTGAATTCAAAGATGGAGCTGCATTATGCTTGAGCTTCTGTATAAGTTTTAAAACACAGGGAAATAAGATACCCATTCAAGGAGTTCTGTGAATATTGAAATTTTCATCTTTCTTGTTAAGTGATAGATAAATGCTAAAACTATATAGTAACTGTATGTTACTTGTGTTTTCTTACCCATTTAGAATACTTCAGACATACTCTGAAATGAATTGAAATGTTTCCAGCTGAGAGCTGGACAAGGCTGTATATACTTTGGCCCAGTAATGACCAGAAAGGGGAGCATGCACCTCCAGGGGCACACAAGGTAGTGTATTGTGGAAGAGGAAGAAAATTTTAGAACTTTGATTTATATATTTTAATCTAAGAAAAGATTAAATTATATCAATATTTGATATTCAGATTGACCCTGGCACTCACTCAACCTATATATCAGATTGCCTTATGTCACATGTATATTTGAGGTATCCTGTGGGAAAAGTGGAAAGAATTGACAGTGGTGTTCTCACAGGTATGTTCATTTATATGTAACCTATTTAGTTAAAATTAACTGTACGTTCACTTATCTAACGAAGATTCTTTATAAGGGCTTAAAGGATCATCTTCATAATGCAGGCACAGCAGATGTAGCATCTGCTGTCCATACCTGGAGCTCCTGGAGCTTACCTGCAGTTCCCCAAACCCAAAGACTTCTGAAGGTGTCTCTGGACGCCAGAGCCTGCTGCATGGGGCCCAAACCTGGCAGTCCTTAAGCAGTGAGGGTCAGGATTCGGTAGATGAATGCACCTGCTTCCTCAGCCCTCAGTGAGGACAACGACACATTTCTCAGGGTGGCCCTGGTAGGACTGATTCCCAGTCACGTACAGCAATAATCTGTCCATTAACTCACTGTTTATTACCTCCCATCCTTCCCTCTCACTTCCCCACTCTCATGGGGCTCCTGGGATTGTCTCCCTAATGAGCAAATCCTTGTCTAGGAACTACTTTTGTTGTGGGTTGAGGGGGAACCAAACTGTTGGCAGGCGTCAGACTAACAGCCCCTCTAGGCTCAGTATTTGCTCTTTAGCCACATTATGGAATTTAAAATGATGGCATTCTAATTGGCTGTCAAGTTAAATTACATTGGATCACATTACTGTCATTCATACCCACTTACCTGTGTGCCATCAATAAATGTTCTCTTGCCATTAATATACTTTTAAATATTTACATATTTTATCCATAGTTCATCCTTTTTCAGCTTATGTTTTTCTGTATGTTATTACATGCAATACATGTTACACATAAGTAATTTATAAATATTTGTATGTTGAGGGAATATGCTTATTTTTCCCCCATAAGAGTGTGTGATCAGTAAGAGTGACAATCTCTTGCTGTAATTAAGAGGACTTCTCCTTTTAGCTGTTGAGATGTGAAAATTCAGCTACCTTCCCTGTCAAGCGCTGGGTGTGTGTTACACGTGTTTACGAAAAACTTAGCGACTCTTAGCAGAATTCTGGCCTTGGCTATGATAGGAGTTTCCATTTCTCCTCTGTATAAATGAAGTGCTAATTTAATGGGCTGTTATTCACAGATTTATAACTTATTCTTCAGGAACATGATTAAAAAATAATGAACTTTTATATTAACTTAAATTATCAATTATGTATTAATGTGTCAGACCAAAGACTTAGTTATCTTAAAAAGATTTGTTATCTAACATGTTGGAAGGAATTAATCCTGGCTAATAAAAAAGTCTTTTAAACTAAAAGTTATACCAATGGGATTTCTTGAACACTGTAGAAAAATTAATACTTGTAAAAAGAACCAACCTTAAAGGGGTAGAAGCGGCACATCCTGAGCCACAGGTGGCGGATAATGGGGATGCTGGATGGGGCCAGAGGAATAACCGGAGTGAGGACTACGGATCCTAGGATAGTTATCCCATTTACTTGTTTAAAAGGGGGGATCATAAAATACATTTCTTATAGGTGCACTTCTCAGGGAGACCATTTAAAACATGCATATGAAAGATGTTTCAGATGTTCATCTGATAAATGCTACAGAAAGTCAAGACAGTGCTCACCTTATCACTTCCATTGTATAAAGTTGTCAGCTTTCAGCTCTCAAATGCTGGATTATTAATATCATTCCAGAAAACTTTGATGCAGACTACTCTTCTGTATGGATTATCTAAGAATGAGGATGAAACAGACATTTTCAGATGAACAGAAACTGAGAATTTACCACCAAAATTGCCTCACTAAAGGAACTTCTGAAAGATGGACTTCAAGGAGAAGAATATGATCCCAAAGCCTGAAATGTAAGAAGTAATAGTGAGTAGAGAGAATAGTAAGCACTTGGAGAAATCTAAAGAAATATTGATGGTGTAAAACCACATCCAATTTATGGGAGGAAGAAACGATATAAAGTAGCAATTCTAGGCATCCCATTGCCTATAAGCCTAGTACATAGAAGGTAGGTAATTGAAATTATATCAATCTAAATAGCTTGTATTATTCTGAAGGAGAGTAAAGATATGGACCAAGTTTAGACTTAAGTATTAACTTGACAATTTGAAGAGCTGCTTCCAAAAGAAACAAATTAATATATGCTCCAGTAGGATATGTTGAGGCAAAAGGGAAAAGAGAAAAACAAAAAATGAACCAACACAGAGAAAGTGGATAGGACAAATGAGCACTAAATAATGCGGTAGAGATAAATCCAGTTATAAATGTGTTGAACTCTTCTGTGAAACATCTTGGGTAATTAGGCCAGAGTTTTAACAATCTGCTACATGCTTTTTAAGGAAGTACATCTGAAACCGAGACACAGAAATGCTGAGAGCCTAAAGATTAAAAAGACCGGAAAAGTATCAAAGGAAGCTCCTGGAGCGTATAAATAGACTTTAACTGTGGTAATATTTTCTGTCTTAACTGGTTAATGATGGAAGGTTTAGTTTACATGTCCTTTGTAAGATAACTTCAAAAATATAAAGCAACGGGCTTCCCTGGTGGCGCAGTGGTTGAGAGTCCGCCTGCCAATGCAGGGGACACGGGTTCGTGCCCCGGTCTGGGAAGATCCCACATGCAGCGGAGCGGCTGGGCCCGTGAGCCATGGCCGCTGAGCCTGTGCATCCGGAGCCTGTGCTCCGCAACGGGCGAGGCCACAACAGTGAGAGGCCCGTGTACCACAAAAAAAAAAAAAAAAAAAAATATAAAGCAACAATTTAGAGACTACAAGGAGAAATTGACAGTCACCATCATGGTAGACATTTTAATATACCTGGGAGACCAAGCAGTTAAAAAATCAGTTAAAGAGAGAGAATCTAAGCACAAGCTCAAACTTGATGTAATAAACGTATGTAGAACTCTGCAGACAAAATGAGAATGCATATCTTGAACACAAAAGGAAAATTTATGAAAACTGATCATGTGCTATGAGAAGACATCAAATTTCAGAGAGTCAGTGTCATGGAGATCATTTTTCTTCATTATAATGCACTTGTCAGAAGTCGACAACAAAAAGGATAACTAGAAAGTTTCCAAATTTAGAAAAAAGTTTAAATTTCTAAATAATCAATAGGTCACATAAGAAATCATATTCACAATTAGAAAATACTAACATACAAATTGTTAGAAAAAGAATAAACACAAAGGACACAGGAGAAAAACTGAGTAGAAATTACTGAAATAGAAGACACGAGAGAAGCAACAAAGTCAAATGACTGCCAAGAGCAAGGGCTCAGACAGTTTTCAGAGCGAACAGGAAGGCATGACTGTAAATAGAGCGGAGACTTTATATCAGTAACAACCGGTATCAGTAAATCTGAAAACTGAGGCAGTGGACACATCAAAACAATCTCAGAAAAAGTCCCTGAAAAATACTGTAATCATTACAAGACTTGAATCAGTAATTTGAACTCTCCCCACAGTCATTTAGGGGGACTTCCAGTAACAGCAGAATATGTCGCTACCAAAACAGATCCTCTCTGGAGGATGACAATATCATTCATAGGCCTCAAGTTATTTTTAAAAGTGAATTCTTAAATGCAGTGTCCAAAATACAATCTCAGGTATTACGACACACAAAAAGACAGGTCTCTATGGGTGAGAAACTGCAGAAAGAAATGACCACCCCCGCCCCCACAGACATGAATGTATATATCAACACATCCACAACTCATGCAGACTAAGAATACATGGGAGGAACGCCATGAGTCAGGAGTCGGGTAAATGGAGTGGGTGTTCTAAGGTCCTTACATTGTCTGGGAGAAGGAAAGGTATCAACATTAGACACTGATAAAGAGATTGCATCTTATGGTTTCTAGAATAACCACTCAAGAATAGAAAAAAAAGGTTATAATTTTTCACATTAAAGGAATGGACAAAAATCCTCCATTAAATGCGAACTAAGAGAAGGCTGGTATATGTACAGTAATACCAGACAAAAGATACTAAGGTAAGGATAGAAGGTATCTTTACTAGAGGTAAAGAAAAAGTGGAGTTGATAAAACTTTCAATTCACCAGGATAATACAGACATACAAGGGGAATAGAGACATTGAGAATTATGTTTGGAGATTTTAACACCCGAGTAATTGGTAAACAGTAAACAAAACAAAATTAGTAAGGTTACTAAAAATAGAACAGGATGATCCACAGACACCACACCACTCATCAAGTGCAGAATACATTATTTTTCAGCATGCTTATAACACTTTTTAGGGACCATATAGTGGGCCATAAAGCTGTGTCAACAAAATTCAAAGGATTGAATCACAGAGTAAGTTCTCCAGTGCTGATACAACTACACCAGAAATCAGTAATGAAAAGATCATAGAGAATCTGCATATATTTCAAAAGTAAGGATTAAACTTCAAAATAAAATAGATTGGAGATATCACAATAGAAAATATAAAATATTTAATTCACTAATGAAATTTATACCAAATATGAGGAGTATTGTTAAAACAATACTTAGGGGGAAATTTATAGCCTTAAACCCTTTTGTTAGATCAGATGAAAGGCTAAAAAAGGAGCTAAATAAGCATTTCCTTAAAGAAGAAAATGAATAGTAAATTAAATCCCCTTCCCCAAATAAAAGAAATGTAATAACAAAAGCAGAGATAAATAAAATGGGAAAAACGTAATAAGGGATCAATAAAGCCAATACAGAGGAGGCAAGAATATACAATGGGGAAAAGACAGCCTCTTCAATAAATGGTATTGGGAAAACTGGACAGCTATATGCTAAAGAATTCAAACTGGACTACTTTCTCTTCAGCATGCACAAAGGTAAATTCAAAATGGATTAAAGACTTAAATGTAAGACTCCTAAAACTTCTAGAAGAAAACAGACAGGATGCTCTTTCACAGTGGCCTTAGTAATATTTTTTTTGGTTATATCATCTCAGGCAAGGGAAACAAAAGCAAGAATAAACATATGGTGCTACATCAAATTAAAAAGCTTTTGCACAGTGAAGGAAACTGTCAACAAAACAGAAAGGCCACCTACTGAATGGAAGAAGATATTTGCAAATGATATATCTGATGAGGGGTTAATATCCAAAATATACAAAGATCTCATACAACATCAAAAAACCAACCCAATTAAAAAATGGACAGAGGATCTAAATAGACATTCATCCAAAGAAGACATACAGATGGCCAACAGGAAAAGATGCTCAACCTCACTAATTATCAGGGAAATCCAAATCAAAACCACAGTGAGATGCCACCTCACACCTGTCAAAATGGCTGCTATAAAAAGACATTGAATAACAAATGTTGGTGAGGGTGTGCAGAAAGGGGAACCCTAGTGCACTGCTGGTGGGAATGTAAATTGGTGCAGCCACTATGGAGAACAGTATGGAGATTCCTCAAAAAATTAAAAATAGAGCTACCATATGATCCAGCATTTCCACTCCTGAAGAAAATGAAAACACTAATTAGAAAAGATAGATGCACCCCATGTTCATTGCTGCACTATTTACAGTAGCCATGATACGGAAGCAACCTTAAGTGCCCATCAGTAGATGAATGGATAAAGAAGATGTGGAATGTACACACACACACACACACACACACACACACACACACACAAAATGGAATATCACTCATAAAACAAATGAAATCTTGGATTTCCCTGGTGGCACAGTGGTTAAGAATCTGCCTCCCAATGCACGGGACACAGGTTTGAACCCTGGTCTGGGAAGATCCCACATGCCGCGGAGCAACTAAGCCCATGCGCCACAACTACTGAGCCTGCACTCTAGAGCCCGCGAGCCACAACTACTGAGCCCGTGTGCCACAACTACTGAAGCCCACGCACCTAGAGCCTGTGCTCCGCAACAAGAGAAGCCAGCGCAGTGAGAAGCCTGAGCACCGCAACGAATAGTAGCCCCCACTCGCTGCAACTAGAGAAAAGCCCACGTGCAGCAACAAAGACCCAATGCAGCCAAAATTAAATAACTTTATTTGAAAAAAAAAACTGAAATCTTGCCATTTGTAACAACATGAATGGACCTAGAGGTTATTATGTTAAGTAAAATAAGTGGGACATAGACAAATACTGTATCATTTCACTCATATCTGGAATCTAAAAAAACAAATGAACAAACATAAAACAGAAACAGTCATAGATACAGGGAACAAACAGGTGGTCACCAGAGGGGAGAGGGTTAGGGGGATGAGAGAAATAGGTGAGGGAGGTTAAGAGGTACAAACTTCCAGTTGCAAAATAAATGAGTCACAGGTATGAAATGTGCAGTGTGGGGAATACAGTCAGTAATTATGTAATATCTTTGGTGACGGGTGGTAACTAAACCTATCATGGTGATCATTTTGAAATGTATAGAAATATCAAATCACTATGTTGTGTAACAGGAACTAGCATAGTGTGGTAGGCCAATTATACTTCAAAAACAAACTCATAGAAAAAGAGGTCATACTTGTGGTTACTAGAGGTAGGGGGTGGGCATGGGGGGAACTGGATGAAGGCCGTCAAAGGTACAAACTTCCAGGTATAAGTACCAGGGGTGTAATATACAACATGACTAATTAACACTGCTGGATGTTGTGTAGGAAAGTTGTCAGGAGAGTGAATGGTGAGAGTTCTCATCACAAGGATAAAATATTTTTTCTGTGTCTTTAATTTTGTATCTATATGAGATGATGGATGTTCGCTACACTTACTGAGGTAATCATTTCATGGTGTATGTAAGTCAAATCATTATGTTGTACACCTTAAACTTAAACGGTGCTGTATGTCAAATATATCTCAAAACTGGAAGAAAAAAGACATATATGTGTGTGTGTGTGTGTGTATATATATATATATATATATATATATATATATATATAAAGAACACTAAAGACAGTCAACAAACAATTCAATTAAATGTAAATAGCATCATGACCAAGTTGGGTTTATCCCAGAACTCAAGGTGGGCCTAGCATTTGAAAATCGGTAAAGTTTGCCACATAAACTAGATTAAAGGGGGAAAAGTTAAGATACCAAACAATGCAGAAAAAGTGTTTGATAAAATTCAGTTATTTCATGATAAGTCACTGTAAGTTTCTCACAAAGAGATTAAAGTAAAAATTAATGTGAGTACATCAGTAGATACAGAGAAGCCTTTAATAAAATTCAACATCTTTTTACAATATTAAGTCTTCCTGTAGAATAGAAGAGAATTTCCTGGAACTGATAAAAGGTATCTACAAAAACCCCACAGTAAACATTACTAAATAGTGAAACAGTAGAAGCATTACCTTTAAAATGAAGAACAAGACAAAAATGTCTGCCATCACTTTCGACGTTGTACTGAAAGGGTCCACACAGTAAGGCACGGAAAATGAATAAAAGGCGTCAGGAAGAAACAAAGTTGTCATTATTGTAAGATTGTACGGTTGTGTACATGGAAACCCAAAAGCCATCTGTAAATAGATATTAGAATTAAGAGTTTAGCAAATGTGTTAGTTAAAAGATCAACATTTAAATATTTCTAAATACCAGCAACAGGATTAGAAAAATGGAATTTTAAAAGTACACAATTTCAATCATAACTAAAAATAAAAGATACCTGGAAATCTCACAAAAATATGCAAGACCTTTTGGAGAAAATCACAAGGCTATATTGAAAGAAACTAAAGAAAACCTAAACAAATGGAGAGTGGTAGCATGTTCATAGACTGAGAGACTCAGTATTATAAAGACATCAATTCTGCCACTGATTAATTGATCCAGTGCAATTCCTGTCAAAATCCTAACAAAGTATTTTTGTTTTCTTTCATTTTGGAACTTAAATGATTCTTAAATTTAGCAGAGCAAGGAACCAAGGACAGCCAAGACCCTTGTATCAGTTCAGGTCTTCTAGGAGACAGATGCAAAAATGTGGCTAGAAGTGTGAAATGTAAAGGATAAAGAGAAGAAGCAGGAATAGGCAGGGAGAGCCTTCAGAGTGTGCTGCAGGTCTGACACCTGTGGGTGGAGGAAGGAAGGAAGGACTGGCAGGAAGAGCTTTAGACTGTCTGCACAGCCCAGAAAATCTTGGCCTGACCACAGGGAACGCCGGTGCGAAGACTGTAGAGGGTCCTACATTGGGCCAGTCCTTAGGACTCCTGCCTTGCTCGGGCATTGGTTAGCTGCCTGGGAAGGACAGGCTCAATTGCTGCAGCAGATCCAGAAGATGCTTTAGGGGGAGGCTGTTAACTAACCCCACCCATTGCGGCAGATTCACTCTCACAGGAAATCTGAGTGGTGCACTTCTTTTTTTTTTTTTTAATTATTTATTATCATTTATCTTTGGCTGCATTAGGCCTTCGTTGCTGTGCATGGGCTTTCTCTAGTTACGGTGAGCGGGGGCTACTCTTTGTTGGGATGCGTGGGCTTCTCTTTTTGTGGAGCATGGGCTCTAGGCATGCAGGCTTCAGTAGTTGTGGTGCGCGGGCTCAGTAGTTGTGGCGCGCGGGCTTAGTTACTCTGCGGCATGTGGGATCTTCCCGGACCAGGGCTTGAACCCTTGTCCCCCTGCATTGGCAGGCAGATTCTTAACCACTGCGCCACCAGGGAAGCCCCGAGTGGTGCACTTCTAATGCTGCTCTGTGTTCTGAAAGAAGACTGAGGTAGGGAGCCTTACCCTATTATGTGGAAAGATATTATATAGCTAAAGTAATTAAGATTGTGTCTTATTGGTACAAGGATAAGCAAGTAGAACAGCATAGAGCAGCAGAACAAACCCACCCAAGTATGGAGCTTAATACATGTCAGAAGTAGCAAATCACTGTGGGAAGGATGGACTGTTCACATTGTAGCAAGGATGGATGACATGTGGAAAAAAATGAAACTGGACCTTTATATATATATATTTGAAAAATCCATTTCAATGGTTAAAGACATAAATGTAAAAGCAAAACATTAAAAACTACAGAAGACTATACATGAGAATATATTTGTGATCTTGGAGTAGGGAAGTACTTCTTCAAACAGACACAAAAAGCAATCAATAGCCATAATAGAAAAGAAAAATTTTGACAACATTAAAACTTTGAACTTTTATTCATCAAAAGATAGTGAAAAGCTTGGGCTTCCCTGGCGGCGCAGTGGTTGAGAGCCCGCCTGCTGATGCAGGGGACACGGGTTCGTGCCCCGGTCTGGGAAGATCCCATATGCCGCGGAGCGGCTGGGCCTGTGAGTCATGGCCACTGAGCCTGCGCTCCCGGGAGCCTGTGCTCCGCAACGGGAGAGGCCACAGCAGTGAGAGGCCCGCAAAAAAAAAAAAATAGTGAAAAGCTACAAACTGAAAGTATGAAAGTATATTTGCAACCCATGTGAACAACATGTTTAATATCCAAACCAAATTAAATATATACACAGATGAATATACACATTGTAATTTTTTCTGTTCATTAGCTTTTCTAATTCATTATAATTGTGTATGCATATGGTGTACACACAAATCAATAAGGAAGAATTAATGCATAGGGAAATGGGCAAAACATTTAGAGGCATTTCACAGAAGGAGAAACAGGAATAGTCAAGAAACATGAAATGAGGTTCAATCTCATTGGTAACTGGAAATACAGGTTAAGATCTTAAGATGTCATTTCATACACACCTGGTTGACAGAAACTGGAAGGCTGGCAGTACTAAGTGCTGAAGAAGGTAGGCAACAAAGGGAAGCCCAGTTCAGTGCTGGTGGGAATGCAAGCCAGCTGTGTGTGGAACAGCACGTAACACACATACCCCTTTTGTCTGGCATATACCCTTGAGAAGTTCTTGCTCCTATGCAGCAGGAGAGATGTATGAATATACTAGCATTGTACCAGCAAAAGCCGGAATCAACTAAAACATCCACTCACCATAGAATGGATAAACAAATGGTAGTTTATCCCTACTATTAAGCCCTGAACAGCATTAAAAATGAATGCACTACTGCAAGATGCATAAACATTAGATAAATCTTAGAAACATAATGTTGAATTTTCTTAAAAGATTGCAGAAGGACTTCCTAGCAGTCCGGTGGTTAAGACTCCGCGCTCCCAATGCAGGGGACACAGGTTCCATCCCTGGCTGGGGAACTAAGATCCCACATGCCACACATGGCACGGACAATTAAAAAAAAAAAATTGCAGAAGAATACTTTCAGTATAACACCTTTTTGATAGCTTTATTAAGATATAAATCACATACCATAAACTTCACCCATTTAAAGTATACCCTTGTGGGTTTTAGTTTATTTAAAGTTGTACAACTATTTTAATTTTAGAAAATTTTCATCATCCCCAAAAGAAACTCCATATCCACTATCAGTCATTCTCCCCAGCCCCTGGCAACCACTAATCTACTTTCTGACTCTATAGATTTGCCTATTCTGGACATTTCCTATAAATGAAATCACACAATAGGTGGCCTTTTGTGAGGCATCTGTCACTTAGGATAATGTTTTCAAATTCTTCCCTGTTGCAGCAAGTGTCGGTACTTCATTCCTTTTTATTGCCATGTAATATTCTATTATGGAAATATAAGTTGCTTCCAATTTGGGACTATTATGAATAGTGCTGCCGTGAACACTCATACATTTTTAATGTGGAGATTCTTTAAAAAATAAGGTTCAGAGAGGGAATTTCCTGGCGGCCCAGTGGATGGGATGCCAGCGCTTCCACTGCGGAGGGGTGCACAGGTTCCATCCCTGGTTGGGGAGCTAAGATCCCACATGCTGCGTGGGCACAGCCAAAAAATAAAAAATAAACCAAGTATTTAAAAAAATAAAGGGTTCAAAGACAAGCGAAACTATTGTATGCTAAAGTTAGAAGAAGAAGGGGACAGCAGAATGAGATTTGGGGAAGTTCTAATCAGTTCACTAAGGTTCATTTTTAATGCGTCTCATAACATTATCATAGGTTACCGTAATTATCACATTTACGCACGAACACATAGGTGTAGGGCGCTCTGGCCTCAACCTTTTGTAAAAGTTCAATGGTTGGGTGTGGGGGAGGCGCTAGCCTCTAAAACCCCCAGTAGGTCTTGATTTCTGGGGGAGACCTGGGTTCTTTTCATTTCTCATATAAATTCCTCCATGGCGCTCCCACTTTCCAAATGTGTTCATTTCTTGAGTATTTTTTGAGTTCTGCTGGGTAAATCAGCCTGCTTCTGGGCTCTGCTGAGCCGTCCACGTCCTGTCTTACCAGGTCCACAGACCCATCCCCATCCACCAGCTTTCTAGCTTAAAAAATTGTGTTGCTATTGTCTCTTCCCCCCCTTTGTCTTTTTGAGTTTTTACTTTTTCCCCTTTTCTGTCATTGCAGTTTGGTTTCAGGAGGAATTAGAAGTAAATGGGTATGTTCGACTACTGTGGTGACCCAGAAATTTTATAATGTACGTTGAGTCAGGTTTTTTTTCTATTACTTGCCCCTAAGGGCATCCTGATCTGACATGTTATCAACAGTATTTTCACGTAGAAGTATTCTACAACATGATATTTAGCATTCCCTCTTATAGATATATAATTATTTAATCATTCTTGAACATGTGAGTGGTTTCCAATTTCCTGAATATTTAAAAAAATAGAATATAGAAATAGATTTGCTGCAACGTTTTCACGATGTCAAATATCTCAAGGTTTTTTCCAATTCATACTCCTGCTCTCAGTGGAGAAGAATATCAGTATCTTCACACCAATAACAGAGTATTTACTTTATTTACACCTTATATTTATTTTCTAATTATATTCATTTTAAAAAACTCAAAAATAATATCGAGAAATAGAGTAGTCATAATCCCACCACCCAGAGATCTCTACTATTAATATTTGGAGTATATCATTCTAGACTTTTCTCTATACATGTATACACATTGTTTGTGAGATAGTGTTTGGCTTTTTGTTTCGATTTGTTCGGGGTTTTTCCTTACTGTACATGCTGTTTTATACTTTGTTTACTTGACAATGTGCTATGGACACCTTTCCACGTCAGTATTGATCTAATCATTGTCAAAGCTCTGTATACCGTAGTTTGCTTAACCTACCCTATTGATGGATGTTTAGATTGTCTACATTTTTTTCTAAATCCTTATAGCTTTGTAGTAGTCCAATTTTTTCCTTTAGATAAATAAAGAGATATTGCTTGGTTAACAGATGGTTACTTTTTTGAGTTCTCAGTACGTTACTGTGTACTGCTGAAGGCTGTAGAAAAAGCAGAGCCAGGAGGGCTCTGACAGTATCGTTTGATCTTCTACATAATTCAGTTCCTGGACTTTTAACTGTGTGAACTAATGAATTTACATTTTGCCTACTCTGGCAAAATGTGTAATCTGTAATTTCAAACTCCTGCTAAGCTAAAGAGAGAGGCACTTGACCCCGCCTATATTCGTATTTACATAACATAAAGTTCAGATTTCAACCATGATGGGAACTGCGAAATGCTATAATTCGTGTGAGTGCTATTCAAAACACAAATTATTTAATAACAGATTATTCAAAATTGAGGAAGTTTGCATCTTTTATATAGTATGTCTAAATTAAGAATATGGGTTAATATTTAGAGTATTCTTAGTCTGATGTATTATATTACATTGCATATGAAGCCTTAAATTGACATGAATTAACCTATATATCTTTAAATATTTGCAAAATTATATTTTATATGAGCCTGTAATAAATGACCATATTACAATTCAGAAGCTGAAAAGTGTAGTGAGAGTTGCCATGGGAACCTTAATGTGATATCCCCTTGCTTTCATTTAAATTTCATTTTTAATATTGCATTAACATTTTTGCATTTAATGGATATTTGAATTAATATTGAAGTGCTCTCTCTAATATAAATAAAATATAAGAAATGAAAATGTGATTTTTCTTCCAATGAACAAATGAACATATAATCCGAGATCTCGTAGAAATAACAGCACTTGAGTTTTAAATTATTGGATTTCATTCCTTTATTTTGAAATTTCTTAAAGGATCCCTTTTAAAAGATTAAGAAATATTTATGGATAGTCACATAACTCATGTCTTTAACATTTCAAATATGTTTCAGAATTTCCTGAAGGCTATTTGTGGGCAGTTTACTTCACTGTGCCTTAATTTATTCTGTATTTTTCAGATTAGATGACCTCTGAGGCCTATCCGACCTCTGTAAGTCCATATTAGTGTACTGATCATTTATAGGTTGATACAGTTACTTAAAACAGAATACCATATTACCAAATACAGATTCGTCTATTTAAGTTTATTATATAAAAAATCTAACTTATGCTAGAGATACAAGGTATTTTTTTATTACAAAGGATTCTTGACTATACTAAGTATTCACA
The DNA here is from genome assembly GCF_039906515.1 of Pseudorca crassidens. Lineage (NCBI taxonomy): Eukaryota > Metazoa > Chordata > Mammalia > Artiodactyla > Delphinidae > Pseudorca > Pseudorca crassidens. The sequence goes on along the minus strand of NC_090303.1, from coordinate 102,368,938 downwards.
CAGATTATATGTGAATAGTGTGGTTAAAATTGAAATAAATATATAAAATGTATGGACAACAGAATCTGTGGTGCAAAGGGGCTCTTAGGTATCAGGAGTCTTAGGTTCTCTCATGAATTACAGTCACCTAGGTCTTGACTATATGCAAATCATTTAATCTCTTGTGTATAAAACAAAAAGAGTAGGGAATTCCCTGGTGGTCTAGTGGTTAGGACTTGGTGCTTTCACTGCAGTGGCCCAGGTTCAATCCCTGATGGGGGATCTAAGATCCCGCAAGCCACGGGCTGTGGCCAAAAAAGCAAACAAACAAACAGAGTAAATTGGGATTACTGGGCTTCTTTTCTACTCACATACTCCCTAAATGAAATTTGGAAAATTAAGTATTGCCTTACACCTTTTGAATTGACCTTCAGAACTTTAATTCATAAGTTTAGATAGTGGCAAAAAGTTTGATTTCTGACATATTAACACTTTAAAATAAAATATTTATTAAATATATCCAATGAAATCTACATATCATAGCAATTTTATACCTACCACCCTTTTTTAAAATACAAAAGTACAGCTTGTATTAATGCTGTGTGATTCCACTTCTGTGGGTTTTGTAGAGTGATCAAATACATAGAAAGTAGAAGGGTGGTTGTCAGGGGCTGGGGGGAGGGGGAGATGGGGAATTGTTTAATGGTTATAGAGTTTCAGTTTTGCAAGATAAAGAGTTCTGGAGATTGTGTGAATGTGCTTAACACTACTGCACTGTACACTTAATGACAGTTAAGATGGTAAATTTATGTTATGTGTATTTTAACACCTTTATTTAAAATAAATTTATTTATTTATCTTATTTTTGGCTGCATAGGGTCTTTGTTGCTGCACACAGGCTTTCTCTAGTTGCGGTGAGCGGGGCTACTCTTCGTTGGGGTGCACGGGCTTTTCATTGCGGTGGCTTCTCTTGTCGCAGAGCATGGGCTCTAGGCACGCAGGCTTCAGTAGTTGCAGCAGGCGGGCTCAGTAGTTGTGGCTCGCAGGTTGTAGAGCGCAGGCTCAGTGGTTGTGTTGCGCGGGCTTAGTTGCTCCGCAGCATGTGGGATCTTCCCAGACCAGGGCTCACACCGGTGTCCCCTGCATTGGCAGGCGGATTCTCAACCACTGGTCCACCAGGGAAGCCCTACCGCCGGTTTTTAAATTAAAAATAGATTTAAAAGTAAAGCTTCTATTTAATAGTCAAAATTTTTACATCATTACTAGTTTCCTGAATTCCTTCCCCCTACAGAAGTTTGATCTAACATATTTTTTATATTTAAAAGTCCATTACTGACTGTTGACCTGATCACATGTGTCTGCAACAAAAATATGTATATAAATTTAAATTAGAAGCAATTTTCTCCTGTGATCTTAAGGTTCCAAGTATTAAATAACTGAATAATTACTACAGCTCTTAGTAGAATACAGTTGGTTGAAACAACCTATGTATTTCAAATATTGATAAATAATGAGTAACACAAAGTAAATGTGCTGGAAATGTGTTTCTTCATAAGCTGTGTAAGTTGAATCTGCATTTTATAAGTACATAGTAGTTCTGAATAAATGAACAGAATTAGTTGACGGGTAGCATCAGGAAGGAGACTTGCCCCAATTTAAAAAATAAGTATGGATTTTAAAATCCAGTAATCTAAAAGTTAGTGAAATTAGAACAGTAATATGAAAGTTTAACTTAGCTTGAATATATGTTTCTTTCATTGGCAGTTCATCTGTCAGAAGTAACCATGGAAATATTCATCCCTCTTCTTTGAAATAGACAACTGAGACAAGCACATGGCCGAAGTTCCTTCCCCTTGTCGAGAACTCAGAAAATGCAGAGAAAGTGCATTTTGTAACAGATTGGGATTTCCCAAGATGATGTTTATAAATCTTGACTATTTGAATTATTGGATGGATAGATAGGTAGGTAGGTAGGTAGGTAGGCAGGTAGGTAGGTAGTAGGTAGAGGACATAAATCCTTGCCATTTTATTGCCTGGATGAAGTGAGCATCCTCTGCCTTCAGTATTTTGTGTACATGCCTCTTTGCTCACAGGGTATTCTCCTTCAGAAGTGATGCTTTCTTCTAAATAATCAGAGATGTTAGTTAGGTCATTAGAAGAATTGTGTTTTCTCCACTGACGCACTCTGTAAGCTATCCCACCATTAATGAATAAGAGAGGGGAAAGCATGAAAACCTGCTGTGGGTTTATGGTTCTTTGATTAAAGGAATCCTCACAGACACCAGTATTTCAGACTGATCCCCCACCACCACCCGCTGACTTGCCTTTTTTTGGGGGGGGAGGTGCCTCAGCAGTGTACCGTAGTAAGATTTGGTATGGGTGATAGGTATGCCTTTCTTGTGTAAAATGAGTAGGTACACTTTATTCTATAAAATGAGAGTATCTTGTGATGTTTCCATGCCACCGATAACTGTAAATGAGCAATTGAAGCATCCATGACCCAACGTGGACAAGACAACGAAGGGCTCAAACTATGTCCAGCAGGCAACTCAGAACAGCCAAAACGCTTGGCTGAAAGGGAGAGCAATCTGGAATAGGTGGCAGGAAATGACACCAATACTAGTTACAAATTTGGGGCCAGCTGCAGCGGCAGAGTGGGTCTTGGTGTGCTTCAAGGAGATGAGTGGCTATTACCATTAAGATGACTCTTTCCTTTCTTCTGGAGAGGAAGTGAGGGCATCGTGCTCTCGTATGAGATCTGGATATCATAAGAGGACATGAGTAGGTCCAAGTGGTGCAAGGGGTTGACTATATCTCACGCTGTGGTGTGCCAACCAAAATCTGCACAGCCATGCCTATTTCACCCCACTACCCCCTACCCCCTTACACACACACACACACACACACACACACACACACAGCAACACTAGCAGTGGCTCGTAGTTCTCCGTGGTTGTGGACCCAGTAACAGCTGCCTCCACCATAGCCCTGCAAATCAAGGAGCTCCGTCCACCAACTTGACAATGAAGACCATCTGCCGTGCCTGCCCACTGGCCTCCCCAGTAACTGCCTGGAGAGGCCAGGTAGCACAACCTGGAAATTGAGGGGCCTTAATGTCCTCTGAGGCTGACTGACAAATGAGAGTTCGCGAAAGGAAGGGAACTGTTATATGAGTTATTTTCCCTTCCTCCCCCTGAATGGACTGCTCCTAGACACAGCACTTTATATCACTGAAGACACCCTGTGAGACCAAGCTGACTGTTAGGGTTCCGTGGCAAGCTTGCCGTGTGCCCGTGGATATGCTCTTCTGACTCCCCTTCCCCTCACTAATAAATTATTAGTATGTACGCTTTGCCTCATGTTCTTTTTCTGGGGAACACAGGCTAAGACAGTGCTGTACAAACATTCTTCTGTATATCTATGATTAATTCTTTTTTTTTTTTTTTTTTTGCGGTACGCGGACCTCTCACTGCTGCGGCCTCTCCCGTTGTGGAGCACAGGCTCCGGACGCGCAGGCTCAGCGGCCATGGCTCACAGGCCAGCCGCTCCGCGGCATGTGGGATCTTCCCGGACCGGGGCACGAACTCGTGTCCCCTGCATCGGCAGGCGGACTCTCAACCACTGCGCTACCAGGGAAGCCCTATGATTAATTCTTTACACTAAATTCCTAGAAGTGTTGACGCTATTTAAAATAAGGCCATGGGAATTCCCTGGAGGTCCAGTGGTTAGGACTCAGCGCTTTCACTGCTGAGGGCGCGGGTTCGATCCCTGGTCGGGGAACTAAGATCCCATGCCAAAAATAAAATAAGGCCATTTTTTTCAGCTTGTAAATAATTGTATGTTTGCTATTCTGATTTTAAAGTAATATATGTTATCACAGACATTTTACAGAATAAGAAAATTAAAAGTTATATTAACTTTATTGGTGTATATACTCTCTCAGATTTTCTTAAGCATTATAATAGTTAAGAAACATTATTTCACTAGTTGATTCCAGAGTTTCTTATAAGGAAAAAAAAATGTATCAGCTTAGAATTAGATCATTGTTAAATGTGGGAGATGAGACCTAAAGGCATAATCTGGAAACAAACAGGAAAACAAAGATCCTTTTTTTCTTGTGTTTTAAAAATCAAAACTGGGACCATATTGACTGACAAACTTTTATAACATGCTTGTTTTTCTCACTTAATATTTTGTAATTTTTTTCCACATCATTAAATTTTATGTGATTATGGTTTTTAATGCCACATGATATAACATGGATCCATAATTTATTAACCAATTCTCAACTGTTGGCTATTTCTTTCTTTGCTTTTTCCTTTTAAAAATTGTTATGGGGCTTCCCTGGTGGCGCACTGGTTGAGAGTCCGCCTGCCGATGCAGGGGACACAGGTTCGTGCCCCGGTCCGGGAAGATCCCACATGCCGCGGAGCGGCTGGGCCCGTGAGCCATGGCCACTGAGCCTGCGCGTCCAGAGCCTGTGCTCCGCAACGGGAGAGGCCACAACAGTGAGAGAGGCCAGCGTACCGCAAAAAAAAAAAAAAAAGTTATGTGTTTTGGTGACATTCATATGGATATAATCTTTGTACTACTGGGTAATTATTTTCATAGAATAAATCCTTTATCTAAAGGAAAGGTTATACCAGTTTAAATTCTTAATAACTGTACACGAGGGCACTAGATTCTTTACACACTTACCAACCACAAGTACTATCTCTCGCTTTAATGTTTGTCATGCTGCTCTCTGCAAAAGTGTATCTGATTTACTTTGCATTTCTTTGGTTATTAGCAAGATCAAATACAATTTTGGATGTTCATGGCCATTACTGTTTCTTTTATGAATTGTCCACAATACGGGTCTGTCTTTTGTGATGTTTTCATCTCGATTTATCACTTGTCTTTGTTTACAGTATCACGTGTATTTTTCTACATAATTGGAGTCATTTTGAGAAAAAATATAGCAACACTTCATTTATTCACAGTCATTCCTTTTAGAGAATTTTCCAGTCAAATGAATATTAAATCTTTCAAGTCCCAACCTAAATGTCCCTTTCTCCACAAAGTCTTCCATGACTTCCTCTAATTTAGGTCTGAGTCACTCTTTCTTTCCTGTGTTTCGATATGTGCACTAACACTTCATTCAGACTTTCTTGTATTAAATATGTTTGCAAAGATATCTCGCTGTCGTAAGCTTTTAGAAAGCAGGAACGATATCTTATTCCTTTTAGTACAACTCAGGGCCCAATAAGGTATCCTGCACATGATATATATTCAATACTGGGGGTTGAATTGATTTGTTAACTCTATAAATACCAACCCTTTTACATTTTAAAACATTTTTCATAGAAGTAGTTTTGAATTCTATATTTGCACATTTTCTTCAGCAGAGCTTATTAAAAAACAATTTAGGGTTTTTGATAACTGACCCTTATATGAAGATGATTTACAGGACTTTACTCTATAAGGCACTGATGCCTCCAGAGGTCTATAGTGCTACAGCCTATAACTAAGTGCCCCTAGGTGCTTTTGGATTATGTATTCCTCTCTAAAGGCACCTCTCTGCTGAATTATGACTGTGTCCAGTATTCTCCAGACAAGCAAGACTGTTAGAATTAAATCTAAAATTGGACTTAAATACCCTTTAAATTTATATCTAGGTTGGTTCCCAGCTAGATTCCAGATCACGGAGGTTGCCATTGTATGTGAACTCTGTGGTCATTAATATTCACCGGAACATTTTTTTTGTGCCCTACTTCTCTGAGTCTTGTCATTACATAAATCAAATCATGTTACCTCAAACTGTACAGAATGAATACCTGCCCTAACAATGTTCTTTTATAATTCGTACAATGTCATATGCATTATAAAGATCTGCATACTATTCTAGCATGACATTGGACCTTTGCCATTGCCTTTTGAGAGACTCTTCTGAGTGTCAGAACAATTATTCAAAACTCGAAATGTGTTGACACAAGCGATGAGATTACTGGGTGTTCTTCCAATGCCCTTCCGGGCTTGCACCTTTGACTGTTTAATTTATATATTTTATTTATATTTGGCTGCGTTGGGTCTTCGTTGCGTGCGGGTTTTCTTCTAGTTGCGGCGAGCGGGGCCTGCTCTTCGTTGTAGTGCGCAGGCTTCTCATTGCAGTGGCTTCTCTTGTTGCGGAGCATGGGCTCTAGGCGCGCGGGCTTCCAGTAGTTGTGGCTCGCGGGCTCTAGAGCGCAGGCTCAGTAGCTGTGGCGCATGGGCTTAGTTGCTCCGGGGCATGTGGGATCTTCCTGGGCCGGGGCTCGAACCCGTGTTCCCTGCATTGGTAGGCGGATTCTTAATCACTGTGCCACCAGGGAAGACCCCTTTGACTGTTGACTAGGTTATTTGACATCTCTGTAGGAGCAGAGGTTAACTTGTAGATTTTTGTCTGGTTAGAGATACAAATAATTTCTGTCCAGTGGGAAAGATAATCCTAGAGGTTGTAGGTTGTGGCCCTGTGGGACATTAACTAGTTTTGTATCTAACCTAGTAATCTTATCATAACATTCCTTTTTAAATTTATTAATACTTAGCTGCTCCAATTCTCATTAGAACCCAGTCTTTTACCGTTTCCCTCATTAACTAATGAGTTGAAAAGAATCATTCACCACGCGTTTATTTTATATGTGAGAGATCGTGTTTTTAGCCTTTTGAAAATTATTCTTTGGCATAATGTTAAGACCCTCACTTTTACTTTAGCTTCCAAGTAGTTTGGGTTGTTTGGTAAACAAAAAAATATACTATTACTGACAGAAACCAGTTAGCTGGTATCCAATCCCAGCCAGCCTTTTTTTTTCCTTCTTCTTTCACTGTTGAGTGCTTTTTCTGCTGTAACCTAGGAAAGATGGACTAGAGAGCTGCACCAGGACCGTTCTTTTTGTTAATCCATCTGCCAACAACATTTATTAAGCCCCCTGTGTGAAGAGCATGGCCCTGTAGGACACAGTGAACATGCAGTCAAAGGGGGGATGTTACTGCATAGTTTCATGTTACTGTTTTCAACTAGAATCCTGCTCGGCCAAAGCATGAGGGAAGAAAATCCACCAGGATGGTGAGATGAGGCTAATACATTAACATTTTGCCAGATAAACAAAGTTCCATGTAGCATTAGCTAAGTTATCATTCAAAAATGGTCATTTTGTTGTTGGGTTTTTTTTGTTTGTTTGTTTTTTGCGATACGCGGGCCTCTCACCGCTGCGGCCTCTCCCCTTGCGGAGCACAGGCTCCGGACACGCAGGCTCAGCGGCCATGGCTCACGGGCCCAGCCGCTCCGCGGCATGTGGGATCCTCCCGGACCGGGGCACGAACCCGTGTTCCCTGCATCGGCAGGCGGACCCTCAACCACTGCGCCACCAGGGAAGCCCTGTTGTTGGTTTTTTTTAACTGAATGGATAGTAACATAGTAAGACTAACACGTTTGGACCTTAGACTCAGACCTCTGATATGAGAGAGTCGCAAGAAAATGTTTCTTTTAAGAAAAGCACTATGAGAACTATGGCTGACGGAGAATGTTTTCCTCCAGACAAATATCAATTCTATCATTTTATTCAGCTTAGATTGAGCTTCAATGCCCAGCTCAAATCCTGTGTGCTCTGTGACGCTTCAGAGATCATCCAGGACAGAGTTAACTTCTGCACACTTGTTTGTATCCCCCATTTGAGACTTATATACTGTCTTGACCATTATTTTTATGTGCATCTAGTTTTTCTCTCAGTCTAGACTATAAATTCCTGGGGAACACGTTTTGTTTCCTATACTTTTATGTCTTTCACAATGTTGGTTATATAGAGCCACTCAATAATCAGTAGCTGTTGGTTGGTTCATAGGAGAGTAGATTACTCTTGGCCAATGTTGGTAGAAAAAGTGCTATAGCCTGACTTTTTTTTTTTTAAGATAACCAAATTCATTGGCAAATGATACATTTATTTCTCTGAATGATCTTGAAGTAATGCATGCAGTCTGCTGTACAGCATTTTTTAACGATCCACAGCCATTACTGCTGTTTTCTTTATACTGCACTATGCTTAAAATTGGAGCTGTATTTATTTAGCAGAGAGCTTATGAAACTACTCTTGAATTTGCAATGTAGTATTTAAATTTGACTCATCTAATGAAGAGCAGGATGTGCACAGGGAGAACAAATCTAATTCCATATAATAACATGCATTTTACATTTGATTGAATGGAACATTTATTAAAGCCACATGCCTTGTTTCTCATGGCAGCTGGTTAGAATCTTAAAAGTCTAATACATTAGAGAATTAGAGTAGACCCTAACAGGATATGTGGATTATTTCCTATTTTAAGGATAGCCTGTCTCCCAGTCATGAAAATTAAGGTTTTGTAAAGAGTATATATCCTCCATAACACATATCTTAGTACTTTGCTCATAGGAGTTTATTAAAAATTCCTTAACTGAGTCATTAGGGTAAGCTGTGAGCTAACACATGGACAGCATAAGGGACCACTTTATCCTTTGTGATCGTGAGCCCTCTTCCAAGTCCAAGTACATTTTAGGGTGACTCTAATAAAAGTCCTAAATAAGGCAAGAATATTATGGCATAAAAGGATAAAACTCTTGGTGTTTTTCAACCAGTGATTCTCAAACTTTATATACAAATTGCCAGAGGATTTTGTTAAAATGCAGATTTTGATTCTGTGTGTCTGGGGTGAGGCCTGAGATTCTTTATGTCTAATAAGTTCCCAGGTGGTGCTACTGGTGTTAGTCTGGGATTGCACTGTGATAATCATTGCCTTAGAGAATCTGGGACTTTCAGACCCCTCAGTGCTGCTGCCCTAGAATCTACCCTCTTCCTGAAACTCTTTTATCTTTTTCTCTTCTTCATGTTCTAGCCCATAGGGCCATTATAACTTCCCCCTACCAGTGATCCCTGTTATTTCACCAACACGAAATAGGACTCAGCCCCCTTCCTTGTTTTTAAAAAAATTAATTTATTTATTTAGTTTTGGCTGCGTTGGGTCTTTATTGTGGTGCACGGGCTTCTCGTTGCGGTGGCTTCTCTTGTTGCAGAGCACAGACTCCAGGTGCGTGGGCTTCAGTAGTTGTGGCACACGGGCTTAGTTGCTCCGCGGCATGTGGGGTCTTCCCGGACCAGGGCTCGAATCCATGTCCCCTGCATTGGCAGGCGGATTCTTAACCACTGCGCCACCGGGGAAGCCCAGCCCCCTTCCTTTTCAATAATGAGCTATTTGTGATGGAAAAAATGGAGCAAGATTAGGAAGTGAAGTATGAGATGCTCCCCAGACATGAATTCACTGCATTTGAGATTATTCAGAAAAAACAGTTGGCTCTTTTACATCATAGACAAGGATTTACCTATAACCCAGAGTAGAATTTAATTGCAGTTACTGGGATGAAACATCAAGCTGAAATTTTGTCCAACAATATGGCTTTTTTCATATGGAAAATTGGAATCCTTGTAGGATAGTAACCAGAGGACTATTTATCTGCTGGTTTTCATTTGGAAAATAACTCCGACCATACTACAATAACATACAAATGGAAAGCCTCCTTGATGCCCTTTAAAATTCTGGCTCCAAATATAAATCTCAAATATGTTTTAATGTGAGATAGTGAAGAAAAACCAAAAGAGGGAAGGAACAGCACTAAACAGTCTTCAGCTAAATAAATACTTTCTTGCATGGATACAGGTTTAATTTTAAGCCTCCCTATGAGCTACCCGGTTACCTAAGACCTAGAAAACTTTGTGAGTAGTTTCCACTGTGATCCTTCTTTTGTTTTTACTAAGGAAAGAAATTGAAAGCTAAGAGTGCTCTTGCACTGACATAAGGAAACACCTGAATAAGAACTGGGACTCTCCTCTAGAAAACTCCCCTCACCTGGCCTCGTACTTCTTTGGTTTCCACTGGTACTCTAGAACTACTTGGGGGCATATTGCCATATTGAACAGAGTACCCAGAAGATATTAGTTAGTAAAATGAAATCCTTCTACTTTGCCATTTCCAAACACAGGACTTGAACCTGGCACAAAATAGACTTGATATGCATTTGCCACAGGTGGAGACACATCATACAAGTTCAAGATCTTTCTACTTGCAGGCCTGTACAGGCAGGACTGAGCATGACTGTGCCTGTGGCACTGGTACATGCTGCACTTCCTCCTCTAACCTCTTCCTCTCACCTCCTCCTGCTCGTGCAGCCACTCACATCCTTTCCCCCTTCAGATAGCCATCGTCCAAGCTAAAAGTAACCTAGTTGCGGCGAGCGGGGGCTGCTCTTCGTTGCGGTGCGCGGGCTTCTCATTGCGGTGGCACAGGCTCTAGGCGTGCAGGCTTCCGTAGTTGCGGCACGTGGGCTCAGTAGTTGTGGCTCACGGGCTCTAGAGCACAGGCTCAGTAGTTGCGGCGCACGGGCTTAGTTGCTCCGCGGCATGTGGGATCTTCCCGGACCAGGGATGGAAACCGCGTCCCCTGCATTGGCAGGCGGATTCTTAACCACTGCGCCACCAGGGAAGTCCTAACAATACCCTCTTTTAATAGTTGGCAGTCTTAGGTTCAGAAATTAAGTTATTTATCCAAGAACAGCAACTAATAAATTGAGTTAAAATCAAATATAAATTCATTTAAATCTAAGCCCTACCAGAAGAACTTGGCAGTCCACTTCTGATGGGATACAAACCCCAGGGCTAGACATTAGCACTTTTGCCCAACATGGTGCCTGTGTTAGCTCTCCGCAAGATGCTGGTCTGAGTTCTGTTAACTGAGACAGTTTTCAGGAGCACATACCCAAAGAGGTTACATTCACATTTCTGCTGGTGTCAGTGCAAGGTGGACACTGCTCTCGTGGGTGGCATCTCTCAGACTCACCTCACACCGTTTCTCAAGTAAGGGAGAGGCACATTTCATTTCCCCAGAGGTTTTTGAAGGAATTGATAAATTGAGTTTGTTGGAGAGCCGAGTTTCCCAAGTTCCAGCTTTGAATATTATGTTCACTCTCTCTCCTATTCTGGCCTCTGCAGTTTGAGCAAATGTATTTTTGAAAGGTATTAATCTAATTATCTGTCCATGTATATTGATCTATTTATCCATCTGTTTACTTCCTATACCCCTGTACTGAAAATAATAGTCTCATACACAGAATTATTTGGGTCACACTTAGGTTTTTGCATTTAACTTAGACCAATTTTAAAAGAGACATTTTTTAAAAGCGGCCATGATGTTTAGACTTTCAGAAATTTCCTCATTTAAAGAAACATTGGTGGGACTTCCCTGGTGGTGCAGTGGTTAGGAATCTGCCTGCCAGTGCAGGGGACACGGGTTCGGTCCCTGGTCCAGGAAGATCCCACATGCCGCAGAGCAACTAAGCCCGTGCACCACAACTACTGAGCCTGCACTCTAGAGCCCGTGAGCCACAACTACTGAGCCCGTGTGCCACAACTAGAGAAAGACTGCACGCAGCAACGAAGACCCAACACAGCCAAAAATAAATAAATAAAATAAATAAATTTATAAAAAAAAAGACTCCATGCTCCCAATGCAGGGGAGCTGGGTTCGATCCCTGGTCAGGGAACTAGATCCCACCTGCATGCTGCCACTAAGAGTTTATATGCCACAACTAAGGAGCCCATGTGCCACAACTAAGGAGCCCTGGAGCCACAACTAAGACCTGGTGCAACCAAATAAACAAATAAATAAATAAATATTTTTTAAAAAATGAAACATTGGTTAATTAATTTTAGGGACTTCTCTCGTGGTCCAGTGGTTACGAATCTGACTTCCAATGCAGGGGACGCGGGTTCAATCCCTGGTCAGGGAACTGAGATCCCACAGGCTGCGGGGCAACTAAGCCTGCATGGTGCAACTACTGAGCCCGCAACTAAGCCCATGCGCTGCAACTAGAGAGAAGCCCACTCGCCACAACTAAGATCCTGCCTGCCGCAACTAAGATCTGATGCAGCCAAATAAATATATAAATATTTTTAATTAAAAAAATTAATTTTAAAAAGAGAAGAGTAAAGGGAGATTTGATGCCTGGTCTCAAATGTTTGAAGAACTGTTTAACACAGGAAGGATTAGACAATTTGTTTGCTTTCAAAACTGTTATCAATTGCTGACATATTTCAGGTCAAAATGACCTTTTAACATAAGCTGTCCAGCGTCAAACCATTTGCCTGTGTAGGAAATCATAAATTGTCACCAAGCAGAGATGAAAGAACTATGAATCAAGGATATTTAGGTATGTCTTCATTGATTGAAAGGTTGACCTTACTGACATTAGAGGTCCCTTCTAAATCTTAAGGTACAATTTGAGAAAATGAAAACACTAACTTTAAAAGATACATGCACCCCTATGTTTATAACAGCACTATTTACAATAGTCAAAGATATGGAAACAACCTAAATGTCCATAGACAGATGAATGGATAAAGAAGATGTGGTACATAAATACAATGGAATATTACTCAGCCATAAAAAAGAATGAATAATGCCATATGCAGCAACATGGATGGACCTAGAGATTATCATACTAAGTGAAGTAAGCCACACAGAGAAGACAGATATCATGATATCACTTATATGTGGAATCTTAAAAAAAAATGATACAAATGAACTTATTTACAGAACAGAAACAGACTCACAGACTTAGAAAACAAACTTATGATTACCAAAGGAGAAAGGTGGGGAAGAGGGATAAATTAGGAGTTTGGGATTAACATATACACACTACTATATATAAAATAGATAATCAACAAGGACTTACTGTATAGCACAGGAAACTGTATTCAATATAGTGTAATAACCTAAATGAGTAAAGAACCTGAAAAAGAATAGATGTATGTATATATATATAACTGAATCACTTTGCTGCACACCTGAAACTAACACAACATTGTAAATCAACTATACTCCAATATAAAATAAGAATTAAAAGAGAGGAATAAAGGAGGGAAGGAGAAGGGAAGAAAATAGTGATTTAATTGCCAAACACTTGGTGAACAACTGGTTTAAAAGAATAAAAGTTATGTCATTACATTAAAATACCTCTTTATATGAAAAATATTCAGCTATATATAGAGAGATGAAAAGGTCAAAAAATTTAAATACCAAGTAAGAAACATAACAAACACCATTGTGTTGTAAAAAAAAAAATAATAATAAAAGATTCAATTTTATCCCAAATAGAACATGAGATTTAAAAATAAATCTAGGGGAGGGGCTTCCCTGGTGGCACAGTGGTTGAGAGTCTGCCTGCCGATGCAGGGGACACGGGTTCGTGCCCCAGTCTGGGAAGATCCCACATGCCGCGGAGTGGCTGGGCCCGTGAGCCATGGCCGCTGAGCCTGCGCGTCCGGAGCCTGTGCTCTGCAACAGGAGAGGCCACAACAGTGAGAGGCCTGCGTACCGCAAAAAATAAAAAATAAATAAATCTAAGGGAGTTCCCTGGTGGTCCAGTGATTAGAACTCAGTGCTTTCACTGCCAGGGCCCATGTTCAAACCCTGGTCAAGGAACTAAGATCCCCACAAGCCTTGCAGCATGGCCAAAAAATAAATAAATAAAAGATTTAAAAAAATAAAAATAAATCTAATCCATGGAGATGATTTCTGGAATAATGATATGAGGAGCCTTTCTTAGTGAAACCACTCTAACAGGTAAAAATTACTTTTAAGAAACCAACTATTTTAAAGTCTCCGGAAATGTGTTAAGGGCATACAGCAAATGAAGAAACATTGATCCAAGAAAATCTAAATCTTTCTAAGAGAGCAGGGAGAGTCTTTAGCACTTGAGGTACCACCTACTTCCTTCCCCCTCCTCCCTGGCCCAGCTCAGTGTGATGAAGCTCTACTCTGGGCAGATCCAGAAAAAAGCATAAGGCTTCCTCTCCCACCTCCCAGCTATCAGCTACGGTATCTTTCTGTGAAGGACAAGGCACCAGCATTTCTCATTTTCTCCCAAATACATGTCGAAGAAGCTTAATTCTTGGCAAAAGTGGCTGAGAGATCTGGGTCTTTCTTCTCTACCTAGTACCCACTCATAGGGTGAAAACTCTACCCCCAGGCACAATACACCAAGAACACTGGGACTCCAACAGTCCTCACCCCAGCTCAAATAAAGTGCAGATGATTTATGCCAGGAGAGAAAAGCCAGGAAGACCAGAGACTACTGCCCCACCCAGTACCCTGCTTATAGATCATGCCTGTCACTCCAAGAGAAGCTGGCACTGTCACTCTGAGAAAAGCTCCAGAGTAGTGGTACAGAGGCAAGGTATAAGAATAGAGATCTCCAGGGAGTTCCCTGGCGGTCCAGTGCTTAGGACTCCATGCTTTCGCTGCCAAGGGTGCAGGTCAATCCCTGGTCAGGGAGCTAGTTCCTACAAGCCACATGGCATGGCCAAAAGTTAAAAAAAAAAAAAGAATGGAGAGCTCCAAAGCGATCTGACCTTATTTGGAATAGAATGTGAGGAAGTTCAAGCCTAAGAGTGCTCCCCAAAATAAAGGAAAGTTTGGTGGTAAGCACTGAAGAGGAGGCTGGCAGATTCAGTAGAGCAAAAAGTTAAATTATAAACCAGCTGCAAGTTTACCAAAAAGAACCAAAGAATGAGACTGCTAAGAAGAGCCTACTGGGATAAGAGCGAAACCCAAAGACTGGCCTTAAAGACTACTTCTGCAGTGACCTGAATTTAGTTGGATCGGAATGTGGCAAAATGTATGCTCCAGGGCATTGCTAAAGACAGCAGAGCAATTTGCCTGCAGTTATTGAAGACTAACAGCTGGGTGTGATACCAAAAGTGACAGACAACTTAAAAAAGATCAGAAAAAGAGGTGACTATGTATGCCTAAGGCTGTACCCCCTGATGAGCAACTTCAGAGGGTGCACATAGCCAAGGAAAAGAGATTTTAGTAAAATAGCCCTGCCAAGTTATTGAGAAAAATAAGCAAAACACAACAGTCCTTTTGGGGTGAGGGAGGGGGGATTAACACTGGAGTTACTACAGTATATTATCTAAAATGTCAAATTTTTAAAAAATTACCAGTTATGCAAAGAAACAGGAAAGTGTGACCATACACATGGAAAAAAAAAATCAGGCAACAGAAATTGCCTGTGAGAGGGGCCAAATATTGGATTTAGCAGGCAAAAATCAAATCAACTATTTGAAGAAAAGTATGATCACACTGTCTAATCAAATGGAGAATATCAATAAGGAAATAGAAATCATAAAAAAAAAATCCCAAACACTTCTACCAAACATTTAAATAATTAATACCATTCCTCACACTCTTCCAAAAAACAGAAGAGGGGGGAACACTTCCATACTCATTTTATGAGGCCAGCTTTACCCTCATATACAAAAACTAGGCAAGGACACTGCAGGAAAAGGAAATTACAGGCAAATATTCATGATGAACATAGATGAAAAATCCTCAACAAAAATTAGAAAACTGAATTCAACAATGCATTAAAAGGATCATACACCATGATCCAGTGGGATTTATTCCAGGGGTGCAAGGATGGTTCAACATCCTCAAGTAAATCAATGTGATACACCACATTAATAAAATGGAGGATAGGAACTTCCCTGGCAGTCCAGCGGTTGAGACTTTGCCTTCCAATGCAGGGGGTGTGGGTTCGATCCCTGGTCAAGGAGCTACGATCCCACATGTCTCGTGGCCAAAAACCAAAACATAAAGCAAAAGCAATATTGTAACAAATTGAATAAAGAGTTTAAAAATGGTCCACATCAAAACAAATCTTTAAAAATAAATAAATAAATAAAATGAAGGATAAAAATCATATGATCATCTCAACAGATGCAGAAAAAGCATTTGGCAAAATTCAAAATCCAATTCATGATAAAAACTCTCAACAAGGATTTCCATGGTGGCACAGTGGTTAAGAATCCACCTGCCAATGCAGGGGACACGGGTTCAAGCCCTGGTCCGGAAAGGTCCCACATGCTGCAGAGCAACTAAGCCTGTGTGCCACAACTACTGAGCCTGCGCTCTAGAGCCCGCGCACCACAACTACTGAAGCCCATGCGCCTAAAGCCTGTGCTCCACAACAAAAGAAGCCACTGCAATGAGAAGCCTGCACACCGCAACGAAGAGTAGCCCCCGCTTGCCGCAGCTAGAGAAAGCCCATGCGCAGCAAAGAAGACCCAATGCAGCCAAAAATAAATAAATTAATTAATTTAAAAAAAAAACTCTCAACAAAGTGGGTATAGAGGGACCATTACTCAGTGTAATAAAGAACATATATGACAAGCCCACAGCTAACATCAAATTGAATGGTGAAAAGCTTTCAGGAATAAGAAGATACCCACTCTTGGCACTTTTATTTGACATAGTGCTAGAAGTCCTAGCCAGAGCAACTGGTCAAGAAAAGGAAATAAAAAGCAATCCGTATCAGAAAGGAAGAAGTAAAACTGTCACTATTTGCAAATGACATGATATTATATATAGAAAACCCTAAAGATTCCACTAAAAAAACCTGTTAGAACTAGTAAATTCAGTAAAGTTGCAGGATACAAAATCAAGATACAAAAATCTTCTATACACTGACAACAAACTATCAGAAAGAGAAAGTAAGAAAATAATCCCATTTAAAATTGCATCAGGGCTTCCCTGGTGGCACAGTGGTTGAGAATCTGCCTGTCAATGCAGGGGATACGGGTTTGAGCCCTGGTCTGGGAAGATCCCACTTGCCGCAGAGCAACTAGGTCCGTGAGCCACAACTACTGAGCCTGCGCGTCTGGAGCCTGTGCTCCACAGCAAGAGAGGCTGCAATAGTGAGAGTCCCGCACACCGCAATGAAGAGTGGCCCCCGCTTGCCACAACTAGAGAAAGCCCTCACACAGAAACAAAGACCCAACACAGCCAAAAATAAATAAATAAATTAATTAATTTAAAAAAATAAAATAAAATTGCAGCAAAAAGAATAAAATATATAGGCATAAATTTAACCAAGGAGGTGAAAGACCTGTACACCAAAAACATACTACACAAAGCAATCTACAGATTCAATGCAATCCCAATTTAAATTCCAATGGCATTTTTCACAGAAATAGAACAATCCTTAAAATTGTATGGAACCACAAAAGACCCCAAATAGCCCCAAATAGAAAGAAGAACAACACTGGAGGCATCATGCTCTCTGATTTGAAACTGTATTACAAATCTATAGTAATCAAAACAGTATGGTTAGCATAAAAACAGACACATAGAACAAGGGAACAGAATAGAGAGCCCAGAAATAAGCCCACACATGTATGGTCAATCAACTTACAACAAAGAAGTCAAGAATGTACAATGGGTAAGGGACAGTCGCTTCAATAAATGGTGTTGGGAAAACTGACCAGCTACATGCAAAAGAATGAAACTGGACCAGTATCTTACACCATATACAAAAATTACCATACACAAAAATTAACTCAAAATAGATTAAGGATCTGAATGTAAGACCTGAGACCATAGAATTCCTAGAAGAAAGCATAAGCAGTCAGCTCCTTGACATCAGTCTTGGTGATGATTTTTTTAATCTGACACCAAAAGCAAAGGCAATAAAAGCAAAAATAAACAAGTGGGACTACCTCAAACTAAAGAGCTTCTGCACAGGAAAGGAAACCTTCAACAAAATGAAAAGGCAGGCTGCTGAATGGGAGAAAATATTTGCAAGTCATATATCTGATAAGGTGTTAATATCCAAAATGTATAAAGAATTCATACAACTCAATAGCAAAAAACAAACAAAAGCTCCAAACAATCTGATTAAAAAATGGACAGAAGGCCTAAGTAGACATTTTTCCAAAGATGGCCATACAGGTGGCCAACAGGTACATGAAAAGGTGCTCAACATCCAACATCACTAATCATCAGGGAAATGCAAATCAAAACTAAAATAAAATATCACCTCACACCTGTTAGAATGGCTATCATCAAAAAGACAAGAAATAACAGGTACTGGGGGAATCCTTATACACTGTTGGTGGGAACGTAAATTGGTGCAGCCACTATGGAAAACAGTATGGAAGTTCCTCAAAAAACTGAAACTAGAACTACCATATGACCCAGCAATTCCACTTTTAGTATTTATCGAAAGAAACTGAAAACACTAACTCAAAAAGATACATGCACCCTCATGTTCATTGCAACGTTATTTTTAAAAGCCAAGATATGGAAACATCTAAGTTCCCACTGATGGATGAATGGATAAAGAACATGTGATGTAAATATTATTCAGTCATTAAAAAATAATGAAATCTTGCTATTTGTGACAACACGGATGGAGTCTGAGGGCATTAAGCTAAATGAAGTAAGTCAAACAGAGAAAGACAAATGTTTTATGATCTCACTTATATGTGGAATCTAAACAAAACACACACACACAAACAAGCTCAAAGAAACAGAGAACCGATGGGTGGTTGCCAGAAATGGCAATGGGGGCCGGACAGAATAGGTAATGGGGGTTGAAAGGCATAGACCCAGGTACCAAATAAATAAGTCACAGGAGGCAATGTGCTGTGTAGGGACTGTAGTTGATAATACTGCATTAGAGATTGGAAAATCGCTAAGAGAGTAAAGCTCAAATTCTCATCACAGAAAAATTTTTTTTAGCTGTTTATGTTGACAGATATTAACTAGACTTACTGTGGTGATCATCTCACAGTATATACAAATATCAAACCGTTATGTTGTATACCTGAAACTAATGTCATATGTCACTTATACCGCAATAAAAACAAAAGTATAACTATCCAAACATGACAGAAATTTACTTATCATTCATTTAAGTCCAAAATTGGCGTTGTTTAAAGGAAAAAGAAGAAAAACTGAGAAGCTTCGAGGTAATGAAAAATAAACCAATCAAAAGGGAGACCAGAGGGACTTCCCCAGCGGTCCAATGGTTAGGACTCTGCGCTTCCACTGCCAAGGGCCCAGGTTCGATCCCTGGTTGGGGAACTAAGATCCCACAAACTGTGCGGTGCGGCCAAAAAAAAAAAGAAAAGGCCTTCCAACTGCAGTTTGTACAACGAACAGCCCTGTCACGACTCCTTGACTTCCTGAGGCCCAGCTGTTCCATGTTTCCTTGGTTCTGAGGCACACGTAACCTTACCCAAAAAATCTTCCTAACCACATGAGGCCTACCCAAATACCTACAGAAATACAACATAATAGCTTATTCAGTCTCCGCCCAAGAAACCATTACCCTGTGTAAAAACATTGCCTGTCAACAGTTTACTTTGATGCAGAGCAAAGAACGGGACACTGGTTTGATTCTTCACAAATCTTAGCTTGGCCACCAAGCAATATTACCTTCCAACTCCACCATCCTGAGAAATTTCGTACTTTCCCACCATGTCAAACCTTTGGAATTAATACTGCAAATCAACAAACGAATTTTTAGAATTAGACATATAGAATGATGAGATATAATTGAGAAGCCAGTACTTCACCTTTTTGGTCAAATGAATTCTGACAGGGTGCCAAGATAATTCAATGGAGAAAGAATAGTCTTTCAACATATGGTGGACAACATATGGACAACTGGACTGCCACCGGCAAGAGAATGAAAGTAGACTCCTTCCTCACACCATATACAGAAATTAACTTTAAGGATCATAAACCTAATTCTAAGAGTTAAAGCCGTAAGACGCAAAAGAAAACAAACCTGCAACTACCTTCATGACCTTGGATTAGGCAATAATTTTTAGGTACGACACCAAAAGCACAAGTAACAAAAGAAAAACATAAATTGGACTTCATCAAAAGTAAGACTTTTTATGCTTTAACAGACACCATCAAGAAAATGTAAGGACAACCCACCAAATGGGAGAAATATTTGCAAATTCTGTATCTGAAGGACTTGTATCCAGACTGTATAAAAAATTCTTATAACTCAATAATTTAAAAAACATGAATAACCCAATTTAAAAATGGGCAGCTCTTTCCCAGCTGGAACCATGGAGGGTGCAGAAGAGAAGAAAAAGAAGGTTCCTGCTGTGCCAGAAACCCTTAAGAAAGAGCAAAAGAATTTTGCAGAGCTTAAGATCAAGTGCCTGAGAAAGAAGTTTGCCCAAAAGATGCTTCGAAAGGCAAGGAGGAAGCTTATCTATGAAGAAGCTAATCACTATTACAAGGAATACAGGCGGATGTACAGAACAGAAATCCGAATGGCTAGGATGGCAAGAAAAGCCGGCAACTTCTATGTACCTGCAGAACCCAAGTTGGCATTTGTCATCAGGATCAGAGGTGTCAGTGTTGTGAGCCCAAACGTTCGAAAAGTGTTGCAGCTTCTTAGCCTCCATCAGATCTTCAGTGGCACCTTTGTGAAGCTCAATGGCATCTTTATGAATTCTCAGAATGTTAATGAACATGCTGACAATTGTGGAGCTGTACATCGCGGGGGGGCACCCAAACCTGAAGTCAGTAAGTGAGCTGACCTACAAGCGTGGTTATGGCAAACTCAACAGAAGCGAAGTGCCCTGATAGGTGATGCCTTGGTGGCTCCGTCTCTCGGCAAGTGTGGTACCATCTGCAGGAAGGATCTGATTCATGAGATCTATACCATTGGAAAACATTTCAAAGAAGCAGACAACTTGCTGTGGTCCTTTAAATTGTCTTCTCCACGAAGCAGAATGAAGAAAAAGACCGCCCATTTGGTGGAAGGTGGAGATGCTGGCAACAGGGAAGACCAGATCAACAGGCTTATTAGAAGGATGAACTAAAGTATCTGCCAGGATTATTTCTGTAATCTGGTCAGTTAATAAACAGTGACTGCTTTCAAATTGGAAAATAAAAATAAATTAAAATGGGCAAAGGATCTGAATAGACCTTTCTCCAAAAAATGGCTAATAACCTCATGAAAACGTGCTCAGTGTCATTATCCGTCAGGGAAACACCAGTCAAACCGCAGTGAGATGGCACGTCACATCCTGTCAAAAAGTAGATAATCACAGGGGCTTCCCTGGTGGCGCAGTGGTTGAGAGTCCGCCTGCCGACGCAGGGGACGCGGGTTCGTGCCCCGGTCCGGGAGGATCCCACATGCTGCGGAGTGGCTGGGCCCCTGAGCCATGGCCGCTGAGCCTGCGCGTCCGGAGCCTGTGCTCCGCAGTGGGAGAGGCCACACGGTGAGAGGCCCGTGTACCGCAAAAAAAAAAAAAAAAAAAAAAAGTAGATAATCACAACTGTAGTGGAGAAAATGGAACCCACATACATTGCAGGTGGCAATGTAGAATGTTGCGTCTGCTGTGGGAAACACTCTGGCAGTTCTTCAAAAGGTTAAATGTAGAGTTACCATAGGATGCAGCAATTCTAATCCTAAGAATATACCTGAGAGAAATAAAAACATACGTCCACACAAAAACCCGTACACAGATGTTTATGGCAGCATTATTCATAATAGCCAAAAAATGGAAACAACCCAAATGTCCATCAGCTGATGAATGGATAAATAAAATGTGGTATATCCACGTAATGTAATATTATTTGACAATGAAAAGGAATGAACTTTTCCTATATAGCACTGATACATACTGTAAACTGGAGGAACCTTGAGAACATTATGTTAAGTGAAAAGAGCCAGTCACAAAAGGCCACATATTGTATAATTTCACTTACATGAAATATCCAGAATGGGCAAATCTAGAAAGATAAGAAAGAGACTAGTGATTGACCGGGGAATTTCCTGGCGGTCCAGTGGTCAGGACTCTGCGCTTTCACTGCCAGGGCCCGGGTTTCATCCCTGGTTGGGGAACTAAGATCCCGCAAACCACGCGGCGTGGCCAAACAACAACAACAAAAATGATTAGTGATTGACCAGGGGTGGGAGGTGGGGGGAACATGGAAAGTGACTACTAGTGGGTGTGAAATTTCCTTTTTGGGTTGATGAAAATGAAAAATTGATTGTGATGACGGTTGCACAACCCTGTGAATACACTAAAGCCCATTGAATTGTATACTTTAAATGAGTGAATGATATTTCTATAAAGCTGTTAAAAAAGAAAATAAAGGTATACCGGGTGAGAATGTTTAAACAGTGGAAAGATATTACTTAATTTTTAAACGGTATCCCGCTTTACTCAAATGTGAAGGATGAGTGTTTTGCCAGGATTTCCGTTTTTTGGTGTTGAAGTTGCCTTTACTAGGATGGAGTCAGATCCTCTTTGTGTTCATCTGAGAGCACTCAGGGCTTGGTCCCAAGTTCTCTGCTTTGTTACTTTAGTGTGATTCTTTTTTTTTTTTTTTAACATCTTTATTGCAGTATAATTGCTTTACAATGGTGTGTTAGTTTCTGTTTTATAACAAAGTGAATCAGTTATACATATACATATGTTCCCATATCTCTTCCCTCTTGCGTCTCCCTCCCTCCCACCCTCCCTATCCCACCCCTCTAGGTGGTCACAAAGCACCGAGCTGATCTCCCTGTGCTATGCAGCTGCTTCCCACTAGCTACCTATTTTACGTTTGGTAGTGTATATATGTCCATGCCTCTCTCTCGCTTTGTCACAGCTTACCCTTCCCCCTCCCCATATCCTCAAGTCCATTCTCTAGTAGGTCTGTGTCTTTATTCCCGTCTTACCCCTAGGTTCTTCATGACCTTTTTTTTTTTTTCCTTAGGAGAACAGTATGGAGGTTCCTTAAAAAACTAAAAATAGAACTACCATACGACCCAGCAATCCCATTACTGGGCATATACCCTGAGAAAACCATAATTCAAAAAGATTCATGTACCAAAATGTTCATTGCAGCTCTATTTACAATAGCCAGGACATGGAAGCAACCTAAGTGTCCATCATTGGATGAATGGATAAAGAAGATGTGGCACATATATACAATGGAATATTACTCAGCCATAAAAAGAAACAAAATTGAGATATTTGTAATGAGGTGGATGGACCTAGAGTCTGTCATACAGAGTGAAGTAAGTCAGAAAGACAAAAAAAATACCGTACGCTAACACATATATATGGAATCTAGTGCAATTCTTCTAATCCTTTGTTTCCCATTAATTCCTGAGTCTACTGCTATGACTTAACCTCATACACTGGGTTGGATGTTTTTAAGTCTAGAGTCCTATTCACTGTGAGACGAAACCATGGCTTTAAGGAAGATTTTGGGATTCTTAGAATGACAAGAGTTCAAATAAGGACAATGGAATCAAAGCAGAGTAACAAGTAGCCAGCAAGTCCTGCTCTACTAGGTGAAGTACTCCTAAGAAGGGGGCAATTTAAATACCAGCTGGATTTCAGAGTTGTCCACTTCAAACTGAGATTTCCAGAGCTCCTGAAGCACGAGGACTTCCCTTAAAGTTAGGTAGAAATAGAATGTGAAAGTTTAAGATCAAGACCTTTTAGGATCTAGATTTTTATTTGAGTTCTTCCTTGTTAATTGCACAAAACTTCAACATAATCAAATATATCGAGTTTGAATGATGTTCTAGTTACTAAAATGGGATTTTTAGTTACTAAAGAGTAAAACTGTCCTGCAATTTTGAGGTAGCAAAGTCTGTAACACCTGATACATCTGTTGATGTCTTTGTCAACACCTTCTCATACCCAGATTTCCAGGTAGATCAACAATTTCTGGATTACAGAAATTTACATAATTGAAAAGAAAAGACAAAGTAGAGGGGAGAAATCAAAAGCGTCCAGCTGAGATAAAAGATAAATAGGGAATGGAAAACAAAGGAAATAAAGAATAAAGAGACAAGTTTAGGGAAAAAATAGCAGAAGAATGCAAAGGATAAGCAGTGGAGTAGAAACTGAGAGAATCAGATTCTAGGACCAGCTCTGCTATTAGTAAATTGTGTTGTCTTGGGCAAATCACTCTCCTTCCCTTCTTCCAGCTTTACTGGCCCATATAATTAGATACTTGTCTTCCTTTGGGTCAAATGACTAAGTATGAGTTCTAAGCATAAAACAATGAGATTTGTTTTCCTTTGCAGTTTATAAAACCAGTCTCCTTACTCTATAATTGGGCTATTTTATGAAAACACTCTGAAAAAAAAATAATACTTAAAAAAAAGTAAATTTGCCAGTCACTGACAGGTTCTATTCTCGTGATGGCTTCCTGAGCCCAGTCACTGAAATTTATCTTTCACTTTCAGGTTCCTGCATGACCTCATGCTGATTCAGCAACACATAGCAATGGTAAGAATTCCCTCCTGCCAGTCTCCTAAACGAGAAGAGTTTTGATAACCAGTAACCTTAGAGACATAACTGTAATGTATAATCCAGGTCATTTCCCCTGGGCTCTTTCTGTGCCCTTCTGCAGCACTTCATCTTTAAAAAAAAAAAAAAAAAAGGCCCTTTAGGAACTTTTTTTTAAAATAAATTTATTTATTTATTTATTTTTATTTTTGGCTGCGTTGGGTGTTTGTTGCTGTGCGCAGCCTTTTCTCTGGTTGTGGTGAGCAGGGGCTACTCTTCCTTGCGGTGCGTGGGCTTCTCATTGGGTGGCTTCTCTTGTTGCAGAGCACAGGCTGTAGGCACGCGGGCTTCAGTAGTTGTGGCAGTCAGGCTCAGTAGTTGTGGCTCGCAGGCTCAGTAGCTGTGGCGCACAGGCTTAGTTGCTCCGCGGCATGTGGAATCTTCCCAGACCAGGGCTTGAACCTGTGTCCCTTGCATTGGCAGGTGGATTCTTAACCACTGCGCCACCAGGGAAGCCCCCCCTCTAGGAACTTTAAAGATTTCTTTATAATGTGGTTATGGCATTTGAAATCATCTCAAATGTAAATTGAACAGCAATACAGTACTACTTTGGGAAAATCTGAATCTTAGACTATTTTAATAGAAATGCAGTTAATTATTACTTTCATATATGCACGGAGACTTCAACGAGTTGTTGATGTCTGACTTTCTTTAATAAATGGATCACTTGTAATGAACCTGATTTTAAAGCAAATGAATACTCAAGTGCTTTAAAAAGTTGTTCTAGGTTATATTTGAGGTAAATAACAAGTTAAGAGCACATAGTGGGACTTCCCTATGAAAAGAAGACTGTCTTTTGGGGTCAAAAGCGAACCATGAGAGTGTCTCACAGTGTAGTTTCCCAGTAGCGCTGGCAGGGTGGGGTGCATTTGGAGCGTTCAGTAAGTCCCAGTGTATAGCCTGCATCTCCTCGTACGTGTGTACTCACCAGAAGGCAGTCTCTCCCTGCCGGGCCTTTCCCTAATGGATTTCCATTTCTATCCATCGGGGACTTAGATGCCGCCTAGCAATTAGTCCTAATCAGGCAGCAGGAGTTTCCTAAGGGGACTGCCAGCTAGCCTAATTGCTGGCAGCTGTGGGGCTGCTCAGCGCGCAGCTGCGGGGCACGGGCTGTTAACCCCCAGTGTCCCGGGCTCCACAAAGATGCTGGACCTAGCAGAATTCCTGCTGTGTGTGGCATGTGTTGGGACCAATGGCTTATCTTTATTTTGGAAAACTGTGCTGAGAAGCTTGGAGTACTTTATCTCCAAAGATACTTTAGGATAAGGAGTGAACTATACAACCCTGCTCTATAGCAGAAATTCATAGAGGAACTGAAACAGGATTAAAAAAAAAAAGCTCTATCATGGAAATTCTCAAAAATTCACGGAAGTGGAATAGTATAATAAGCCCATACATCCATCAAACAATTCTCTACATACTGCCATTCTTTTTAATCTATTCCCCACCTCCGTTTGTTTTGGGTTTTTTTTCTTTTTTACCGGAGTATTTTAAAGCAACTCTCAGACTTCATTTCACTTATAAGTGCTTTAGTGTATGATTCTAATATAAATATATATATTTAAGTGTAATCACAAAACTATTACTATCCTCAACAAAATAGCTCATAATTCCTTAATATCACCCAGTATCTAGGCAGGCTCCTATTTCCACAGCGCGTCAAAACTGCGTTTGGGTTTGTGTGAATCAAGGATCTAGTCGAGGTAGTTGTGACTGAGGCGACCATTTGCTGGAGAGAGTTTCATGCTCTACGTTTGGCAGATTGTACCCTCAAGGTGTTCTTTTATGTGTTCCCCCTATTTTCTGTAAATCCACAGGAAAATCTAGAAGCTTCATGAGAATTAGGTTTGGGTTTTTTTCCAAGAATATTTTATAAGTGGTGCTGTGAACTTTCTTTTGCTTCTTACTCAGGAGGCACAAATGTCTAACTGTCCAGTTTCAGTGATGTTAAAATTGATCAGTGAGTTCAAATGTTGTCAATCTGATGCATCCGTTACAAAGTTCCCCCATTAACTTTACCTGATAGTTTTAGCAGACATTTATAATCATTGCCTCGAATGATTGTTTCATAAGGGGTTACTAAGTGGTAGCATTCTAATGTTTTCATTCCTTTGGCATGTATTAGCCATGATCCTTGTAGAAAAGAATTTCCCCCTCGTGTTTGTAAAGGCAAGATAAATACTTGATTCCCTTCCCTTTTTTTTTTTTTTTTAATATTTATTTATTCGGCTGTGCCAGGTCTTAGTCGCAGAGTGCGGGATCTCCATTGTCGTGAGTGGGATCTTTAGTTGTGGCATGCGGGCTCTTAGTTGCAGCACTCGGGATCTAGTTCCCTGATCAGGAATCGAACCGAGGCTCCCTGCATTGCGAGCGTGGAGTCTTAACTGCTGGACCACCAGGGAAGTCCCTGACTCCTTTCCTTTATATCACATTGATTCCCGAAGCCACCTCATAATGTAACCATGAAAAAAAATTTTTGAATATTATTATGAACTCATGGATTTTTATATGTATGATGTGTTTCAATCCAATGTAGTCCTAGCTTTTTTAATGTTAAAATTATCCCAGATTTAGTCAGTGGTGCTTTTCAAATTTATTCTGTAACCTTCTGACTTGTCTTTATTAGTCTTTGAAATTTTTCTGCCCTATGCCTGGAATAACAGTTTTCCAAGGAGCCCTGGTTTCTCTTAGTAAACTGGGCATGATGGGTGTTCCTTGCTAATGGATTCTCGTTGCTTGTAGTCCAACGCACTATGTTTAACACAACAGAATGAACCTGTATTAAATTCAGGTTTGTATTAGTCTCCTGCAGATGTTTATACATCTGTACTCATCTTAAACTTCCTCCTTCCTGCCCCCAAGGAACACGTGTCTAAAATAAGCTTTTGGTATCTCTAGTTCCAGGACAAACTGTCAATCCCCTCCTCACTCGGCTCCTTCTTCATCTAACTCCCCTATCAGTGAATCAGAGATGGCCACCATTGCTTCCCTGTCCCCTATCTTCTCTCCCAAACTAGACTGAAAGCTTTCTGAAAGCAAGAATGTTTTCTACTCATTTTGGAATCTTCCATAATGCTGAGCACAGAGTAGGTTTTCAGTAAACTTTTGCACTGAACTGTGAATTGTCACAGGTCCCAATCTGTGCCGCTAATTCCGTGGCAACATTCTTTTCTCTGCTCTACATCAGTCTCTCATCCAGGGACCTTTTTTTTTTTTTCCTCCAACACGAAAGAAGCATCATTCCACAGCCATTTTATAAAGATGGAATAAAATAAAACTCTGTAATTGATTCTGTTCCAAAGAAGCCATGCATTAAGGAAGAAAAACCGTGCCTTGAGGAGCTGTCGGCTTCATTACCTGCTCGGCAGCAAGCCACTTGGGAGGGCCGTCAGACTTTGCGGGAAGGTGCCAGTTAATGACCTCCACCCGCCCTGAAGCACACTCCAGCCCCACACCTCCACGGTGCTGACAGAAGCCACTGGGGGAAATCTTTGCTCAGTTCCTTGATATTTCAGAAACGGCATACCATTAACGATTTCTCATGTTTTCTAACTCCATATTTAAGGAAGATTATTTCATGGAGCCAAATAAGATGACCCCAAGATAAACCATCTGTATACCCAGATAGTCACTGGACACTAACTATGGATTTGCTGTGTGGGTCTTAGCAGTGGGGTGACCTCAGGAAGAGCAGGTAAAAATAGTACCCACTCCTCCTCCACCCCAGAGAGGCTTGGACCCCCTAGATAGGAGCTCCAGAATTAACCCCCATTGCTATTTCTTCATTGAGTTTCTAATCACATGCTTCATCCATTGTACTGTGAATTTTTTTTCTAGCTTAATTAGTAGGTGGAGTCTTTATGTAATGTGGATATTGTATGCTAAGGACAGACAACCCAATTAGCTTAAGAAAAGAGGGAATTCATGGAGTCTCACAGTTGGGAGTCCAGGAGTAGCTCTAAACTGTGGCACAAGTGCATCCAGGGACCCAAGCAATTACGTCGAAACTTGTCAGCATTTACCTTTCACTTCTTATTTCTGTTTGTCTTGGTTTGCTCCTTCTGGAGTTAGGTTTTCCTTATGTAGCCAAAAACATTGATGGCAACAGGAAACTTCAAAACCCACAGCTGAGGTATGTTTTTCTGTAGCTCCAAAGCTTAAAAGACTCTAATTAGCTGACTTGATTCAAATGTCTGAGGAATGATGGGACCAAAGAATGGGGGTCCTGAACAACTCAACCTATTACATATATCAACCCTTTCAGTATATATGTGACCTTTCTAAGCCTCAGTTTTCCCACCTGTACAATGGAATCATCATAATCATAATCATACCCATCGATTGTAATTAGATAATTCATGTAAAATGCTTAGCATACTTCCTGGCATATAACAACCCCTGTATTAATGTTGGCTCTTATTATTTTTTTAATCATTATATGCTTTTCCTAGATGGTCATCTTTTATTTATTTATTTATTTAAAAATATTTATTTATGTGGCTGCATTGGGTCTTCGTTGCAGCGCACGGGCGGGCTCTAGAGCACGCAGGCTTAGTTGCCCCGCGGCATGTGGGATCTTAGTTCCCCGACCAGGGATCGAACCCGCGTGCACTGCATTGGAAGGCAGAGTCTTAACCACTGGACCACCGCGGAAGCCCCTAGATAGTCATCTTTTAATGTTATTTATGGTATCTCCCACTGAACGGAAGCTTAAATTCTTTTCTGTCCAAATCTAAAAATCTTTTCTTTATGGTTTGTGGGTGGTGTCATGCAGGAGCTAGCCTTCCCTGTACCCCCAAATTACAAAAATATCCTCCTGAACTTTCTTCTGGTATTTTTGTAATTTTCTTTTTAATGTTTAAATCTTTACTTCATGAACCTAATATAATGTTATATGTCACTTATACCTCAATTTTTTAAAAAGAGGAGGGAGGGACTTCCCTAGTGGTCCAGTGGCTAAGACTCTGAGCTCCCAATGCAGGGGGTCTGGGTTCAATCCCTGGTCAGGGAACTAGATGCCCCATGCCACAGCTAAGAGTTTGCATGCCGCTACTAAAAAGATTCTGTATGCTGCAACTAAAGATCCCGTGTGCCACGGCTAAGACCCAGCGCAGCCAAATAAGTAAATAAATATAAATTTAAAAAAATAAAAATAAAAAGAGGAGGGAAAAAAATTCTTCTTTTCACCACTAATTTGAAATTTCATCTTTATCTGGTGCTAAGTTCCTACTATGAACTGACTTGTTTCTAATTTATTCTGCTTGATTCTTTCTTTCTTTCTACGCCAGTTTTAATTGTCGTAGTTTTATGGTAAATTATTATACTTAGGAGGGCAAGTCTCCCCTGCCATCGTTCTTCTTTTTGAAAATGTATTTGGCTGTTCTCCCACTCTCTGCTGTTCCAAATAAACTTTAGAATCAGCTTATAAAGGCACAATTAAAAATTCATTTGGATTTTATTTAAAATTGCATCGAATTTATGGAACTATTTGGAAAGAATTAGTATCTTCATAATAACGAGTCTTACTGTCTAGACACCAAAATAAATCTCCATTTTTTCAGGTATTCTTCATGTTCTTGAGTAAGTTTAAGAGCGTTCCTTTACAGGAACATAAGTAACCTATTTACTGTTACGCTTATTCCTAAATACTTTGTGTTTTGTGTTTTTTGTGGGTTTTGTTTTTGTTTTGTTTTTGCTACTGAATAGAATTCTTTTCCATTAAATTTTCTAATTTATGTTATTATTGTCATGGCTATTAATGTTTGTGTTTCACTTATAATTGGTTATCCTACTGTGCTCTTTTTATCTGAAAGTCTTAGTTTTCAGTGGATTTTCGTAGGTTTTGTAAGTGGCCAATCATGTCGTCTGTCAATAATGATAAGGAGGCCACTCCCTTCTGTAAATTTCCTCCCCTCTCCTTGTTTTACCACATTGGTTGTGTCCTGCAGTGAAACAGTGGCAGTAGTTATGATACAGCATTTCTGTCTTGTTCCTGGCCCCATCTTTTCACCTTTAAGTACGACATTTGTGTTTACTTCTTTATCAAAGTGAAGAAACTTTTTCTATTTCTAGGTTACTAAGTGTTTTTCAGGACTGGTTGTTGCAGCTATTGAAATACTTCTGTTTTTCTGCTTTTCTTTAATAATACAGTGAATTACATTGGTAGTAGATTTCACAATTTTATGTCTCCCTGCATACTAATCTTTTTATTTTTATTTTTCATTGACGTAAAATTGACATACAATGTTGTATTAATTTCAGGTGTACAATATAGTGATTCAACATTTATATACATTACAAAGTGATCACCACAATAAGCTAGTTACTATCTGTCACCATTTAAAGTTACTACAGTATTACTGACAATGTCCTTTCCTATTCTGTATGTTGCAGCCCCTATTTTGCCCATCCCTCCACTCCACTCCTCTCTGGCACCCACTAGTTTGTTCTCGGTATCTGTGATTCTGTTTCTGTTCTGTTTTGTTCATTTGTTTTATTTTATCTTTTTAGATTCCACATGTAAGTGAAATCATATGATACTTACTAATCTTTTAATTGATTGCTGGATTTGATTTCCTAATATTTTATTTGGCACTTTTGCAGCTATGTTTATATTTTTCCTTTTTGTATCTTTGGCCAAATTCTTTTTAAATTAATTAATTAATTTATTTTTTACTTTATTGGGTCTTTGTTGCTGTGTACGGGCTTTCTCTAGTTGCGGCGAGCGGGGGCTACTCTTCGTTGTGGTGCGTGAGCTTCTCGTTGCAGTAGCTTCTCTCGTTGCTGAGCATGGGCTCTAGGCATGCGGGCTTCAGTAGATGTGGCGCATAGGCTCTAGAGCACAGGCTCAGTAGCTGTGGCGCACGGGCTTAGTTGCTCCATGGCACGTGGGATCTTCCCAGACCAGGGCTCGAACCCATGTCCCCTGCATTGGCAGGCGGATTCTTAACCACTGCGCCACCAAGGAAGTCCATGGCCAAATTTTTGATCAAGGTTATGCTAGCCTTGTAGAATGAATTAAATTTCTTTCTGTTTGTTTTTTGTTTTTTTTGCTACTATCTGGAACAGTTGAATAACAAAAAAAAATTATACTATCTATAAATAACTCTTTGGAAGATTTGATACAGTTTACCCATTATAACATGAAACTGACTTGGAGTATTTTGGGGAGATAAATCTGTGACCACATTTTCCATTTTTTTTTATACTTATTAGCTTATTTATGTTTTCCTAAAAATTTTGAAACAAGCATATCTATATTTTCAAATTTATTGATACAAAGTTGCAATAGATTTCTTTTCCTTATTTACTTGATCTTTTTTTTTTAAATATTTAATGTCTCTACTTGTCATTGCCTTGTCAAATTTTAATATTTCTAGCAGTTTTTGCTTTATAATTTTAAAGCTATGTTGCTCAGTTCATAAAGAATCATTATAGTTGTATCTTCTTAATGAATATCTTTTATTAATATATCTATTTTTAGCCCCATTAATGCTTTTGCAAGTCCTGCTTCCTTTGTTTTACCTTGTCTCTCCATCTCTGTATTTTCAGCCCTCTTGTGGAATTTTATTTTGGATGTGCTTCTTATAAAAAGCATGTAACTTTAAAAAATGCAATCTAGGATTTTTTGTATCTTAATAGAATTTAGTCTATTTAATTTTTTACTTAGGCTATTTAAATTTTTAATGATCCTTGATATGACTGGTCTGATTTTTAATATCTTCATGTTTTCTATTTCAGTATATGTCCTGTAAAATTTAAAAATTTTTAATGATCCTTGACGTGGCTGACCTAATTTTTAATATCTTCATGTTTTCTATTTATCTTGCTTTTTATAGTTTTGCATTTCCCCCCCCACCTTTTGCTGCATTGATCTAATTTTCTTCATTCCCTTGCCCCCTCAGTTTAGTAATTCTACTTCATTTTGTTATTCTACTGGCTATATTGGTTTAGCTTGTATTTGTAGTGAAAGAGAAAAACACTGTATACCAATAAGTACTTAACAAATTCTCTTAAGCAAAATGATGACTACAATGGCAGTAGCATTAACAAAACTATCTAAATCTTCTAAATCCACGTCACTTGTCTGACATCATCTAAAACAAAGTTCCTAATTTTAAGGTTCTCCAAATTGACTTCCTCCTTTTGATTCTCTTGCTGCCCACTTATTTGAACTCTGCTGCCTTTCTTAATGCCTCTTCCCGCACATTGCCCGTGACGTTCTATATTTGGCTGCTGTTCTTAGAAATGGAATTCTCTTGTCATCTGTCTTATCACTTAGCTTCCTCCATTGCTGACACAGTCTCTATTCACTCAAACTTAAAAGTGGAAAGCATAAGTAGTTTCAAAAATTCATTCATTTGGGACTACCCTGGTGGTGCAGTGGTTAAGAATCCGCCTGCCAATGCAGGGGACACAGGTTCGACCCCTAGCCTGGGAAGATCCCACAAGCTGTGGAGCAACTAAGCCTGTGTGCCACAACTACTGAGCCTGCTCTCTAGAGCCCTCAAGCCTCAACTGCTGAGCCCATGTGCCGCAACAACTGAGCCCATGCACCACAACTACTGAGCCCGTGTGCTGCAGCTACTGAGGCCCGCGTGCCTAGAGCCCGTGCTCCACAACAAGAGAAGCCACCACGAGAAGGCTGCACACCTCAGTGAAGAGTAACTCCTGCTCACCACAACTAGAGAAAGCCAGCCCGCGGCAACGAAGACCCAACACAGCCAAAAAAAATAGAGTAAATAGAAATTAAAAAAAAAAAAATGTGGGGGCTTCCCTGGTGGCGCAGTGGTTGAGAGTCCGCCTGCCAACGCAGGGGACATGGGTTCGTGCCCGGGTCCGGGAGGATCGTGCATGCCGCGGAGTGGCTGGGCCCGTGAGCCATGGCCGCTGAGCCTGCGCGTCCAGAGCCTGTGCTCCGCAACGGGAGAGGCCACAACAGTGAGAGGCCTGTGTACCGCAAAAAAAAAAAATTTGGACTTCCTCGGTGGCGCAGTGGTTAAGGATCCGCCTGCCAATGCAGGGGACATAGGTTCAATTTCTAGTCCAGGAAGATCCCACATGCCATAGAGCAACTAAGCTTGTGCTCCACAAGTACTGAGCCTGAGCTCTAGAGCCCACGAGCCACAACTACTGAGCCCACGTGCCACAACTACTGAAGCCTTCGTGCCTAGAGCACGTGCTCTGCAACAAGAGAAGCCACCGCAATGAGAAGCCTGCAAACCGCAACGAAGAGCAGCCCCCGCTCGCTGCAACTAGAGAAAGCCTGCACACAGGAACAAAGACCCAACGCAGCCAAAAATAAAATTCATTCATTCAACTAATACTGAATTTAAGTACAACAGTGAACAGATGAAGGTGGGGTGGGCAGTAAACAGATAATAGCAAATACATAAACAAATAGGTATATAATACAAGGTCAGATGGTAACAAGTGCTATGAGAAACAGTAAAGAAGAGAGAGATGATAGGTGATGATGAAATTGCTGTTTTAGGTAAGGTGGTTAGGGAAGGCATCTCTGAGGAGATGACATTTCAGCAGAACAGACATTCTGGAAGAGGCAAAACTCTGGTGACCATAAAAAGATCAGTAGTTGCCAGGGATTTGGGAAGAGAGAGGGAAGGATGAATACACAGAACAAAGGGGATTTTTAGGGCAGTGAAACTATTCTGTATGATACTGCAATGGTGGGTACGTGTCATTATACGTTTGTCCAAACTCATAGAATGCACATTCCAAAGAGTGAACCTAATGTAAACTACGGACTGAACCTAATGTGAACTACGGACTTTAGTTAAAACTTAACTATAGACTTTGGTTATATATTAATAATTATAAATCTTGGCTCATCAATTATAGCAAAAATAGAAAAAAGAAAAGGAAGCGGGAAGTATTATGCATCTTCTGTTAGGTTCACAACCAGCAAAAGCAAGCTCACTCAGGGCCTTCCCTGGTTTTCCAGTGGGTAAGACTCCACATTCCCAGTGCAGGGTGCCCAGGTTTAATCCCTGGTCAGGGAACTAGATCCCACATGCATGCCACAACTAAGAAGTCCTCATGCTGCCATGAAGATCCTACGTACCACAAGTAAGACCCAGCGCAGCCTAGATAAATAAATATTTTTTAAAAAAAGGAAAAAAAAGCAAGCTGGCTCAGGTAAACGTGGAAAAGACTGGAGAACTGCCCCAACCAATGCTTAGAACTTCCCGAGAGCTGAGCAGAAAGAGGAGGTGCCATTACTCCAGTCTGACTTGGTGGTTTATCCTCTGGCCTCTTCTAAAGATCAGCTTCAGATCCTTCAAATCATTGCCTAAACAAGGCCACTTTTTTGCTGTTGTTTTTTGTTTCTAAAAGCAACCTCTTAGAAATCAAGATCTTCCACGGAGGCCAGCACCTTCATCTGTAATTCACATGTGCTGTCCCAGGCCTTGGAGTGGCTCCTGAGACTCAGATATCCTACTCTTTATGGAGAAAGTGATCACTCATGATAGGCAGGCCAGGCTCTTACTTGCCTTACTTTTTGGTAGTTTATCACAAATAAACATCCCCCAAATATCCTGCTGATGTCAAATCTGAAAAAATTATAGATATAGTGGCTTTGGGGCTGTATTAGTTTTTCAAAGACTATAAATTACTTACAATTCCAGGGTCTAAATAAAATGGATTTGTTACATCACTGCATAAAAAATAAATTTATGATATTTATTCCTTTAGGTTTAACATATCAAGCCATACAAGCAGAGCACATTTTAAATGAATTGTAATTTATTATTCCCACTGTTTGAAAAACTATGCTACACATAGTCTTTGCTTGAGGTCTCTGTGCACGCACACACTATCAGGTCTTTACTTTGGGATTACCATAATGCTTCCGGGGATAAGGCTGTAGGCTCTTGCTGTGACTGAACCAGCTGGTTTCGAAAGGCCAGTGGGCGGGTTAGGCCGTGTGCAGTAGCACAAATTACCTTGATTAAGAGTCTTTATAAATTAATAGGAAAAACACTAAAACTCAATCGAAAAATGAGCCTAGTGTGTAAACAGACAATTCTCAGAAAGTACACAAATCACTTAAAAAATCATTAAAAATGATCAGCCTAACTGGTTATCCAGAAATGCAAGTCAAAATACTATGGAACATCATTTTTAGTCAATTAAA
This sequence comes from Pseudorca crassidens, assembly GCF_039906515.1. Classification (NCBI taxonomy): domain Eukaryota; kingdom Metazoa; phylum Chordata; class Mammalia; order Artiodactyla; family Delphinidae; genus Pseudorca; species Pseudorca crassidens. The sequence goes on along the minus strand of NC_090303.1, from coordinate 102,333,586 downwards.
GATAATAATCAGTATTGGGGAGAGTGAAATTAAATTTTTAAGCACTATAGTAGAAGGGAAAGTCAGTACAAATGTGAACAGCAGTTTGGAAATCCATTTTTAGATTCTTAAAATCCATATCCTTTGATCTGGAGATTCCCCTTCTCAGACTATCTCCAAAAAATTTCTTTAATTATAGAAAATCATATATAAAAATGATCAAGTTATTATTTATAATAGCAAATATAATTTAAAAAACATTATTTAAAAATAAAAATTGGATAAGTAAATTAAAATATATTCATATAATCAGATATTATGCAACCATTTAAAGTGATGTTTTTTAGCTATTTTGCTTTTTTTTTTTTTTTTTTTTTGCCATACGCGGGCCTCTCACTTTTGTGGCCTCCCCTGTTGCGGAGCACAGGCTCCGGACGCGCAGGCTCAGCGGCCATGGCTCACGGGCCCAGCCGCTCCGCAGCATGTGGGATCTTCCCGGACCGGGGCACGAACCTGCGTCCCCTGCATCGGCAGGCGGACTCTCAACCACTGCGCCACCAGGGAAGCCCTAGCTATGTTGCTTTTGATGGTCCTCCAGGTTTCTGCCGTCTGCCTGACACCTAGGGTAGTCTTCTCTAAATGTACCATAATAAATGTAGCCTATTTCCTATTGGAGACATTTAGGTTATTTCCAAGTTTTTTTCCTTTTTAAAAAAGTTTTTTTTTATGTGGACCATTTGTTTTTAAGTCTTTATTGAATTTGTTAAAATATTGCTTCTGTTTGTTGTTGTTGTTTTTTTCTGCCAGGAAGCATGTGGGATCTTAGCTTCCCAACCAGGGATCAAACCCACACCCCCTGCATTGGAAGGCAAAGTCTTAACCCCTGGACCACCAGGGAAGTCCCTTTTTTCCATTTTAGACAGCACTCAAGCAATAATTTATGTGAACGTTCAGATGCACACCACAGACCAAGAAACATCTTTAAAGATGTCTTCAAAAGCATATCTACTCTTGGGCTCCCATGCAGAGCTGCTGGGTCTCTGAGCCAGTCCCACAAGCTTGGCAAGAGCCCCAGCCTCCATCGCTCCTTCCAGACCCAGAAGAAATGTTCACAGTCACTCTTATGATCACAACTCCCAGGACCTCATGTTTGTATCAAAACGTCATGTTTATCTTCCCTAAAGTCTCCACAAGCAAATCTGGAAACTGCTCAGGGACACGTGTACTTGCTCCTGGGAGGAGAACTAAATCCCTCCGAGGTGTTTGCGGGCGACTGTGCCACAAGCGACAAGGAGGAAACACTGAGTTTTTGTCTAGGAAGGAATTGATGGATTCCCGAGCGTAGTTGAAGATGCAAAGGGAAATAGACAGGCAAATGAGGTTGCCTGAGGGGATCCCTGGGCAAGACACCATATTAATACCCTCGTACCCATTTATGCGTTTTTCGGTTGGTTTGTTTCTTGTGCTATAGCCAAATGTTCTGCCCCGCCCTCGACCAGCGACGCTAACCTGAACTGGAGGGCCAGGGAAAGATGCAGCTTAAAGCTGTGAGGTATTGTTTTGTTGTGCTTTGATTTGACAGAAGAACCAACGTTACAGCAGGAGCCTAAAGTGACAGCTCCTTGGTTTAGGACTCGGGTTGCAAGTAAGAAAAACCAGCTCAACTAGGGACAGGCTGGGGTCTGAGTGTACTTACCAGTTTAGAGGCAATAAGGGGAATGAAGGGTTAGCCTGAAGAGAACTAGCTTCCTTTTGCATCTCTTTTGAGTCCATTACAGGCTCTCCCAGGCAGAGGAGAGGGGAGCCTCTTCTGGGAAAGGGTGCTCAGTGAGCTAGGGGTTCAGCAGACTCTGAGTCACCCACATTCCCCACATGGCCCTGTTCAAGTACAGGATGCTAGTCTCTCCTGATCGGAGTCCTGACGCTCACGTGGTAACAGCACTTGGCCCGTTGTAGGTCGTTAATGATAGGACAGGAGCAGAGGCTGCAGAGACCTGGCAGCTCCAGTTGCAGTTATTGGAGCTCACACTCAGAACTGTGAGACATTCCCTGGTTCTTTGAAAATGCCTTAAGCCAAAATCTAAGACTTTGAGTTTATAGTCTGTTTCTTTTTTGTCCCCAGTGTATTTAAAAGCACCCGTACAAGGCTGCAGGGTTTGGCCATCTCGTTACTGTAGATTGTTCCAAGGCTGTGGCCATTCATTCCCCCAAAGCCTTGCCTTCAATGGACGTGTCCTTCCAATCAACCACAAAGTGCTCATGGAAGTAACAGTTTTGCCACTGATGCTGTGAGTGCTGGAGCTCCACCCTGAACACTAAATGCCTTCTCCCTGTCCTCAGACCCACTCAGATCAGACAACAAACCTTGGGCCCCGTTTTCCCAAAAGCCTGGTGCCTCCCACCACTCCTGGTACCGGTACTGTAAGGGTCAGGGTTTCAGTTACCAAAACCAAACGCAAAACGGAATCCACCTCGGCTGATTCAAGCAGAAAAAAACCAGAAGCAGGAAAGGATTTACTACAAACATCAGGAGACTCACAGACTCATTGTGAGGCCGGAGGAACAGATCTGAAGCTGAGCTTCCAAAGCAGCTCTCAAAGCCACACCCACCCGCCAGCCAAGGCCTCTACTGAGAGTCAAACGTGGGAAACTCGACTCCCCTCCTAACAGGCAGGCGGAACCACTTCCAGCACAGATGCCACGTCCGCATCTGGGACTCACTGTCAGCACTGCGACTGTACCATCAACAGCATCAGCGAAGCAAATCCCCACACAGAGCCTATTTTATCTACTGGTCACAGTTAAGTCAAAGCCTGGCATAGGTGCCCCTGGAGGGTACAGCCTAGGAACTCTGTCCCTATCCTCAACACGGAGAGTAGGCACTTGAGTTCCGACTCTGAGGAGGAGAGGCACGTTTCATAGGGTGGAAATTTATCCAACTGTAGGAGGACATTCGAAGACTGATGGGCAGGCCCACAAATACCACTAACCAGGACAGACCTGGCTCACTTCAGTAGCTCATGTCAGCAGCTCACATCAGCACTGCTGGGCTCCAGTTACACCCAGGTTGTATTGTCCTTCGGAAGACAGTACGCTGTGGGGAGTCCCTCAAGGGTCCTGCTTCTCCCCAGCAGTGCACTGCGAGGCAAGTGCTTGACCGCTCTGTCTGAGAGAGGTCACCTGTACAAGAGAAATCTGAATTAGATCTGAATTAGATCATCTCCACAGGGCCAGAGTTCTACTGTCGGACACTTCTCTTAATGTAAATCCATGATACCGTACTGTCATTGTGAATGGAAGGGACAGCAAGCCACTGTATTAGCACCTGCCACTGTCCCTGGAACTGTGCGATTTGTCCAAAGCAGGCATGGATCTTTCCCTCTAGAAGTTTGCTCAAGGATCAACAATAATTACCAGGTAGGAACACTCAGGAAATGCATTGTACAAAGATGTAAGGAGATGAACCAGTTCATCGTGAATATCACCTTAACAGAGAATTTAGTGATGGGACTTGCATGTTGAGAGGAAATACTGTTTTCCCCCCAGGTAATGGGGCGTCCCAGGTCTTATGAATGACAGAGGAGCAACCTGGAGCGCTGAGGCAGCCGCTTTCCTGGAGATCTCGTCACGGTTAGGATTCCAGCTGGAGGCATGTGCAAATGCACCAGGATAACGTTACTTCTGGGAAGCGTGAAAGGGGTGAGGGAGATGAATGCAAGAGCGCACAGAGGCAAGGGAAGTTAAAGGGCAAAGGCCATTCTGGGGAATAACCGGAGCCACTGAGCCTTTACCTGAAAGGCACTGGAGAATTCCACCTGCAGATACCAGTCAAAGCCGTGGACCCTAAAACTGACCCGGGTTACTTCAGTACACTTACAGATTCCCAGTGACGTGCATGTTAACACATGATGGCTCCAACCTGCACTTCTAAAAGTTCTAATTAATCTCACTAGAGAAAAGCTGGCAAGCGCTCTGGGACAAATGAGAATCACAGCCTCCTTGCAATGGCTGTGTGCCAGCTCATCTGGGATCCTGCAATGATTTGCCCTCACTGTCTCAGCTCCATAAAGGGGCTAATAATTAGCATTTGGAAGCTAAGTCACACTTCGCCATTGGATGCCATTTGCTGATTGTTAATTAATTAATTAATTGATTAGCAGTTCTGCTAGCACTGGCTAGTAAAGACTGTCAAGGCGCTCTCCCGCTGCCCCCGCACACACCCTGGGAAGAGAATTTCCATAACCTTGAAAGCCAGGCTACATCTTAGATGTGTGTGTGTGTGTGTGTGTGTGTGTGTGTGTGTGTGTGTGTGTGTGTGTGTGTGGCTTGCACAGTGCTCTGCACACAGAAAACACCTGTAGGGTAAATGGATGGCTATGTGGATGAATAGATAGATAGATACATGAAAATCTATACTTCCTAGTTTTCTCCCATGTTTTAAACTTTAGCTTGAAAGAGAACTTAATATCACCCAACCTGATTTCATTTTAAGACTAAGGAAACAAGAGAATATATACATGATCTCAGCTATTAAGAACACAGACTAACCTATATGGGAAAAGAATCTGAAAAAGAATAGATACATGTATATGTATAATTGAATCACCTTGCTGTACACCTGAAATTAATACAACATTGTACATCGACTATATTCCAATATAAAATAAAAATTAAAAGAAAAAAAGAACACAGTCTAGACCATAAATTCAGTCTTTTTCCAGTAGAGAAAGGTGTATGGTCTCCCTACCTTGAGCCCCTGCACAATGCTGTGTAGACCCTTTGCCTCACCCAAGCTGGATATACTGACACTCCTACAGGAAGTGATTGGAAAATGAACCAGAATAAGGGAGTGGCTGGGGGTGTGGGAAGATCATTCACAGAGGAGTCCCCTGGCTTGTGGGCAGCACTGACCACGAAGAAAGGGGAGACTTGCAACGTTCTGAAGAATTCTACAAACTTTCTATGTAACTGCAATGTAGAAATGAGAATGGCCCCATCACAAGACTTGCCATGCAACTGCCCCTGCCCTTGAGAGCTATTTCAGAGTCTAGTTTTAGAATTCAGTATCATCGCAGATTATTTAAAACCTATGATGGAATTAATTTTAAGATGACTCTTCTTCAATGAAAAAAAAAAGTTGAAATCAAATTAGCTGATTCAGGTTTCCTGGAAGATTACAAAGATTTAAAATTTTAAACTGTTGACCAAAATGAGGGAATGAGGCCTGGGAACATTTATCTTCGCTTTCCATGAGGCACAGATAATAACCCCCTAGATTTATATTGCACTTTCAATATTTCAAGTCTGTTATCTTATTTGATTATCTGAGATGGGTACAGAAAATGTCACTATCCCATTTTAACAGATAATGAAACTGAACTCTGGAAATTGAAATAAGTTCATCATGAAATCACCAAGTTGGATTTGTATTGTTAAAATGGGAAAGGACCTTAGAAATGATCTTTCCCAACACCTCTTTTTAGAGATGAGGAAACAATTCCCATAATCTTTTTCATCTTAAAACAACTTTTCTCTGGATCATCATCTCTGCCATTTACAGTATACAGTATGTATACAGTTACTTGTATATCATTAGCAAATAACCAACCTTATATAACACTTTGATAAAACAAAGCCTATAACATGAATTCTCATCACTTCTGTGTTCAAAGATAATTTTAAAAGTATTATTATTTTAAAGGTATACATTATTATTCTTGGGCAAGTCTAAAATGAGCACATGTCAAAGTTTTTACTTAACTAACAGGGAACTGGTAAGATGTTACAACTGATTCAAAGGACAATTCAAAGAACAGGAAATGATATAAAAATGATTTTATAGAATGAGCAAAATAGGTCTCTCTGCAGGGGAATAATAGATTACACTCCACCAGACCAGTTCAGTTAACTTGCATTTCTGTGGACAAGAATCATTTGCATTATCATCAGTTCTCTGCAACTTACAGAGTTGTAAACAGCTCAGTGACAAAGAAAGGCTAAGATAGCCTAGAAGCGTGAGCTACACAGGATACACCCAGGAATCTTTTGGGTCCATTTTAGTCTTTCAAAAATTTTGCCCATACTTGTTAAGAATTCAACTTGAATGCTACCAGATATTGAAAGAATAAATATTAGTAATTCTATACAAACTTTTCCAGAGAATCAAAAAGGAAGGAACACTTCCCAACTCACTCTATGAGGCCAGCATTACTCTATTACCAAAACCAGACAAAGATATTATGGAAGAAAAACTATTAACCAACATTCCTCACAAACATAGATGCAAATATTCTTAACTAATTAAATATACCAATATATAACAAGGATACTGCATCATGACTAGGTGGGCTTTCTCCCATAAATGCAAGCTTGGTTTAACATTCAAGAATTGATTAATGTAATTCACCAAATTAACAAATTCAAGAAAAGAAATATCATCTCAAAATTGAGGTGCAGGGACTTCTCTGGTGGTGCAGTGGTTAAGAATCTGCCTGCCAATGCAGGGGACATGGGTTCGGGCCCTGGTCCAAGAAGATCCCACATCCCACGGAGCAACTAAGCCTGTGTGCCACAACTACTGAGCCTGTGCTCTAGAGCTTGCGAGCCACAGCTACTGAGCCCGAGTGCCACAACTACTGAAGCCCATGCTCCTAGAGCCTGTGCTCCACAACAAGAGAAACCACTGCAATGAGAAGCCTGCACACTACAATGAAGAGTAGCCCTTGCTCGCCGCAACTAGAGAAAGCCCGTGCACAGCTACGAAGACCCAGTGCAGCCAAAAATTAAATAAATAAATTTATTATATATATATATATATATATATATATATATATATATATTGAGGTGCAGAAAAAGCATTTGCTGGAATTTATCATCCATTCCTAAGAAGGATACTTCTTCAACCTGAAAAAGGGCATCTATGAAAAACATACAATTAACATCATGCTTAATGGTGAGAGACTGAATGCTTTCCTCTAAGATTAGGAAAAAAGCAAGGATGTCTATTCTTTTTTTATTTTTTTAAGATGTGAGATTTATTTAAAAAAAATTTTTTTTGATGTGGACCATTTTTAAAGTCTTTATTGAATTTGTTACAATATTGCTTCTGTTTTTATGGGGGGGGTCGTTTGTTTTTTGATTTTTTGGCCCCAAGGCATGTGGGATCTTAGCTCCTAGTCCCGGGATCGAGCTCACACCCCCTGCACTGGAAGGCAGTCTTAACCACCAGACCACCAGTAGACACCCAACGATGTCTACTCTTTTTTTTGTGGCTGCATTGGGTCTTCATTGCTGCACGCGGGCGTTCCTGTAGTTGCAGCGAGCGGGGGCTACTCTTTGTTGCGGTGCGCAGGCTTCTCATTCCAGTGGCTTCTCTTGTTGTGGAGCACGGGCTCTAGGCGCAAGGGCTTCAGTAGTTGTGGCACGTGGGCTCAGTAGTTGTGGCTCTCAGGCTCTAGAGCACAGGCTCAGTAGTTGTGGTGCACGGGCTTAGTTGCTCCATGGCATGTGGGATCTTCCAGGACCAGGGCTTGAATCCATGTCCCCTGCGTTGGCAGGGAGATTCTTAACCACTGTGCCACCAGGGAAGCCCAGGATGTCTATTCTTATCACTTCTTTTTAACAATGTACTGGACGTTGCAGCCAGGGCAGTAAGGCCCAAAAAGTAAATAAATAAAAGAAAGGAAGCAGTAAAGGAAAGGAAAAATAAAGCTGTCTCTATTCATAGATGACATGATCATCTATGTATTTGATGGAATCTATAAAAAAGCTAATAGAACTAGTAAGAATTTAGCAATATTTCAGGATACAGTATCATTTACAAAAATCAGTTGTATTTCTATATGCAAACAATGAACAATTGGAATTTGAAAACTAATAACATTTATGATAGCATCAAAACATGACAAAAGATGTGTAATATCTGTACACTGAAAACTAATAAAACATTGCTGAAAGAAATTAAGGAAGACCTAAATAAATGGAGAAATATATTTATTTGGAAGATTCAATATTGTTAGAATCAACACAATCCCAATCAGAATCCCAGCAGGCTTTTTTGTAGATATTGACAAGCTGATTTTAAAATCCATATGGAAATGCAAAGGACCTAAACAGATGAAACAACTTCAAAGAGGAAGTTTGAGGAATTGCATTACCTGACTTTAAGACTTATTATAAAGCTACAGTAATGAAGACAATGTGATATTGGTGTCAAAGTAGATCAACAGAACAGGAGTCTGGAAATAAACCCATACATTTATACAGATGTCAGTTGATTTTCAACAAACATACAAAGGCAATTTAGAGAAAGGATAGTCTTTTCAGCAAGTGGTGCTGGAACAATTTGATATCCGTATGCAAAAACAATAACTTAGACCTTATACCATACACAAATATTAACTCTGATTGCAAAACCTAAAACTTCTAGAAGAAAACACATGAGGGACTTCCCCAGCGGTCCAGTGGTTAAGAACTAAGATCCCACATGCCACGCAGTGCGGCCAAAATATTAAAAAAAAGAAAAGAAAAAGAAAACACGGGAGAAAATCTATTGACCTTGATTTATCAAAGATTTCTTAGATAGGGACTTCCCTTGTGGCACAGTGGTTAAGAATCCACCTGCCAATGCAGGGGACACAGTTTTGAGCCCTGGTCCGGGAAGATCCCACACGTCATGGAGCAACTAAGCCCACGAGCCACAACTACTGAGCTGACGCACTGCAACTACTGAAGCCTGAGTACTCTAGGGCCTGCATGCCACAACTACTGAGCCCACGTGCTGCAACTACTGAAGCCCCCGCGCCTAGAGCCTGTGCTCCACAGCAAGAGAAGTCACCGCAATGAGAAGCCCACACACCACAATGAAGAGTAGCTCCTGCTCACCGCAACTAGAGAAAGCCCGCACGCAGCAACGAAGACCCAATGCAGCCAAAAATAAATAAATTAACTAATTAATTAAAAAATAAAGAAAGAAGCCAGATATAAGAGAATCCATGTAGCCTGATTACATTTATATAGATTTCTAGAGAATACAAGCTAATCTACAGGAACAGATCAGCGGTTGCCTTGGTGGGACACAACTGGTATTCAGTGAGGAGTGGGGAGAGGCAGGAGGGATGGATTATAAGAGGGCATGCGGAAACTTTGGGGGGGTGCCTATGCTCATTATTTCGTGTTGGCAGTTCACAGTATATGTCAAAATTTATCAGATTGTAACTTTAATTATGCGTACTTTATTGTATGTCAATTATACCTCGATAAGGCTATTTTCAAATAAAACCTACCATAGGAAGGCTCTGTTGCTTTCTTGTGCAATTTAGGTTGCCATTCCAACCCACCGTACAGTTTGGGAAGCTTGCTTTGGAATTTTAAGATGATGTAAGATGATAGCCCCGCCTCCAAATCCCAATGCCATGCCCATTTCCTTACCTTTGAGACTGGATCCATGCTGCCATCCCCCAGTACTCCCCGCCCCGGCAAAGCACGGAGTATTCTTAGAGTCATCACCTGGGACGGTGCCTACTTCAGCCTCTAGGCAGGGGTGGCCCAGCACAAACTCACCTTCCACCTTGGTTTCCTGGATGTATTGAGCTGCCCTAGCTGCTGCGGCAGTTACTCTCATAAACCCTCATCGGAAGAGAACAATGTTCCCTGTTGGAGGAAGACTGTTTTTCAGCCAAGAATACAACTCAACTCAATTTTAGGGAAGTCTCTAGGCAACCACCACCATCGTCCAAATGGAGATTGTTGAAGAGACGTGCCTGGGTGGGGAATCAGGATGAGGCCCAGGTCCCAAGGTTGGGAGACTTTCTGTACTTCCCGTGCCTTTGGAAGGTGGGAAGTGGCCCAGGGTACCAGTTGGAAAAGCAAATGAATGAGCTCAACTGGATTTTTTTGTTTTTTTACTTGAGTCTCTTTGATATAAAATCAGCCCAGAATATCTGTCACCAAGATAAAAAGTTCAGACCGGGCTTCCCTGGTGGCGCGGTGGTTGAGAGTCCGCCTGCCGATGCAGGGGACACAGGTTCATGCCCTGGTCCGGGAAGATCCCACATGCCGCGGAGCGGCTGGGTCCGTGAGCCATGGCCGCTGAGCCTGTGCGTCCGGGGCCTGTGCTCTGCAATGGGAGAGGCTACAACAGTGAGAGGCCCACGTACCGCAAAAAAAAAAAAAAAAAAAAATGTTCAGACTAACCCTACTTCCTTTTCCACATATACCTGTCAGACTGAATTGCTCTGTTTAAATTTTGTTCCCTTCCATGTACATTTTAACCATGTTTTCTCCTGATGAAAAGGTTGGGAAACGTGATAGCCACACAATCTAGCCCCCATGATTTTTAGATGATGTAAGATGACAGCCCTATCCCCAAATCCCAATGTCACGTCATTTTCCTTATCTTTGAGACTGGATCTTTTGTCTGCAACATTCATGAATAGAAAAAACATGCAAAACATATATCCAAGTGGCTAAGTCTGAGGTTTTAAAAAGTCAGCAAGGATATCTTTCAATATCCAAAAGGAGTGAAAATGAAGAGCAAAGGTATTGTTACTTAAGAGAGTGGAAATGAGATCACTGAAAAGAGCGGGTTTAGACTGCCAGAAGAACACTTCCCTCTTAATTGGCAGCCAGCCTAGTCCCTTAAACTCAGGACGCTTCTTCCTAGCATCATGAGGTCATCCAGACCGTGATTCCACTAGTGTCTCCGCCCAGGAACAGAGAACTTTGGAAATCAGGCAAACAGGCTCCATGTCCCAGAGATGAGCAGGGTCCCTCCCTGTACAACTGCACATCCCCTCGTCCAGAAGAGCAGTGCTCTACAGAAGAGTCACAACAGAGCTGCCAGCACAGCGGATAAACCACAACCACAGCAGCAGCAATGAGAGCTACTTACTGATCCCTTATGGCAGCCCAGCACCATGCTAACTGCTCCCAACACATTCTTTCATCGAAGCTGAGCAATCTACGGAGTGGGCATTGATGGAAAGGACACCTCCAGCTCTATTTCCAAATGAAGAACAAGAAACAAGAAGGGTGGGGATGGTTTTTCTAACTCTGATTCCAGAGGAGTTATGGAGAGCGACCTGGCGTGGGCATACAATAATATGACATAGTACGGATTTTTAGAGAGCCGCAAGCACTTAGGCGGCTCACGGGCGTCATAACAAAGGCTGGTGCGATGCAGGGAAGGTGCTGGACTGGTTTGGCTTTTGGACCCAAGCCAAACTGCTCTAAAGTCTCCGTTTCTCTGCTTATCTTCTTGATGCAGAGATGTAGGCTCTGTCTTCTCCTCTCCAAACCAAAAGCCATGATAACCACAGACATGTAATTACACATCCCAAGTTAATTCAGTCCACCAACGTGTATGGAGGGCTCACTTTAATTCCAGCCCTAAGCCAGGCACAGAGTTACAAATATACATAAGGACAGCTCTCCAGGCTTGCCGTGACTGGATAAGACACAAAAATAAGCAAAAAATCATGATACAGTGGGATGAGTAAGTGGGCAGAGCCTGGCTTGACATCAGGGATGCTTTCTGGAGATCCAGGTACCTTAGAGGGGAGGATGCCGTAGGCGGGCCTTCTTGCCGTTGGGGGGTGGGGTGATGGTTTGCTCAGTCTGTGCTGGGGGGCGGCGGGTGGCTGGAAGAAGGGACTGAGCCAGGTGTTGAAGAGCAGGGGTAGCAGTCAGGCACTAGAGAACGGTGACAGCTTGTCGCCCCGGGAAGCTCGAGGCGGGGGGCGGCAGGAACGAGGCTGGTTAAGACCTTCTGTACTCTGTGGAGAAGCTCTTTTCCTTTTTTCTTTTTGTAAAATTATACTTGTATGTGTGTGTGTGTTTTAATTGAAGTATGGTTGATTTACAATGTGTAGTTTCAGGTGTGCAGCAAAGTGATTCAGTTCTACATGTATATAATATTATATATAATTATAATTCAGTTATTATATAGATCTGTTCTTTTTCAGATTATTTTCCCTCATAGGTTATTACAAGATATTGAGTAGCGTTCCCTGTGCTAGGTCCTTGTTGGTTATCTGTTTTATATACAGGAGTGTGTATCTGTTAATCCCAAACTCCTAATTTATCCCTCCCCGCCTTTCCCCCTTGGTAACCATAAGTTTGTTTTCTTTGTCAGTGAGTCTATTTCTGTTTTGTAAATGAGTTCATTTGTATCATTTTTTTAGATTTCACATATAAGTGATATCATATGACATTTGTCTTTCTCTGTCTGGCTCACTTAGTAGGATCATCTCTAGGTCCATCCACGTTGCTGCAGATGGTAGTATTTCATTATTATGGCTGAGTAACATTCCATTGTCTTTGTATACCCCATCTTTTTTATCCATTCATCTGTCAACAGACATTTAGGTTGAAGAAGCCCTTTTTCTTCAGGGCAGGGGAAACCTTAAGAATCTTGGGCAGGGGAAACCTTAAGAATCTTAGGCAAGGAACAGCTTTAGGCAGATGATTTTTGCTTTAAAATGATCACTCTGTTGACTGTGTAGAGAACTCACGTGAGAGAGACTGGCTGCTGTGGGATTGATGATAGTGGGGAAGCAGATGGGTCTGAAGGTGGGACTCGTTGTCAAGGAGTGGGGACAGAAGGTGAGAGGCAGCCACCCCCCACCCCCACAACTCCCCAGGCCAAGGCGGGCCCCGGGCCACGTGTCACTGCGTCTCTGTCCACCCTCCCCGCAGGAGTCATTGCAGGCCTTCCGGCTCCTCCAACAATACGAGGTAAACACTCAGAAATGCTTTGGAATAGCTTGGTGATGGAATAATTAATTGATTGATCACTCTGCTGAGTAAATTGCAGCTGAACCTAAGTACTTTTTTTTTCCTTTTTGCCAGAGTGGGCGTGGTGCAGGGAGAAGCTGAGAGTGTGTTTCACATTATTCTGACTGAAATTAAACATTTATGGGGTTCTCTGTGGTTGCAGAAAGAGGTTTCTCCTGGGCGGGTAAGTAGGCGGGGCAGGGATTTACCCTTCCTATTGTTTAGAATGAGATAAGCTTGCCCAAGGCAGCCTGGGTTTGAACCCTGCAGGGCAGACATGGGCGGGAGGGTCCAGGGAGGGTCCAAGGATGTCCTTGGGGTAAAGGTGGTGCTTAGGTGTCTCCACTGTTTTTCTGTTTGGCCTCAGGTGGATCATGGAACCATTGAATTTTAGATCCTCCGATAGGCTGACCCTTTGTTTTGGGGTTTGTTTGTTTACAGCTGTGAAATGAGGCCCAGGGGTTGATTAGCCCCCGGTCACAAAGCTAGTTAGTGAGGGAAAAAAGCCTCAACTCCAGGATCAGCAAAGACTTCATAGGCCAAGGACAAGCTTTCTAGTATCCTGACAGCTGCTCTGAGTCATAAAAAAAAAAAGGACCCCCAGTGCAGTTATTCTGTGAACTAGGCAAATCCCTCAACACTTCCTGTTTGCAGGGAGGAGACCCCGCCAAGATTGAGCAGCTCTGAGCACAGCTGTGTCTGGGGTAGAGGGCCTCAATTGTCCATAACATTCCTGTTTGAACAGAGATTACTGTCCTTCTGTGTTTTCACTGTATAAATCATAGGCAATCTGGAAGAAATGTAAAGGAAGGGTGCCTGATGGAAAAAGTAAAATTACCCACATCAAGAGGCAACTGTTGTCAGCATTTCGGTGTAACTCCTATGCAGTGATTTCGTAGGGCCATATGCTTTTAGATCTGTAAAAGACCTCTGAGATAACCTGGCCTAACTCTCACGTTATGGATGCAAAAACCAGGGCTTAAGTAAGTGACATGGCTGTGATCCCTTTTGAGTGTAGTGGCTGGCAAGGACCAGCATCACAGAACTGTCACCCGAAAACTAGGTTCCCTTCTTGGGGGGTGTCAGCCAACAGACACAACCAGGCCAAAGCACAGGAGAAGGCAGGATTTATTACTTGCAGCAAGTAAGGAGAACACTGGGGATCTTTCCCAAAGCAGTGTCCCCCGAACAGCAAAATTGGGGAAGCTTTGAGCTTAGGGTACATGCATATTGATGAGCAGGCTTGAGCAGAGGAGAATTCAGCATAGAATTGGGGCAAAGGTCCACAGGGTCCAGGCTTTAGGTTTGTTTTTTTTTAATAAATTTATTTATTTATTTATATTTTTTATTTTTGGCTGCACTGGGCCTTTGTTGCTGCGCGCTGGCTTTCTCTAGTTGCGGTGAGCAGGGGCTACTCTTTGTTGTGATGTGCAGGCTTCTCACTGCGGTGGCTTCTCTTGTTGAGGAGCACGGGCTCTAGGCACACGGGCTTCAGTAGTTGTGGCGCTCGGGCTCAGTAGTTGTGGCTCGCGGGCTCTAGAGCGCAGGCTCAGTAGTTGTAGCGCACGGGCTTAGTTGCTCTCCCAGGCCAGGGCTCGAACCCGTGTCCCCTGCATTGGCAGGCGGATTCTTAACCACTGCGCCACCAGGGAAGTCCTGTCCAGGCTTTAGGTGATTGAAGTCTGGAGAGTCAACATATGATTCCATCCTCCACCTGGGTGGGGGCCTTAGCTCCTGCAGAAGAACTCAAAGATATTGTTCTGTGTATCCCTCGAGGAGGAAGCAGGACCTGCCCCAAGGCTGCACTATTGTTTCTTGACTGCTCCTCCCTAGTTTCTGCATCCCCTCCCTTAAGATCATTAATTACTGTTCAAGGGCAAGCATTGAGGCCAGGCTTAGATGCCAAAATGGCTTAGGCCAAAATGGGTTCTCTTATGTCAAGAAAGCCATTCCTGGTTCTCTTTCTCCTGGGACCCGTTAACCTATCTGCTTACAGAACCTTGGGGTGAGAAGGAAACCTACAACTCGGCCTCCCCCTAATGCGGAAATGTCCCTCTCTGGCTACTTTCCTTGTTAGTGCTGGCCAGGTGGACGCCTCTCTCAGCCTGGTGGAGATGAAAGAGTGGTGGTCTGGGTCCTGTCCCCTGTCAGGGAAAACAAGTCATGTTCTCTTTCCCACACTTTACACTCAGGCAAAACTTAGAAGTGTAAAAGGTAATTCCCTTTCCCAAGAAAAAACCCTGAGATATGCCCCAGCATATTTCATATATGAAAATTATAGTTTCAACATAATTTTTCTGTAGCTTTGTGAAAATTATTTTTAGTAAACACAGAGGCTAATCAAGAGATTATTGGGGAGAGAGTTAGTAACAGAGAAAATGGTTGAGCCATAGCACTGCAAATACTGGGGCATCCTCGTACTTCCTCAGACCTTTTCTCCTACAGGAAGGAGACTCAAAGCAAATGTGCCCACATTGTGAGACTCTCCCGATACATCTTACATTCAGAGCAACACTGAACAGAACCAGACAGGAAAAAGTTGAGTGTACATATTTAGAAAAACAAAGTTTTCATTTTTTTTTACAAACCCTTCATTAAAATTTCCTTGGAAGGAGATACTAAAGTTTTTAGCAAGCAACAGATGGTAAAGAGAATTTAATTGTACATTTCTTTTGACTCCCTAATTGTACATTAACCGCCATTAGTAATTTAAGATGTACAAAATGTCATTGATATTCTCTTGTTTGAAATGCTTCCTTTAATGCTTCATTTCATTGAAGGTAGGAAATATTTACAAGGTTTTATATAGGTTCATTCAAAGTTTACATCCCTCTTCTCCTCATTTTCACTCCAGAGGTCTCATGTCCTCAAGTGCGGGTTGTAGAAGCTATAGAGAGATATTCTGTCTAAAATAAGGACAGTTGACAGAAATTCTCAAGTATCAGAGGGAGTTTGAAAATTATCCGGCTCCCGGAGGCAACTGCCAGTGTTTTGAGTAGGCAGTGAAGGGATTAAAGCAATATTTTAGGAAAATTTAATCTGCCTCAATCTGTAGAGTGGATTAAGTGGGGAGGGGGAGAAGCTAGAAGCAGGAGGGGGTTCTGGAGGCACAGCTACAAGTAAGGAGTATTTTTCTACTAATAAGAGACAACATGGGGTGGGGGACTTCCCTGGTGGTGCAGTGGTTAAGATTCCACCTGCCAAGGCAGGGGACACAGGTTCGATCCCTGGTCCGGGAAGATCCCACATGCCGCGGAGCATCTAAGCCTGTGCGCCACAACTACTGAGCCTGCGTGCTGCAGCTACTGAAACCATGCACCTAGAGCCCCTGCTCCGAAACAAGAGAAGCCACCGCAATGAGAAGCCTGCGCGCCACAACGAAGAGTAGCCCCCCCTCACTGCAACTAAAGAAAGCCTTGCGAGTGACAAGGAAGACCCAATGCAACCAAAAACAAAAAAAGAGAGAGAGACAACATGGGGGAATTCCCTGGTGGTCCGGGTGGTTAGGACTTGGCACTTGCACTGCTGAGGGCATGGGTTCAATCCCTGGTAGGGGAACTGAGATCCCACATGCCGTGTGGTGTGGCCAGAACAATAGCAACAAGCAAAAGAGACGGCATATCATAACGGCGATGAGAACAGGCTTTGAAACGAAATACAGCCTCCTTCAAATCCAAGCTGTTCCCCTTGCTAATCATGTGACCTTGAATAAATTACTTAACCTACTGCTTAGGTTTCCATTTATAAAAATGGATAATAAAACCTAAAACCTCTCTCACAGGCTTATTATGAGAAGAAGAGGATACATTCTAAAAATCTGAGCGTAGTACTTGGAACACGGTATACCCTTAAATTAAACTGGAACTTTTTTATTATAGCTATTGTGTCATTTATGAAAATTCTCTTAATATTGCCAACAATAGTAACGAAAATGTTCCCCAAATGCACCCACCTACAATCTATTTTTTCATATCAGTTCCCTATCAGAAGGAAGCACATATTTTTATTGATCTGCCTGGTTTGCTAACCACACCTTCCTCAAATTAAACATGGACGCTTCTACTATCAACAGCTCAGTCCTCCCCAACTCTGTAAGTTTGTCCTGGAAAGACTGAAACAGGCAGAGCGGCCCTGTGCTGGCTAAAGAGCAGGGGTCAGGCCTGGGACACCAGTCCCCCAGGAGCTCCCAGCAGAAACCTTGTGCAGTGGTGCTGGCTAGGAAAACTCAAACAGGGGTTCAGGTTTTCAAGTCTGGGTGAGAAGGATGAAACGTTTGGGGTCGCACCTCCATTCTCTTCCTGAATCTCAGAGCAGTGGACGGATGTATCAGAGTCGGCTACATCAATTACATGTCAGATATCCAATCAGCAGTGACTGTTCCCAAAGCTGAAGATAACCGTTTCTATTTCCACAGGCTGCTTTACCTAGCAGCGGGCGTTCAGATGCAAATGGGGAAAATCAACTAAGAATCCAAATATTATTATTATTATTTACATCTTTATTGGAGATAATTGCTTTACAATGGTGTGCTAGTTTCTTCTTTATAACAAAGTGAATCAGTTATACATATACATATGTTCCCATAGCCCCTCCCTCTTGCGTCTCCCTCCCTCCCACCCTCCCTATCCCACCCCTCTAGGTGGTCACAAAGCACCGAGCTGATCTCCCCGTGCCATGCGGCTGCTTCCCACTAGCTGTCTACCTTACGTTTGGTAGTGTATATATGTCCATGCCTCTCTGTCGCTTTGTCACAGCTTACCCTTCCCCCTCCCCATATCCTCAAGTCCATTCTCTAGTAGGTCTGTGTCTTTATTCCTGTCTTACCCCTAGGTTCTTCATGACATTTTTTTTCTTAAATTCCATATATATGTGTTAGCATATGGTATTCGTCTTTCTCTTTCTGACTTACTTCACTCTGTATGACAGACTCTAGGTCTATCCACCTCATTACAAATAGCTCAATTTCGTTCCTTTTTATGGCTGAGTAATATTCCATTGTATATATGTGCCACATCTTCTTTATCCATTCATCCGATGATGGACACTTAGGTTGTTTCCATCTCCGGGCTATTGTAAATAGAGCTGCAATGAACATTTTAAGAATCCAAATATTATTAACTCATTGAAACCTAAAAATCCAGACCTTTAGCAACCTGGACAGTACAGTGTTTATTGGGTAAATATTCACTCAAACTGGTTAAAGTTTGCCTTTACTAGTTTAGTTTTGCTTTTTTAAACTTGTTAGAAAATCAGTAACATCTTAACAGAAATGCCTGCAGAACAACTTGAGGAGCTGTCAGGCCCTGATGCATAGAAGATTCTCTCTTCAAGCAAGTGGAATACTTGGGCCTGATAACCTCAGAGCTTGGTTAACACAGTTTGACTTAGAGCAAGCTCTGGGTAGCGACCGCACGCTGGCTCACCTCCGAGAATCCCCGGGATGGGGATGGGGCCTCTTTTGTGGAGTAATGTGCCGGCTTTCTCAAATAACGGTTGGCGGATGCCAGGCGTTATCTGGGCTGTGACTACAAAAAGAATCTGTGGGATGGAATCGGCATTCATTCAGTCAGCAATCAATTATTTAGTAGGAACTGTCTGCTGGGAAGTCCCAGAGAATGCAGGAATGCAGGACACAATGTTTGCTCAGTCCCAAGTTATTTATCTCAGGCAAAGATAAATAACTACGCGGGGGGCACCAGGGCCCATCGCTCTAGATACAGATCAGAAGCCACTGTCCGCCCACTGCCTTTTTTTTTAAGCCCCAGTAAACGTTTTGAGCTTCAGTTTCCTCATCTGTGAAATGGTAATGGAATACCTAATTGGCTGAGTTACAGTGAGTCCTGAAACATGTCTAAGATGTGGTGGGTAGTGACCATCTGTCATTTCCGATGATTATTTTAACAACAGAGGGATGGATGAGGCCTTATCGAGGGAGGAGGGCTCCCAGGGCCAGAAAGGCTCAGTAGAGAAGGTAGCATTTGAAATGACTCTCAAATAAGACTTTAATCTCGGGTTCACGGGCCTCTATGGAGTTAGGTTATGGACCTCAGAGAGTGTACGGGGCCTCTGAAATCGTATTGAGGGCAAGGAGGCAAGCCTCCCAGACTGCTTCTCCCATGCCTGAAAGTCTAGAGTCGCATGTAGACAACTTGTGGGGCAAGAAGTGGAGAGAGATCACGTGGGGTGGATGTACCCGTCTTCTCTGTAGAAGCTGCAAGGTCCTCTGCGGGTAAGGGGGACGAAGCAGGACAGGAGGCTTCGAGGAAGGGTGTGCTGAGAGCGTCTAAGCTCAGCAGGGGCAGGAGAAAAGGTGCTGGTATCCCCTGAGAATTTGGTGGAGACGGAAAACACCGCTGCGATTTCCTTTAGAAGCGCCCGGCAGCCCTTCTGTGTTGTGTGCCCCTTCCCGTGCTCCTCACCTGCTCCACACTCACCTGATCCCAAGCAGCCGTGACCTGTAGGGTCCTGCCGCAGCCTCCCCTCTGCAGCGCACCCCTGCACACCAGGCAATGAGTTTTCCAAACTGTACGTCAAGTCATATCACTTCCCTCCTTAAAACTAGCCAGTGGCTTCCACTGTACCTGGAATAGAACTCGAAGCCCTTACTTAGTGTAGAGCTCCAAGGCCTGTGTGATCTGGGTGCTTGCCTGCCTCTCCAGGCCCCTCTCCACACGTCCCCTCCTTAGGCTCCAGCCACAGTGGCCTTCCCATCCCTCAGACACACCAGGCTCTTCTCGTCTCAGGACTCTGGTGATTGCTGTTCCTCCTGCTTGGAATACTCTCCTTCCTTCTCACCAGTCAAATCTCCCCCCTAGTAGTAATTAATACCTAAAATTAGTCTACGTCTGTATTGGTTTGTTTACACACTTACTGTCTGTCTTCCCCCCCCAGAGAATGTAAGTTCCTGGCAGGCAGGGACTCTGTTGCTTTGTTCGTGGGCTAACACTGGCACAGGACAGGCTGAATATTTGCTGACTGGTGGCTGTGAGGAAGGGGGAGGGCAGGTGGTCCTGCTGAAGCAGGAGTCTGGTTTGAAAGCAGGCGTGGAGCTGTGTGCAATTCTTGCCAGAGTATATTCAGGTGTCACTTGTATTTAAAAATGAGTAAACGAACAGGTGCAGCAGTGAGAAACTAGGGAAATGTTGCAGACAAAATACGGTGAATCATACAATTTTAAAATTGGAAAGAACCTTAAAGATGGAGTCACAGTGGTCTCAACAGATAGATTAACAAACGGACTCTTCTCTGGAAAGGTAAGTGACATGGCCTCTTTACACTGGCAGTTAGGGTCCAAGCCAGGTCATATCTCCTGTTTTGAACTTTTTTGATTGATTTTGAACTTTTTTGGAAACCCAATAATTGTGTTAGAAATTAGTTAGGATATTCAGGATTTCTCCCCACTCTTTCTAAAAGATTACGATGATCTCTTCCCGGGAAATAATGGGTGGAGTTTTCCCTCCCCTTGGCCTTCTTCCACCTCAAGTTAGGAGAATGTGAGTGAATGCCTGCTTAGTTGGACCTTGCATCGAGAAGCTTCTCTCTACCTGAAACCCGTGGTGCTGAGGTGCAGCCTGTCTAGGCTCCAGGTGATTGTTTCTTGCGAAGGCTCAAGTTCGAGTGTCAAAACCAGATGAGGTGAGTAGATACTGCAGCAGACTTTTGATTCATTACATCGCTTTTTCACGAAGCAAGAAGTGAGGCTTGCACAGGGAGAGGCCTACTTGTTTTGTCGAGTCGAGACCTGATCTGGAACATGGAGAAGGAATGCCCCGAGTGGCACGCGGCGAACAGGAAGCATGTGCTCTCCAGTCACGTGACTGCCCTCTCCTGCTCTCACTCAGCAGCAGAGGGTTTGCTCAGAGGTTCTTGCCCTCAGGCCTAAGGTCAGAGCTGCCAGACAGAGGCATTTTTCCCAGGAGCCTTGGAAGGAGCACATGCAGATTTGTCTCTAGAACAGTCAGGCAGCGAGACCCTCCCCGGCTGCGTGGGTCCCAGCCCACAGCTGTCGTGATCTCAGTGGCTTCATGGAGGTGGTAGATCTCACTCTTTGGAAGACCAGTATTCTGGAAAAGCCACGTACTGGAACCATTCAGCAACCCATGAATTCGCTCTTGCAGCCAGCAATTATTAAGCACCCGTTTTGTGTCCAGCCAAATGCTAGACACTGGGGGACAAAGTGGTTAGAAGCTTTGACTAAGCAATTCTTCCTCTCTAAACCTATTTCCTTCTAGTTACAGACTGTAATTTTGAAACCTCACAACAATGCACGATCAATACTTATTGCACAAAATCCCTTTTGCTAAATTCTTGGCACACGTTGGTTTCTTGCAACCCGTTCTCTTCCAAGATTCCTTTGTCTTCTTCTTGGAGAATGTTCTCCAATTCATTCTCTCAGAGAAGATTTGTAGGTGATACAGCATCTTAGCCTCTGGAGGTCCAAAGATGTCTTTATTTTACTTCTAATATTGAACAGGAGATTGAGAATAAGAGCCTAAGATCAAAGATGACTTCCTCAGCACTTTGACGCTCTCTCCATTATTTCCTTAGGGGCCAGGTGGCTGATAAGGTGTCTAATTCTCATTCCTTTGTAGGTAATCTGCCTGTTTTCCCCTGATAGCCTAAGGGTTTTCTCTTTGTTCCCAATAACCACGTGTCTAGGTGTGGAGATTTTTGTTTGTTTTTTGTTTTTATCCTTCTCAAGACTCAGCAGGCTCTTTAAAATGAAAACTTGTGTTCTGGGACATTCTGTGGTCTTTATTTCTTTAATTCCCACCTTTCCATTCTCTCCTGGAATTCCTATTTAAGAAATGTTGGAACTCGTGTATCTTTCCTCCGTGATTCTTACCTTCCATGTAGTAGTGTCTGTTCTTATTTTTGCTGTGGTCTGAGAGAATGCTAGGGTAATATCTTCCAGGTTTACTCTTCAGCCCTTGTCCAAACTTTTATTTATCCTATCTACTGACTTTTATATTTGTATTTTTTTATTTCAAAGATTTTTAATTGCTCGTTCTTATTTTTCTTTTTTTTTTTGGCCGCTCCATGTGGCATGCGGGATCTCAGTTCCCCGAACAGGGATCGAACCCTCCGTGTGCCCTGCAGTGGAAGTGCAGAGTCTTAACCACTGGGCCACCAGGGAAGTCCGGTCCTCGTTTTTTTTTGTTTTTTTTTTTTTTTTTTTTTTTGCGGTACGCAGGCCTCTCACTGTTGTGGCCTCTCCCGTTGCAGAGCACAGGCTCCGGACGCGCAGGCTCAGCGGCCATGGCTCACGGGCCCAGCCGCTCCGCGGCACGCGGGATCCTCCCGGACCGGGGCACGAACCCGCGTCCCCTGCATCGGCAGGCGGACTCCCAACCACTGCGCCACCAGGGAAGCCCCCCGGTCCTCTTTTTAATAATTTTTTTTTTATAACTTAATTGTTTTTCTTTATGGGATGTGATTCCAACTTTTCACATACTGATGATATTAAATGTACGAAAGTCCTCTTCCTTTTGTGTTAACTCTGTTTCCTGAGGTCAAAGGTCTTCTATCTGTTGTGTTATTTTTTTCTCTTTCATGGTGTTGGTGTTCCTCAAAAGTTCAGTGATTGGCAGTAGAGACTGGGGGGGAGGGGTGGTCTTATCTCTAGCAGCCTAAGCTCCCCGCACCCACAGCTTGTCCTGGACGGGCAGGCACTGCTTGCTGTAACCTCAGCAGCTTCCCTCTGTAGTCTTAGGGGTTTCCTGCCATCACCTCAGCTGAGTACTATGGCCTCCTATCTCCTTTCCTTCTGTTAGGGATCATCATAGTTTTTTGTCACCAAATATTTACTTACTTTCTCTTCAACAGTGACCATATACTTACTGATTTTTACATCTTTCCCATCTTTTTTTTTTTGGCCGTGCCTCGTGACTTGTGGGATCTTAGTTCCCTGACCAGGGATCAAACCTGGGCCCTCAGCAGTGAAAGCGCCAAGTCCTAACCATTGGACCACCAGGGAATTCCCTCCCATCATTTCTTCTTTTTTTAATTAATTAATTTATTTTTGGCTGCATTGGGTCTTTGTTGCTCTGCGCAGGCTTCCTCTAGTTGCGGCGAGCAGGGGCTACTCTTCGTTGCAGTGCGTGGGCTTCTCATTGTGGTGGCTTCTCTTGTTGTGGAGCACGGGCTCTAGGCACGCAGGCTTCAGTAGTTGTGGCACGTGGGCTCAGTAGCTGTGGCTTACGAACTCTAGAGTTCAGGCTCAGTAGTTGTGGCACACGGGCTTAGTTGCTTCACGGCATGTGGGATCTTCCCGGGCCAGGGTTCGAACCCGTGTCCCTTGCATTGGCAGACGGATTCTTAACCACTGCGCCACCAGGGAAGCCCCCTCCCATCATTTCTATGTATGTGAAGCAGAAAGAGATTTCAGTGTGTAACACTCCACGTTCTTGAAACAGAAAGTCTGTCATAGAGTTTGGGTTTTTTTCATCTAGAATTTTCAGCTTGAAGAGGAAATGATCAGATATGTGTTTTAGAAAATTATTCAGTTGGTGTTGATGATGGCCTCATAGGCATAAAGTCCTAAAATAGGAAGTTGTGGCAATAGCCTGGATAAAAAATGATGAGGTCTGAATGAGGGTCATGCCGGTGGGTCTGGAGAGGAGGGAACAGACTCAAAATCCATAGACGTGACAGAACCAGGAGGCTGGTTGGGAGGGCAAGGGTGAGGGAGATTGTATGATAACTGTCAGGTTTCGGATTGGCCCAAAAGGTATATAATGGTGCCACCCTCTGAGAAAGATTATACAAAAGAAGAAGCGATGATGAGACGTGAGTCCAGTGTTTGCGTGTTCAGTTTGAGTTTGAGATGCCTATAGCATACCCATCTGTAAGTGTCTTATTGGCAGTTGGAAGTAAGGGTCTGAGCCAGAGCTTGGAATTTGGGGGTCATCAGTACACAGATAATAATCGGAGTCCTCAACATGGAGTCAGTCAAGCAGGGAGAATGTGTAGACTGATAAGAGAAGAGGACACAGAAGAGAGCCTTAGGTCACTCCGACCTTCAGTGCGTGAGTCAAGGAAGAGAAGGCAGAAAGGCTTGGCTTGAGGACTGGGAAAGTGAAACTGAAGGATTCAAGGAAGAAGGGATTTCACGGAGGGAGTAACCAACAGGGTCAGGGCTACAGAGAAAACTAGGCAGATAAGGACTGAAAATATGCATGACATTTGCAATTGTGTGCATTTGCTGGGGGTGGGAGGGTGTAAAACCAAAGTTCAGTGGCTTGACTGGGAAACGCAGGGTGAAAATGGAGAAAACAAGGAAGGGACGCTCTTTCCAGAACCTTGTCAATGAAGAGAAAAAGAGCCAGGGTTAGAAGGCTAGAGGGAGAAGTCAGAGTCAAAGGAGGGCTTGCTAAGTAAGGAGACATTGGAGCATGTTTAGAGGCTTATGGGAAGGCAGATTTTGAAGACCTAAGAAACTAGAGGAATACTGATGGACCAAGGTCGCTGAGGAGGCTGTCCGGAATAAGGCTGAGGTCTGGGAATTAGCCTTGGGAAGAGGGAGGAAAACGTCTGAGATGAAGTGAAGAAGAGGAATGTAGATGAGCTGACAGTGGAATGAGAAATGAGAAATCACCCCCCCCCCCCCCGGCGCTGTGTCTCTCTCTCCTCTGTGAGCAGGGATGGGTCCCCTCCTTACATGCCGTTGTCTCTTCCAACCATCTCTCCTTCCTCCTTCTTCAAAAACCCCCGCTCTTTAGAAATTCATTCTTTCCTCCCTGCTCCCACAAAAGGTCAACTCCCTCACTTCTCTTCTGCCTTGCCATGCAGTCATTTACTGTGGGATTGCCACCCACTGCCATGGCACTCCAGACACCCACATGCTGATGACCGTCACACGCACCTGCAGCCCGGATCCCTCCCCACTGCTCCAGACTCACACCCCTAAATGCTCCCCAGTATCGCCATGGGAAGGTCTAATACATAGTTCACACTGAGCATAGGCCAGGCCTCTTCTTCCCTTAGTTGTCCACGACTCCTCACTTTCTCAGTTCCCCATATTCAGTTCCTCTCCAAGTCTTCTCTGCAGCTTTGAAGACAGATGCTAAAGCGTCTACTCTGCTGCTCCTCTGGCATCTCCCTGGTCCAAGCCCCCATCTCTCACCGATGATGGCAGCAGCACCCGACTGCTCTCCCTGCATCCTCTCTTTCCTTCTACAACCCACTGGCCACACAGCAGCAAGTTACCTTCCAAAGTATAAATCAAGGTTTGTCACTACCCCACTTAAAATATTCCACTGGCAGGCTTCCCTGGTGGCGCAGTGGTTGAGAGTCCGCCTGCCGATGCAGGGGACACGGGTTCGTGCCCCGGTCCGGGAGGATCCCACATGCCGCGGAGCGGCTGGGCCCGTGAGCCATGGCCGCTGAGCCTGCGCGTCCGGAGCCTGTGCTCCGCAACGGGAGAGGCCACAACAGTGAGAGGCCCGTGTACCGCAAAAAAAAAAAAAGTAGGTAACCTTTAAGGTCCCTCCAGCTTTAAAAATCTGTGATAATTCAAATATATTCAGGAAGCTAGGTATTAAAAAACTTTTTTGTTAAATGAATTGTCATTGATTCCCTATCTGTTCTCCTGAAGTTCTGAGTTTTACACATTTGGTTTCCTTAATAGACTGTCCCTTTATACTTGTGGGTATATTTTCCCCCAGCTTTATTGAGGTATAATTGACAATTTTCAATTGTATAAATTTAAGATGTATGTTGTGATGATTTGATATATACATTGTGAAATATTCACCACAATCAAGCTAATTAACATGTCTGTCACCTCACAGAGTTACCATTTTCTCCCTTTGTTCCTTTCTTTTTCTTTCTTTCCTTTCTTTCCTCCCTCCCTCCCTCCCTCCCTTTTCTTTTTCTTTCTTTCTTTCTTTCTTTCCCTCCTTCCTTCCTTCTTTCTTTCTTTTCTTCCTTCCTTCCTTCTTTCTTTCTTTCCTCCTTTCTTTCCTTCTTTCTTTCTTTCTTTCCTCCTTTCTTTCTTTCTTTCTTTCTTTCTAAATTTTGTGGTAAATATACTTCAGATCTGCACTCTTAGCAAATTTCAAATAACATAATACAGTATTGTGAATTATAGTCACATGCTTGTACATGAGTATACTTTTTAAATGTTTTCACATGCATTCTAAGAGTAGGTGAGCTTTCTTATAGCAACATGTTTTCATTTTGATTTGGCATGGATACACTTTATTTCTCCCTATATCGTGTAAATTCCTGAAGGGCATATTCATCCAACTTCAAGTTTTCATCCAACTTCCCCCACGATCACGAGAACAGTGCCACCCTGACAAGTGGTACTCAGTAAAAAGAGGTTCCTTATGTCAGACTCCATTGGTAGAAGTGGTCCAAGGGGCAGGGCCCAAAGGGATGCTGTGCTGAAAGTATTCTCAAGCCAGAAGCCTGGGCACAGGAGAAGCTTAAGCTTGCAGATGAAGAGACGATATTTAATGGGGCTGCTGAGAGCAGCCTTAACTAGGCTTCTGATTTAGTGGGGACAGCTACTCAAAACACCAGGCAAATATGTGTTATACAATTATGCAGAACTTTTCTATTTCTCAGTGTTATTGTATATATATGTGTGTGTACATGTATATATATGCATAATACAAAATGTACATAATTCATTCTCATATCTTTCAATGATTCATTCACCGAATATCTATTAAACATCTATAATATGTAAGACACTGTGGGAAGGGCTAAGGAGAATACAAATGAATTAAATACATATCCTTGTTTTAAAAAGCAAAAACGAATAGGAGGAAGAAAGATGTACACCAGTGACCAGAATACACAGCAGGATGTGATATGCTTTGGAAGTTCAAATGAGGGAGAGTTCACCTTTGCTTAGGAAAGGACAGCAAGAACTGCTTCATGGAGGAGAGGTTGTTTGTGTTGGGCCTTGAAGGAGAGATAAGCTTTTTAAAGGCAGGGATAGAGAGGTTGGAAAGATATTATGGGATATCAGGGAACGGAAAACTATTGCACAGAAGAGGGCTTAGACTTTTCATGAGTGTCATTGGAGAGGGTAAAACTAGGACCAATGACTGAAATTTTTAAATTTCATTTTAATGTCAAATATTTTTGGCAAATGGATATTGAGCCCCTGTGTACCACAAGAATTTCTGCAGTGGATGAAACGTTGGACTAGGTCAGTGTTTTTCACACTGAGTAACATACAGGTTAGGCTGAGCGTGGCGGTGCTGAAATGACAGGATGGTGGGGCTGCGTGACTAGGAGAGTGTGTTGAGGAACAGAGAGAGATATATATTGTGTGACACGTCAATGGTGGAAGGAAGTGAGACGTTTATGTCAGCGTTAATATACTTAATATCAAAATGTACATGAGACGAAGCAGGTGTCATTCAAAAGTTTCCTCCTTCCAAACCAGCCACGCCGCTTGGTAATCAAGGATGAGTGGAAGGGGTGGACACAGGCAGGGCTTCATGTAGTCATTCAGCAGAATTTATTGAGCACCTCCTGTGTGCCAGGCAGTTCCAGACTCCACTGCCCAAGATGAACTTACATCCTTGTTGGGGGAGACAGAGAAAAAAATAAGAAAGAAGCAAGAAAACAACACGGAGTGATAAATGCTTGGGAGAGAAATCAAGCAGGGTGATGGATGGAGTGACTGGGCTATTTCAGACCAAGCAGTCACGAGGACTTCATGGAGGAGGTGGCAGCCATGCCTAATTCAGGGGAAGGAGCATTTCAGAAGGAGAGAACAGCCAGGGCAAGGCTGCCTTTGATCACTGCCACCTGTGGTCTATCTGAATGCCCTTCTTCTTTCCACTCTCCCCCACGTGCTTTCTCCCATCCCTGCACCTTAACTTCTTCAGTTAAATCTGGCCTTGTAGTTCCAGACTGATTTTATTGGTTTTTTTCCACCACCCTTGGCACTTCTGTTCTTCTGCTACCTTGAACTCTGTCAGGCATCTCACTTCCTTCCCCACCTGCCTCCCCACCAGCCAGCCTTGTTCTTGTCTTGGGCTCTGTTTGCTAAACTTGTAACCTAGCACAGGGTCTGCCTTACCGTGGTGGGTATGTGTACGTTGTAAAACACTGATTCGGTCCATTTGAAATGATACTGTCAGGCTTCGATTTCTCTCTTACTACTGTTCACCAGTTACTACTCTATCTTCCCCAGTTACTCAGATGTTTGAAAGACTGCTCCCCCCATCTCCTGCTTTGTAACCTGGAGAGTTCCTGCCGCAGGCTGGGTTACTCTTATTCCAAAGGGGAACTAGAGCAGCTTCTTTGTTTACTAAGTTGGTCTTTAAATGTACATCTTCTAGGTGGATAAAACACAAAAAGCAAGCCTGACCCAGGGCACTGTCAGTGTGAATACAGAGAAGGTGATGTGTCAATGGCATTTTGAGGTAGGGTTACAGGATTGGTCACAGGGGGTGCAGGTTGAGGTTGGGTCAAGTTTGTAGTGTGGGCAACAGTGCGGATGATGGGACCCACAGTGGAGATGGGGAATAAGTAAGGGAAACAGGACAGGACCACATGGGTGGGGAGAGTGGGAAGAAGATGGTGGATCAGTGAAGAGATTTATAACCTGGTGGAAAAATCCAAACCCCAGTCTCTTTCTGCTCATGCTAATGGCAAGGCGCAGAAAAAGGACCATCCAGACCATCTGGCAGGAAGACTGTGTCATCTATAGATTGGACTTTCCTGTGCAAAGGTAATCAGATGGTATTGATAGTCATCGGAGGCTTCTAAAAAGATCATATCCATGTGAAGAATGCCATTAAATTCCCCTATTTGGGACACACACACACACACACACACACACACACTTTAATACCCTATCCCATCTTCCAAAGACCCAGAGAGGAAAGGGGAGGATGCCCAGGCAAAGAGAAGAGTTCTGCGTTAGTTTCTCGTGCTCCAGGGTGTAGAGCCCTGGGGTGGACAGGAGTCGTGTGGATACCCCGTAGGCCCTCCCGGAAACTGGTCTTCCTTCCCTTCCAGAGGGCCGCGGGGAAAGCACACTTCTCCCCGAGGGTCTCAGCACAGACCCAGGTGCGTCCTGTTGCCTCAAGCTGTCCAGAAAACGGCCTTCAGCCCCCCATGTTTCCAGGCACTGGCAACTCACAAAACACACGCTGACCCTTGTGTGTCACTAGGAGCCACTGACATCCTTACGGTTCAAACAGAATCCTGGAGTGAGATTCACCTTAGCCGACTTTATTAACTGAAAGACTTGGCAGTTTAGGGGAGGAAAATGTCTCGTTACAAAGCGGAATTTGTCCGGAGACCCTCCGTCCCATGAAGGGAATTGTCCTAGAAGCAGTTGAGATGTAAACATCAACGTCAGTGTCTTCACCTCTTTGGAATGTTGGTTGAGACAGAAGCGGAACAGATCCTTGTTCCTCGAGGGATCCCACACTCAGGTGTGAAACTCTCATGGATGCATTTCAGGAAAATGAGAAATGTTTTCTACCTGCGATTCCCTCAGCAGCAACTGTCTCCTTTACAAGAAAACTGCTGTGTTCTGATGGGATTTTTGTTTTAATGGTGAGACAATACTATAATCATCATTGCTCAGAGACAGCCCCACCATGGACGGTGACAAGAAGGCACCATGGGGGACCGGAGAGTCCCAGCAGAGTCTTCATTTTGGAATTTTCTGCCTATCTTTGCCTTCCTATATTTCATTAAAAATAACTTTTATTTTTCCTATCACTACATTTTTAAATATTTATTTATAATTTATTTTAACATTAATTATTGTTAAATTTAATTAAATATTAAGTATTTAATTATTATACTCTTTATTGGAGTATAATTGCTTTACAATGGTGTTAGTTCCTGCTTCATAACAAAGTGAATCAGCTTTACATATACATATATCCCCATATGCCCTCCCTCTTGCATCTCCCTCCCACCCTCCCAATCTAAATTTTACTTATTTATTTATTTTTATACAGCAGGTTCTTATTAGTTTTCCATTTTATACATATTAGTGTATATATGTCAATCCCAATCTCCCAATTCATCTCCCCATCCCCCAACCCTCCGCTTCCCCCCTTGGTGTCAATACTATCACTGCATATTTATGTGTTGAATTTAGAAAAAAATATAAATACAATAGACTCAAAGAAGAGCATTAAAATCGCTGTTACTCCATTACTTAAGAGATAATCGTTATTCACAACTTGGCATATCTCTTTATGCTCATTTCTCACTGCATATATAAATAATTGTTTTATTTACCAAAAAGCAGAAAATAGTGGCTTATTCTTTTGTTTTTCAATGTGGACCTTTTTTTTTTTTTTAAGTCTTTATTGAATTTGTTACAATATTGCTTCTGTTTTATGTTTTGGTTTTTTGGCCACAAGCCAAGTGGGATCTTAGCTCTCTGACCAGGGATGGAACCCGCACCCCCTGCATTGGAAGGTGAAGTCTTCCAGGGAAGTCCCAATAGTGGTTTATTCTTATAGTGAAACCTGGGTTTTTTTTCACTTACATCATATGTATTTCCATGTTTAAAATTTCTTTTGCACATTTTTCTATTGATTGCCTGGTATCCCACTGCATGAATATGTTCTGCTCCATTTAATCAGTCTCTCAGTGTTGAACATTTGTATTTTTTTCTCACTTTTCCTGGGTTCCAGTTCTGTCTCACTCATCAGGTGTTCAATCTCAAACAGGTAACTGCACCTCAGTTTCCATTTCTGCAAATGGAGATGACATGTAACTCACATGTCATATGTCACATGTAACTCACAGAGCTATTGTAAGAATTCCATGAGTTCATACATGCAGAACACCCCAGTTCATGGCAAGCACTCGTAAGTGTTAGCTGTTAAAAAAACAGATGTACAAGAGCACATTACTGAGAATAATATACCTTTAACATATACTTTGCAATTATTTTTGCCCTGTCTTCCTTTTTTTAGAATTTTTCTTAATAAAATCTTTACTTGAGAGGTTTAACAAGAATAGGGAAGAATGTTTTTTTATTTTGTATTTTTAAATATTTATTTATTTGGCTGCTCGGGGTCTTAGTTGCAGCCCTCAGGATCTTCATTGCCTCGTGCAGGATCAAACTTGGGGCCCCCCCCCCCCGCCCCCTGCATTGGGAGCGCGGAGTCTTAACCACTGCACCACCAGGGAAGTCCCAGGAAGGTTTTTATTTATTTTATTGTTTTTTTAATTTTTTTATTTTTTGGGGGTGAAGTAGAAAAGAATAGCTTTATTGCTTTCCCAAGCAAAGGAGGCCACAGCAGGCTAATGCCCTCAAGACTGTGTGTTCCGACCTCAGAAGGTTTTGTTTGTTTGTTTGTTTGTTTTTGCTGTACGCGGGCCTCTCACTGCTGTGGCCTCTCCCGTTGTGGAGCACAGGCTCCGGACGCGCAGGCTCAGCGGCCATGGCTCACGGGCCCAGCCGCTCCGCGGCATGTGGGATCTGCCCGGACCGGGACACGAACCCGTGTCCCCTGCATCGGCAGGCGGACTCTCAACCACTGCGCCACCAGGGAAGCCCAGAAGATTTTTTAAATGACACTATTTTCTCCAAATGTTAGCACTATTAGTTTAATATTTGTGTCTCCTAAAGGATTTGGTCAGGAAAGTGAACTCAGGACTTACGGGCTGGGACTTCCCTGGCAGTCCAGTGGTAAAGAATCCGCCTTCCAATGCAGGGGACGTGGGTTCGATCCCTGCTCGGGGAACTAAGATCCCACATGCCGCGGGACAACTAAGCCGGTGTGCTGCAACTACTGAGCCCACGCGCCTCAATGAGAGAGCCCGCCTCCGCAACTACAGGGCCCACGCGCCCTGGAGCCCCCATGCCACAACTAGAGAGAAGCCCGGGAGCCACAAGGAAGAGCGTGCGCCGCAATGAAAGATCCCACGCACTGCAACTGACACGACACAGCCAAAAAAATAAAGAAAATAAATAAATTAAATATTAAAAAAAGAAAGAAAGAAAAGAAAGACATGGGGTGACTGGATCGGAGCCCACAAATGAGGCAGCTGGGTCCAGCCCAGGAGAGGAGCCTGAAGGGGGGGAAATGGTGAAAAACACCCGCCCACCACCGCGCCAATAGGTGCTCCCCCTTTCCATTATGGAGGCCCTCTCTAAGCTCCTTTTTCCTTCATTTTAATCTGGTCGTGGAACACTAAAATCTAGTTAGGAAAGAAGGAAGCAAACAACACTCCTCCAGAGCTCTGAGCCCTGGGGGAGTTTCAGACAAATGTAAATTGTCCTCCTCTTAACTGAAATCATCACTGTGGCCCAGAGCCCTGAGGCCCCCCAGGGCAGCCCTTCATCTGGTAAACAAGAGGATACAAACCCCCAAACACTTCTGACTAATCAGAAACACTCCCAGAAAACAATCTCTTGGAAAAGTCCACCGCAGCCTGGGGTATCCAGGCCTGGCCTTGGCCCTCCAGCTGCTCCTCTGCAGGCCTTTCTGTCACTCACACCCCCAGGTGGCCATCTTGCCAGTTGAGAATAATTAACTGTTGATTAGCAATGGTTGCATTTTCATCAGCTCCATTCCCAAATTCCTGTAATTTCCATTTCATCCGATTAGTATATTTTGGCCCATTCTCTTCCAGCAGCCTGGGAGCAGAGACATCACCCACACAGAAATAACAGCCTTCCTTTTTTTTTTTTCTTTTTTTTTTGGCCGTGCTGGGTCTTCGTTGCTGCACGAGGGCCTTCGCTAGTTGCGGCAAGCGGGGGCTTCTCTTGTTGCGGAGCACGGGCTCCAGGCACGCGGGCTTCAGGAGCTGTGGCGCCTGGGCTCCAGAGCACAGGCTCAGCAGTTGTGGTGCACGGGCCCAGCCGCTCTGCGGCATATGGGATCCTCCTGGACCAGGGATCGAACCCGTGTCCCCCTCATTGGCAGGCAGACTCCCATCCACTGTGCTATCAGGGAAGCCCAACAGCCTTCTTGCTTTTTTTTAAATTAATTAATTAATTTTTTAATTTTATTTTGTTTATTTCTTTTTGGCTGCGTTGGGTCTTCGTTGCTGCATGTGGGCTTTCTCTAGTTGCGGCAAGTGGGGGCTAATCTTCGTTGTGGTGTGCAGGCTTCTCATCGTGGTGGCCTCTCTTGTACGGGCTTCAGTAATTGTGGCTCACGGGCTTAGTTGCTCCGCAGCATGTGGGATCTTCCTGGGCCAGGGCTCGAACCCGTGTTCCCTGCAGTGGCAGGCAGATTCTTAACCACTGCGCCACCAGGAAAGCCCCCAGCCTTATTTCTAATAAATCAAATGACACTGCTGTTTTGGGTGAGCTCCAGTGCCATTTTTCCAAGGCCTTAAAATTAACTTTAGTTAATCTAATCCTAATTCTGTTCTGAAATGGATGCCATCTCAAGAAAGAGATTACCTTAAATCAGGTTTCTGTGAAGAATATTTTTATGGAACTATAACATTCTAGTTCTAGTTAAGATGTTGAACAACACATGCAGGGACAGCTTTTCATTTCACACCCCCTGCCGCCCCCGTCCACCCCATGCTGACATTTTAAGAGGGGCCTTCAGTACTCCAACCCGAAGTGTGAGCTGTGTGACTCTGGACCTGTGAGCTGTGCCCCCCACTGCAGGGCATGAGGTGCATTCCATTTCAGTAAGCGTCAGAAGCCTCAGCTTTGTTTAATCCAGGGTTTCTCAGACTTACTTGATGGTGGACCCTTTTGTGAAGGCAATACCCAGCCAGCTTCCAAGCACTCAATAAACATCTGTCAAACGAATAAATGAACCTTCCAAAGTAATACACACTGGGAGATGCTGCTTTAAACCGAAGCACTAAGTAGTATGAGAATATTTCTTTAAAAAGGCAGGAGATATTTTTTTGGATAATGTTGCAACAATAGGTGGCCTGTTACTGCCCCTTCAAATCACACTCGAAGGTGGATGTGTCCCAAAGTCAGCCCTGCTTTGGTACGGGCTCCCTTCCACTGGCATGTAAACTGCTTGAGGGAAGAGACTGCGTGTTTTCATCCTTATTCATCTGTTTGTAGCATGGAGCAGAGGGCCTGGTGGCCAGTAGGTGCTCTTAAGCAATTAATTAATAATTCAATTAATTGATGCTTAGGGGATAAATAAATTAACAAATAAATATCACCCTTAGTATCAGAGACTCTCCCAGCTAAGAGCGAATATCTTCTAAGAAATCCTTAGAAGTCGTCTATTCCAGCCTTTCTTCCATAACTGAAGGAGCTGAGACCCCTAGAGAATTGGGTGGTTTCCCAAGGTCTTGCACAGAATTAGTCACGAAGGTGCTTTATCACTGCTCTTCCCAAAACAGCACCTAATGCTGGAGCACTCATCCAGCCAGCCTGGGTTGTTTTCAACTATATACTGATAATGTACTACCTATCGTAAAGCAGCTTCTTCGATTAAGCGAACACTGTATGCAGGCCCCACTGTTAACCCATAATTAAAATACCAACAACCATATTATACATACATGTACAATATTATTAGCTCCAAGCACAGAAGTGTTCAAATGTCTGAAGGGTTTTAATCTTGGTAGAATTGCTTTACCAGTCAGATTATGCAGGGATTTTCCCTTCAGTATTCCTTACATCTTGTGAAAGCCCCCTCCACACATCCCCCTTTTTTTTAGCTCCCCATTAAGTTCTTTGAAAGCTCAGAAGAACTCACACCTATTCCCTTCTGAAACTGACTTATTCTCCAGGGAATAGTGGGAGGTTTGTTTTGCTAGAAGAAGGATGAATGATCCTTGACGGACTTCTGTCCTTTTCCTGGTAAAAACTGAAGAGGGATAACTGGCTTGGTCACTGAAGTATTGAATTGGTCTACAGAAGGCCTGAGGGATGCTCTCTAACCTATCCGTTCCAATTTTCTTACTTTCACAACTGCCAAATCCAAATAAATAAGAGATCAGGTGATTAGGAGCAACAAATTGGCCCTTCTGTCCAAAAAGATTTCCTCATTTATTTTCCTCAGTAACTAAATTCCACAATAAGATTTTAATCATTTGGATTCAAGTTTTGGCCATGCCTTCCAGTCCACAAAATATCATGGTGTGTGAAAGACAGTTGGCAGTTTAGAGTAGTGGGGAAGAGAACAGCTTTAAGCCAGACAGTTAAGAGTTTATGTTCTAGCTTTGCCATTTATTAGATGTGGAACTATGGGCATATCATGTCAGCCTCTATTTCCTCTATTTCCAGCGAGAAATGGGAACGCTATGATATCTGTGTCATAGAAACGCTGCGACAACTACAAATACAACAGTGCGTGTAAAATGATTAACACAGTTTCTGGCTTAATAAATAGTGGCTATTGTAATCCTGTCTCCCTCTGTCCCCTTTTTTTTGCCAAATTGAGAAAAGAAGCATTCAAAACACCCAGCTCCATCTAGGATACATTATAGACCAGAGGCTTCAATGCCCTTTCAGCCTTAAAGTTGAACTCATTTGTCCTATGTTTCCCAACCTTGAGGACAAGCTGAGAACAAGACCTTTTCAGAAGCAGCTAAAATGTAAAAGGGTGTGCACGGTGCCTGGATTAGGGAGAAGGCCACAGGAAGCCGGGGGGTACGGTGGGGGGAAGCTGTCAAGACACACTTCAGAGACAAAAGTAGATGTCACCAACCTTGCAGTTTTGCTGAGGGCCTGCTCAGGCTATCTATGACTATTTTCGAATTGTCCAAGCCAGTCCATCACCCGTCATTAAAGCAAAAACTCAGTAGATATGTGGCATTGAGTTTATGCCAAGAGAGACTGCTCATCTTTCAGGTTCTTTCAATTACTATTGATTAAGTAGCACTAGAGCACAGATATTAAGTCCACTGCGTGCCAGGCACCGTGCTGCCTTCTGGGAACACCAAGGTGAGTGTGACCTGAATCCTGCCCTCACAGAGGTCACAGCAGTGATGAGACAGACCTGTGAATAAATCACTGCAGTGTAGGCGGGGGCGGGGGGTGGGGGGAGAACAAAGGAAGTGCTGTGAGAAAGAAAGAAAGCTCACTTCCTGAGCTCTCCAGGAGAGCAGTGACTCTGGAGTGGGTCTAGGTGAGTGAGAAGCTCTTCCCAATGAAGAAGGAGGAAAGTCACTATTGGAAGAGAGAGGAGAAAAGCTATCAGAACAGGCTGTGCAGGCACAGTGAAGACCCAGGCTCTGGTGCGAGATTGCATCCGTGTGACACTAACTAGCTGTCTGACCTGAGGCAAATCACTTAACACCACCATGCCTCAGTTTCTTTATCTGCAAAATGGGAACGATAAAGTATCTACTTCATAGAGTTATTATGGGATAGAAAGTGCTCAGAGCAGTGCCTGGCCAAGGAGAACACTTACAAACGTAAACCCTTACTATTAGCAAATAAGCATGCAATATAGTCTAAATCCAGTGCAGTTTAGTTTGAACAAACAAGTAAAAGTAACAAGTTAAGTAAGTTTTTAAAAAGTCTCATTTACTTATCTAAGTAGTTTTTATGTCTTGCCTAACTGGCCAGCACTCAATAACATTTAACTCCTATGTATTTGTATTAAAAAAAAATTTGGTATCTTGTGTTGTCGTGTTGCCCATAAACTCAATCATTCTTCTAGAAGGAGTGATGTAAATGTCATAAAAAGTCTATTCGAGGCCTTCCCTGGTGGCGCAGTGGTTGAGAGTCTGCCTGCCGATGGAGGGGACATGGGTTCGTGCCCCGGTCTGGGAGGATCCCGCGTGCCGCGGAGCGGCTGGGCCCGTGAGCCATGGCCGCTGAGCCTGCGTGTCCGGAGCCTGTGCTCCGCAGCGGGAGAGGCCACAACAGTGAGAGGCCCACGTACAGCTTAAAAAAAAAAAAAAAAAAGTCTATTCGAGGCCTTTCTCACCTTCTGAGATGGCCCACACTCTGTCTACGGGGTGTGTTTCACTCCACAGAAATAAATCCACTTCTTACCTAAAAAAAAAGAAACTGTATTCGAGCTCTAGGTCTGTTCTTCATCTATAAAATGAGAAAGTTGTACTGTTTTATCTTGAATGCTTTTTCAACTGTAACTTTCTGTTCTTCTCTTAATACTGGCTATATTCATGACTGTAGAGATAAGGCAAACCCCAAATTTATGGAGTAGAGAAATTAAATATAAATTCCAAGAGAAAAGACAGGAAAAAAAAAAGGAAAGAAAAGAAAAACAAATCTAGAATGGTAGATTACCTTTTGATTTCTAGGGTTTTACACAAATTACTCTGTAACTAACTGTTCAGAAATTAAGTATGGTATTTATTGCGTTGACTTTTAACAAGTTGGAAATGGTGCTGTTGAATGGATTGATTGGAGTCCTCAGTCAGCAAGCACTGTTTTGGATCACAAACTTGGGCAAGAGACCAAGGTGAGCAGCAGGAAGGCTAGGCATGCCTCTAGGAAGATTATGGGAGTGGGTCAAACCCAGGAGGCTATAGTGAAAGGAGAGCCTGGGCTGCAGTTTGGGTTGATGCAGTGATGGCTCAAAATCCACGAAGTTATAGGAATAAGGGTGCATTGCCGGGACTTCCCTGGTGGTGCAGTGGTTAAGAATCCACCTTCTTTGTACAAGACAATTAATCCAACGGCAAACCAGACGTATATTGTTCATGTCATTGCAAGACACTGAGGGTTGGAGTATTCCTTTTAACATTGGAGGATTCAGACCAAAAAAAAATAGAGAATTATAATGCAGTGTGGTAAGTGTCTTTTTTTTTTAATTTAATTTTATTTCTTTATTTTTTATACAGCAGGTTCTTATTAGTTATCTGTTTTATACATATTAGTGCATATATGTCAATCCCAATCTCCCAATGTGGTAAGTGTCTTAATTCAAGTTCACAAACAGGGCCATGGTAATACAGAGATGGATCACCTAACCCAAACCTGGGGAATTAGGGAAGAAGCAACACTAAGCTGAGTTCTAAATTATGAACAGGAGTTGGTCAAACAAGAAGCCTTGTGGGAGGAATTGGAGAGGATGGACAGAGGGTTGGGAGAAAAGTATTCTAATGTTGCAGATGGCTGCAAATTTCAAAGGGGAGAGGCACACATTCTAAGAATCATAAATAGAAAATTAATAAAATGACTATTCTATAATTAAATAAATAATTCAACAGAAATATAAGGAGAAATAGTCAAATCTGCTAATATCCTGGGAGAATCTAACACACCTCTCTTCAGTAATTAACAGAATTTTAAAAATCAGTAAGAATATATATAATTTGAACAACAAGATTAAGAAACTGGCCTAAAGGACATAGATAGAACACCCCACTCAAAAACTGAAGAATAGGGCTTCCCTGGTTGTGCAGTGTTAAGAATCCACCTGCCAGTGCAGGGAACATGGGTTGGATCCGTGGTCCAGGAAGATCCCACAGGCTGTGGAACAACTAAGTCTGTGAGCCACAACTACCGAGCCTGAGCTCTAGAGCCCAAGAGCCACAACTACTGAGCCCACATGCCACAACTACTGATGCCTGCTCGCCTAGAGCCCGTGCTCTGCAACAAGAAAAGCCACCGCAATGAGAAGACTGCACACCACAACAAAGAGCAGCCCCCGCTCTACAAAATTAGAGAAAGCCTGCATGCACCAACAAAGACCCAACACAGCCAAAAATAAATAAATAAAATACATAAATTTATTTTTTTTAATTGAAGAATATAGGGACTTCCCTGGTGGTGCAGTGGTTAAGAATCCACCTGCCAATGCAGGGGTCATGGGTTTGATCCCTGGTCTGGGAAGATCCCACATGCCATGGAGCAACTAAGCCCATGTGCTACAACTACTGAGCCTGTGCTCTAGAGCTTATGCGCCACAACTACTGAGCCTGCATGCCTCAACTATTGAAGCCTGTGCACCTAGAGCCTGTGCTCTGCAACAAGAGAAGCCACCACAATGAGAAGCCCATGCACTGCAACGAAGAGTAGCCCTGCTCACCGCAACTAGAGAAAGCCCGTGCGCAGCAACAAAGACCCAATGCAGCCCAAAATAAATTTTTTTAATTAATTAATTAAATCAATCAATAAATAATTTTTTTAAAATTGAAGAATATATACTAGTTTCAAGCACACAGAGAACATTTACAACAATTGGTCATATCCTGCCTCATGAAGGAAGTCTCAACAACTGTCAAATGATTGAAATAAACAGAATCCTTTCCCTGGCCACAATGCAATTATGCTAGAAATCATTAATAAAAGTTTTAAATCTCTATATTGTGTGGAAAGTAAATAAATAATAACAATTCTAAATAATTCATGGCTTAACAAAAAGAAAACAGTGGAAATTACAAAATATTTCAAACTGAATGACAATGAAAATATTACATATAAATCTAGTTGGATACAGCCAAAGCAATACTTGGGAAAAACTATAGCCTTAAATACTATATTAACAAAGATGAAAGGCTGAAAGTTAATGAGTTAAGCATCTATCAATATTTCAATAGTTAAAACAGGAATAGCAGAAAACACCAAGTGAAAGTAGAAGGAAGGAAATAAAATAACTAAGAATATACATTTAATGAAATAGAAAAATAGAAAATAGAAAAAAAAATCAGTAAAGCCAAAAATCGATTCTTTAAAAAGATTTGTTAAATTGATAAATCTCTGATGAAGCTGCCCAAGGAAAAAAAGCGGGGGGAACCAAAAGGTATATTTGGAATGAAAATGAGATATCACTACAGATCTTGCAGACATCAGAAAGATAATAAGAGTATACTATAACTTTATGTAAAAGATTTGAAAATTTTGATGAAAAAACTGACACAAAAAGAAATAGAAAACCTAAATAGTCCTGTAACTATAAATGAAGTTGAATGTGTAATTTAAAACCTTCCCCCAAAGAAAACTCTAAGCTGAACTGGCTTTCCCTGTGAACTCTATCAGTATGTAAGAAAGAAATAAAATCAGTCTCCACAAACTGTCCCAGATAACTGAAAAAGAGAGGACATACCTCAACTCATCATATGAGGCTATCATAACTTTGTACCAAAACCTGTCAAGGATATTACATGAAAAAATATAATTAAAAAATTGCAGGCCAACAGCTAAAACTAACACAACATTGTAAATCAACTATACTCCAGTAAAAATTTTTTTTAATTGAAGGCCAATATAATTCATAAACATAGATGCAAAATGCCAAATAAAATATTGCCAAAGTGATTCTGAAAATGTATAAAAAGTTAATGCATTATAACCAACTTGAGTGTACACCATGAATGTAAAATTGGTTTACTAAAATACAGTGTAATTTATTTATTTATTTATTTATTTATTGGCTGCGTTGGGTATTCGTTGCTGTGCGCGGGCTTTCTCTAGTCGCAGCGAGTGGGGACTACTCTTCGTTGCGGTGCACGGGCTTCTCATTGCGGTGGCTTCTCTTGCTGTGGAGCACGGGCTTTAGGCACATGGGCTTCAGTAGCTGCAGCACTCGGGCTCAGTAGTTGCAACACGCAGGCTCAGTAGTTGTGGCGCACGGGCTTAGTTGCTCCGCAGCATGTGGGATCTTCCCAGACCAGGGCTCGAACCCGTGTCCCCTGCATCGGCAGGTGGATTCTTAACCACTGTGCCACCAGGGAAGTCCAGCATGAGGAGTTTTATACCAGGGTGAACATATAATGATTTGGAAAAGCTGGTGGGTAACAAGAACCAACAGAACACTGCTGTCAAGTCCTTGTTACATGGGGTTTGCATGAACGAACCACCTCCACCCACCACAGTTCTAGAGGGAGCCTTTCATTAAACAAGGAGGCAAAGGGTTTTGCATCAGATGATGTGTACAAAGCGCACTCTGCAATGTCTGGCTCATAGGAGATGTTCAGTGAGTGTCAGCTAAAGGGCTCTATGGAAAGGAAGAGGTGGTCGTGACAGTGTATCAAGGGGGAGGAGGCTCTCACCAGTAGGAGAATGAGAATACAGTTGGATGCTCATGAGCATGACAGGGATGTGAAGCACCATGGAGTTATCTGGCCTAATATCCGGTTCTTGCAGGTTCAGACTCTTTTGGGATAGTGTCTGGAAGAGTGACCTTGAGGTGAGGTTCTCTCCGAGGAGCTTGTGAGGGCCTCTGTGTTTAGTAGTTACTGGGTTCTATAGGGTCTAGTTCCAGTATATCTCTTACATCTCTCTTTCATGTGTATTTCCATTAACAACATCCTGATTCAGGCCCCCATGATTTCCATCCTGGACTACAGAGTCTCCCAACTGGTTTTCTGCCTCCATGTCATTTCTTATTTACTACTTCAAAGTTAATCTTCTGTCATTTCCCTTCTCAAAACTCTTCAGTGCCTCCCAACTAAAGTTAAATCTCCTCACTTTAAGTTCAAGACCAAGCTTCCCTGGTCACACAGTGCTTAAGAATCCGCCTGCCAATGCAGGGGACACGGGTTCTATCCCTGGTCCAGGAAGATCCCACATGCCACGGAGCAACTAAGCCTGTGCGCCACAACTACTGAGCCCACGTGCCACAACTGCTGAAGCCCACGTGCCTAGAGCCCGTGCTCTGCAACAAGAGAAGCTGCAGCAATGAGAAGACCGTGCACCTCAACAAAGACCCAACGCAGCCAAAAATAAACAAATAAATAAATAAATTTAAAGTTCGAGACCTTCTACAAGGCGCCAATAATATTTTTATCCCTGTTTCCTACCATATCACCAGTTCCCACTCACTGTTCCGCAAATCATTTTCTTACTTTGTTACTTCCCTGCTTTCATTCATACTGTTCCTCCTCTCTGAAATGCCCTCTCTCTGATTTCTGTTTGTCAAAATCGCACTCTTCTTGTCGGGTTCACTTTGTACAGCAGCAAGCTTACGAAGCCCCTTATCTGTCATACACACCCAGGAGTGAAGCTGAAAATATTTAACCGCTGCCACACACAGGCACCATCCAATCAGGATAGACCCTGGCCCTGGATAGAGGAGGGCCTCTGGGTCCCTGCCATGATGGGTGCTCACCCTTTGCTGCTGGACGGGGTTGGGGGGGAGAGAGGCTAGATGGGTGGGGAGGAAAGGATAGTGAGGGCTCAGAGGAGCAGATTTTCCACATTCTGACTGTGGGCACAGCAGCTCATACCATGGGGCATCATCTCCTCAGACACCCTCGTGCAATCCTCCTCTTTGGGCAAGTTGGACTTCTGCAGCATCTAACCCATTCTGCTTTGCCTATAAACAGTGTCCAACTGTCCATCCCCTTCACCCCACCTGCAGGATAAATCCCTTCAAGACTACCCAACTCATCGCTGTGGTCCTTCACTACGTCTGGCACTCAGACACTCAACAAATGTTTGCCCCTTTGAAACCAACAAGGGGAAATTGTTAACTTTCAAATGTCAGCAGAGAAGGGTTCCTAAGGAAAAAGGAAATGATAAATAATTTTTAATGAATGCCTGCTCTGTACATGTTATTTCATTTCTTTCTGGCAATAAATCTAAGAGGTTGGTTTTCTTATTCCCATTTTACAAATGAGTAAATCAAGGCTTAGACTTAGTCAGCTGGTCCAGGACCACCCAGCTGGAAGTGGCAGAGAGATCACCATCCTGTTTGCCTCTAAGCCCATTGTCACCTTTCCAGAACTTGTGCGTCTCTTCTGAAGGGCAATCTTCTTGTTTATTCTATGGCTCAAATCAGAG
Organism: Pseudorca crassidens; assembly: GCF_039906515.1. Classification (NCBI taxonomy): domain Eukaryota; kingdom Metazoa; phylum Chordata; class Mammalia; order Artiodactyla; family Delphinidae; genus Pseudorca; species Pseudorca crassidens. The sequence continues at coordinate 102,291,243 of NC_090303.1, read as the reverse complement.
ATTATATGGAATTTACTTTATTAATCTAGTGGCTCTTTTCAAAATGTGCTTTTGCAATTCAAACAATTTCTCATGTTGGACTGGTAACCTGAATGAGCCTTAATAACAGATTCAATGGAAAGGTCCCTTGTATTCAGTCTTTTCAATTATTTTACCACCATTTTCTCTTTCAGCACCTCAGTTACATTTGATAGGGTTCTTTGGAGAGAAATCTCTTTCTGAATCTTTGCAAAAGGAAGAATTTCAGCACAGTCAAAAAGTATAAAGGGAAACCATTTTAATTTTTTAATTCAGGCCATTATTAGCTCCCCTTGCATCAGCTTCTTCTAATTATGCAGAAGTGCATACATCTGACAGAGCGCCTGGCCCTGACTCATGACTTACTAATGAGATCATATTTTTCATTACAATTCCAAAATCCCATCAATCTTTTCTTAATTATTTTTAAGTGAATTTGCTGCTTTAGAAAGGAAAGGGCGCATGTGGCACGAGCAGGAACTAGGAAAGTTTCATGCGATTTCAATTTCAGAAACTTTGTTGGCAAGATGGCCTGTAACTGTTGCCAGTGTTAATAAATCAAATTTCGATGTCGATGTCGCCTCCCCCCAGCCCCACCCCCCCGCCATATACCAGAACTCACTCTCAGATTCAATGAATCAGACCTTCAAGCATTGCCACAGCAAAGTTCCTTCCAAATATCTCTGCCAACACATATTATAGTCATGGGTATAGCCAGGGGTAATACTCGCAGTGTTTGAAAGCAGATACTAGCTGTAAGACTGAAACGGGGTACTGGACACCAGCTATGCCGGGTTTAACCCTTTAGCAGCTAGACTTTAGGAAGCTCCTGAAGGTACCTAGAGGGAGCCAGAGCAGACCGATTTTGAGGAGGTTTTGGGGAAGTTGCAGCAGCAGCTATTTTAATGGCTGCTAGAGGTGTTTTTGAAGATTTTAATATGCGGTGTGGTACAGGCATTTACCAGTATCAACCCTGCCCACGGCAGTGCAGGCGTCTTAGCCGTGGCATCTCCGAAACCTGGATCAGGGTTCCCTTTGCAATCATGTTTAGCTCCGTCCGGCGCTCTCGATAGGCCTTCATTAAGTGTCGTCACACCTGGAAATTGCCCCCGGCTACCCTCCACCCTTTTACATTTTGTCAGCTGCCATGTGAGTTGGTCACCTACTCCTAGCCCTCATGCAGGGTATTCGGCAAATACCCGCTTGTCTGAGGTTTATGTAAATGAGGGGAAAACCGAAGTGGCCAGGGAATTTCGTCTTCCTTGCTCAGGCTGAACTTTGTTCTGCATATTAACTTTCGTATGTTCCCCAAGAACTAGGTCCTCAAAAATGAAACTCCAATTGTCTGATTACAAATTTAAAAGGTTTAATTAAAAAGAAATTTTTTTAATGCAAAGCAGATGTTTGATGTCGATGCCACGTGATGTAGCTCTTGGAGGTTCCAGGAAGTCCTTGAAAATGTGACTGAAGGAGGAAATGAAGTCCCTGGGTAGGAAGGGGGCTGCCCCTGCCTTGAGTGCCCGGCGAGGCTGGTGGGGCTTGTTTGGGCAGAGAGGAGCACCTCACTGCGCTGATTCCATCCACAGAGAGAAAGCCCCCAGTTCCTGACTGGCAGCTCTGCTTTCCTCTGCTCCAGCAGCAATCCTTTGCCTTTCACTGGAGCCGTTTTCTGTTTCAAATGTGTCCGTTTTATTCATTGGATTTGTGCCTAGGCTGAGGCTGCGAGGTTTGCCTCACTCACAACCACTCCATACTCAGTACTCTTTTTAGAAACGTCCTAGGCTGGTGGGTCCAGAGCCCTGACAAAGAAGCCGGCTACCAGGGGACAGGCCCTGTCTCTACCCTCCACGATGGAAGGGAGCCCAGGAAGGTGGGCCCAGGGTCCGGTCAGCGGGAGCGCGACCAAAGACCTCCCGGTGATGTCAGGGCAGTCCCGTCAGACTCTGGTGCCAGGCCCAGCCTCCAGAGTCTTTCCTGCCCCCGTCCAGGCACTGTAATAACTAAGTCAACTGGAAAAGAAATACTGAAGAAAGACTAAAGGAAAGCAGCGCACGGGGGCAGCCGGGGCCAGGAAGGAGAGCACGCAGCACAGCATAAAGGACCATTGTGCTAAGCTCCTCGGCCGCGGGGGTGGGCGGGGGGGGGGTGGGGGGACGACTTGGCACCCTGATCAGCTGAGCCTGCGATGATGCGCTTTCTCTGGAGGGAGATCCTTGGATCCCGGCTGAAAAAAGGACAGCGTGGGAGGGGGTTGGAGAGAGTCAGGGGACAGACAGAGCAAAGAGAGGGCTGAAGCAGGACAGAGCCCCTGCCTTTTTATTGCTCCCTCACCACCCTGGATTCGCCAGGGTCCTGTCACCTTGACAGCCCTCTACAGGAAGAGTAATTTTCCAAATGACTAGTCAACAAGTGTTAAAAGCATGTTCTTGCAGGAAGGGGGAGAAAAGGAAAGAAACTTGGCCTCCATTGCTGCCATGGTCCATTGTGAGGCCATGACCTCGAGGCTTTACCATTCTTCGAATGAATGTCTAAAGGATGGAGGAAGAGGACAGAAGAAAGCACGTGGGGTGGGGGGTTGTCAGATGCAGGACTGTTTTCTCCATCGTGAGTAACAGCAGCCCCTTCCCGGCTTCCTTGTTGGGTACCTGCTCCTGTCTGTCTGCTGCTCATTTCTGGGGAAGGTAGGATGGAGCCAGGAGCTGCCCTCTGAAAGTGACCGTAGCTGCTCAGAGCAAGATTCCCTGGGGGATCAAGAGACTCAGGTATCAAGAGTCAGGTATCCAGGTAGGCTTTGAACTTGAGCTTCCCTCGCCTGTAGCGGCTCCTCAGCCCCTGACCCCAGGAGCGGTGCGTGGGGTGACATTCAGCCTCTCCTGCCCTTCCAGGGAAAAACCCAGCACATCCTGGACCCATGATTTGCCCCAAGTTAGGGGTGGGAGAGACTGGGACAAGCCAAAAAACGTGTTAAGAGAAGGAAGGAGCTGGCGCTGCTACATGGAGAAAGGTCCCAGCAGCTTAATGCATCTTGAACAGAATCATTAATCAGGTGCAAAACTCCCCAAAGGAGCAAAATGAGGACCAGCGCCTTCCCAGGGCAGCCTGCCAATCCCCCGCTTGCATGTCCATTTCCAAATCCTTAGTGTCTTTGTATCAGGGCTGGTCCAAGCCAGCCTAGCCAGGAGCCACCTGTTCACGTCCCCTCCCACCTCCCTGACCTCGGAAGTGAGAGGAGAAATCATGGGAAACCCAGACAGCTGCTATGACCCCCCTCCCCCATAAAACGAGCCACCCAATTCTAGGAATTGGGCCAGACCCTGGCAGATGAGTTACCCTCTGTGAAAAATGCTTCTGTAAGCACATTAACTCTTTCCTGCACTGAGTAAGTCTCTTGTTCAATAGAAGACAAGTCAGGGCTGGCAGGGACCTCATAGAACAAACCTAGCCCTTTCCTTTTCGTTCCAGCCAGAGTCGCAGTGACCTGCCCAAGGTCACGACCTGGATTAGTGCAGAGTCACAGCAGCCAGCCTCCAAGGGGGTCCCCGGCCATTCCCAACTCCCAGGGCCCACAGTCCCGGAGTCCCCTTTCACAGTGAATAGGGCTGGCCTGTGAAATCAAAGAAACAATACTACAGAAGTGACAATGTGTGACTTCCAGGGCCAGGTCATGAAAGACATGCAGCTCCCACCTCCTCCCCCTGCGCTGCGTGGAGAGCCAGCTGCCGTGTCACGAGGATACTCAAGCAGCCCTGTGGCGAGGGCCACGCGGTAAGAACTGAGACCTCCCACCAACAGCCAGCACCAACTTAGCAGGTGAGGGAGCCACGTGGGAAGATCCTCCAGCCCCAGTCTATATATCCTGAGCAGCCTTGACCCAGAACCACCCAGCTGAGGCTCTCCTGAATTCCTGGCCCATCAAAACTGTTGGAGTTAATAAGCGTTTAGTGTAGTGTCAAAGAGAAATAGAGCTGGGCATTCATTAAAGGTGGCAAGACAGATTTCATGCAGACTGCTGCAGTAGGGGAGAGAGAGCTCGGCTTCAACCTGTGCAGAGGGACTTTAAGGGAAGAAGGAGGGAGCAGGGAGGAGGGACTGTTGAGAGCCTGGGCAGAGTCAGAGAAGTGGAAAGTTACAAAAAGCTGGTAGGGGGCTGTTTTCTGAGAAATGTTAGGCAAGGTAGGTGTTGAGTGAGGATAACCTCACACAGAAAATTCTTTTGGCAACCTGAGCTTGCCCAGGCGGGAACTTGGGAGGGCTGGGTCAGGCCAGGGGTGCAGCCTTGAGCTGTTAGAAACCAGGCTAGTGTTTGTTCCAGTCTCAGTGTCAGGAGCTGACAGATTGTGCCAAGGTTTTGCAGTTCTCATTGGTCACGACTGACATCTGGCCGAGCAGCCTCAGAGACACCGACCGAAGTTGGTCAGGGAAAGAGTCTTTGTCATTAGCTCTCAGCCACTGTGGGTTCTGGGAGAGTTTGGTTTGCAGCAATAGATAACTATATCCAGATGGAAACCCCGATTGCGATTTCCAGAGTCCGTGCCTTGTGCTTTTTCTCCCACACTACTTAACCCTCCTTCAGAAGACAAGCCAAGAATGGGCTGCTGTGGCCTTGACAGCAGACATTTCCTATGTTGCAGTAATGACAGAGCTTCTGCCCAAACATGCAAGACAGTTGGAGATCATCACCTTCCCACATAATCATTCTCAAGATCACTCAGGGCCCAGTAGATAATCCAATATGTTTCTAGACCTGACAGGCACAGCAAGGTGCTTCCTCACAGTGAATACCTCCCCAGATGAAACTCCTCCAAGTTGGTGCATATTCCTGTGAATGAAAGCAGTGACATGCAAATGTCATTAAAGCCATCACATAACCAACTTGCTGAGCACTTCCGTGTGTCAGGCAGACACTGATAATACAGAAGTAAGCATGCTCGTCCCTGCCTGCAGGGAGCAGAGTACTGGAACCCAGTGAAAACTTCTCATTTAGATTAGGTTTCAGAGTAGGAATCAGGGGTTGTCAAATGCAACATGAATTCCCTTACCTAGTTTTTAAACTATTTTGTCCCAGCTGAGCTGAGGGGCCCCCAGGAGAACACTGACAGCCGGAAACACTTATTTACTTACTTCATGTTTTAACTGTGGGGCAAAGCAGAGGCCGGCACCATCGTAATCCTACACAATTGAGCCATGAGATGTTCACAACACAGACACCAAATGGTCTTTATCTTCTTTCTTAATTTAAGATGTTGCAGACAGGTATGTACCTGCCCTTTGGACCAACTGGACATCCATCCTTAAGCATCCACACTCAAGGTGGAGGGACAGTGGTGGTTACCAGTCAGCTTGGAGGGACAGTGGTGGTTACCAGTCAGCTTGGAGGGACAGTGGTGGTTACCAGGCAGCTTGAGAAAGCAGGTCCTCAACAAGACAGTGCAAGTACCATTCCTTCTTGGGAGCCTCCTCCAGCCTCTTGGAGCAGAATTAAGTGTCTGCCCCTCCGAGCTTCAGGTCCTTGTTGTAATTCCTCTTACCATGTGGCTGTAACTCCTCGTCTCCATTAGACGGACCTTCTGGTTTCAAGGATGCTGTTGTCCACCCCCGTACCTAGCGGCTGGCAGGTAGTAAGCCCTTAACAATGAGTATAGGATGAATGAACAGAGTGAGTGAAAGAATGAATAACAAAACGTGCACAGGTTTACAGCCAGTGATCCTTGAAGTAAATTCTAAATAGACAATAAAAAGTAGGCAGCTTCAAGGGCAGTCCACAAATTAGCAGAGTGATGGTCTAAAGCTTAGGTTTAAGACCATTCCTTAAATTTAGATTGCATTTTCCCAAAAGAAAAATGTAGTAAAACTGTGGGAAACACAACAGTCAACCCACTAATTCTGTTAAGCCATTATGTACCTTGAAAGTGCACTGTTTCAACAACACTACTTTTAGTCCAGGTTCCAGACAACAGACTTAACAAATGAACTTCATTAATTTATTAATTAATTTCGTAAAAAAAAAAAGAATGTATCGATTATTCATAGGAAACGCCTACTGTTTGCCAGGGACTAGTACTAGTTGGTGGCGACTGAGAGAGGAAAAGCAGAGCTTTACCCCGAGGGAGCCCACCGTCCACTGGGGAGAACACAGGTGTCAAATGTAGCACGCAGGTGAGCACGAGGCGCCTCGAACAGAGAGGCACCTGAGGCTGCGAGTCAGGGAAGTTTTCTTGGAGAAGACACTTAAGAAAAGCAGGCAGAGGAAATGGCATTAAAAAATATATTTTTTAAAATTTTATTTATTTTTTTGCTGCATTGGGTCTTCATTGCTTCACACAGCCTTTCTCTAACTGCGGCAAGCGGGGTCTACTCTTTGTTGCGGTGCGCGGGCTTCTCATTGCGGTGGCTTCTCTTGTTGCGGAGCACGGGCTCTAGGCACGCGGGCTCAGTAGTTGTGGCTCGTGGGCTCTAGAGGGCAGCCTCAGTAGTTGTGGCGTACGGGCTTAGTTGCTCCCCGGCATGTGGGATCTTTCCGGACCAGGGATGGAACCCGTGCCCCCTGCATCGGCAGGCGGATTCGTAACCACTGCGCCACCAGAAGCCCCGGAAATGGCCTTTTAAAAGGCACAGAGGGAACTTCCCTGGTGAACTTCCCTGCAGCACCTGACACCGTTTCAGGGGAGGAATGGCACATGGAGGTCCTCTGGGAAAAGAGCTGCCCCTCTGGGTAGGAATCAGGGCAGGTGGAGACTGGTTGGTGACAAGTGTGATCAATGTCACGAGAAGAAGGAGCACAGACAGAGCGGGCAGGCAGCAGACAGCAAAGGAGCCTTGGAAACAGAAGAACCTGGAACTTTACACGGTGAAAATAAGCCAGCCGCGAGCCCATCGCCTGAAAAAGGAAGCCAGGAAAACAGAGGCAGGCTCTGTGCGTTTTGGTCCAAATCCCTAGTAGGAGAAACCAAGGAACTACTATTCTAGCTGCTTCTAATTTCAACTTCCCTGCACCTTTAATTTAGGTGCAAATTACCCAAGTGATTGGCAATTTTTCTCAGAGCCATAGATAATATGCCAGAAGTGGAAGAATTAAACTTTGAAGACGAAAGATTTAATTAATTTTTAAGCTTCCCAAATGGGCTCTTAAAAATGAAATGGCTCAAAAGTACATTTAAATCACAGTCAGCTCTCAAAAGTAACGGAAGGTTATAGAGGGTGCTTTCCTGTTTGAGACTCACTGGAGCCGGGCTTAGCCTCGCCAGCCAAAAATTATAAAATTCATTATTAGCTGTTTTGGTCACTTTCCTAAAAATAAAAATATCCAATTTCATTGTGAAAAAAGGATATACAGACCTGTATATGTAAATATAAAATTGGTACTGGTTACCATCACCAAGTTATCCTGGCTTCTCCTGTGTGAACCGGGGATGCTAACGGTGCCCACTCCACAGAGCTGCTGTGAGGAATAACAGCACGCAGTAAGTGTGAGCAATAATAATAATATAACTAAGGCTTGTCCATCTTGCCTCCAAAGCCTCTCCTGAAACCAGTGTGTGAGGCCTGCGTTCCTGTGGGGAGCAGTGTTCCAGAGATCCTTGCAGAGCCAAAACAGGCCAACACTATTTTCACACTCATACTAAGACATTATTTGCTTTTTCATTCTCATTCTCTCAGAAGTGTGCAGCAGAGCCTTCCAGAGACTACATGGCACGAGATATTGCAACAGATTAAATGCAGAAGCAGATATAGGCATTCTACTGTCTACTAACAACCAGACATCGAAGAGATTTATAAAAATATAAAATAAGGTCACCTGTCACTAAATTTTGTTGTTTGGGAAAACATGGTTATTATTTTTCATAAAAATTAACTTACTATACAATGGGTTTATTGTTGTTCATTTGAAAGCAATTTATAAAGATTTAAATTTTTTCTCCGTTTTAATTTCTAATTTGATAAATCGTGACCGCTCTAACCCACATAAAGAAAAGTCATTAAGGGTCTCGGTAACCATGAAGAGGTCAAGGGGGCCTGGGCCCTGTCCTTTAGCCCCGCCTACTCCCTCCATCTGTGCCAATCACCTGCCTAGCTAGCGGGGCCCCACCCAAGGTCCACTCTGACCCCATCACCCCTCCTCCCTCCGGACATATCTAACTTGCCACTTTGTACCAGACACATATCAGGCAAAGGAGATGCCAACAACCATGGTCTTTCCCTCTTATGTGAGGAAGTAGGCTTGAGGGGAAGGCGGAGCTGAGCAGCTGCCCCACGATGCAGCACCCCAGGCGACCTCCTCCCGTCTCTCCCACGTCTTGGCCAGAGGGCCCTTCCACCTGCTCCATCACCCTGGCTTCTTTCACTGGCTTTCTATTGTTCGTAGATGTAAGAGCAAAACACTTACTGTGGCCTTCAAGACTCTTAAATCTGATTCCTGCCCACCCCACGCCTCATCTCTCTTCACACTCCCCGTCACTCAGGGGTGCTCACCCTGCTGCCTTCTTTCAGTTCCCAGAAGACAAGCTCTCCCTCACCACAGGGCCTTTGCACGTGCTATTCCCTGTGCCTTGAAAGTTTTCTCATCTCTCCTCTCCAGCGCTTAACATATTTTGTAATTATAGATTTGTATAATTACATAATTAGTATGTCTCCTCTACTAAACCATAAACATCTGGAGAACAGGTCCTATGTCTACTTTGCTTACCATCATATTCCTGGTACCTAGTACAGGGCCTGGTGCACAATGCTTAATACATAATGATTGAATGTATAAATGAACGAATGTCATTTTATGCTGTCCTTAGAGATCCTTTTACAATAAATTCACTCTTGAAAGCATTTAATTAATTGGATTGTGTGTCCCACCAAGACAATTACAATCTATCCATTTTTGTATCACCAGAGCCTAATACTGTGCCTGTATGTAATATTCAGTAAATACTGAGTGAAGGAATGAATGAGTGAACAAATGAATGAGACATAAGCAAATGCTTGCGGATTTTATTTGAAGTATAGTTGATTTACAATGTTGTGTTAGTTTCAGGTGTACAGCAAAGTGAATCAGTTATACATATACATATATCCACTTTTGTTTTTTTTAGATTCTTTTCCCATATAGGTCATTACGGAATGTTGAATAGAGTTCCCTGTGCTATACAGTAGATCCTTACTAGTTATCTATTTTATATATAGTAGTGTGTATATGTCAATCCCAATCTCCCAGTTTATCCCTCCCCCTTCCCTGTCCCCCCAGTAACCATAAGTTTGTTTTCTACATCTGTGACTCTATTTCTGTTTTGTAAATAAGTTCATTTGTACCATTTTTTTAAGATTCCACATGTAAACGATAGCATATGATGTTTGTCTTTCTCTGTCTGACTTACTTCGCTTAGTACGACAACCTCTAGGTCCATCCATGTTGCTGCAAATGGCATTGCATTCTTTTTTTTATGTTCTTTTCCATTATGGTTTATCCCAGGATATTGAATGTAGTTCCCTGTGCTCTACAGTAGGACCGTGTTGTTTAGCTTGCGGGATGTTGAATGGGGGATAGAAACAAAGAAGTTGAAGCCATGTTCTCAGTCGTCTGGCAGGTTACAGTACAGATCAGGGAGACAGGTCATGGAATAAACGGTTTCTACAACACAAAGAAGAATATGATAAAGTGTGGAGTTCACAGTGTAGGTGGTCTTAGTCCTTCGGGAGGTGAACAAGAGGCATTGAGGTGGTTCCGTGGCGGGAGAGCTTCCCACCTGGCGGTCAGCACTAGGCAAGTGGCTGCAGGGGCTGTGCAAGGTGAGGGGTGCAGTGGAAGCATATGGAGCATCTGGCACTGACTTTAGGGCACTATTCATAGAAGAAAGGGGATGTGCTGAGTGAAGATGCAGGGAGGGATGCCAGGAATGAAGGGGCTGGTCAGCACAGGGGTGCACAGACTTGGGCGTTCTTGAGCACAGCTGGGAGCCTGTTGAAAACGCAAGTTCTCACCACCCACCTGCTGATTCTGGTTGTGTGGAAGAAGGGTTGGGTCCAGACTCTGCATTGAAACAAGCATTCCAGGTGCTTCCGAAGCAGGTATTCCATGGGCCACACTTTGGGAAACACTGACAGATTTAGGTCGGATCCTGGTGGCTGGATGAGTAAATCCCATCCTGAGGGCAGAGCCTGAGGCAAGGATTCAGTACCACGATTTGTGGAGGGATGGGCTTCAGGGAGACCCTGTGAGGGAGAGGGAAGCAGGGCTGGAGGAGGCCAGTGGGCAGAGATGTGAGCTTTGGAGCCTAGTCTTGAGACAGAGGCAGCCTCTGTGCCCCGGGTCAGTCAGCAGTCCCTGCCTGTAGGTGACCCTTGATTTGGGGGTGAGGACAGCAAACACCCCAGACCAGGGCTCCCCTCAGAGAAAGAGGCAGTTGTGAGATCTCAGCAACCACCTCTCTCACAGTGGCCAGGGTGGGTGCACCAGCCTAGGAAGGGGAATCCGGGTGGGCATCACAGCTTCTGGCTCACTGACCGAGAGAACAAGCTCCTCGTGGAAAATCCTGAGAGAGTGAGACTAAAAGATGCAAACAAAGGAGGTGGCTGTGTACATCCAAGAGGAGCTAAGCCCCTCTCTCAGTCCTGAGGGCGATGCAGATTCTGTGTCCCTCTGAGGGTAGCCATCCCAGCTGCTAGCCACCCCCAGCTTTCACTTTCCCTACCAGAACCTTCCATCTCAGAGCTGAAACCCGACTTTATTTCACACACAGGAACCTTGTCTCTGGGAGACAGAGGCTGAGTGCCTGACACAGCAGCCCCCCACCCCACCCCCCATCTCACACAGGCAGCCCTCCCCTGAGGTGGGTCTGCATCTCCCGCCCCAGGACCTCCTTTTCCACGGCCTGTTTCTGGTTATGGTAGGCGCGATGCTACTTCTCTAGCCCTGTGGCAGCCCCAGAATTCTCGGAGCAAATGCCAAGATGAAGGGAGAGGGAGCAGAGGTGGGCAGGGAAAGTCTTCAGACCACCTTGCAGGTCTGACACCTGTGGACGGAGGGCGGGCAGGAGACGTCAGGTAGGAAGTGACCCCTGAGAATCTCCGCCTAGCTGATGGGGGCCCAGAGCCGAACTCTCCCACCTGCATTACTTCCTCCAGTTCCTACTACAGCTCAGGGCGAAGGAGCGGCTCCTCCACCATAAAGCTGAGGAAACAGGCTCTCAGAGGTTAAGTCATCGCCCCACCATCATACAGCTCAGCTGGGGCTGGTGTGTGACCCAAAGCCCAAATCCGTGGCTAAATATTTGTTTCTCTCTTTTTGTTGTTGTGATTCACCTGTGGATGTCCTTCTCACATTATCATAGTTTATATATATTTTTAAAATTGAAGGGCTTCCCTGGTGGCGCAGTGGTTAAGGATCCGTCTGCCAAGGCAGGGGACACGGGTTCGAGCCCTGGTCCGGGAAGATCCCACATGCCGCACAGCAGCTAAGCCCATGCACCACAACTACTGAGCCTGCGCTCTAGAGCCCGCGAGCCACAACTACTGAAGCCCGTGCCCTCTAGAGCCACGTGCCGCAACTAGTGAGCCTGTGTGCTGCAGCTATTGGAGCCCGGGTGCCTGGAGCCCGTGCTCCGCAGCAAGAGAAGCCACTGCAATGAGAAGCCACAACAAAGAGTTGCCCCGCTCGCCGCAGCTAGAGAAAGCCTGCGTGCAGCAACAAAGACCCAACGCAGCCAAAAATAAATTAATTAATTAATTTTAAAAAATTGAAGTATAATTGATTTACAGTGCTTTCTGTTGTACAGCAAAGTGATTCAAATATACATATATATTCTTTTTTCAGATTCTTTTCCATTACAATTTATTACAATATATTGAATGTAGTTCCCTGTGCTATATACAGTAGGACCTTGTTGTTTATTGATTTTCTATATCGCTCATATCACCATAGTTTACAAATTCCTCGAGTTTGGGCTCTGACTTCTACTTCCTTTTTAACTACAGAAGTGGTTCAAACAGTCTCCACCGTACAGCTAGTTCAACAAGGCAGTTCAGGAGAAAGCCTGAGGGTCCTCCTTCCTGGCTGCTGGTAATGAATAAGCCGTACTTTTCCCATTTGGTGCCCCCCTCCGTCAGCACTGCCCCTTGCCGTGGCCTCCCGGCTGCTATGCCTTGTCCTCAACGAGCACACCCAGAGCACCTGACTCTCTCTGGCGTCCGCCCCTTCCGTGATTGCTTCCCAAGGCACACTAACCTCCTCACCCAAGTGCAGTAGCACAAAAATACCAGAAAATAAGCATCCAGAGAAAAACTTTGCTGCAGACGCGGAGAGAGATTGCAGAGGGCAGCCTGGGAGTGTGCAGGGAGCTCGTAGGAAAAGGTGGTGCTAGGCCAGCGCCCCTAAAGCAGTGCTTGCTCTCCACCCTCTAGATGGTCTTGCCTACTGGATGCAGGGTTGTCGTTTTTCTTTTTTTTATTGAAGTATAGTTGATTTACAATGTTGTGTTAGTTTCAGGTGAACAGCAAAGTGATTCGGTTACACATACATACATATCTATTTTTTTTCAGATTCTTTGCCGTTATAGGTTATTACAAAATTTGAGTATAGTTACTTGTTGCTTATCTATTTTATGTATAGTAGTTTGTATCTGTTAATTCCAAACTCCTAATTTATATCTCCTCCCCTTCCTCTTTGGTAACCATAAGTTTGTTCTCTGTGTTTACGTCTGTGGGTCTATTTCTGTTTTGTATAAGAGTTCGTTTGTTTTTTTGGTTTTTAGATTCCACACATAAGCGATACCATATGATATTTGTCTTTCTCTGTCTGGCTTATTTCACTTAGTATGATAATCTCTAGTCCATCCATATTGCTGCAAATCGCATTATTTCATTCTTTTTATGGCTGAGTAATAATAGTCCATTGTATACATGTACCACATCTTCTTTATCCATTCGTCTGTCGATGGGCATTTAGGTTGCTTCCAGCAGGTATTTATCTGACTTTGCAATTTTAAGGGAGTGATTAGGCTGTATAGACTCTGGATCCCTCCTGCCTGGGTTTGAATCTCAACTTCATCCCTTACAAACTGTGTGAACCTTGACCAAGTTCCTTCACTCTCTCTGCTTCCTTTCTTCATCTGTAAAATGGGGATAACTGCAGAATCTTCCTGACTGGGTTGTTGTTAAGATTATGTGAGTTAATAAAAGAAAAATTATTTAAGACATTACTTACCTTTCAGTAGCGGCAATTTATCATCATCATCATCATGGAAATGGAATGATATCCTCCCCAGAAATAAAACAAAATTTTACACACACAAATATATATATTCGCCTCTGTCCTGTAGTCCACCTAAAATTGTAATCTCTGTGCTTACTAGACACACCGTTATACATTGGTTATCTTCAGTTCTAATAACTTCCTCTCGTATATGTTTTGTTCTGTTTTGTTTAATTTTTTGGCCGTGCTGCACGGTATGTGGGATCTTAGTTCCCCAACCAGGGGATGAACCCATGCCCCCTGCGTTGGAAGCGCAGAGTCTTAACCACTGGACTGCAGGGAAGTCTCCTCTCATATACGTTTTAAATTTCTTTCCTTTTTATTTTGCCTTGAGTATAGATAAGAAGTTATTCAAAGTAGGGATAGGAAGAAAATCTTTAAAATTCCTGATGACCCTTATTTTATTTTATTTTTATTGTATAAACTTGGTAACTCAAGAATTTTTGCTTTGGTTTGAATTTTTTAATTCAAGATAACATAAGTCCACACGTTTTTATTGTAGAAGATTCAAACATAACACAAGCCTATGGGAAAAAAATGTGAGTGTCCTTCTGTACCCCTGTCCCCACCCCAGAGTTAGTGACATCCTCACCTGGGGTGACTTGCAGTCCACTTTTTGTGTCCTACGTGGATAGAACTTAGCTTTTTTCCTATACATAACATTATCTGTATACTGATCTTTCAACTTGCTTTTTCCACTTAGTACATCATATATAGCCTTCCCTATCAGGATTGACTGATGGATAGATAGATATTACTGCTTTAACTACCCTTAGATCCATAGATATTTGTTTCCAGTTGTTGCTATTCTAAGCAAATGCTGCAATGAACATCCTCGTGCATATAGACTTGCATCATTGTGTTTTACATTTTATTTATTTATATGCTACTTACTACTAAAAAGGATTTTTAAAAGCTAAAAATTACTTTCTAAGTTGAATCCAAATCGAAAAGATGCCAGTTGTGATTTTAGATAACAGGAGTGGGGGGAATCAAGTGAATGTCAGGAAATTCATAAACGAATTGAGCGAAATGCTAATTTGGAGAGGGTAAAACAGATGGGGCTTTGTAATACGGGATCCAAAGGCTTCTGGAGACACATGTTTGAATTAGGAGATGCAGCATGAGCCTTCTTGGCAGCAGGAATTGAAAGCAAAGGGATGTTAAATTGATTTTTCTTCCCAAACAAGTCCTCCCACCAAATCATCTTTCATCATTCTAATTTTAAGTAGCAACAAGAATGTTGTACACATTTAAGATAAATGAATGTCATTTAATGAAGTTTTTATTTATGCACATTTTCCTTTTTTATAAATAGTTTCCTACTTTTTCTATTTCTTCATTTCTAATGTTAATACTCTCCTCAGTATTAGAAGTATTTGTATTAGTATTTGATGAGAACTTTGATGTATTAGTATTTGTATTAGTATTTGATGAGAACCTTGATGAGTATTAGTATTTGATGAGAACTTTGCCCTGTCCTCCACACTAGCCAATTTAGAAAAAGGAATGAAGTCTGTCACATGATATTACTCCCCACAGGGAGATATTCGCCCATAAAAAATCTATCCAAAGGCATACAGAACAGACTCAATCAAATGCATGCCTTCCACCCACTCCCAAACTCTATAAAGAGATGTCTGGTGGAGACGTCACCCTAATGGGAAGTCCTTCCAAGAGTCAGTAAGGCCAGAGTGTGAACTAAACACCATACTCTGAGGATACACAGTAAGTTCCCGTAAGGATGATGCCAGTGGTGATGATGTTGGGGAAAGGGCGATGGGAAAGGACATTTGAGAGAAATCAGTTAACAGTCAAACTGGATTTCTTTTTAATTGAAGTATAGTTGACTTACAGTGTCATGTAACTTTCAGGGGTACAGCATTCAGACATATATATATATATATATATGTTATTTTTCAGATTCTTTTCCCTTGTGGGTTATTACAAAATATTACAAAATATTGAGTATAGTTCTCTGTGGTATACAGCTATACAGTACAAATGGGATTTAAATACAAGGGAGGGACAAATACCTTCTTTCATTATTGGACTTTTTCTACAATTAAGTTGAATCATTTGTCACTTGAGTCTCCTTACCCTCCCCCCCCACAGTCACTCCCTCTGTGCATGACCGGAGGTCCCCACGCACTATCCCTGCTCTGGGACCTGCTCCGCCCCTTTCAAATCACACCATTAGGCATCGAGTCACTCCTGCCTCTTGTTCTCAAGGTCTTCCCTTCCTAAGGACTGTGGCCCTGGGGTGGCCAACCTCAGTCATCTTCAAGCCAAACTCATCTGAGCCATCGCAGCAGGACGCTCTCAGCATCACTCCCGTCTGATGTCTGGGTCTTTGCTGGGCACCTGCAGCAAACCCCTCTGTGCTGGGATCTTAGTTCAATTGTAAAATCGGTATTACTAAACTGTAGCTCCTTTTCCTTGTCCCCAGTCATTATGGTAATGACACACTCACCTAAAGCACCTCGGGACACTTGAAAGAGAGGCTGTGCCTGCGGGCGCGCCAGCGCTGGGGGTGTGCTGCCGCCCCCCCAGCCTGCAAGAGCAGACCAGTCTGATGTCAGGTATTCTGCAAGCAGGGGCTATCACCCTGGCAGCCAGAAATCAGCCGTGGTTTACACCACAGAAAGCATCAAACATGGCAAATCAGGGCCTTTAAAGAGAAAAAAGATGCATTCCAGGGAGTTCCCTGGCCGTCCAGTGGTCAGGCCTCTGCATTTTCACTGCCGAGGGCCCAGGTTCAGTCCCTGGTGGGGGAACTAAGATCCCGCAGGCTTTGCAGGGTGGCCAAAAATAAAAAGCATTCCAGAGAGCTATTTATTTAAAATTATCAGCACATCACTGGTTATGTCTACGTCATTGAGACAACTTTCTAAACTTGCTTCTCAGTGATAACTACAGTGACCATGGAAACACGGATGGGCCAGGGGAGCCGGCAATCCTTTTGAGACTATATTTTCAAAGAGGCAACCCTCTTCTGGTGAAATAAACTAGAAGCAAACAAGGAAGTGTGGGCCCTGAAGGGAACTGCTGTAAAGCTCTAGACGGTTCCTCTGGAAGGTTGCTGGCTGGCTCTGGCACCGGCTCGTGAAGTCGTCCTTTAGCACAGTTGACCGGGATCTTCCCTTCATGCGAAGCTATAAAACCAGCAGAAGGAACCCGGGTGCTTCTGAGCTAATTATGAAAGGCAGTGGCGGAGGGACCAGCTCCGTCCAGTTTCAGTTAACTCCGCAAGTGGGACACAGGCCCTCTGTCTCCTAAACTGATACGTCACATGGTTTCAATGTTCCTATTTCTGCTTTGGGAGAAACTTAACAAAAAAACAGTTTTAGGTAGGAAAAAAAAGAAAGAAAACTGCAGTGGGAACGGGGCTTCAATGCCAGCTAGACTAGAATGAGACATAGATGTTTGGCTGTCTGTTCTGAATTTCTCTCTCTTGTGCACATATTCTTTCAAGAGCAGTTGCACAGAGAATGGTAGGGATGTGGGCTTAGAGTCAGGCTGGTTAGGACCCCACTCCACCCACTGGGGCAGGCTTCTTACTCCCTCTCTGCCTCAGTTTCCTTATCTGTAAGATGGGGACAATAATAACACCTGGCCTTCCAGGCTTCTTGTGAAGATTAAAGAAGGAATCCCACAAAAGACTGGCTGCAGGGGCATGCAGTGAGGGCAGTGACACAGGGCCCCCTGCTCAAAAGGCCCCCGCACTGGGGATGAATGCTCTGGGTCATCTCCTTGCAATTCTTATGTTATTTCACCTTTGGAATATCTGTTTTGTAAGTGAAGTCCCATGGGACAGGAGCAAGCGCCAGGGTGGGGCTGCCCTCCCACGTGGTCCGCCCCTCCCGCCCCCTGGAGTAAGTTCCCGGCGCCCCTGCCCCAGTGCCCACCCAGCAGCGAGGGCATGTGCCCCACCGTGTCTGGGACCAGGGCCTGGCAGCGTCCGTTCTGCCCCGGGCTGGCCGTGCCCACTCCTGGTCCAGAAGCCCAGAGTATGCAGGGACAGAGGCTGCAAAGCCCGGGGGGGTCACCTGTCTGCCAGGGATTGGGTGTAGGCTGCCCTGCCCCCACCCAGGGCAGTGCTTTGGTTTGGCCGCTGGTGGGAGGGGGATTCAGCAGCTGGTAGAAGTGGGTGTGGACATTGACTGTCAGGACAGGGGCCCCGGGCACCTGGGAGGGTCTACACTGCCTCAGGAGCGTGGCCTTAAATAAAGAATGAAAATGGTCAGGACAGGCCTGGAGACTGACCACAGAAGAAAGGAACATGCTTAATGTCTTAGTACCTTTAACAGCACGTTTCCCCTTCTCTCTCTTTTTTTTTTTTTTGCGGTACGCGGGCCTCTCACTGTTGTGGCCTCTCCCGTTGCAGAGCACAGGCTCTGGACGCGCAGTCTCAGCGGCCATGGTTCACCGGTCCAGCCGCTCCGCGGCATGTGGGATCTTCCCGGACCGGGACACGAACCCGCGTACCCCGCATCGGCAGGCAGACTCTCAACCACTGCGCCACCAGGGAAGCCCTCCCATTCTTTCTGAACAGGAGCTCCATATTTTCATTCTGCACTGGGCCCTGCAAGTTATCTTGCCAGTTCTGCTGAGCACAGTACCTAACACATCCCAGCACAATGAAAGTTAGCTGTTATAATAATTATTATCATACATAGGTTCCATGTGGAGTCATGTGTCTGACAGGCCTTTTCCCATCCTGACATGTAAAGGTTAAGGGGCATGTCTGTTCAGGGTCCCTCGGGGCCTCATACAGCCCCCCCTCCCACTAATACAGATGCCCGCAGTTACAGAAGACAACATCCATCACGGAGATGACTTTTCTCATTGATTCTGACAGGTTAAACCACCACTTTCTGTCAAATAGCCAAGCACTAAAGCTTTCTTGAATCTCCACAGGGGAAATGAAGGGGGGGCAGTCTGTCTACCTGGATCTAGAGACATCCACCACCCAGGAGTCCTTTAAAAGGAAACTGGGCTCCGAGTGAGGCCCTGTGGATGCTAAGTGGTGTCAGAGCTGGTGCACAGGGTGAAGCTCAGCTGCACTCTGCTCCTTGGCCCTGACCATCATTCAGCCTCAGTTCCTTATTAGAAACGGTGACAGCAAATGTGCTATTAGAGCAGGATTTCCGACTTCACTGGAAAACCAGAGGCGTAATCCCTAGAGGTGTTGTTTTTTCCCTAACCCCTGTCACGAACTGTGTGTGTATGTAAAATACCAGGTCACAAATGACAAAACATTTCTGAAATTAAAATGTTGGTCCCTTAGGGTGTGTTTTTCTATGTCTTATGATTTTTTTAAAAAATATTTATTTATTCTGGCTGCACTGGGTCTTAGTTGTGGAATTTGGACTTCTTAGTTGTGGCATGCATGCAGGATCTAGGTCCCTGACCAGGGATCAAACCCGGCCCCCCTGCATTGGGAGCGCGGAGTCTTACCCACTGGACCACCAGGGAAGTCCCTGTCTTCTGCTTTTTTAAAAATTCGGTTTATGTCACTCTTCCAATGTAAACATTCCCTTTAAAAGCTGTAAGTCTTTAGATGTTCTTCAATATTTATTTATATGAGAGTTTCAGTTAAATTTCTTAGTAGCTATTTTATTTCGATTTAGTCTCCTTTGCAAATCCTGTAATAGTACAGCTGCCATTTTTCTAAACATTCATGGTAAGAAGAGTAATTTGCTGAAAATATCAAGGGTTTTAGAGACAGGCAGAGCTGATTGAAATCCAAGCTTTTCCACGGATTAGGAAGTTGATTAATGTGTCAGGAAAGTAGAGATAATAACACCTGCTTGTAGCAGGGAGGGTGAGGGTCAGCTGCAACGGAGCAAGCGCCCCCAACAGTGGCTTAAGTAGAGAGAGAACCTTTTCTCTCTCAGGTAAAATGCCAGGTAGGTGGCTAAGGCAGGTGTGGCACTCCATGGTGTTTAGGACACAGACTCCTTCTACCAGCTTCTGTGCTGAGCATCGCCAAGTTGGCCTCATGGGTCCAAGCTGGCTGCTTCAGCTCCTGTGTTCTCCTCTGCAAGTTGGTTAGAAGCAAAGAGTTAAAAGGCCAGTTTCTAGAAGCTCTTCTAAATGTAAGAGGTGCTGAGCTGGGACTTCCCTGGCGGTCCAGTGGTTAAGACTCCGCACTTTCACTGCCAAGGGTGCGGGTTCAGTCCCTGGTCGGCGAACTAAGATCCCACATGCTGCGTGGTGCGGCCAAAAAAAAAAGAGGAGCTGAGCAATGTAGTTTCACAGCCTTGCGTCCAGCAAAAAATCAGGGATTCTGTTGCTAGAAAAGAAAAGGAGTGGGATAGGGTGGGGAGGGATAAATTAGGAGTTTGGGATTAACAGATACACACTACTATATATAAAATAAACAACAGGACCTACTGTATAGCACATGGAACTATACTCAACATCTTGTGATAACCTATAATGGAAAAGAATCTGAAAAAGTATATATATATATAAATATGTATAACTGAACACTTTGCTGTACAACTGAAACTAACACAACACTAAGTCAACTATACTCTAATAAGATGTTGTTTGTTTTGAAAAAAGAAAAAGAAAAGGAACACATATATTGGGAAGAACTCATTTAGATTATATCTGTAAAATACTGCTATGGAGCTATACAAAGATAGTCACACGCAGAACAGTAACCTTTATTATTATCACTATATGTATTTCTGCTGCCCTTAAACATATGATGAAATTCTGACAAGAAATCGGCTGTCATTCTTACTTCTGTTCCTTTGGATGTACCATGTCATTTTCTCTCACTGCTTTTAGATTTTCTCTTTTACACTAGTTTTATGTGCCTTTATTATGATGGGCCTCCGTGCTTCAGCAGCGCCTGATTCCCCCGTATGTGAGATTTTTTAGTTTCTTTTGCTTGGGGTTCGTTGTGCTTCCTGGGTCTCTGGGATTGGTTTTCATCAAATTCAGAAAATTTTTGGCCATTATTTCTTTGTCCCTTCTTCTCTTCTCTCTGCTTGAGGACTCCACTTCCATGTATCTTAGATCATTTGAAGCTTTCCCACTTACTGATGTTCTGTTCATTTTTTAAAGAATTTTTACTCTTTGTGTTTTATTTTGGATTGTTTCTATTGATATCTTCAAGTTCACTAATCTTTTCTCCTGTAGTATCTGATCTTCCAGCATGATTTTTATCTCAGATGTTGTAGTTTTCATCTCTCCACATTTGGTTTCAGTCTTTTTTATTTCTCTTATGTCTCTCTTATGTCTCTCTCATGCTTTTGTTTTCCTCAGCCGTCTTGAACATATAGAATTCTGTTGTAGTAACCGTTTTAACGTGCTTCTACATCCATGTTGTCATGGCTGGTGACTTTCCCTCACTGTTGGCCATTTTATCCTCTTTTTCATATGCCTGGTAATTCTTTATTACATGCTAAACATTGTGGATTTTACCTTGTTGGTGCTGGATGGTCTTTTTTTTTTTTAATATTCTTTATCTTTGTTCTGAGACACAGGTAAGTTGCTTGGGAACAGTTTGATCCTCCTGAGGCTTTATCAGATAGGATCAGAGCAGCTGTTAGCCTCAGGCTGATTTTTCTCCACTTCTGAGGTAATCTCTGGGTTCTCCACCTGATGCCCCTTATGTTACGATGTTTTTCTCACTGGCTGGTGGGAACACCACCTGTTCCTGGGCTTCTGTGGTCTTGGATTCTTCTGTCTGCTCCTTTCAGGTAGTTCCTTCCCTGGCGTCAGGCCGTTGTCTCACCTGCATGCGCTGGTCGGTGAGGTCAGCAAGGGGACTCTGCAGATCCCTGAAGGTCTGGCTCTGAGCAGCAATCTCCTCCCCAGCGCTCTGTGTCCAAACTCTGTCTTGGCTTCTCTGGACTTTCAACTCTATATCCTCAATTTAGAGAGACTTCTGAATTCTCCAGCTCCCAGTTACAGCAGTACTCACAGCAGGCTCTCCGCATATCTGACGCCCTCTGGACACCTGCACACCAGCCTCAGCTTGCCTGCATCCTGCAGACTGCTTCCCAGAGCCCTCCTGACATGACAGCAGGCACTCTGGGCTTCCAGCTTGCAGCAGCCCCCTGGTTCCCCGTGCGTGCACCCCCTCTGTGCCCACCTGTCATTCACCCAACAGCAGTGGCTTGCCATGCCCTGCAGGGTTTCTTCTTGTCTGGAGACCGTGACCAGACCTGGCCCAAGCAAACCCGGAACTTCTCAGCCATCCAGTGGGCTACAACCATACCTTCTTCAATTGTGTGCCTCTGTCTCCTGGTTGTCCCTAGATTGATAGAGACACTCATTTTTTTCATAAGTCGATCTTGAACCTGGCATCATTGCTGAATCTCTCATTAGTTCCAATATCTTGTTGATTTTGTTGGCTTTTTAATAGAGATGATTTTATGTCATTTCAAATAGTAACAGTTTTGATACTCCTCTTCCTCTTCTTGTACCTTTTCCATCCAGCTCCGCTCCTGCGGTGTTGGCCAGCTGGGATACTTGTCATGTTCCCCTTCTTAAAAGAATGCATCTAGGGCTTCCCTGGTGGCACAGTGGTTAAGAATCTGCCTGCCAGTGCAGGGGACATGCGTTCGAGCCCTGGTCCAGGAAGATCCCACAAGCCGCGGAGCAACTAAGCCCATGCGCCACAACTACTGAGCCTGCATGCCACAACTACTGAAGCCAACTCACCTAGAGCCTGTGCTCCTCAACATGAGAAGCCACCACAGTGAGAAGCCCTGGCACCACAACGAAGAGTAGTCCCTACTCACCGCAACTAGAGAAAGCCCGCACGCAGCCATGAAGACCCATTGCAGCCAAATAGATAAATAAATATTAAATAAATAAATAAAATTTATCTATCACCTAGAATATCTGCTATAGATTTTTGGTAGCAGGTTAATGAAGTTTCTTTCTATTCCTAATTTTATAATAATTTTTTTTATCACACATGGGTATTAAATTTTTCACATGCTTTTTCTGAAGCTTTTGAGATAACCCTGAGGATTTTCTCCTTTAGACTAACGCAAACTGATTGATATATATTCCCCTATCTGGGGGAAGGACAAGGATGTCAATAAACTGTGGAGGAGATTACAGTTAATATTTTCTAAAATTGCCTTGTCTTGTAATCCATAGCTGAAGAATCTAGGAAGTTATAACCTATTTAAGAAGAAAGAGGTTCTGCTTTATTTAGGATCTACACATGCTTTAAGGTCTGATTCTTGATTGTAATATACCAGCTGGGAATAGCTTTTATTTCAAAAAAGTCTCTACTATAACAGTACAGTATAATAGCTAACACTTGGAAGTTCAGATTATTTTTTCCAGAATAATACTCAACAACAGGGAAATTTTACTTTTTTAATCAAAAAGTCTTGATTACAAAAGCAAGACATGCTTCTTGCATAAAAATCAAGGCAATTGTCAAGGTCCAAAGTAAAAATGGAAAGTCTCGAACCTCCTCTTTCTTCCCCTATTCCTGTTACGAAGGGTGGTTTATTTATTTATTTTTTTAAAATAAATTTATTTATTTATTTTTGGCTGCATTGGGTCTTTGTTGCTGCGCGCAGGCTTTTCTCTAGTTGTAGTGAGCAGGGGCTACTCTTTGTTGCAGTGCGTGGGCTTCTCATTGTGGTGGGTGGCTTCTCTCGTTGCAGAGCACGGGCTCTAGGCGTGCGGGCTCAATAGTTGTGGCTCACGGGCTCTAGAGCACAGGCTCAGTAGTTGAGGTGCACGGACTTAGTTGCTCCACGGCATGTGGGATCTTTCTGGACCAGGGCTCGAACCCATGCCCCCTGCATTGACAGGCGGATTCTTAACCACTGCGCCACCAGGGAAGCCCCGAAGGGTGGTTTATAACCTAGAATTTTGGAAAACCTTTTTTACTATGCCAGTTTTACAATATTACACATCAATTTTCTGAAAATTGAATAGATATTATAGCAAAGAATATGTATGTTAAAAAAGTAAGGAAAGCTCTACATAGTAATTCTTTTTAAAATTTTAAGGTATCATCTCTCTTGAACTCTTCTTTCTTTTTTTTTAACATCTTTATTGGAGTATAATTGCTTTACAATGTTGTGTTAGTTTCTGCTCTATAATAAAGTGAATCAACTATATATATACATATATCCCCATATCCCCTCCCTCTTGCATCTCCCTCCCACCCTCCCTATCCCACCCCTCTAGGTGGTCACAAAGCACCGAGCTGATCTCCCTGTTCTACGCGGCTGCTTCCCACTAGCTATTTTACATTTGGTTGTGTATATATGTCCATGTCGCTCTCTCACTTCGTCCCAGTTTACCCTTCCCCCTCCCCATGTCCTCAAGTCCATTCTCTATGTCTGCGTCTTTATTCCTGTCCTGACCCTGAACTCTTATTTTCTATATGATAGTGTAGCCCAGAGGTAGGTAAAGAGGAGAAAAGTTTGAGATTTCCTCCTCTTGAAAAAATTCTTAATTACCTTTTCAATTTCCCAAGGAAGCCTGAAAGTAATTTTTGTGTGAGAGAAATAGAGTGGTACCTTGCTTGCATTGGTATGAGAAGTGATAGCGTTCCCTAGAGGGGAAGCAGAGGGGTAAATATAGCAGAGGGGGAAATTCAACAGTACTCAGAGTCCTCCTGTACAAGCCCCTCACAGTATGAGTTCATTATTTTGTCTGAAGTATTGTGATGTCCCCAGACTTTAGATAGACTCAAAGTCTTATGCAGTTATGAAGAATACAAGCCAACGATGAATAATTTAGGATTCGCTGACACTTTGGGTTTACCCATGCTGCTGTAAACACTGCAGTAAGATAGAAGCCAAGATTTGTCAGGGAATGTTCTGAGTAGTGTCAACCCCATTATAAACACTGAAATCAATGTTAAACCAGAGCAGCAGCAAACCCGACAGCCGATGAACCCTTGCTCCATAGCCTTTAATTAGTGATGAGACGATAGGAACTTTGAGCCCGGGCTCAAGGCAAAAGGTTTGGGAAACATGCTAGAGTTTGCCGTTAGTCTCCATTACCCAACTGCCTTCTTGTCATGTTCAAAAAGAGGATAGGACAATAGTTGGAAGGAAAGCAAAAAGATAGGAAGGTGTTTGAAAGACTCCCAGATTATGGTGGAGGATCCACAAGATCAGTTGTGGGTTTTTGTGGTTTTTTTAATAAACTTTTGGAACTTCCCTGGTGGTCTAGAGGTTAGGACTCCATGCTTTCACTGCCGAGGCCCTGGGTTTGATCCCTGGTCGGGGAACTAAGATCCTGCAAGCCGTGTGGCGTGGCCAAAAAAATATATATATATATTTTATTGAAGGATAGGATAGTTGATTTACAATGTTGTGTCGATTTCTGCTGAATAGCAAAGTGATTTTCAGTTGTACATATATATATATGCATTATTTTTCATATTCTTTTCCATTATGTTTTATCACAGGATATTGAATATAGTTCCCAGTAGGACCTTGTTGTTTATCCATTCTCTATATAATAGTTTGCATCTGCTAATCCCAAACTCCCAATCCGTCCCTCCCCAAGCCCCCCAAGGTCAATTTTTATTCCCAACTTATTTATTTATTAACCAGGTGATCTTAGACAAGTCAGACATAATGACTCTCAGCCTCAGTTTCTTCAATTTTATTTTTTATTATTTTTATTTTTTTTAATTTTTTTTGTGGTATGCGGGCCTCTCACTGTTGTGGCCTCTCCCGTTGCAGAGCACAGGCTCCGGACGCGCAGGCTCAGCGGCCATGGTTCACGGGCCCAGCCGCTCCGCGGCATATGGGATTCTCCCGGACCGGGTCACGAACCCGTGTCCCCTGCATCGGCAGGCAGACTCCCAACCACTGCGCCACCAGGGAAGCCCTCTTCAACTTTAAAATTGGGGTAAGGGACTCCCCTGGTGGCGCAGTGGTTAAGAATCAGCCCGCCAACACAGGGGACACGGGTTTGAGCCCTGGTCGGGGAAGATCCCACATGCCGCGGAGCAACTAAGCCCATGCGCTACAACTACTGAGCCTGCACTCTAGAGCCTGAGAGCCACAACTACTTCGAGTGCCACAACTACTGAAGCCCGCGCGCCTAGAGCCTGTGCTGCGCAAGGAGAGGAGCCACCGCAATGAGAAGCACGCGCACCGCAACGAAGAGTAGCCCCGGCTTGCTGCAACTAGAGAAAGCCCGTGTGCAGCAACAGAGACCCAACGCAGCCAGAAATAAAAATATCAAATAAATAAATTTATTTTTAAAAAAATTGGGGTAAGAATTCCTGACTAGATCACTGAGTTGGTGTCAAACTCAAAGGAGATAATGTTTGAATATGGAAATGTTTGTAATATATGAATTGCCACACGATCAAAGGGTAACACTACTAAATCCTACTGACTCCCTTCTACGTAGTACATTTCTTAAACTTGCCTCAAACTGCTCACTTTGAGTACGCCATGTTTTTCCCACCAGGGACCTGACTGACACAGTCTATGTTAAAAATTTTATTTTTATCCTAACACAATGAGGAGCCATTGAACCGTTTAAAGTAGAGGGGAAATGATCACATCTGCATTTAGAAAAGATCATTCTGGTACTTCCCTGGAGGTCCAGTGGTTAGGACTCGATGCTTCCATTGCAAGGGTGTGGGTTCGATCCCTGGCTGGGGAACTAAGATCCCACATGGCGTGTAACGCAGCCAAAAAACAAAAACAAAAACCAACAACAACAACAAAAATAGACATTTGTCGAGTCCATCTTTGTGCAACATAGTCCAGAAACGTCCATCTCCACCAGGAATTTGTAAAGATCCATAAGGCTACATCCTCTCCTGGATAGAAGCCTCGTTGAAAAATGTGTGTCCTCAGCTGGGAATCCCATTCTGTAATACTTTACTAACACTAAAAATCAATCAACTGTATTTGGTAGATGTAGGGTTCTGAAGCTCAGAATCTTCTTGGAAAGTAGTGGGTAGCAGGCTGTTGGCTCCAGCTAATGGAGCACTTGCTTCATTTCAAGGATGACTGACAGTGATGTTGTTGCTTCCCTGGAGGTGCTGAATTTCCTCTGGGTGCTCTGGTCCTTGATTCTTTCAAATAAACCACAATAACTTCAACTGCACAATCTTCACTCCAATATTCTCTGTGCAGATGGCGTCAAATTCGATGGTCGACTCATCACAGGTGGGAGCAGTGGGCTCGGCAGCAGGGGCGGATCCAGCTGCCTTTGCGTTCTTTCGCAGTGGCTCCGATGTGGCTGTAATCCTGATTAGCGCGGGAAGTCACCATGGGAGCGAAGGCCTCCTTCCACATCCGGTTCACGGAGAAAGCAGGGAGGAGCTTAAATCGTGTCCAAGTGAGTCCCTTCTGAACGGCTTTCCCTGAGGCTTTTCCTTCCTGTCCTGGGTAGAACATCTGCAGAGTGACGAGGCCAACCTAGCTGCACGGGAATCTAAGGACAGGAGCATTTCCCCTACCTCTACTGGAGGGGAAGGCAAGGGGGTGGGGGTTATGAATGACACAGGGAACCAATCCACAGAGTCTGCTACAATTAAAAAGCAAGGTAAATAGACGTGATTTCCTGTCCCTAAAGGAAAAATGCTAATAGCATCTTCTTGCTCTTCCATCTGAGGAAAAAAACCAAAACCACAAAACTTTAAGGCATATATTATTATATACGAATTTGTATGATGTTTTAAAAATTGTTATACAAATGGATCATGCTGTTTTGCATTTTGTGCTATTCATTTAATAATATATCTTTAAGCACTTCTAACTTTGCATATACAGATCTACTTTATTGTATAGATGGACCATGCATAAGTTATCTAACCAGTGCCTTGTTGCTGGATACTTTGCTGGTGTCCAGGGTTCTACTGTTAAAATGAACATCCTGGAGGAATTTTGATAACTGTTGCCCAGTTGATCTTCCCTACGGTTGCACAAGGCTGCGGTCCCACCAACTGTGGATGAGAGTGCTTGTTTCACCACACCACTGCCACGGCTGGATATTATCGAGGGCTTATATTTTTTCCAATTTGGTAAGTAAGTGAGTGTAAATATGTAAGTTATTTGTGACTCCTCAATGATAGTTGAGGTTAAGCATTTTCTAGTGTGAGTGAAAAAAATGTTGCTGTCATATCAGTAAACAAAGGATGTTGCAGCCATCGAGCTGTCGCATTACAGCCGCCCAGACAGTGAGCCCTGAGGGAACTCAGGATGGAAACAGGATGCCCGACATCTAGCCATCAGCCACTGCAGCCAGACCCGAGGATGCACCCTGAGGAGATTCAGGATGAGAAAGCACAGGATGCTGGCCCCAGAGAGCTGGGTGCAGAGCAAAGGAATGATTTCAGTGAGCCCAGACTTTTGCATCCTCCCATACATAGAAAAGCGCTAAATTCCTTAACTTGAGATGTCTGGTTTTCTTTAATTAATAGTAATCTTTTGAAGTTCCAACTACCTGGTCTTTTTTGCAAAAGCTCCTCTATATCCTGGTTCCTCCATCTCTTCAAAGCAGTCCCTCAGAGCTATCTGAGAGCGTGCGTCCCAGGCTTAAGACCTCAGGTTTGTCCACCAAACAAAACAGAATTCTCAACTTTTAGGTTGTGCATTTTTTTTCAGTCTACGCTAGTTATTGTGCTTTTGCATTTCCCCCACTAAATACCGATGCTAGAGTGAAGCTCCATGACAGTGGGGATTTTTGCATTCTTTTGTTCATTGCTTTATTCCCAGAGCCTAGAAGAGTGCTTGGCACATACTAGGCACTCAGTCAACATTTATTAGGTAAATGAGTGGAGACTTTCCATACATATCCTTTGTGTATTTTCTATTGAAGTTTGCCCTTCTTCCTGTTGATCTACCTACCAGCACCCCAATCCATTCATATTTAAATGACCAGAAATTTTCTGTTTCCATCTCAAACTTCTTCTGAGCTCCTGAATAGTTACTTATCTATTTGACAGACAAGTGTACACTGTAAATGACAGATGACTCAACACAAAAAAGCTTAAATAATAATGGGATTTAGAGTCTCATAACGAGAAGTCGTGAGCTGGGGTGACTCCAGGGTGGTCAATGCAGTGACTCTGCCATATCCCCAGGAACCTGGGAGCTGCCATCATTCTTTTCTGCCGTCCTCAGTGTACTGCCTGGCTCTCTCCAGGCATCGCATCCTCACACAGGAAGATCAGAGGGAGAGAAAGGATCATTGTTTCCTTGTGTCTCTTTTAAGAGGTAAGAAACCGGGGCTTTCCTGGTGGCGCAGTGGTTGAGAGTCTGCCTGCCGCTGCAGGGGACGCGGGTTCGTGCCCCGGTCCGGGAAGATCCCACATGCCGCGGAGCGGCTGGGCCCGTGAGCCATGGCCGCTGAGCCTGCGCGTCTGGAGCCTGTGCTCCGCAATGGGAGAGGCCACAACAGTGAGAGGCCCACGTACCACACACACACACACAAAAATAGAGATAAGAAACTTTCCCCAGAAGCACCTTCAGCAGATTTCTCTCTCCTCGCATTGAGCCACGTGCCTTAATCCAATCACTGAGACTAGAAATGTAATTATTGTGATTTGCTTAGGTTATTTAGGATTTCTCTTTCAGGAGGTAAATAGGGCCAGAATTTAGTGAAGACATAACCAGAAGGAAAGAATGGTGACTTATAGGAAAGAAAAAGAAGGATGGGGGCTGGGTAGGAAACCTGTAGTGTCTTCTGCAGTCTTTTTCACATCCAACCCAATTACCATGTTTTAGGGATTTTTAACATCTCCTGAAAAGTGTGCTTCCTTTCACCTCCACAGCTACCTGTTCTGGTTATCTTTTGAGCATAGCAAACCACCTCAGTACTGGAGCTTAAAAGAGCAATTTATTATGGTTATAATATTTATTATGGTTATAATATTTATAATTTATAATAATATAATAAATTAATAAATATAATTTAATATAATAAATATAATTTATTAAATATAATAAATTGTATTTATTTATAATTTATAATTTATTATGGTGTCAATTGTGTATCCCTCAAATTCATATGTTGAAGTGTTCACCCCCAGTATCTCAGAATGTGACATGATCTGGAAATAAGGTCTTTATATAACACTTTA
The DNA here is from genome assembly GCF_039906515.1 of Pseudorca crassidens. NCBI lineage: Eukaryota > Metazoa > Chordata > Mammalia > Artiodactyla > Delphinidae > Pseudorca > Pseudorca crassidens. The sequence goes on along the minus strand of NC_090303.1, from coordinate 102,261,922 downwards.
TTTTTATTTTTTTAAACTTATTTATTTTTATCTGCGTTGGGTCTCAGTTGCAGCACATGGGATCTTTCGTTGCAGCCCACGGACTTCTCTCTAGTTGTGGCGTGTGGACTGCAGAGCATGCGGGCTCAGTAGTTTTGGCACGTGGGCTCTCTAGTTGTGGCGTGTGGGCTCTGTAGTTGCAGCACGCGGGCTTAGTTGCCCCACGGCATGTGGGATCTTAATTCCCCGACCAGGGATTGAACCCACGTCCCCTGCATTGGAAGGTGGATTCTTAACCACTGGACCACCAGGAAAGCCCCTGGAAATAAGGTCTTAATAGAGGTAATCAAGTTAAACCGAGCTCATCAGAGTAGGCCCTAATCCAATATGACCAGTGTCCTGTTAAAAAGGGGACATTTGGACACAGAGCCATGCATAGAGGGAGGATGATATGAAGAGTGAGAAGATGGCCATCTACAGGCCAAGAGAGACGCCTGGAGCAGATCCTCTCTCACAGCCACAGGAGGAGCTAACCCTGTTGACATCTTGGTTAAGACTCCTAGCCCCCAGAACCACAAGACAATACATTTCTGTTGTTTAAGTGCCCAGTTTGTTAGTAACAGCAGCCCTCATAGGATAGGACAGCTAGTGTCTCTTGTGGCCGGTAGGTGGAGTGGGCTCAGCAGGGTGGCTCTTGCTGAGAACTGGAGAACAGAAGGTTGACTGCATTGGTCTAAGACAGGGCCCGTGCACGGCTGTGGGAGGGGAGCTCAGCTGCGGCCGTCAGGTGGAGGCCCCCTCATGCCTCTCCACAGGACGTGGGCTGCTTACAGGACGGCAGCCGAGTGCCAAGAGCAAGACTACAGAAGGCAGGCAGTGGAAGTTGCCAGTGGAAGTGAAGGTGTTTGCACGTAACTGGCACAGTGTCCCTTCCGCCATATTGCATCAGTCAAAGCGATCCCACTATGCCCACCTAGGCTCGAGGGGGTGGAGAAAGAAACAGAGACGTGACCAGTGCAGAAGAGTGGGGGCTACTACTGAGGAAATAACAGTGTTATTTAGAAATTGAAAATTTTAAAATGTTACCAAAACACAAACCTCCCCAAAGGAAAGTCATGTTGGATGTGAGGGTGATATGGTTCCTTCACCTGTCACCCCACTGCTTGCCTGCACAGGTTTCATCCACCCGAATGGACACAAACTCTCCTTTCTCTTATCGTTCCTAGTATAAGCCCCAACGTCAAGGATCTATGAATGGCTTAGTCTCCTACTAATATCTGCCAGATTTTTGTTTCTAACTAATGTTTCAGACAAAAATTAGTCTACTTAATGGAGTTGGCACAATAGTTTGGAAAAAAATCCTAGAAGCAGTAACTTAGACCAGTGGTTCTCAAAGTGTGGACTCTAGACCAGCAGTAGCAGCACCACCTGGGAACTTGTAAGAAATGCAGATTCAGAAGCGCTGAATTGGGAAATCGGGTAGAGCAAGCCCTCCAGGTGGCTGTGATGCACGTGCAGGTTTGAGAACCTCTGGCCTAGATCAGCTACGTACTACATGACGGTAGGATCCCGCTTAAAGCTGGAGGAGAACTCTTCATATTACAATTTGGACTTCTTCCCATCCAATATGAAAACCATTTGCGATATAATATATGTTTCTGCTGAAGCAGAAAGTTCTCAATAAAAAGGTTTCACGTGTTTGGTTTCAGGACACTTTATACTGTTAAAAATTCCTGAGTCCCCAAGGAGATTTGTTTATGTAGGTTATATTTATCAATATTAGAAATTAAAATTGAGAAAAATTTAATACCTTTGTTTATTAACTCATTTTATTTATTTACTTAAAATTTATTTATTTATTTGTTTTTGGCTGCGTTGGATCTTCGTTGCTGCGTGCGGGCTTTCTCTTGTTGCGGTGAGCGGGGGCTACTCTTTGTTGCGGTGTGTGGTCTTCTCATTGCGGTGGCTTCACTTGTTGTGGAGCATGGGCTCTAGGCGCGTGGGCTTCAGTAGTTGTGGCATGCGGGCTCAATAGTTGTGGCTCGCGGGCTCAACAGTTGTGGCTCGCAGGCTCTAGAGTGCAGGCTAGGCTCAGTGTTGTGGTGCATGGGCTTAGTTGCTCCGCGGCATGTGGGATCTTCCTGGACCAGGGATCGAACCTGTGTCCCCTGCATTGGCAGGCGGATTCCTAACCACTGCGCTACCAGGGAAGCCCCTATTAACTCATTTTAAAGCAACAATAATAAACCCCTGGCATGTTAATTTAAATAACACATTTTATGAAAAATAATATTTTCCAAAACAAGAAAATATTGAGAAGAGTGGCATTGTTTTAGAGTTTTGTAAATCTTTTTCCTACTGGTTTAATAGAAGACAGCTGGATTCTCATATCTGCATTCAATCTACTGCAGTATGATGTTTTGGGCTGAATTATAAGAAAATCTGGCCTCACACAGATACATAGTTGCAAAGAGAGGACCTCACAGACCCCCTAAAAGGGTCTCTGGGATCCCAGGGGTCCTCTGACCACACACTGAGAACTGCTGTGCTATAGAAGAGTACATCTTAATAAAACTGGGACAGTGGTGGGGAATGGAAAGATTTACCCTGAGAGCTTTGTGTTAGTAACTGTTCACAATTCAGTCATTTTCATGATACTACAATTGGAGGTTGGAAAATTCTCTACTTGTCAATTCTTCCCCATTTCCAGCACAGCATAAAAATATACTTAAATATCTTAAATAGTAAAATGAAATAAAGGGCTAAATTTATCATTTAAAATACAGTTGTTTGGGAATTCCCTGGTGGTCCAGTGATTAGGATCTGGCTCTTCCACAGCCGTTGCAAGGGGCACGGGTTCAATCCCTGATCGGGGAACTAAGATCTTGCAAACCTTGCGGCACGGCCAAAAAAATAAAATAAAAATAAAATACAGTCATTGGTATTTAATGGAGAAACTGTGTCTAATCATTTCTCTGACAATTAAAAATATGAATAAATGTATATATATTTTTCAATCTGTAAGTTAAGTAAGACATATTCAGACATAAACTGTGATTCACAGTTTAAACATTTATTTTTAAAATATATGAATTGAGGGACTTCCCTGGTGGCACAGTGGTTGAGAATCCGCCTGCCAATGCAGGCGACACGGGTTTGAGCCCTGGTCCAGGAAGAGCCCACATGCCGCGGAGCAACTAAGCCCGTGCACCACAACTACTGAGCCTGTGCTCTAGAGCCCGCGAACCACAACTACTGAGCCCGCGTGCGTAGAGCCTGTGCTCCGCAACAAGAGAAGCCACTGCAACTAGAGAAAGCCTGCGCACAGCAACTAAGACCCAAAGCAGCCAAAAAAAAAAAAAAAAAATTTATTTAAAAAATAAAATAAAATATATGAATTGAAAAATAAAAAATAAAATTGTAGACCTAAACAGGATAAAGATAAAAAAGACAACTTCTTTAGCAGCTAAGGAAACTACCTCAGCAAGGTTCAAATACTTGACCAATTTAATTTACAAATTAGTTGAAACTCAGCTTATTTATTTTTATTTATTTTTTATTTTAAGTTTTTTAACATCTTTATTGGAGTATAATTGCTTTACAATGTGTGTTAGTTTCTGCTTTATAACAAAGTGAATCAGTTATACATATACATATGTTCCTATATCTCTTCCCTCTTGCGTCTCCCTCCCTCCCACCCTCCCTATCCCACCCCTCCAGACGGTCACAAAGCACCGAGCTGATCACCCTGTGCTATGCAGCTACTTCCCACTAGCTATCTATTTTACATTTGGTAGTGTATGTATGTCCATGCCACTCTCTCACTTTGTCACAGCTTACCCTCCCCCCTCCCCATATCCTCAAGTCCATTCTCTAGTAGGTCTGCGTCTTTATTCTCATCTTGCCCCTAGGTTCTCCATGACCATTTTTTTTTCTTAGATTCCATATATATGTGTTAGCATACGGTATTTGTTTTTCTCTTTCTGACTTACTTCACTCTGTATGACAGACTCTAGGTCCATCCACGTCACTACAAATAACTCAATTTTGTTTCTTTTTATGGCTGAGTAATATTCCATTGTATATATGTGCCACATCTTCTTTATCCATTCATCTGTTGATGGACACCTAGGTTGCTTCCATGTCCTGGCTATTGTAAACAGAGCTGCAATGAACATTTTGGTACATGTCTCTTTTTGAATTATGGTTTTCTCAGGGTATATGCCCAGTAGTGGGATTGCTGGGTCATATGGTAGTTCTATTTGTAGTTTTTTAAGGAACCTACATACTGTTTTCCAGAGTGACTGTATCAATTTACATTCCCACCAACAGTGCAAGAGGGTTCCCTTTTCTCTACACCCTCTCCAGCATTTATTGTTTGTAGACTTTTTGATGATGGCCATTCTGAGCGGTGTGAGATGTTATCTCATTTTAGTTTTGATTTGCATTTCTCTAATGATTAATGATGTTGAGCATTCTTTCATGTGTTTGTTGGCAGTCTGTATATCTTCTTTGGAGAAATGTCTATTTAGGTCTTCTGCCCATTTTTGGATTGGGTTGTTTGTTTTTTTGATATTGAGCTGCATGTGCTGCTTGTAAATTTTGAAGATTAATCCTTTGTCAGTTGCTTCATTTGCAAATATTTTCTCCCATTCTGAGGGTTGTCTTTTCATCTTGTTTATGGTTTCCTTTGCTGTGCAAAGCTTTTAAGTTTCATTAGGCCCCATTTGTTTATTTTTGGTTTTATTTCCATTTCTCTAGGAGGTGGGTCAAAAAGGATCTTGCTGTGATTTATGTCATAGAGTGTTCTTCCTATGTTTTCCTCTAAGAGTTTGATAGCCTCTGGCCTTACATTTAGGTCTTTAATCCATTTTGAGTTTATTTTTGTGTATGGTGTTAGGGAGTGTTCTAATGTCATACTTTTACATGTACCTGTCCAGTTTTCCCAGCACCACTTATTGAAGAGGCTGTCTTTTCTCCACTGTATATTCTTGCCTCCTTTATCAAAGATAAGGTGACCATATGTGCGTGGGTTTATCTCTGGGCTTTCTATCCTGTTCCATTGATCTATATTTCTGTTTTTGTGCCAGTACTGTACTGTCTTTTTTACTGTAGCTTTGTAGTATAGTCTGAAGTCTGGGAGCCTGATTCCTCCAGCTCCGTTTTTGTTTCTCAAGATTGCTTTGGCTTCTCTGATTGCTGTGGCTAAAACTTCCAAAACTATGTTGAATAATAGTAGAGAGAGTGGGCAACCTTGTCTTATACCTGATCTTAGTGGAAATGGTTTCAGTTTTTCACCATTGAGAATGATGTTGGCTGTGGGTTTGTCATATATTGCCTTTATTATGTTGGGGTAAGTTCCCTCTATGCCTACTCTCTGGAGGGTTTTTATCATAAATGGGTGTTGAATTTTGTCAAAAGCTTTTTCTGCATCTATTGAGATGATCATATGGTTTTTCTCCTTCAGTTTGTTAATATGGCATATCACATTGATTGATTTGCGTATATTGAAGAATCCTTGCATTCCTGGGATAAACCCCACTTGATCATGGTGTATTATCTTTTTAATGTGCTGTTGGATTCTGTTTGCTAGTATTTTGTTGAGGATTTTTGCATCTATGTTCATCAGTGATATTGGCCTGTAGTTTTCTTCCTTTGTGACATCTTTGTCTGGTTTTGGTATCAGGGTGATGGTGGCCTCATAGAATGAGTTTGGGAGTGTTCCTCCCTCTGCTATATCTTGGAAGAATTTGAGAAGGATAGGTGTTAGCTCTTCTCTAAATGTTTGATAGAATTCGCCTGTGAAGCCATCTGGTCCTGGGCATTTGTTTGTTGGAAGATTTTTAATCACAGTCTCAATTTCAGTGCTTGTGATTGGTCTGTTCACATTTTCTATTTCTTCCTGGTTCAGCCTCGTGAGGTTGTCCTTTTCTAAGAATATGTCCATTTCTTCCAAGTTGTCCATTTTATTGGCATATAGTTGCTTGTAGTAATCTCTCATGATCCTTTGTATTTCTGCGGTGTCAGTTGATACTTCTCCTTTTTCATTTCTAATTCTATTGATTTGAGTCTTCTCCCTTTTTTTCTTGATGAGTCTGGCTAATGGTTTATCAATTTTGTTTATCTTCTCAAAGAACCAGAAACTCAGCTTATTTAAAAACAATTTGCTTAATATAAATTATTTCATTGCCTAAATCCTGAGGTAGATAGCGCCAATGGAGAAAATCTTAAGTGAGAGAGTTTTATGAGGTTAATTTTGAACTCAGTAACAATAATAGTTGATATTTAGTGGTGCCAGGAATCTTACGTATGGCATATTATTCCATTTTCACAAGAACCCAACTAATATATGTCTTGGTCAGTTCAGGCTGCTCTAACAAAGTACCATAGACTAGTTAGCTTAGCAGTTTCTAGAAGCTGGAAGTCCAAGATCAGGGTGCCAGCGTGGTCGAGTCCTTACAAGGGCCTCTCCCAGGCTGTGAGTGGTAGTTGTACCCTCACAGGGCAGAAGGAGTGAAAGAGCTCTATGGGGGTCCCATTTCTAAGGGCATGAACCCTATTCATCAGGGCTCCACCTTCACGTCTTAATTACTTCCCAAGGCCCCACCTCCTAACACCATCACATGGGGGTAAGGATTTCAACATATGAATCTGGGGGGGGACACAAACATTCACTCCATAAGAATATAGATATATTTACCTCATTTTACAGATCAGAGAAGTAAATAAATTTAAGCAACTTCCCCACAGTCACACTGTGTGAAAGAGAGGAAGACTTGTCACTCTGATTTCCAAATCCATTCTGTGGACAACACTGCCTCTCAACAAAGTGTTTGTTTAGTTTCCTATTTGAGAAATCATATAACTCACTTAATTTTCCTGGATCTCAGTTTTTGCTTCTGTAAAGTGAGAAGGTGGACCCATCTCTAAAAGAAGTAATGATTTATGAAATTCTCAAATAAGCTTGTCACTTCATTTTTGTAGATTGCATTTGTCAATTTATAGATAAGATAATGTTGCATGCCATTTCTGCAGCAAAACAAAGACTTACATCTGTTTATACTTCAATTATTGTTGCTTTAAGTCAGAATTGCAAAGGCTATATCAAACCTCCCGGGGTTTTAAACACAAAACCTGGAAATATCACATAAAAGTCTGGATTTCCAGCTTGATGGGAAAATTGAAAGACCAGGCACTGCTTGTTCCACATTCTAAAATGGAAATAACTACCCAGAGGTGAGCAGCAGAGACCCTCATGAGTCCATGGTAGTTCCTGCCCCTTCCTGCGATTCCCCCAACACAGAGGCCGAATTTGGCCTACTTCACTCATTAACTCAAACTGCCGGTCCTTATTATAGTCATGTGAGTTTTCACTCCCTGGTGTAAGAAAATATACAGTTTTTAGGAATGGTAACAATGTGCTGCTGTAGGCTGTGCTTGGATTTATATATGAAACTGCAAGGAGTCAGTGTATTCACGCATCCGACTGACATGAAATTAGAAAGACCTCCTACTTCAATAATGCCCGCATATGATTGTCAGGAACACCACGTGAAGGTCTGTGTTTGTTTCTGCTAGAGCGTCAGTTCTCAACCTTTGAGAATCTCTGGATATTCGCCTAGGAATATGCATTTTAACAAATTTCCTAGGTGACACTTATGTATACTCAATTTTTAGTAACATTGTCCTGGGAAAGCAAGTAATTAGCTTCGACTATGAAAGTAAAGGCAGAAAGGTAATTCATTAATTGGCAAAACTGTGTTCCTTGCAGTGGTCCTCTGGCAGGACATATTAAATTGGAAGAAAAGTCAGAGGAGAAAAAAGATCACTCCTAGCTGGAAAGATCAGGGAAGGCTCTTGATGAATACATAGGATGCAGACGTGCCGAGTGGAAGGAACAGTGTTTCAGGGAACAGAAACTGCGTGAGCAGAGGCTCAGAGGCAGGAAACTTGGCAGCACGTCCAGGGAAGGGCAAGCAGTTTGTTTTGGTCACCATAAAGCATTCCTTAAAGGGAGTCATGGGTATAAGCTTGATCAAGGCACACAGCAGCTGGAAGGTTTCTGAAATGAGGGCTGATATGATCAGAACCGTATTTGGGAGAATTTGCCTGGCATGAGTCGAGTGGAGAAAACAAGAGGTGCTTTAATGATTTAAACTAAAGGGATACTACTGGGACAAGAAAGTAGGAGAAAAATCTGGAGGCACTCTGGGAGTAAGTCATAGACTGGACTTGCAGCAGTTTGGTTGCAAGGGGCAGAGTGAGTCAGACATGGCCCCAAGGCCCGGACAGGCAGTTCTCAACCTGGGCTGCGTGTTTGAATCACCTGGGGAACTTTTTAAAATGCTGATGGCTGGATCTCACTGCTAGAGATTCCAATATAACTGATCTTGGATGAGGCTCATGCAGTTTTTTTTTTTGAAGTAACCGTTTTGTTTTTTTTTAATTGGGGTATAGTTGCTTTACAGTATTGTGTTAGTTTCTGCTGTACAACGAAGTGACTCAGCTACACGTATACCTATATCCCCTCCCTCTTGGACCTGCCCCCCACCCATCCTGCCCCTCTAGGTTATCACACAGCACCGAGCTGAGCTCCCGGTGCTCTACAGCAGCTTCCCACTAGCTATCTATTTTACACATACATTTTTTAAAAATAAATTTATTTTATTTTATTTATTTTGGCTGCATTGGGTCTTCGTTGCTGCACACAGGCTTACTCTAGTCGCAGCGAGCAGGGCTGCTCTTCGTTGCGGTGCGTGGGCTTCTCACTGCGGTGGCTTCTCTTGTTGCGGAGCACGGGCTGTAGGTGCGCAGGCTTCAGTGGTTGTGGCGCACGGGCTCAGTAGTTGTGGCTCATGGGCTTACTTGCTCCGCGGCTTGTGGGATCTTCCCGGACCAGGGCTCGAACCCGTGTCCCCCGCACTGGTAGGAGGATTCTTAACCACTGCACCACCAGGGAAGCCCTACACATACATTTTTAAAGTAAGGTTTCCCCCCATGCCATCCAACATGCAGCTGAGTTGAGACGCCCCTGGTGAGAGCCTAGCTGAAATGGAAGTGTCAGAAGTCCAGTCACCGACAGAAATTGGGAACACAGAACATGTTGGTTGGGGAGGAAACAGACAGTTCTTCTGGGCTCAGTGAGTCCAAGGAGTTGGTGGCATTTCCAGGTAGAAGAGCCCAGTAAATGTTGGAATTGCAGACTGGGAGGTGCTGAGAAGGTTAAATCAGAAAGGTAGACCTAAGAATTCAGTGCTTACAGGTGCTAAGTGAAAACGGCTGTTCTGAATATTGTTTGAAAGTAGGTCGGGCATTTGGCAAACAGTAAGTTACAAAATTGTCATGGGAGACAGAGAGAGACAAAGATGGGCCCGTGCTGGAACTGGAGGGGTATCGGTACGTAGGGACTCGAGAAAGCAGACCATTCTAATGTTTAGCACTCGAACTCCCTCCTTCCCTCCCTCCCTCTCTCCCTCCCTGCCTGCCTCCCTTTTTTTTTTCTTCTCTCTCATTTTGAGGATTTTCATGTTAGGAAAAGTAGAAAGTGCTGAGTTACACACTTATATAATTAAATTCCCAACTTGGACCACTGTGGCCTCTATCCTCGGTTGGCTTTCCGAAAACATTACGCCATCCCTTGAAAAAAAAAGTACTCTTTGCAATAGGTGTGGAATTGACTGTGGAGGTTGCCAGGTACATTGGCCAGAGAATGCTAGGACTCAGCTGAAACTAATTAACCTCTCAGACAGACAGCAAGAAGAAATCTAGCAAGTTCTGGGGCTTGGTCATGGAGACCAGAATTCACTTCTATTTGGGAAAACGCTGGCCTGTCCATCGTGTGTTAGCTGTACAGTTAGGTCACTGATCCGGGTTGGAAGGAGCCTCCCCCTCCCCTTCCGCTGACTCTCCTGTGGTTGTGTTGAAGATGTGGCCAGACTTGGCCTCAGAACCAGGCTGTAGTTACTTTTGCACAGTGACTTCTTCATGGGCAAACACCTTTATTAGTTTTCTGTTGGGGAAGTTCCTTACGGGAGCAGATTCTGAAGTGAGTGTAGGGTCATCAGCCATGGAGAAGGAGGTGTCTACTGGCCACCTCTTCACTCTCCGAGGAGGCAAAAGAACACCTTTTGGCACCTTGGGGTCGTAAGAGCCACCTCTGCCTACATAATAATTGTGAGTGAAGCCAGTCATGGCTAAACACACACACACACACCACACACACAGATAAGTCAGTTTTGCCACGGGGTGACCTGGGTGCAGCCACAAAAAGCACCACGAAGGATGACAGGATCTCATCCATCTGTCATCCAAAGGCACATTTGTGCCCAGTTCTCTGGGACCCAGATAACAAGGTTGAGATTTCCGTGGGGGCTCATATTGACATAGACTTTCAATTCATCTGGATTTAATTGTTATAAGATTTTAAAACCCTATGATCAGGACTTCCCTGGTGGCTCAGTGGTTAAGAATCCACCTACTAATGTAGGGGACACGGGTTCGAGCCCTGGTCCGGGAAGATCCCACATGCCGCGGAGCAACTAAGCCCGTGAGCCACAACTACCGAGCCTGTACTCTAGAGCCTGCAAGCCACAACTACTGAAGCCCACGTGCCACAGCTACTGAAGCCTGTGCTCCTGGAGCCCGTGCTCAGCAACAAGAGAAGCCGCCGCAGTAAGAAGCCCGCGGACTGCAACGAAGAGAAGCCCCCGCTCGCCACAACTAGAGAAAGCCAGCGCGCAGCAACACAGACCCAGCGCAGCCAAAAAGCCCCTATGATCTTGTTTTAGCAACCCCACGCTCACCTCAGCCCTGAGAAGTGTGCAGGGCAGGGCCTGGTGGAACCTCACCTTACCAAAGAGAAAACCCAAGTGTGGAAAGTGGTGAGTGATGAGCCCAAGGTCACACAACTAGTTACAGCCAAATCGAAACTGGAGAACAGATTTCCGGGATATAAGCTCTGAACCCTTTTCATAATGAACAGGTGAGGCGTCCTATGCGTGCTTGTTCACCGTCATCATCTATTCATTAACCTGCGAGCACATTTTGAGCAGATTCTCTTTCCTAACCAGGCTGAGCCTATTCTTTTTTTAAAGGCTTCTCCTTTTTTTTAGTTTAATTTTTATTTTTGGCTGAGCCGTGGCATGTGGGATCTTAGTTACCCGACCAGGGATCAAACCTGGTGCCCCCTGCCGTGGAAATGCGGAGTCTTAAGCACCAGGGAAGTCCCAAGCTTATTTTGAATGAAATAGAGAACCAGTTCAATAGAGCCCTGGCTTACTGAATTCGTACGTTAATTGTCTAACCTACGTTTTAAAATATTTGCTACTGGGACTTCCCTGGCGGTCCAGTGGTTGGGACTCTGGGCTTCCATTTGCAGGGGGGCATGTTCGGATCCCTGGTCGAGGAACAGCGATCCCACATGGCATGGCTCAGCCAAAAAGAAAAAAAAAATTTGCTACTGTCCTCACTTAGTAAATGTCCTTCATTGTGACAGGAAAACTAAAAAAGTCCTCAGGCCCTTTTTGCACCAAAACGGTCACAGCTGTAGTAAAACAGAGCCTTTACCTTACTGCCCGCTGCCTGCAGGCCTTCTGCTTTGCAGTGGGGACAGGACAGAGGGCAAGGGCAAGGGCAAGGGCAAGGGCGGGGCGGCAGGTGGTGGTGGTCCCTGTGTCGTGAATTCTCCGTGCTAGTGCCAGTGAAAATCAAGTCAATGAGTAAACACAGTAAATACAGATTGGGATAAATGCTTTTTAAAAAGTGTCCCAACGAAAAAGAGGGGACTTATTATCCCCAGGGTGGATTGGGTGTAATTTCTTCAGAAAAGAAGGTAATGAAGAGGTAATTAAGGTGCAGATTCGGAGGTTGGAAAGGAGACAGCCGAGTGTTTAGACAGGTCATTTATATCAGTCCATGGGCTGCCTTACAGCAGACTGGCTCGCCTAAACAACATTTATTTTCTCAGGGCTGTGGAGTCTGGGAAGTCCAAGATCAAGGTGCCAGCTGATCCAGTTTCTGGTTTTCTGGGTCCTGGCTTTCAGAAGGCTGCCTCCTTGCTGTGTCCTCAGATGGCAGGAAGAGCGCAAGCTCTCAGGTGTCTCTTCTTATAAGGACACTAATCCTATCGGATCAGGGGTCTACCTATGACCTCATTTCACCTTAGTTACTTCCCAAAGGCCCTATTTCCAGATGCAGTTACACTGGAGGCTAGGCCTTCAGCGTATGAATTTGGATAGAAGTAATTCAGTCCATAGCACCATTTAAGCTTTCTGTGCCTCAGGGCTTCCGCAAAATATAATTCCTATGAGGCCTAAATCAGAAGAAGTACCGTAGAAGAGAAGGTCACAGTTGACCCAGTGTCATTTGCTTATGCTGATTGATTTCCTCTGAGTTTATACAAACTGATATGGATGTCAAGCAGTTTTTTTTGTTTGTTTTTTTGAGAGGTTTGCTTTAGTCCAACTAAGCAATTTAATATTGAAATAAGGAAGAGATTGTTGCTTGCACATGCAGGTTTTTTCTACTGAGGCAAAAAATGGTGATATTATTTATTCATTATATGTACCCTTACCTTTTCCAAAAGGGACTGGAGGCTGCTACAAAATGAAATGGAGAATTTTTTGGTTCAAATTCAAAATTCTTTGACTGCAAAAAAGGCCAAGTCAGGTTGGAATTTGTCTTGTTGTTGTTGTTTGTCATTGCTATACTTGTCCTCATTTTTAAAATTTTTTTCAGTATGCGGGCCTCTCACTGTTGTGGCCTTTCCCGTTGCGGAGCACAGGCTCCGGAGGCACAGGCTCAGCGGCCATGGCTCACGGGCCCAGCCGCTCCGCGGCATGTGGGATCCTCCCAGACCAGGACACGAACCTGTGTCCCCTGCATCAGCAGGTGGACTCCCAACCACTGCGCCACCAGGGAAGCCCATACTTGTCCTCATTTTTTCTTTTACCTTCTTGAGACTCAACTTCATCTTTCACTATAGGCAATGCGAGAAATGTGCCAGGACACATGGCTGTGCTTTGCGTTCACTCACATAGATGTGAGTTCTTCAAGTGCAGTTGTTGGCCGGTGGTGTACGTTTACTTTCTAGTAGATCCCCCAGGTAGGCGTGATGCAATTCCTACACATTAAATAAAAGGAAGTATGAAGAAGATCATTTAGGGTATGCAGCAGATCTGCTATTGTCTTACCTTCCGCAGTTCTAATAATCTTCTAAGTCAGTTTTCATGACACTCTTGCAAAGTCCTGTCTAGAGGCAGGCCTTAAAATGGTTTTCTTCCATCTTACAAAATTTACATAGAGCCAGCTGGCCAAAAGTTTCTGAAAACACAGCTAACTACTCTAACCAGACCCTTCCTTCTTTCCTTTTGAAGGCTGTCCCCCTTTCTGGTCCCACCACTTGTCTTACTAGTACCCAAGCAACCTCCTATCCATCCTTCTGATTCAAGGGTAATCATCCCAGGGTCTCAGTAAGTACTGCCACCTCCTCCAAACTACCCCACATCTTCTGTTACGGGCTGCGTTAGGTCACCCCAACACTCATGTTCAAGTCTAACCTCCAGGGCCTCAGAATGTGACTGGTTTTGAAGATAGGCCCTTAAGGAGGTAATGAAGTTAGAATGAGGTCATTAAGGTGGGCCCTAATCCAATCTGAGTGGTGTCCTTATAAGAAGAGCTTCAGACAGAGACACAGAGGAACGAGAGGACACAAGAAAGCGGTCCCCCACAAGCCAGTGAGAGAGACCATTGATGAAAAAAACCCTGCGGATGCCTTGATCAGACTTCCAGCCTCCAGAATTGTGAGAAAATAAATGTCTGCTGTTTAAGCCCCTCAGCCTGTGGTCAGTGCTTCGTTATGGCAGCCCTAGCAAGCTGACATAACTTCTCAGATGCTCTAGATCATACACTCATCCTTCTTAAAAGGAAGTGGGGGCCAACAGGCTTTAAGAGCTCCAGCAGGGGAAAATATTATATGCCAAAGCTGTTATCACAGATGTGGCATCAGTAGGACATATACTTCGAGTTTCTTTTCCAGCCCTTGGGAGTAGGCTCTGCTCAGCCATCTGTCCTCTCGCCCAGTCCCCTTGAGACCATTGGAAAACATTTTTGAAATCTGGAGATGGTAACATCTATAAAGGTAGTATAAGTTTTTAGTCTCTCTCATGGAACTAAAACTCAGTAGGTACATTCTCAGCTTGATTTTTTAAAATATTTACTTATTTATGATTTTATATATTTATTTTGGCTGCACCAGGTCTTTGTTGTGGCACGTGGGGTCTTTAGTTGAGGCATGCAGGCTTCTTAGTTGTGTTATGCATGCAGGATCTAGTTCCCTGACCAGGGATCAAACCTGGGCGCCTGCATTGGGAGCTCGGAGTCTTACCTACTGGACCACCAGGGAAGTCCCTCAGCTTGATTTTTAATTTTTCCCCTGGTTCTTAATTATTTTGTCTTCTTTTGTTTATATAAGTACTTTATGATCACTAGAAAATTTTTGGAAATCCAGAACCACTACTATTTTGCCATATTTTCTTCTAGCCTTTTAAATATAGAATACTTTAATCGATTAAAAATCTGAGACAGTATTTTAACTCCTCAATACGTTTTGTGTGTGTGTGTGTGTGTGTGTGTGTGTGTGTGTGTGTGTATGATTCTGGGGGTTTTTTTGTTTGTTTTGTTTTTTTGCAGCACCTCACAGCTTGCAGGGTCTTAGCTCCCCAACTAGGGATTGAACCCAGGCCTATGGCAGTAAAAGCACTAAGTCCTAACCACTGGACCGCCAGGGAATTCCCCTAAATATGTTTTTGTATATAATTTTTTTTGGCTTTTTCTTCATCTGATATGGTATTGAGCCATCTTATTAAAACTTTCATAAACATTCTATGAAAGTACAATTTTATTTAAACTTTCCCCCATTGTCGTATCTGGACTCTACCTAAATGTAACTCTGCTGAGTTTGTCTACTTCACACTCCCAACAATCATCAAACACATAATCCGTCTGAACACAAACTTGGCGCCTTTTCTAGTGTGCTGCTGTTCTTACTGGGTTTGTTGTTGGCTTTGATGATGATGCTGTCCTGGTTGGAGAGTGTGGGTGGTGGCTGTTGTGTGTCTATCTCCCTTTATCTGTCCTTAGTGCTGTCCAGCTTACTCCTCTCTCTCTTCCTATCACATTTGTTGCCCCAGTCTTGGCTGACTCTCCCTCTTCTCTGCCCTAGAAAGGGAATATTTCTTGCTGAGGTGAGAAGTCTGATTCCAATAGGGAGACACAAAGACCATGGCAGGAAAAAGCCCAAGAGAGGACAAGGTTGGGGTACAGCCAGGGAAAGGCAGAAAAGAAAGGACATCTGGGTACTTTTAGGACCAGTAATATAGGCAAAGGTTAGTGCCATCCTATGCTATAGTAAATGAGAGCATTCACCTCATGCCTGAGTCTTAGAGGGTTCAAGGCAGCTTCAAGAAGAAAAGAAAGATGAGGTAGCAAATAGGAAACTAAAATCTAATAACGAGGGATCCCCTGGTGGTCCCGTGGCTAGGGCTCTGCGTTTTCACTGCCAAGGGTGCGGTTCAAACCCTGGTTGGGGAACTAAGATCCCGCAAGCTGTGCGGCGAGGCCAGAAATAAAATAAAATATAATAACAAGACATAATTTAGGTAAGGCACTTAGAACAACGTCCAGCACATGGTCATTGCTCAGTAATGTCAAGACACTGTTGTCATTATCATTCTTGTTATTCTGTAGCCTTTGGGGGAATCCCTTCTTGCACAATCTTTCACAATTGACTGCTGTTCCTAGGTTCTACTAGCCAAGACTTCCAGTGAAATTCATTGGAACCAAGGCAGTGACTTTGTAAGTGGAAAGTACAGCACGAAAAACATTATTTCCATTTTTAATTAAAAACTTAACTTGATACAACCTGAGCTTTCCCAGTGCCAGGGGACCAATAAGCGGAATAATGGGATGCAGCCAGTTGCCACATATAATTCCACTAGCTTTTCATTTCTGAGCTCATTATATTTACTTAGAACAAAAATCTAAGATCATCTCTTCTTCCTAAGTCTAACTTCTCTCTGTGGTGAAGACTTTCACAATTTTATATAACCTAGAGCAGGTATTCCAAATACACATTCCTCCAGTGGCCAGGTGGCTAAAATGAATGATTGCACTGAGCCCAACGTATAGCGTGTACACCCCGTCTAAAGGGGGCAGCAGCTAGTCAGCTAGAGCAGCATGTAACCAGGCAAGAAATGAGCCATATTTGTCTAATTTTCAAGAGAAGCTACAATTCTGTATATTTATCTGAAGTCTCCCATTTTTTAAATCTTGGAAACTAATTTTAAAATTTCTAAACATTGTGAGAGGCAAACAAAACACCTCTGCAGACCACTGGTTTGCAACCTTAAACTCAAGGCGTTTGCTTCACACTCACAGAATGTCACCTCTTTTGGTCCAAGCTGAATTTCCAACCACACAGCCTAGGCTGAGCTACCCTGAGGATGTCTTTACACTGTGGTAAACCCCCCACCCTCCTCCCCAAAAGAAGTAAAGAGGTTGCCTACTCTTTCCTTCTAGTACAAGAAATGTACTACCAACTGAGAAATAAAACTGTGCCCAGACATTTGGGTAGGGAATTATAAAATCCTCCTTACAGGAGGGAATTATGCATGTAGTGTTTACACAAAACAGTAATTCCATGTATAAAGGTAATTAATATCCCCACTCTATTCCAAAAGAATTTGCTAATAAGGGATATAACAGAAGAAATAATTAAGGCAGCATGTTTCTAATTTTCATATTTGATGAGAGAAATGGAAGGAATTAGCTTTCTTATGAAATAAGAAGTTAAAAAAAAAGATGTGACACATCATATCAAAACACTCATTTAAAGAAATGCTGTTTTTAACCCTTTGTTAAAGGACTGAAAATATACCCCAAAGCAGCAAGATGATTGTTTTAGTATTGCACTTGTTTAAACTTAAAAATCTCTAGTTTTACTCATTAATGTGATATATCTAGTTCTAGTGGCTAAATTCCAGCATGCAAGTTTTGTATAAGGGTATACAATTCATTCTCACGTTTTCAGTGTTGATTTTCAATAGACAATCTTGTGGTTCATTTGTTGAAGAAAAACACATGCTTTTATTGCCTTACTAGAGAGTATTAACATTAAAAAATATGACCCCCCCAAAAAAACCCCACTTTTCAGTCGCAATTAATTAAAAAAACTTTTGAAGTAAGAAAAGATACTACTTTTTAAAAAGTATCCCCAATGTGGGCTAAGAGCTTCTAACTCTGTTGGGTTGCCAATTGGTCAAAACAGAGAAAAACTATCCCTTTTGGGAAATTAACTGGCAATCAGGTATGAGCTATAATGAAACCTAAAAGAGATCTTTTTATTGTTTTCTTAGATTTTAATTTTTTTTTTTTTTGCCCCACTGCGCATCTTGCAGGATCTTTGTTTCCAGGACAGGGGATGGAACCCAGGGCCCTACAGTGAAAGCGCTGAGTCCTAATCACTGGACTGCCAGGGAATTCCCAGATTTTAATTTTTATTAAAAAGGTTGGGGAAAAAAAAGGTTGGACATCTCTTTCCCAACCTTTTATTGATAATCCTATATTATAGAATAATAAATACTGTAGTTCTTCAAGCTAATTAATGATTAAGCTCCTATGTTGAACTTAAAGGACATTTTACTTTTTTTTTTTTTTTTTTACTTTCTCCATAGTTTTCTTTCTTGATGGCCATGTTTCTGGTAAATGTAAAAAATGTACATCTGTAATTCTGTACATAGATGACATAGTATATTGTTTTCTTCCCAGTGTGGTAGCTAACATGTATTTAATTAAAGGCTGAACTTTAAAAGGAAAAAAAATTCTTTTACTGATGAAATATGCATTTGGTAAAGTCATAAAAATGTTTGAGCACAATGCTTCGCGTATAAAAACATGCAAATGTTCAAGCACAGTGCTTGAATATATTCAAGAAATATTTGCTTAAAGAAATGTTATGTGAATGAAAAGGAATTGTTTTTTCTTTGTTCCATTTCACAGTAGTATTGCAAAGAAACACTTCAAATAGTTGCTATGTCAAAAATTTAAATTTATTGTTCAAATTTTAACGTTTTTAATCTACATTTTACCCTTAGCTTATATACAATTTGGTAAGAGTAGAGGAGTTGGTCATTGTTACTTAAAACAATGCATCATCTTGTTCTGGGGGGAAATTAACATAATCTGAATGGCCAAGTAGTAAAAATTAAACAAAGCATTGCATTTACTGTCCATTCAATGCAAAAATCCTAAACAAACTTGCATCGAGGAATATAATGAAGGGAATCAATACATTAACGTTAAGTATTGCTTAAACGGATTGTGCATCAAGATCCATTTTGAAGACCTGAAAAAGACGGATACGGCTCTACTGTGGATCCATATTGAAGAGAAGTGGACTTATGGTCTAAGCAGGAGAAATACACGGGCATAAATCCCACATGATGATGCTGGAGCAAATTTATAACCCCCGGACCTGGATGAATGCTGACTTCTAATTGAGGCTTTTATTTCATTTCATTCGCCTGGTAAAAATCCGACAACTACGTGCCCAGCTTAAGCCAGGAGCAGTGTCTAAACGACGAACAGGGCAGGGACGGGGGAACAGCGCGTCCCCCGCCACCCGTCCCGCCGCCGGGACACAAAGCGCCCTCCTCGGCCCGCCCGCCTGCCGGCGAGGGAGGCCGGGTCCCGTCCCGGTGGAAACAGGTGACGGGGACCAAGGGCCGCGGCGCGACAGGGCTGCCGCCCCAGCTCTACTCGGCGGACCCCGTCGGGGCCGGACGAGTAACCGCCCACGCTTCTCCGCAGCCCAGCTGCCAGCCGTACGCCGTGGGGCCCAGACTGCCGTGGGTCGGCGAGCGCGGGATCCCTCCGCCGCCCTCGGGTCCTTCCGCGCCAAGTAGTGCGCGGCCGTCCCGCTTCCGCAAACGCGGGCCTGCGGGGACGCGCCCACTGCCCCTCGATCCAGCGGCATGCGGAGGGCCGGGGCTGTGGGAGTTCTCAACTTTGAAGGGCCGCTCGGGAGACAACACACTTTCAACTGCGCAGCCGCGGTGGGCCCGGCCGTCAGGGAACGGCGAGCGGCCGTGGGGCCGGGGAGGCAGGTGTCCCAGCCGCCCGCCCCGCCCCCATCGCCGGCAGGAAGAGGAAGCAGCCGGACCTCGCGGGGCGGGGGTGCCCTGGCTCCGGGAGGCGCGTGACCTAGTTCGTCCCAAAGTGGATTTGACAGGTTGTCAGCCCCGCACCCCGCCCCACCGCCTCCCGGGTCCCTCTCCCCCGGCGCTGGGCCGGACGGGCGCCCGGGCTCCCCGGTTCAGCCTCCCATTGGCCCTTACGCCGCCTGGCGCTCCGCCTTCGCCCCTGGCTCGGGTTCCCATTGGCCTACAGTCGCCCAGAGCCCTGCCCCTGCTCCCCTCCCATTGGCCCTCGAGCTGCCTGGTGGCCCACCCCCGCACCGACTCATCCTCCCATTGGCCTCACGCCCGCCGCCCCACCCCGGTCCTCCCCGGTTCGTTCTCCCATTGGCCTCACGCCCGCCGCCCCGCCCCTCCGCGGCCCCTCTCGGGGAACCGAGCCCTGGCAGGCCCCTCGGCTCGCGGTGGCTGCGGTCGTCCGCGGTTGGCGGTCTCCGTCCGCCTTCACAAGTCCCGCTCTTGTCCCTCGCCTCTTCTTCTCTCCCAGTATTTACTGTTTCCCCTACGTCTCTCTCCCCGCCCTGCTTCCGTCGCTCAGGGAGCCTGAGTCCCGAGCCCGGGGGCACCCCGCGCCCCCTGCCCCGCCTACCCTGGTGCTCCGCGTTCAGCGCTGCCCGCGCTCTCCCTCCTGCTCCTTTCCTCCGCCCCTTTCCTCCTCCTTGCGTCACTTCGCATTTTCCTTTCTTCCCTGAAATCGCTGCCTTCTGCAGGTTTCCTCCCGGTGTCCAATCCGTAAGGTCTTCATCGCGTCCCCTTTCTCCTCCCCCCTTCTCCATCCCCTCTTCCCCCCCCCCCCCCCGCGCCGTCCCCCTGAACTCAGCGTAACAAGGAGAGTCAGGGATAAACAAGATAAATATCAACGTTAATATGGTTATTGCTTTGCGTTTTTGAAACGGAAAATGAACTGGAACGCCCAGATAAACCCAGCCCTGGGATCAAGATTGAGTTCTTAAAGGACCTTGTGAGACGAATGACAAACTTGACTAGCGCAGCAACGTAATGAGTTTTTTCCTGGGGAAGCTACTCTTATATCGGTTGTTTATACAGTATTGTTACTATAACCGTTTGGGGTGTGTGTGTGTGTTTAATTTGTGCCAGTTTTGTAAATGACTGCTTTTGACCGTAAGGATGAACTGTCTGATAAAGCTGAGGGTTGGAGCAAATCCCCACACAAGTCTTTTGGCTACAAACAGGAGAAATCCTTGATTATTCAAATGGGAAACTCCAATAGCTTTCCCAAGGTTATTAAAGAGGGCGATCACAAACTTAGACCCAGGTCAGACTCCAGAGGCCCATCAGGAGACTCATCATGCCCCAGTATCCGCGGGAGAATGGCAGACCGCACCAGCCACATTCCCACCTGTCACAGGGGGTCTTTACAAAGCTCCTGCAGTGACCTCCAAGGTTTTGCCTTAGAGGATCCTGGCTTTCCAGCCTCTGGTCACTGCACAATGACCACCAAGTGCTTCTTGCCACAGGGCCTTTGCACTTGCTGCTGTTTCCTGACCTGTCTGGATCAGCTGTTCTTCAGACTTTTCACGTGGCTTGTCCCATGTCCCCCCAGGAGGCATTTCTGACCCTGAATCTAAAGTAGGACCCCTCCAGCCTAAGCAATTACTCACTGTCATTTCACCCTGTTATTTCCTTCAGAGCATGAGCACGGTCTGAAATCATCTTGTTTACTTGTTCTGTTCTGTTCCCCTTCACCTCCCCGCCACCATTAAGAGTGAGCTCCTGGACACAGGTGCCTTTTCTGTGTCTTTTCAGAGCTGTATCTCCAGGGCACAAAGTAGGCACTCAGTGCATCCTTGATGAATAAATATGAATGGTACATTAGCTGTGATCAAGTGAACTTGCCAAACTGTCCTTCACGTCTGGTTCCGCCAGAATTGTATAGACGCACCTACAGGTAAGTGAGTTGGAAAGATAGCTGTTCTCTTGGTAACTATTCTGTGTTTCTTTGTGCGCTTTGTATCTGGCTGTTCTTTGAGAAGGAGAGTGAGAAACAAGGCCTGTTGCCCCAAGGCTACCCATTTGCCCACCTCTTCTCCAGCTGTCACAGCATGTTGACACTGCCTTGCCCTCTCCCTGACCCCAGGTGGGCACATACTTGGCTGGTAGCGCCTTCTCCTTAAGGAGTCTCCGTTCCATGTTGCCATCACACTCAGCTGGGGCCCTGTCATGGGTTCTACCTTAGGCGGGAAAGCAGAATAGGTGGAAGCCCCTTCCAGTTTCCCCTTCCCTCCTCAGACATACTGCTGGGGTTCCATTCAGCAGTGAGCCCTCTGTCTGGACCCCTGCACAGGGCCGCATCCTCTACTTTCTGAGGCGCAGAGAACCCCAGGTCAGTAGTTGGAAAGGTGAAATCTAGTCCTAACCGCCCCAAACAGGTGCTATGAGTCTGGCCCAATCTAGTAACTCCCTGTTTCTCAGTGACTTCATTGGTCTTTGCCTCTGTTGTTTGCTTATAGTTTTAGAGATGTAGACATCTCATAGGTTTCAGCTGCTCTAAACTATCAGCCCAAAGAAGAATCCTGCGGCTTCCCCCTGGGGCATGAAGAGGCTGCTGGTGCAATAAAGCCAGTGCTTTCCTAATTTATGTTCAGTAGGAGAGAGTGCACTTCCCGTCATGTGTTCCAGGCCAGAATCCTCCAGTTCACCCTGCTTGGACCGCCTGGGCCCAGGCCCAGCCCTAGATCAGTAACTCTGGCCAGGAGAATGGAAAGCCTTGATCAGGTTAAACCTACCAGCCAACCAGAGCATATCCTTAGAATGAGGGTGGGGTCGGCTCCTGATAAGTGTGTGTGGAACTGAAATCTACATCCTTTTAGATAGGGGGTACTGAGGGGGTGGGGCGCCGAGTAGGTATTCAGCAGTGCACCTGTGAGGAGTTAGCACAGGGCCAGCTCATAAGTGTTAGCCATCGCTGTGGTCAGCAAAGACAAGGTGGTGTGGGGGAGTTCGCCTGGCACCCGAAGGCATTCATCTCAGATCCCTAATCCAGCGCTAACCACTAGCTTTGTAACTTCAGACAAATTATGGAAGTGGTACCATTTTAGAAGTGGAGGAGTACTTAGAGGCCATAGGGTTCAAGTCTTCACTGGGCAGACTTGGAAACTGACACCCCCAGAGATTAGTCTGGGTCTCGGTTTCTTCGTCTGTGAAGTAGGGCGGATAATACTGGTCCCGGCTCGTCTCAGTTATTATGTGGATCAAATGAGGTAATGTTTCTACAATGGGCTCAGAACAAAAATGCTGTTCTTATGCAAAGCATTTTATTTTCATCATTAATATAGTAACAATGCCTTAATAAGAGGAGAAAGGCAGAATACATTCAAAGGATAAGCTTACTTGGCTCAAAGAAATAAATAATAACGCTTGCAAAAGAGGAAGGGGTGTGTGTGTGTGTGTGTGTGTGTGTGTGTGTGTGTGTGTGTGTGTGTTAGGTGAGGTGGGGAAGGTGTAAGGCGAGGCCCTGTTATATCCTTGGGGACTGGTGTAGGGCGTGGCTCTAAGGGTGGGAGGTTGGGTGAGGTAGTTGATTATAAATTGAAGTTCTCTCTCCTTGAATGACTTTTCAGGAGAGGAGGGTCACTCACTTAGGAGGACAAATCTAGATTTCAGGGTAATCTTACATTTCTGTAGTTCAGCTCCTCTGCAAAATTGATGCCGAGATAGGACTGTCATGCAGGAGACTGATGGGAGGAACTATCTATGAGGGAAGAAAGGGAGAGAGTTGGAAGAGGCAGGGAGATCTGACCTCTGGGAAGGGGAGGCAGAGCAGGCAGAGTGGGTGGGCAGGTCTCCGCTTGCAATGCTGCTCTGAGATGGCTTTGGCCAGACGGGCCAGAGTGCTGGAGCACAAGTTCCCTTCTGAGGATCCTGGTGGTGGATTCCAAGGAAGGTCGCTCGCCGAGGCACTCAGTCAGTTACTCTCCCTGCTGCAACAGGAGATGAGATTGGGGTCCCACACCATCCCCTGAAGCTTCAAAACAGCTTCATTCATTCCTTCGCTCAGTACGCTGCTCAGCTACCAAGTGTCACGTGTAGGTGGCCGCAGCAGTGGGAGCATTTGACCCTTGTCTTTCCTAGCTGTCTTCCATCTACTTCCTAATACTTCTAAATGGCGAGTGTTGGCCGAGTTAAATCCTGGTATCAGGGTAGTTCTTAACACTGAGTTAGCACTTAATAAACGTTCAAATTGCCATAATAAATCCAACCATACCCCACTATTACTTGAAATATAAACAGCTACATTTACTTCTAGAACTCTCCACTGTTCACTGTGCAGAATGAGAGGAAATTTTAAACTCTCAGCACTTCTAGAAACCTGTTATTTGGATTATTTGGATAAGTTCAACATAAGAGTTTAGGAGAGTTCCGTAGAGGAAAAACCTTATGAAAGTAAAAAGCTGAAGAGATCAGTAGAGAGTGGAGAAAAATGAAAGAAGAGAAATTTTAATTTATGAATAGGAAATCCAGATCTTGGGGAGAAAATAGGGAATTATCTTTCTGAAACTCCCAGGAAACAAACAAACAGACAAACAGACAGACAAAAGAAAACTTACCCAAGATGGAAAAGATGGAAAAGAACAAGGTTGAGCAGGCATTTCAAGAAGCCAGAGATGAAATAAAAGGCAAAGAAGATTAATTACTCGTTGTAATGGGAGCCCATAGGAATTGATGGAAAAGTAGAACCCGTGGGCAAAGAAATAAAGAAATGGATGAGAAATATACAATTAGGGGTTTGAAATAAGCCAGTGAAAAAACAACACAGAAAATAAAATGTGGGAGGGAGGAGAAAATCAATTATACCTAATGAATTTGTAATATAATAGAAAATGGAGTAAAAATGTAACAAAAAGGCACATAGGAATATTTTCTCTGAATAAATATTGCATTACTGGGAGTTCCCTGGTGGCCTAGTGGTTAGGATTCTGGGCTTTCACTGCTGTGGCCGGGCTTCAGTCCCTGCTCAGGGAACTTGAGATCCTGCAAGCCACGCAGCACAGCCAAAAACAACAACAAAATTTATTGCTTTACTATTTCTATATTTCAAATCATTGATGATATTCTCATTCTCTACTACTTAGTGCCTATGATAGCGTAGGGCAAAATAAAAATATACACAGAAACAGGAAAACTGAATTTCTGACTGTGGCATTAGCATATCAGTCTCTATGGGTGTACCTGTGTGGTGTGATGCTGAACATCCGAGTAAAGACTAAATTTCAGTGAAGAGCTCATACAACTCAATAGCAAAAACAAACGAATAGTCCAATTAAAAATGGGGAGAGGAAGAGACATTTTTTCAAAGATATACAAACGCCAACAGGTACATGAAAAGGCGCTCAGCATCACTAATCATCAGAGAAATGTAAATCAAAACCCTAATGGGCTATCACCTCACACCTGTCTGTTACCTGGCTATTATCAAAAAGACAGAAGTAAGTGTTTCTGAGGGTGTGGAGAAAAGGGAACACTTCTGCACTGTTGGTGGGAATGTAAATTGGTGCAGCCACTATGGAGAACACTATGGAGGGTCCTCAAAAAATTAAAAATAGAACTGCCTTATGATCCAGCAATTCAACTTGTGGGTATTTATCGGAAGAAAGCTTAATCACTATCTCAAAAACAGGTCTATACCCCCATGTTCATTGCAGCATTATTCACAATAGCCAAGACATGGAAACAACCTAAGAGTCCATCAATGGATGAATGGATAAAGAAAAGGTGGTATATATACACAGTGGAATATTACTCAGCCATGAAATAGAAGGAAATCCTGCCGCTTGCAACGACGTGGATGGACCTTGAAGGCATTACGCTAAGTGGAATAAGTCAGACAGAGAAAGACAAATAGTATATGATCCACTTGTATGTGGAACAACAGCAAAAGACAAACAAAAACTAACTCAAATATACAGAGAACAGATTATCAGTTGCCAGAGGTGGAGATATTGGGGGTACATGTGGAGAGTGGGCAAAATGGGTGAAGGGGGTCAAAAGGTACAAACTTCCAGTTGCCAGATACATAAGTCCTGGGATGTAGTGTATAGCGTGGTGACTCTAGTTGACAATATTGTGTATTTGAAGTTTACCGAGGGAGTAGATCTTAAAAGTTCTCATCACAAGAAAAAAAATTTGTAACTATGTGTGGAGATACATGTTAACTAATTGTGATCATTTCACAATATATACATATGTCAAATCATTATGTTGTATACCTAAAACTAATACAATATTATATGTCAATTATATCTCAATAAAAAAAGACTAAATTTCAGTAACATCTGGGTGTATTTTGAAACGTTTTCTATTTAGTTTCAGGAATTAAGGCATGTGTAGATTTTTCTCAAATTAAAATCTAGGGACTTCCCTGGTGGCGCAGTGGATAAGACTCCGCGCTCCCAGTGCAGGGGGCCCAGGTTCGATCCCTGGTCAGGGAACTAGATCCCACATTCATGCCGCAGCTAAGAGTTCACATGCCACAACTAAGGAGCCCATGTGCCGCAACTAGGGAGCCCACATGCCACAACTAAGGAGCCCTGGACCTGCAACTAAGGAGCCCTCCTGCCGCAACTGAGACCCCGTGCGACCAAATATGTAAATATAAAAAAAATCTAGTAAAAAAAATTGCAAATCATTTTGGAAACTATTTTTCACGTGAAACAATATTGCAATGGATTATTACCCCTTCTGTCAACAAATTACATTAATAAAATTGAAATAGGAGGTTTTAGATCAAAATGAATGTAGGAATACAATGTGAAGCACAGAGTATTTGGCATCTACGCAAGGAAGACTGAGGCTGGCTGATAGATCTCATCGCTTCTGGGGGTAGGGGTGGAGCAGGGGTGCTTGTCCAGAGCTTGGGTGCTTCCCGGGAGGTAAGCAGCCACACTGAGGCCCTCTGCGGTGCTAGGTTCTGGAGTCAGTGGGCAAAGGAGGCAGAGTACACGGGGGTTAAGATGTTTTTAAAAATTTATAATGATCCGGATGTGAAAATGTTTTCCGTTGTGCATTCAGTGACGTTTAGAGAGGCATATCTGGGCTAAACTCACCAGGATCCACCTCTCCTTTCTGATGCATTCAGTGAATTAGAAGAAAACTTATAGAGAGCCATGATTTTGTTTTTAACCTGTATAATGAATAAAACTGCATCTCAGATCTGTGCTGCAGTACAGAAAGATTGCCGTTGTTTTGCTAACCAGCCTCTACTCTCTCTTACTTAGCTCTGCAGTAATCAATGGCAATCTCTGTTAGTGACATGTGCTGGAGTGTCCAAATTCCTCATTCAGTCTTTACATTTGTAGAAAGTTTGAATTCTCAAGTCCCAAACCTCAAGGTGTTCGAAGTATGTATTTCTATAATTAAATGATCTTAAAATTTCTTTTTCCAGCTCCCTTTCTGCCTGATGGTAGAATTTAATTTAGTTAATTCCAGGTAAATTTAGTCCCTTCATGGTTTTTCTTGATCAGTCCAGACTAAAATCAAGTCAATTTTTAAAAAAATGTATTTTATTGAAGTATGGTTGATTTACAATGTTGTGTTAATTTCTGCTGTACAGCAAAATGATTCAGTTACACATATATATACATTCTTTTCCATATTCTTTTCCATTATGGTTACCACAGGGTCTTGAATATAAATTCCCTGTGCTATACAGTAGGACCTTGTTGTCTATCCATTCTATATATGATAGTTTGCATCTGCTAATCCCAAACTCCCAGTCCATCCCTCCCCCACCTCCCCTCCCCTTTAGCAACCACAAGTCTGTTCTGTATGTCTGTGGGTTTGTTTCTGTTTCATAGATAAGTTCATTTGCATACTTTATTCGCAAAAGAAATGGTTGAGTCCCTGAGCCCCAGTCTTCCCTTTTCCTCCCATTCAGATGTCCCAGTTTGGAAGTCTGTTTTCTCTCTTGAGTCTTAGCTTTCTCTATCCTTTGGCCTCTGCACTAAAGGGATTTCAGACTTGTAGGCCTAGAAAGCAGAGCTCCTGCTGTAAGGGGATCTCTTGAGAAAGGCCTCTTGGGAAAAGGTCCAGAAATAGACAAAGGATTGGAACAGACTACTGACAGCTCTTTCTTGTTGCGATCTTCTTTTCACAGTTTGGAAGCAATGACTTTCGTCCCTTCAGGACTCCAGGATTTGTGTAGGTCCCAGTCTTGGGTCTGTGCTCACAGGTGCCCAGAAGTATGGGGTAGTTCTCCCAACTCAGCCCCAGTCTTCCCCACCCAGGCCAGCCACCATCTTCTTCACCCCCCAGTTCTCAGAAGTTCTTGTTTTCAGTCCCGGTTTTCTCCTGATCCTATTTCTTTGCTCTCTGCTTGCTGGGTCAACTCAGAACCCCAGAACACAATGTCACTAAATTGGAAGGTTTGGGGATAGAAGAACAGACAAGTCCACTGGCTCCAAGTTTCATAGAGAATGTGCTCTCGAAATTGAAATTGTTGTTTTTGAAATTCAGCTGCTTCTGGAGCTGAAGACAGCACATCTTGGAAGAAAAAGATGTAGCCAAGTCCTTGGGCCCTTGGAGAACTCGAGACCCTGCATCCTAGGAGAGCTTGATGCTGGAACCTTGGAAGCAGAATCCAGACAGACCTGGTAAAATTGAGGTCAAATTCTGGTCAATTTCTCCATAGTCAGTAGGAGAAAGGACACAACTTTACGTCTGATTCAGACATTTTGACACTTAGAATGCTTAAATATGATGTTAAGAGTATACTTGATTTCGAGGCATAATCAAGATAGAGCTAACTGGGAGTGTAGCTTACGTCAGTGCTTCTCAAACTTTAATATGCACCCCAGTTACCTGGGGATCTTGTTAAAGTGCAAATTCTGACAAAGTAGGTTGTTGAGGGGCTGGGGGCGGCTGAGATTCTGCATGTCTAACATGCCCCCAAATGATGCCAGTGCCGCTGGTTCAGGGGTCACTGCTAAGTAGCAAGAGTTTAGAAGGCAGGCTTTAGGGTTGGAGATGACCCTCAACTGATGCTAAAAAGACCCAAACACTTTCAGCTCATACTGAGCTCTCCCTTCTGGTCCTCTTCCCCAAGCTGTGTCTGCTAGCTGCCCACGGTAGTCAACTTAACCATTGTATGACGTTTCCTTCTCTTCTGGAGCAGCTAATGCTCTTTATTTTCTATTTTTTGGCTGCACTGCATGGCATGGCAGAACTTCCCTGACCCTGCACTGGAAGCACGGAGTCTTAACCAATGTACCACCGGGGAAGTCCTAAAGCTCTTTAGATAACAAGAAGGGGAAGCAGATTTATCTGAAGGATGCTTTGCAGTTTACAGCATTGAAGAGCTGGCCAGCTAGTCATGGGCAGATGGGAACCAGGGTGATTCAGGGGCCTCCTTAGCACAAGCTCTAGGATCTTGCCAGCTTTCCCATGAGATGCCTGAATTCTCTGGGTCTTTAGGTTTCAAATTGGGGTTAGATGTTTTTACCTTTAAAGCCCTCAGCATAAGCCAGTTAAATTTGTATCTGCCATATATTTCTTCATCACTTGTAAGGCTGTCCTTGCTAATTTTAACTTGTGTGTGTGTATATATATATATATATATATATATATGTGTGTGTGTGTGTGTGTGTATCTGTATGTCTAGGGGAAAAGGAGATGGTAATGTTACAGTATGATTGCTCCCATTATCAAAAAAATCACTCATATATCAAATTTAGGGCACTTAAAAGATACTAAGTTACATGTTTGGCCTTCTTATGTCTTGGATCTATAACTAAAATGTTCTCTGTAAGAGCTGTTTTTATTTACTTATTTTATCTTGCAAAGTGAACATGCCTTTTTGTCTAATTTAAAAAACACTAATTGTAGGGACTTCCCTGGCAGTCCAGTGGTTAAGACTCCATGCTCCCAATTCAGGGGGCACAGGTTCAATCCCTGGTCAGGGAGCTAAGATTCTGCATGCTGTGCGGTGCGGTCAAAAACAAAAACCAAAACACTAATTGTAAATTTTCAATTTACATTTTGAGACATACTTTCTTCATAATCATAGGGGTTATATCTCTGAAAAAAACATCACAACAGAGGAATTTGGGGCAGTAAAGTAATGAATAAGAGAATGGGTTTTCCTCTTCTATTTACTGTGTACATTTGGCCAATTAATTTCTCTGAAGCTCAATTGTGTCTCCTGCAACTGAGGGATAACAAGCTTCTTTCTCATAAGTTTGTTTTGATGATTAAATAAAATGAAGACAAAGTGCATTTGAACTGCTTTAAAAAGTTACCTATCTCTATCATCATCACTATGGAATTTGAGACTCTATGAGAACAATGCGGAACCTGAGGGCAGGGGAGAAATATGACAGCACTTAGTTATATTTGCTAAAATATAACGATGAAGACACAAGGAAAGACACGTCAAGGATGTTGTATAGATATAACTTGTTACTATAAGTTAGTAATAACGAGTATAGTTCTATACATTTTCATCTGCCATCCTAACAACTTCTCAGGATTTCACTTCTGGGTTTCAAAGAATCTTTGCCAATTTGTTTTGCGTTGTTGCAGCTAATAATGCCTGCTATAAGACAATTGTTTCTTGAGTCTGGTTCTCTCTCCAAATGCTTAAGCTTCTTTGTTTTGATTCTAAGAGACTGCAGCTTCCCATCACCTCAGTTCTGTCCCTACGTTCAGCTCTTTTCCCAGAGGCAGAGTAACTTGGATGGTTAAGTGGGAAAGGTTTTGGGTAACATGTTCCCAGCTCTGCTCAACTTCTCTTTACTGCCCAGGAGTATCTGGGCATAATCACAGCCTGGCCAGGATAACCTGGTGCTAGGTGCTCCCCAGCACTCCTCACCTACACTGGAACTGTAGTGCGGTTCTAAGGTGTGTGTTCTTATCTTTTGTTATATATGCCAAGGGTGCTTTTTAAAAAATATATTTCTGCCTGCCAGCTCATTTTCCTCCCTTATATTGATTTTTTGCCTTAAAATAACATTCCCTTCTTTTTCCAAATAATCACAACAGGAATGAGCGGCCACTCCTTTAAGCTGAAACTGAGGTTCTCAGATTGCTAAAGTGACATTTAGACAGAAATTCTAGAAATTTAGAATTCATGCAGGAATACTCAAACAGTTGGGGAGAGATACCTACCCTTTCTTGCATCCCCAAAATTCAGGTACTCAATTTAAAAATCTTTAATAGAATTGAATCCTGGAGGAAAGAACAGAATCCGATGGAGAGAAACAGGAAATGAAAAAAGCCAAGAATCTGAAAGGAAGTAAATCAATGGAAAGGACTTTAACGGTGATGTTGTTTTTGTCTAAAGAAATGGACTCATATAGCAGCAAACGTGGAGGCAATACAAGGCAATGTTCATTTTTGGGGTGGCGATGCCCTCCTTGGCAACCCCATTTTGTTGAGGATGTTGCCACTTATTTGTTCCAAGGACGCCTTTTTTTCACGGGGTATGGGCGATCCTTTGCCTTCTTAGGTTCAGGTTTCAGGTCCTGGTGAGGTGTGGGACTTTTCTTGGCTACTACAATGTCATGGCCAGTCAGGAGCTGGAGTACCACGTCAGGCACGGCTCGAAGTCCTTGGGCTTTGGCTATTAGGGTGTCCCACACCTCTTCCTGGGCCGCATTTATTATCCCTTCGACCTCCACTCCTATCAGGAAGTTCCCAGCTTGGTGAGCTCCGTTCATTTCTGCCATCACGTCTGAGACGGCTAAGCCTGCCTTCTCTGCCAGGGTTTCAGGAAGAGACTGCAGGGCCTGGGCAAATGCCAGGAAGGTGGGACCACTGGGCCCTTCCAGTTTGGTTCCTTTCTCTGAGAGCATTTTCGCCAGAGCCATCTCTGTGGCCCCAGCTCCTGGAAGCAGTATGGGATCCTGGCATAACTGGAAACAGGCATCAATGCCCTGGTAGGCAGCCTACTCTGCACCCCGTAGCCCCTCAGCGGTGGCCTCCCTGAGCACCACGGTGAGGGCAGGGGTGCCTGGAGTTTCCCACTCAATTACCACAGCCAAACCTTCTCCCAGCTCCTGCCCGTACACCCTCCGACACTTCCTTGGTGCCAGTGGAGGAAGCAGATAAGGCATCACAGGTGCGACAAACACCTCGCTCAGGTACACCAATCTCCCGCCGGGACTTCACCTGAATCACCATGAGGCCGCACCTGTCAGCATGCGTTAGGGTCTCCTCGTCAATTTCCCCCCAAACCACCACCACGTTAATAGCCGCGGCTGCCAGCTGGGCAACCTGCTTTTCTATCAGCCTCTCGCTGCCCTTCCTGAACTCGGTCAGGTCGTCAGGACTAGAGAGACGAGCCGTGGCCAGGGCAATGGGGCTGGCGGGCCGAAGGCGCAGGCCATCAGAGCCACCCTGGTGCCGCTCATCACCATGGCCACCTGGCCGCAGGGCTTGCCGGGCAGGGCCAGGCCGGGGAGCAGGCACGAGTCCTCTAGCCGCGCCCCGGGGCAGCGCGCACACGCGCACGCGCTCCGGCTGGAAGCCGCCGTCAGGCTCCCGGGTGGCCCAGCACGCATGCGCCACCATCTTGGTCAAGCCGTCAGTCAGCTACAGCCTGTGCGTGTTCGTCACCAAGTGCAGGGCCCCGAACGAGTCCTCCAGAGGCCCCAGCGCCCGGATGGCCAGGGACGGCAGCAGGGCCAGCGTCTCGGCGGCCACCGCGGCCTAGGCCTCCCGCAGCAGGCGCTCGACCTGCGCCAGCAGGGCCTGAGCCCGGGGCACCACGAAGGCCACGCCGTCGCCGCTCTGCGCCGCCAACCGCAGCAGCCGGGCGGCAGGGTGCTCCAGCTCCAGCACCCAGAGGATGGCCGTGCCGTACCCTGTGACCACGGTTTCTCGTTTGGCAGTGACCAGGAGCTCTGCCGCGCCTGGGGGCCGTAGCAGGGCCGCAGGACTCTGGCCAAGGTGTGCGCCGCGGCCAAGCTGCTCAGCGGGTGCTTCTCCTCGGCCGCCGCCGTCAACAGCCGTTCGGGCAGCTCAGGCGCCGAAGGGGCTCTGCCGTCAATCGCCCGCGGGGGCCCACCCGGCCGCAGACAGGCGCTGGAGCAGCAGCGAGGCGCCCCGGGAGGAGATCTCTGAAGCCCCTCGAGCGGTCTGGTGAATACCCATCAACTGGTGCCTGGAGAAGCCGGCGCTCTGGGCCCGGGCGCAAGGATGGTCTGCTGAGGCTGAGCCCTAAAAGCACCCCCAGACTGGGCTGAAAAGGAACGGGGCCCTTGGGGCCTCTGGGGCTTGGTAGCTGAAACAGATCTGATCTTAAGTCACAAGTGGCACATGGAACCAGGGCAGGGAATGAGGTCACAGAAGGATGGACCATGAGTTGGGAGGCCCTGGGGCAGGCGGAAGTCAGGCCCGGTTGTCCCCCAGAGGGGGGACACGCGTACCCGGGGCCCCAGAGTTTCATTTAAACTTCAGAGACGGAAGAGGAAACCAGGTGGAAACCCACCCACTTCAAATTCCTGGTGAAGCTGTGGCTCCCGTTGTTTGTTTGGTTGGTCTCTGGGTCTTTTTTGTGTTTTGAGAGGGAAATTGTTTTGTTTACTTTCTCATGCAGTGCTCTGTAATCCTAGCCACGTTTGGTTACCCGTATGCCTCGGCCTCTTTGGCCACCTTATCCGTTTGTGCTGCGCATCAGGTTCCTTAAGGTGTCTGCTGGTCTGTTTGTCTTTCCGGTTGCAGATGTGTGAGGCTGCACAGTGTGGGACAACTCTTCCCAATGACGGTGATGACACTGAGCTGGCGAAGGTGGGTCAAGACAAGGGAGGGAAAGAGGCTGACCGCCTGCAGACAGAGTAATAGACATGGACACAGAGGAGTGAAAGTGACCAAGAAGGCAGCAAACCAGAGTGAGTGGGGCTGGGGCCCTCCCGCCCTCACCCTCAGCCCTTAGAATTTGAGCTCCCTCCTTCCATCCTCCCTCCTTGCATCCTCCCTCCCTCCCTCCTTCCCTCCTTCCTTCTCTTGCTCCTCCTATCCTCATATGGCACCTACTGGAGTAACGATTGCTTCTTTTTTAGTTTAACAAATATTTAGCATCTACTCTGTTTCAGTGGTCACAAAGATGGCAGGAACGTGAGACCAGTGAGGGAAAGAGATTGGTACCAAGTGAGTACAGCTTCCTTAGGTGTTGGGCAGAGCACCAGCAGGAAGTGATGAAAATATTAAGATTAGGGGAGGGACTTCCCTGGTCCCTGGTCCCCACTTCCCTGGTGGTCCAGTGGTTAAGACTCCACACTCCCACTGCAGGGGGCATGAATTCCATCATTGTTTTAATATTTCCACAGACAAGAAGATAGTGAGAAACAAAAGGAAAAGAATGTCACAGTGGAAGTTAAATACAATTAAGGCTAAAAAGGAGATAAATTTGGGCTTCCCTGGTGGTGCAGTGGTTAAGAATCCACCTGCCAATGCAGGGGACATGGGTTCGAGCCCTGGTCCAGGAAGATCCCACATGCCGCGGAGCAGCTAAGCCCGTGCGCCACAACTACTGAACCTGCGCTCTAGAGCCCGTGCACCACAACTACTGAGCCTGCGCTCTAGAGCCCACAAGCCACAACTACTGAAGCCCGTGCGCCTAGAGCCCGTGCTCCGCAACAAGAGAAGCCACCACAATGAGAGGCCCGCACACCGCAACGAAGAGTAGCTCCTGCTCGCCACAGCTAGAGAAAGCCCGTGCGCAGCAACGAAGACCCAATGCAGCCATAAATAAATATATAAAAAAAATAATAAATTTGGAGAAAAAACTTTCTCTTTGCAAAACAACTTGATTGCTTTTGTAAAAATGATATTCATTATACAACTTAAAAGAAAAAAATACAAAGAAAGTAAATGTCATTTGGAATCCCAGCCCAGAGACAGTCATTGTTTATATTTTGATGAATATTATTACTTTACACACATATGCATATATAGCTTGTGGATTTACACAGTTTTACATATGTGAGTTATATGATAATATTGTATATGCTTGTCTGTAATAATTTTCCCCTTAATGTTATCTTGGCTGACAAATGTTTCTGAGGAGGTATTATGTTGTCTGAAGACCGTGGACAACTTTTTTTTTTTTTGGCTGAATCTTGTGGCATGCAGGATCTTAGTTCACCGACCAGGCATCGAACCTGTGCCCCCTGCAGTGGAAGCGCAGAGTCCTAACCACTGGACCGCCAGGGAAGTCCCCGTGGACAACTATTTTGATCTCTCTCTCTTTTTTTTTTTTTTTTTGCGGTACGGGGGCCTCTCACTGTTGTGGCCTCTCCCCTTGCAGAGCACAGGCTCCGGATGCGCAGGCTCAGTGGCCATGGCTCACGGGCCCAGCCGCTCCGCGGCATGTGGGATCTTCCCGGACCGGGGCACGAACCTGTGTTCCCTGCATCGGCAGGCGGACTCTCAACCACTGTGCCACCAGGGAAGTCCTTGACCTCTTTTGATTTTAGAGACTCCATTAGAAAAGGCTTGATCCTCCATGTAACACTGAGAGGAGTGTCACATAACAAACGTTGGTTGTAGGGGGCAAAGAGGACTTGCCTGTTCCCTTATAGAAAAGTAAAATATAACAACACAAAACGTAGCAAAGTATTCACGTATACCTTGTCTATAAAGTTACAGTTTCTTTTTTCAAGTAGACTCCTGTAAGGGATCATCTTAGCTCTTTTTCTTGAAAGTAACGTACATTTTCCCATTTATTTCACTTCTTCCACATCTCTGTTGAGCCACTGCTGAGTAATAGGGATAGAAGGTGAATAAGGCAGACAGCTAGTGTCTCCAGTGGGCTTAGGCTGGGATACAGACAGTTAAGTGGGCAATTCATTACAGGGCATGAGAGCTGTGATGGGGAAAGCACAGGTGTTGTAGAAGCATCCAGGGGGACACACAACCTTCATCATGGGAAGAACGGTGGTCAGGGTGAGGTGAAGTCTAAAGAGAGCTGAAGGGGAAATAAAAACAAGAAGTGGGAATTGGCCAGGTGAAAAGGGCTGGTGGGGTGGGAGGGGTTGGGACAGCCTGGTGAGGTTTGTGGCTCACCTCCTGAAGGCTGGAGCTCATGGTGTGGTGGAAAGGAGAGGAGAACTTTGGCTGGAGGGTAGCAGGGACTCTCCAGGACCTAGTGAGCCATGCCAATTTAGAATTCAACCTGAAGGGTGATGCATGGGACTGTAAGTTCCATTTCCATTGCAAAAGTAGATAATTTTCTGTTGTGAAATCCTTACCTGTGTGACTACACAGCACAGGGGAAGGTGAGGATCCAGTTATTGCCTTGCACCCTTAAAGGCAGTCAGTTCATAACACCCCAAACAGTAAATTTTGTTTTGGTTCTTGTTTTGGTCGTGTTGTGCAAGGCATGTAGTATCTTAGTTCCCCAACCAGGGATCAAACCTGTGCCCCCTGCAGTGGAAGTGTGGAGTGTTAACCACTGGACTGCTGGGGAAGTCCCCCAACGGTAAAGTTTGGACTGAAATTTTGTAGAGGTACCTCTACAAAGATCAAACTAACCAAGGAGCTACTAAATCTCAATTTTACTTTTTTACTATGTGGACACTATCATTGTTAAATTCACATTGATTTTATTTATTCTTTGGATAAATTGATTAGATGTAAAATAAATGTAAATAATTTGTGTGTGTGTGTGTGTGTGCCAGGAAGAGTTTGCATGCAGTTAATGCATATAAAAATTTCTAACAACATGATTTTGATCTGCTAAGGTGGGTAGGCATCAATATAGACGGTTTGGTGGTTGTATTGGGTTGAATAGTGCCCCCCAATATTCATACTCTTCCTGGAACCTCGGAGTGTGACCTTATTTGGAAATAGGATTGTTGTGGGTGTGATTAATTAAGATGAGTCATACTGGAGTAGGGTGGACCATTAATCCAATATGGCTGGTGTCCTTACAAGAAGGGAAGACACACACACACACACACACCCCGGGAGAACATCGTGTGTGAGGAATAGACACACAGGGAAGGTGGCCATGTAATGGTGGGGGCAGGCTGGAGGGATGCACCTGCAAGCGCAGAAATGCCCAGGAACACGGGCGACCACCTGAAGCTGAGCGAGGCCTGGGACAGATTCTCTCCCAGAGCCCACCATGAGGGGCCAGCCCTGCCGATACCTTGATTTTGGACTATTAGCCACCAGGACTGTAAGAGAATACATTTCTATTGTTTTAAACTGCCTGTTTGGAGTAGCTTTTTGCAGCAGCTATAGGAACCCAATACAGTAGTCTTTGTATATTAATGAAGGAAGGAACCTAATGAAGTGTGTGTGTGTGTGTGTGTGTGTGTGTGTGTGTGTCTGAAGAGGGGGGCTGTCTGCTGCCGTATCCCACCCTTGCCCTTACCCCCAGACTCCCAGATGCATTAAAAATTTTTTGTTTATTATTTAAATTTTATTTTATTTTATTTTATTTTATACAGCAGGTTCTTATTAGGTATCTATTTTATACATATTAGTGTATACATGGCAATCCCAATCTCCCAATTCATCCCACACCACCCCCCCTGCCACTTTTCCCCCTTGGTGTCCATATGTTTGTTCTCTACATCTGTGTCTCTATTTCTGCCCTGCAAACCGATTCATCTGTACCATTTTTCTAGGGCTGTCTGCTGCCTTCTCCCACCCCTGCCCTTCCCCCCAAACTCCCAGATGCATTTTTTAAAAAACTGTGGTCTTCTACACAGTAGATGTAAATATTTAATCTTTCTATTTGTATGTTTTTCTTATTTTTTTTTTTGGCTGCGTTGGGTCTTTGTTGCTGCGCACGGGCTTTCTCTAGTTGCAGCAAGCGGGGCTGCTCTTCGTTGCGGTGCGTGAGCTTCTCACTGCGGTGGCTTCTCTTGTTGCGGAGCATGGGCTCTAGGCATGCGGGCTCAGTAGTTGTGGCTCGCGGGCTCCAGAGTGCAGGCTCAGTAGTTGTGGTGCACAGGCCCAGTTGCTCCGCGGCATGTGGGATCTTCCCGGAGCAGGGATTGAACCCCTGTACCCTGCATTGACAGGCGGACTCCCAACCACTACGCCACCAGGGAAGTCCCTGTGTGTTTTTCCATGTTTATTTTTCAGTTGCTTGATTGCCTTTTTTGTGTTTATCTTGTTCAGTAGTGCCAGGTTTAAAGTATAGACCCCTGGAGGGCAAGATTCATGTCTCTATAAAACGTGCGGTAGAACATTTACATATGCCTCATACTCTTATACACAAATTAGTTTTGAAGGTGATTGTTTTATTTCCTTCTCAGATTCTTCCTTTTTCTATCACACAGGTACATGGTATGCATTACTGAAATAACTTATGTAAAGCAATATGAATTTATAAAGCTAAAAATGCACTATGGACTAAATATGAACTAATTTTAAGTGGTTGAAATTCTTTTTAAAACATTTTTTTTTTTTTTTTTTTTTTGCAGTACGCCGGCCTCTCACTGTTGTGGCCTCTCCTGTTGCAGAGCACAGGCTCAGGACGCGCAGGCTCAGCAGCCATGGCTCATGGGCCCAGCTGCTCCGCGGTATGTGGGATCTTCCCTTACCGGGGCACGAACCCGCATCCCCTGCATCAGCAGGCCGACTCTCAACCACTGCGCCACCAGGGAAGCCCTAAAAACATTTTTTTTACTGAAAAATAAAGGACAAAAAATGATAGCCTATGACTGCAACTTTTTAAAGTGCAATTTTAACAGTAAAAATATGAACACAAATCTTATAAGATCTAGCATTTACGTTTTGAGCGGTCTTTTCACACAACTGTAAAAGTTTGGTTCCTAAAAAACCCTGAGGAATTTAAGACTATGGGAAAACAAGGAGAGGGATACCATTTAGTAGCGAATCTCTGGGAAAGCCTTATAAATACTTTCATGTTCACTAAAACAAAGTGATAAAGACTGCTCTCTCAAGAAAGACATCAATTACATTTTCTAGGCCTTCAATTAGGAAGAATGTCTACTGTACCATGAATTTTTATTCATTGTCATTTGTATGCTAGACACTTTGAGAATCTCCTTTGCTTACAGTGTCATGAGATGTTGCTTTTTCTTTTTTGAGGATAACAACCCTTACTCCCACTCACATTTTAAACATTTAATACATGTTTATGATTATACTACAGGTGCTCTGAAAGATTGATGTATTATAGAAAAATGTAATATAGAAAGTGAAAGTCCCTTGTAATCCAACCCTCTAGAGATGATTGCTGTTAACACTTTGGTGCATGTCTACCATATTTTTAAAGTGCCTATTTAACATGTACTTATTAGAAGGTAGACATTCTATTTTTTTTTTTGCACTTGGTCCTTCCAAATGCTCGTTTTCTTTCTGGTTTTATAATTTTGAGGAACCTACCTCAGCTATCTGCCTCCTGGATTTTTTGCCACTGTGGTCTCAGAGCTGTGTAATTTGGATGACAGAGATGGAAAAACCTTTGAAAGACCTTTATTTAAGTTGAATAAGTATTCCTTGAATACTTCCTCTGCATCCTGGGTTATATTTTGTTTGCTCTGCCCGCAATAACTTCACGCTGATAAGCCTCCTATATGTCCTTTTAAAACAGCTCCCAACTACTTGTCTGCTCACAGTAGCCGAAGGAATGGAGATTTAAGGCTGGGTTTACCTTCATCATCTTTTATCTTTCAAGAAGTAACACTGCACAAACTTCTGTTTCTACCCTTCCATTTATTCTACCCACTTTTCTGTTCCCAGTCCCTAGTTGTTTCCTTTAAGAACTTGTCTCCAGCAGGAGTGACTTGCAGTTTGCACATTCTGGTCCTTAAATTCTCCCAAGTGCTGACGAGTATACTGAAGTAAATTGTCCTGATGTGGAATTTTGTGCATATGAAACACACAGTTGGAAATGACTCTTCTACTTTCAGTACTGAACACAGATAAACATTTGGATCGATAATCCCATTTTTGAAAGTATACTTTATTTAGTGTAATGTACAGAAAATGAAAAAGGGTGAGTAATAAACTTTATATCACTTCATAAATGCATCTTCATAAATTTATGACTTCATAAATTAGTCATGCATATGTTGTATTTCTATGTATAATAATAGTCAGACTTTTTTTTAATTTATAGTTTTCATTTACCAGCCTAGCTTCTCCCCAATCTCAAATTTTAAATTTAGTAAGCTTGAAAAAGCCAGCGGGAACTAAACCTTGAAGGGATTCAAACGACTGTCTTATTGAGGTCCTCACTTCAGCCCTTTCAAGAAGCTATGCTTTAGTCAGAAGAGGCTCTGGAAACTGTGCATGTTTGCCCAAATACACACAAACATACGGTTCAGAGTTTATGTTCTGGCTATTGGGAAGGGAAGGCAAACAACACAGCAGGAAAAACCGCGTTTTATTCTTACCTTACACTAGAACTGTTGGGAAGATGGAAAGAAATCATAATCAGAAAGTGCCCGGGGTGTCCGGCCTAGAGTCTAAGCCTGTAAGATGATAGTTTACCCCAATCCTTTTGCAAATGGTTGATAGGTCGTAATAGTTTTTCCCAATTCAAATCTATGTTTTTCACTCCCCTAGTGAATGGGAAGGAAATCAGCGAAGAGTACATTTTCCAAGTGTTGGTCCCTGTTAGAATAAGGAACTCAGAACTCCCCACCTGTAACTCTCCTTCCTTCCTTCCTAAGCGCACGTCAGATTTCGGACCCTAGCAGCCCCAGTTTTCCTTCACCGTTTTTAAGTAGTGTAAGAGGCGGCTTAGAAGTCTTTCCATTTTTGTGTCTTCGTCACAACACACCCAACGTTAAAACCAAGTTGTCGGGGTTTTACTGGTTCATTATGTCTCTCAGCACTTTATCCCTCAAAATGCCATCGTTCTTTTTGTCTGACAGCTTTATAAACCCTTTCCGGATCATTTTTAAAACGACGCTGTAATAACGAAAGTATCCCTGGAACTGGAGTAGAACGAAGTTGCACTCCATTTCTTTTCCTCCACCAACGTGCATTACAACAAACGAACGCTGAACGTGCGCCCGGCGAAGCCCCTCCGGGCCGGTCCCCGCGCCCCGCCGGGGATGGGGGTGGGAGTGGAGGCGCGGGGCGCGGGGGAAACCCGGGCCCGCCGCGCGCCGGGGCGGGACGAGGTCTACACCCGCCCGCCAGTCCGCGGAGGCCGAGCGCCTGCGGAGCGCGGACGCGGCCCGCCTCGTCCTCGCTCTCCCTCGCGCACTCCCCGGACCCCGATCCCGGATTCGCTCATCCGCAGCTTGGCGCTCTCCCGAGCCGAAGCCGGAGCCCCAGCCGGAGCCGGAGTTGGAGTCGCGGCGCGGCCCGGCCGCCGCGTCAGAAGAGGAGGGAGCGGGGGCGGGGGAGGGGCGGTGAGGTCAGCGGCGGCGGCGCGTCCGCGGGCGGCGCATGCGCGGAGCGAGCCCCGTGAGTGGCAGCGGCGGCGAGCGGGGGGCGGTGGGGCCGGCGGAGTGGGGGAGGGGGCGGGGGCGTCGCGGCGGCCGTGTGTGGGCGAGACGGCGGCGAGTTTGAGAGGTCTGTGGTGCGGGGGCGCTCTGGGAGACCCGGCGCGGCCCTCGCGCGACGGCCACGGTCGAGTGTGTGTGTCTGTGTGTGGTACACGCACACCCGCAAAACTTCCTCCTCCCCTGCCCGGAGGGCTGGAGCGGGCGCTGAGGGGCCGGCGCTCGCACAGCCCGGAACCCACAACAACTGGAGCAGCTGTCAAAACTTCGCTGCCGCTGCCGCCCGGCCTGACGCGGCCCGCGCGGGGGAGGGGCAGCCGGCGGGGGGCGCGACCCCCGCCCGCCGGCCCGCCGCTCCCCGCGCCGCGGCCCCTTTCTCCTCCCCGCCGCGGGCGGCCTGGGGGAGGGGCGCGGGCGGAGACCCCCAGGGCCGGCGCCCTTCGTGCCCCCTCAGTAGCCCCGCCCAGCTCGGCGCCGCCCGCCCCGCACCCGCCCGGCACCCGCGCCCGCACCCACACCCGCACCGCCCGAGGGCCGCCCGCCCGCCCCGCCCGCACCTCCCCGCCCCGGTCCGGCCCCTCCCTCCCGCCTGCCCGCCGCGCCCCGCCCGCCGCCCCCCGCCCGGCCCCTGCGCGCCGAGGTGCGCGCGCTCGCGCGTATGTGTGTGAGTGCGTGTCCTGCTCGCTCCATGTTGCCGCCTCTGCCGGTACCTGCTGTTGCTCCCGGGGCTGCGGGAAATGCGAGAGGCTGAGCCGGGGAGGAGGAACCCGAGCAGCAGCGGCGGCGGCGGCCGCGGCGGCGGCGGCGGCGGCGGCGGCGGCGGGAGGAGCCCCCCAGGAGGAGGACCGGGATCCATGTGTCTTTCCTGGTGACTAGGATGTCGTCGGAGGAGGACAAGAGCGCGGAGCAGCCGCAGCCGCCGCCACCCCCCCCCGAGGAGCCCGGAGCCCCGGCCCCGAGCCCCGCAGCCGCAGACAAAAGACCTCGGGGCCGGCCTCGCAAAGATGGCGCTTCCCCTTTCCAGAGAGCCAGAAAGAAGTAAGTTGAGTGTGAGGGAGCCAGGCCGGGAGCCAGCCGCGGCGCCGGCCCGGAGCTGTCACCGGCGCGCCCGGCCCCGCCGCCCCCGCGCGCCCCCGGCCGCCCCCGCGGGGTGGGGGTGGGGCCCGCGCGGGCCGCGCGGCTCGGGCCCGGGGCGCCCGCCCCGCGCCCCGCGCCGGCGCCCGGTCTCCCGCGGCCGCCCGCAGTTCCCTCCGCCGGCCCGGGTCTGACGGCTCGCGCCGCCGCCACACTTTACTTTTTAGTTTGGCCCCGGCGCCGTGTGTTCCGGGGCTTCTCTTTTTGGGGAAATTT
Organism: Pseudorca crassidens; assembly: GCF_039906515.1. NCBI lineage: Eukaryota > Metazoa > Chordata > Mammalia > Artiodactyla > Delphinidae > Pseudorca > Pseudorca crassidens. The sequence goes on along the minus strand of NC_090303.1, from coordinate 102,219,945 downwards.
CTCGTCGATGCCCCTGGGCCTCGCCGGGTCGTTTAGCAGACGAGCCCGCGGCACAGCTGGGTAGTCGCCGGATGGGCTCCCGCTCGGCTCCCAGGCGCTCGGCTCCGGGACGCTCGCCGAGCTGTCAAAACGCCGCGGCCAGGTGGTCCCCCGGCCCGGTTGGGCGGGGGAGCAGGAAACGGACGCAGCCGGAGCTGCTTTTCTTTGTCAGCCGGTCGCTCCTTTAACTTTTCTCGCTCCCAAACCTCTGCTTTCGTGCTTTAATGATATATTAGGAAGTCCTCCGACCGCTTCCCCTCCCCTCCCCCAGCCGGGCCCCGCACTGCCCAGCGCCGAGAGCACTAGTCTGTGCGGTTGCTCCGCGTAGGGGACGGAGTGCAGCAAGTTTTGGAAACGTCGCTGCCACCGCAGGCCGATCGCCAGGAGCACGTTCGTTCGGGTCCAGACGGATGTAAATGTGGCCGAACTTCCATCGGAGTAGCCACTCGTGGCTGTTACTGGGGCAGGAGTCGCTCTCGTGTGTTTTTGAGCAGGCACTAGGGCTGTGCGCCTCCGGCCATTCGCTGGTTAGAAATGTCTTTTTACAAAATGGTTATAGGACAACTTTGCCTGTGGATCCAGGAGCTCGTTTCAGTGCCGGTGAGTCGCTGAGCGCTCGAGGCTCTTGAGGCTGCTGCTGTGGAAGGTCTGTGGCCGTCTTTCGGAGTTGTAGGAAGGCGTGTATTGCTTACTCATTTCATTATATGGGCGTCTCAGGGAACTGGTGGTAGTGGAAGGGTGCACCGGGACGCCGAGGAAAGCAGCATACTTACGGATAGTCTGGTTTTTTGTTGTTGTTTTTTCTTTTTTTGATGGGGTGCATTCGTTTAGTAATAGCATTGTTATGTTTGGTGATACACAGTAAAAATAGTAGTGTTAACGCAAGGCAGAGAACAGGGTTGTGGGAAACCCGTGAAGCTCTGCACTGGACGTGCTCTTTTTCGCTTTCCTATTCTTTTACTATGAACGTGATTCAGGGCCTTCGACTTGCCCTCCATATTTTATTGCCAGCTCCTACCTAGCTATGACAAATCGTGAGGGAAACAAGTACATTATTAGTTTCTTTGTGATACAGAGTTGGGGTTTATTATACCACTTGCATTGCTAATGTCTGGTATAAAATGCCATTGTTATTCCTGTATTAACTGAAATTTCGAGAAGGAAGGTGCAGTTTTAAGTAATTTTAAACTTCTTTGCCACTTTTTTGGTATCCTTTAAAGGAACACATACGAAGCCATCGTAGGGTTTTAACTTGATTGCTTCCCATTTTCACTATTTCTTGGTTTCTTTCTGAACATTAATTTGGGATTATAACATGTGTTCGATTTGCTTTTAAATTCTTACTTTAGAAAGAGTAGACCTATCTATGTTGTTCTCCTCACCCGTACACATCCAAGTGTGTGTGAGTGGTGAGTGTGCACACTTCCCCTGAGATTGCAATGAGCTCCTGGGTTGCAATCAACTCCTGGGTGCACCAGAAGAAAGGTTGGTTTAGGGTATTGTCACTTTATTATTTTAATTTTTACCTCATATTATGAGTGGGAAAAAGGTAGCCCTTTGAGAAGTTAAAACCTTTCTATAGAATGACACTAATATAACAATAAAAAAAACCTCAACACTTTGGAAAATGTTTAGAACAGTTATAAGTCATAAGAGAGTTTTTTAGATTTGAAAACTGGTACAGCATTCCTTATAGGTAATTAAGTCTAGTGGTAACTTTGATCGTCCCAAACTTGTTAGGGAATTCTTTAAAACTAGGTGTGTCTTTTGAAGGAAATGGAATCTCCAGTCGTTTTGGAAACATGTAAATGGAAACTAATATCTGAAATGGAAAGCAAAGAGAGGGGTTTTCAATTGTGTATCTCTGCACTGTATTAAGATACATGCAGAAAAGACCCTGTAGTTAGCTGGGTAGTGCAGACCCTGAAAGTGAAACTGATGTGTAACACATGTAAATTAGGTTTGTAAATGTTAAAATTATGTGGAATTGCGGATACCTCAGAAATGAAAATTAATATCTTTGTGGAATGCAGTGGAGATAAAGGTGTTTAAATTGTCAGTGTTATTTAGATGGTCAGTAAGTGGGTTGCTTTACCCTAGAGCAGATGCCTTATGACACTATTTTTTAAAAGTAGGTTGTGTATTTGTTTTCACATTAAAAAAAAAAGGTAACTGTGGGCTAGTAACTACACATTCTTTGAGTTTAAATGTTTGAATTTTTAGTAATTAGGTAAAAATTAAGCATTTTCTTGTTTTATAGTGTTAGATAATTTTTGTGTTTTATCACATGTGAAAAGCATATGTGGTTACTGGTTTTACATTAACTATTATTACTTTAAAGTTATATTTACAACCTAAAATCAAGAATTTTGCACTGAAGGTCTTAATCTTAGAGGCAGAGTTTGAAGCGTAGGTATGTAAATAGGGAAATATGGAGTGGAACAGTGAAATTGGCACATGTCTAAAAGTTCTCTTGCACAGTAAGGACTGCCTATTACTTAGTCTTTATCAGGGGTGCAGGTCTTCCCATTGGTGCAGAAGCTCCCGCTGCAGGGCAGCACGTACCAGAGGTTGGAGTTATTTTTCTATTAAGGTGAAGGAAACCCTTCCTGAAACTTTGATTTTATCTTTTCTTCCTTAGAGTATACACCCACATTACTAAGTTGGGAAGCCAAGTGGAGATTCTGCCATATTTCTTACCACGTGAACAGAGTTGATGTCCAGGCTGGGTGGTGTGGGGATGGCACAGAAGCGGCAGGTGGTGGGGATAAGGGTCTCTGGGGCGCTACCCTTGACTCTCTTTGAATCAACTCTTGATACCCTGAACCACTTTCTTTTCAGAGGTCAATTACTGTTATTAGAAAGTCACCTTGAGGGACTTTCTGAGGTGGCGCAGTGGTTAAGAATCTGCCTGCCAGTGCAGGGGACACGGGTTCGAGCCCTGGTCCGGGAAGATCCCACATGCCGCGGAGCTATAAGCCTGTGCGTCACAAGTACTGAGCCCGCGTGCCACAACTACTGAGCCTGCACGCCTTTGCTCCACAACAAGAGAAGCCACCGCAATGAGAAGCCCGCTCGCCGCAACTAGAGAAAGCCTGCGCGCAGCAACGAAGATTCAGTGCAGCCTAAATAAATAAATAAGCTTATTAAAAAAAAAAAAAAGAAAGTCACCTTGAGCATTACTGTAGAAAAAATTAGGTACAACCAGTGGTGTCATATAAGGGACCAGGAAAAAATGGCTCTGCTGCAGGGGACTATTGCTGTTCTATACTTGTAAGCATTCCCTGCCCCCCCCGCCCCCCCATCTCTCATTTCCATAGCTGTCAACTTGAAATCAGTGAAACAAACAAAAAAAAGTGTATTGCATTATAATATATGCAGTTTCATATAGTTGAGACATCACTATTATTTGTGCTTTTTGAGATGATGCAAATTTGTAATTTTTATTATATTCTTATTTTTCAAGAAATTAGATGCATCTGCAGGGAAATTTTCAGTAATCACCGGTCTCTAGCATTTAATGGGCTCTGAAGTGTTTTAATTTACCCAAAAAGCTGGTCCTGGAATGGCAGCCTCTCTTATCTGTTAGGTGGCCTCATTGTAGTTTGCTTTTGTCCTGTTGTTGGTCTTCTCCATGGACTCTCTAGTCTTTGAAAATATGGTATTTTTAGTGTAAAATACAAATTATATTTGGTATAATGTTATTAATATGTAAACTTGATAAACATGGATTTCCATGTAAATTTAACCGTATCACAACAGTTTATTTTCTCATTTTGAAAATAGTGGTTTAGTACATTTTCCTATTATCAGTTAATTCTTTTTTTAATAGATTAATTAACACACACACTTATTGGAAAGTTTATTCAGTATCAGCCAAAAATTATGTTCAGGGGCTTCCCTAGCAGTCCAGTCGTTAAGACTCCACGCTTCCAGTGCAGGGGGCGTGGGTTCGATCCCTGGTCAGGGAACTTAGATCCCACATGCTGTGGGGCGCGGTCATAAAAAAACAGAAACAAAAAATAAAATAAAAAGTATGTTCAGTCCAGATGTCTCATAGATTAAAAACTATATCAAATCCTATCAAGGGTTTCACACACCTCCCCACCAGGTGAGAGCAGAGAGAGAGTATCTAAAGCTCTCCATAACTAAAAACTGACTGTTTCCACTTTGGAAGATCAGTGAAGTTTCATGGAAGCCCCTCAGTCATAACCGTAAGTGCCTTAAGAATACAAGGTTGGACAATCACCGTCTGCCCAGAGGAAATATGACTGTGGCCTGGGGAATAACGTGCAGTTTTGCAGAAGGTTGGGGGAGAAGGGGAGAGTTAGAGCAGTGTGTCTTGTCACCCCGCAGTGACTACAAATCTGTCATGGTAGAATTAACTGATAAGGGACTTCTCTGGTGGCACAGTGGTTAAGAATACACCTGCCAATGCAGGGGACACAGGTTCGATCGTGCCCTTTTTTTTTTCTTTCATTGTTTTGGGGCATCTTTTAATTTCAACAAGATGATTAATCCCTTCCTCCTTTAACACTTTCTTTATCATGTTTGTGCTACAGTGGCTATTTTCAGAACTGCTTGGAGGTATAAGTTCAAAAGTTATGGAGTGAAATAGGGATAATCCCCTCCCCTCCCCCGCCTCCCCTCCCCTCCCCTCCCCCTCCCCTCCCCCTCCCCTCCCCTCCCCCCTCCCCTCCCCCTCCCCTCCCCTCCCCTCCCCTCCCCTCCCCTCCCCCTCCCCTCCCCTCCCCCTCTCCTCCCCTCCCCCTCTCCTCTCCTCCCCTCCCCCTCTCCTCCCCTCCCCTCCCCCTCCCCCTCTCCTCCCCTCCCCCTCCCCTCCCCTCCCCTCCCCCTCCCCTCCCCCCCATAAATGTATGCTTGTGGTTAGTGTGAAAATCTAGTACAAAGATGAATCTTGAATTTGTAGTTGGAAGTGTCACTCTGTTTGCAGAATTGAAGGACTTAAGAACACAAGAGAACCAGGAATGACACAGCTCTTTTTGCACTTTCTCTAGAAAAAACCTCCTGTAAAAGACAGGAAGATTGTTTGCCTTTGCTCCTGCTATTAATTTTGTGATGACAGTAAGTATGTATGATGCACAAATGCTGCAACTGTTTAAGTCTGAGAAATACTTTTCTGTAACTTTTTAGATCTTTCATTTGGCACTGTCAGAGAGCTTAAAAGTGTTAAATATATGCTGGGATGGACATTCAACTCTGGAAGAAGGTTCACTGTGGCCAAGAAGGGTCCCCAAAGATTTGGAGGAAGCAGTACATGAATTATACCTTGAAGGGTCGACAGGATTTAGCCAGATCAAGTGAGAAGAAAGTGAGAAGGTATTTGGGGTAGCAGAGTGAATACAGTTATTGAGGGAAGTGGAAGAGATGTTTTCTTGGTGGGGGGATGACCAGCACAGAGGTTTAAGGCAGGGGTTGGGTCTGCCCTGTGATGGCCCTTGAACACCAGGCTGACGAGAGTCCGCGCGTTATAAACTGTTCACAGCCACCAAGCAGGTAATGTAAATGAGCTGCATGCAGCTTGTAAGCTCCTGAATGACAGCTGACATTTTTAAGGCCTTGGGTTGGGGAGAAAATGGTGGGTAAAAACAGCCTGAAGAGTCCTAGGAGTCTTTATACCTTGCTTAGGAGAAACTGATAGAGAATTCTGGCTGATGGCTGCCAAGTGAGACTGTGAGATGTTTCTAGATACTCTGGTTTTTCAACAGAGGCTCAAAACTTGGATTTGAATGTGAAATCTCTTGATTTTTAAGTATTTTCTATTAATTAACATCTAAAACACAATTTGGAACTACAGCTTGTGGGCTAGGTTTAATCTGTGGACCACGAGTGAACTACAAGTCTTCAGCCTCTGCTTTATGCCTAGATTACTTTATTTTTTAAATTAAAGTTTTATAAGAATATATTTGCAGTCTTCCTGAGGACAGGAATGCTATTATATTATTTTGTGTTCTGTGTCCATTTTATACAGTTGAATGTAGGTATTCATACTGGATGATTTGATGATGACTGTTTTAGGAAAACCATCCTGGTCATAATATGAAGAGAGGAGTTACATGGAGGCTGAGATACAGGATGTTGCATAGTCCTTGTGTGAGGTGATCAAGGCAGAGGGTAGATTGTTGGTAGTGTGAATGGAAAGGAATAGAGATTTCAGTCGATGCAGAGGAAAAATTTTGAGTTTCTGGCATAGCTGTCTACAAGATAGAAATGTCTGGGAGTATTTGGGGATTTGGGAGAAGAGTTTAGGAGCTAGATTAGGATAAATGTGATTTACTTGAAATCACTGACAATATGAAGAATGTGTGGAAAATAGTAAAAGGATTAGGATGCTTACTTACCCTTAGGAGATGGGGGAAAAAGGGTCAAGAAAGCCCGTAAAGATGAGAAACATGCTCATGGCACCAGAGAAAGGTAGAAAACTAGTAGAGAAAAACTGGCAAGAACAAAATACCCATCAGTGGACTACCATGTAGTTTTTTTATTATTTTAAGTTTTTCTTTTAAGTTGAGGTATAGTTTTTTTTTTCAGCCTGTGTTTTATAGCTTTATTTTTTAAAAAAATTAATTAATTTATTTTTAGCTGTGTTGGGTCTTTGTTGCTGTGTGCAGGCTTTCTCTAGTTGTGGCGAGCGGGGGCCACTCTTGGTTGCAGTGCACGGCCTTCTCATTGCGGTGGCTTCTCTTGTTGCGGTGAGTGGGCTCTAGGTGCGAGGGCTTCAGTAGTTGTGGCACGCGGGCTCAGTAGTCGTGGCTTGCTGGCTTTAGAGCGCAGGCTCAGTAGTTGCGGTGCACAGGCTTAGTTGCTCCGTGGCATATGGGATCTTCCCGGACCAGGGCTCGAACCCGTGTCCCCTGCATTGGCAGGTGGATTCTTAACCACGGTGCCACCAGGGAAGTCCTAAATTGAGGTATAGTTAATTTGCAAATACAATCAGGTCTACAGCAAAGTGATTCAGTTATGCGTGTGTGTATATTCTTTTTCAGATTCTTTTTCATTACAGGTTATTATAAGATATTGAGTAGAGTTCCCTGTGCTATACAGTAGGTCCTTGTTGTTTATCTGTTTTATACATAGTAGTGTGTACGTGTTAATCCCAAACCCCTAATTTATCATCCACTCCCCCGCATCCCTGCTATCCCCTTTGGTAACCATAAATTTGTTTTCTTTGTCTGTAAGTCTATTTTAAATTGAAGTATAGTTAATTTACAATGTTGTGTTAACTTGTTTTATAAATAAATTCATTTGTATCATTTTTTAGATTCCACATATAAGTGATATATGATATTTGTCTTTGTCTTTGGCTTACTTCACTCAGTTTGATCATCTCTAGGTCTATCCATGTTGCTGCAACTGGCATTATTTCGTTCTTTTTTTATGGCTGAGTAGTATTCATTGTGTATATATACCACATCTTCTTTATCCACTCATTTGTTGATAGACATTTCGGTTACTTCAGTGTTTTGGCTGTTGTAAATAGTGCTGCTGTGAGCATTGGGGTGCACGTATCTTTTCAAATTAGAGTTTTCTCTGGATATATGCCTAGGAGTGGGATTGTAGGATCATATACCATGTAGTTTTTATCAGGACAGAGAGGTAGACTTGTAGGTACTGAAGTGGGAGAATATCTGTGATAAATTTGTTGACTTGAGGAAAAAATTTCTGAGAGTTACAAAGCAGTAAGTTTAGTACTAACTCTGTTTTGTAAAAAGCATACAGACCCAAACTATGTATATATTTTGTTATAGGAAATGATTTGGAAGGATACCTAATACATGTACACGTACTTTCATATGTAGATCTATGCAACTTTTAAAAAGCCAATAAATTTAAAGCCATAATCTTGTTTTACAAGTGAGAAAACTTAATTTCTAGGGACATCACTGATTCCGGAGCCAAGATTACCTGAATTCAAATCTGGGTTCTACTACTTACTAACTACATTTGACCTTGGGAGGTGATTTAACTTTTTGTGCCTTGGTTGCCTCATCTGCAAAGTGGTCACACTAGCACATCTAGTTGAGGTTGTTGTGAATTTATATATGTGTAGAATTTAGACCATGTCTGGCACGAACTAAATGCTATTACGAGGCGGTATGATGAGAATTTGTTGTTACTGTTGTCAGTTATCTTCACGTCTTACTCTGACATCATAGAATGTTATTGGCTGACATGTGATGAGGTGCCCAATTCACTCCAGAAACACCACGGTATAGAATAATGTAGTACTTACGGTGGGGGTGAGGGCGTAAAGATCGCCCTTCTGCACAAGATAGAAAAGCTAAGTCAGCAGAAGTCTATAGAATGTTTCTTATTATAACACATGAAAAACAACCAAGAGTGTTTCCTAGAAGCTGTATGTGTAGTAATGTTATTACAAAATTATTAAAGTTTTTTTTTATTACCCAAACTTGTGGATGTTGTCATAGTGGTCTTTTTATATTACACCTCTGCTGACCACAGTTTTCTTAGTAGGTCTCCCTAAATGAGATGTATTATTAGGTGGTTTTAAAATGATTTCTTATGTCTTTTTATACTGGATCACTTAAAAAAAATAAATTTATTTATTTTATTTATTTATTTTTGGCTGCATTGGGTCTTCATTGCTGTGCGCAGGCCTTCTCTACTTGTGGCGAGCGGGGGGCTACTTTTCATTGTGTGTGGGGTTCTCATTGCAGTGGCTTCTCTTGTTGCAGAGCACACGGGCTCTAGGTGTGTAGGCTTCAGTGGTTGTGGCATGCGGGCTCAGTAGTTGTGGCTCATGAGCTCTAGAGAGCAGGCTTAGTAGTTGTGGCACACGGGCTTAGTTGCTCCGCAGCATGTGGGATCCTCCCAGACCAGGGCTTGAACTCATGTCCCCTGCATTGGCAGGTGGGCTCTTAACCACTGCGCCACCAGGGAAACCCTATACTGGATCACTTTTAATCTTTATATCTCAGTGTTTCCCATTTACATTAGAAGCAACATAGTTGATGGTCATAGTGAAGTTTGTGTCGTTTTGTTCTTAATGTCATCCTCTAGTGGAGCCTAGCAAAAAAAACTTCCTTGATTTCCTGATTTTTGGGATCCTAATGACATGCACACGTGTTTGGGGTAAGCACCCAGTTGCATATGAAATAACAATATGAAACATATTAAAGAATAACTATATTCTTTACCTTAAACCTCTCATCAATGAATTGTTCTACTAGGGTTGAAGCATTTGGTTAGCATGGCCAAGTTTTGGTTTTTTTTTTTTTTAAGTTTTAAAAATATTTATTTATTTGGCTGCATCGGGTCTTAGTTGTGGCACGCGGGATCTTCGTTGCAGGATGCGGGATCTTTCGTTGTGGCATGCAAACTTCTCTCTAGTTGTAGCATGCAGGTTCAGTAGTTGCAGCCCACAGACTCAGTAGTTGTGGCATACGGGCTCAGTAGTTGTGGTGTGCGGGCTGTAGAGCGCACGGGCTTAGTTGCCCTGTGGCATGTGGGATCTTAGTTCCCCGACCAGGGATTGAGCCTGCATCCCCTGCGTTGGAAGGCAGGTTCTTAACCACTGGACCACCACGGAAATCCCGGCCAAGGTTTTCTAATGTTAGACTTATGTACTTAAGAGAGTTGTAGAATATTAAAACTGATGAGAATTCCAAGAACATTTAGTCTAACCCCTTATTTTACAGACAGTTGAGCCCCAGAGAGATCATAGCATGCTAGAGGTCATACGTTAGGGTGTTAACCTGTTCAGTAAATAAGTGGGGAGAAGGTAGTCTGTAATATTGGTGACCCCCAGTGAATGCCTACTGGCATTCATGCTATTGTACAGTCAGCTCCCCATGTATCTTGGTGAGCCCTGTGATTCAGTGGAATGCAGCAAAAATGACATTATGCTAGTTTGTGGCTTAAGTTTTAAGAAGGCCTGGAACTTCCACTTCCGCCTTCTTGGAGCACTGTTACCATGCAAGAAGCTAGGCTGTACCTTGCTGGAGAGACCATGCAGAGAGGGAGGGATTCTGAGACTACGTGGGAAGAGAGATGCCCAACAATCCTAGTATCTCAGCTGAGTCTGGCCCCTAATCAACTTGCTCATTGAATACGGCTACAGACTGACCACCACTGAGACTAGCAGAGGAACCAGTCAGCTGAGCCCAGCCCAGACTGCACAATTATGAATAAATACAGTGGTGGTTGTTTTAGTCTGTTAGATTTGGTGGTGATTTGTTATATAGCAATATAGAATGGAAGCAGATGATTTTGTGAATTAAGACACTCTAAGAGTAAAAAATATTTGAGATGCAAATGATAAAAATCATTATTGTTTTCCAACTTCTTTTACTGAGATAGGTTAGGTGAGGTTGTCCCCTACCCTCTGGCCCTCATTTCTCTAGGATATTTTGAAGTAGAGATGGATTTTTATTATTGGGGTATTTAAATGGTATTTAAAAATATAGTTGCCACAGTGTAGATTCAACTATAATTTTTTTTTTTGACCACACCACGTGGCTTGTGAGATCTCAGTTAGCAGACCAGGGCTCGAACCCACGTCCCCTGCGTTGGAAGGTGGATTCTTAACCACTGGACTACCAGGGAAGTCCCACTTATTTATCTTATAACTGGAAGTTTGTACCTTCTGACCACCTTCGTCCAGTTCCCCTCTCCCACCCCTTCCTCTGATAACCACAGACCTGATCTCTTTTTCTGTGAGTTTGTTTTTGAAATATAATTGAACTACAACACTATGCTAGTTCCTGGTTTACAACACAGTGATTCAGTATTTCTGTACATTACAAAGTGACCACCACTAGAGTAGATTTAGAACCCTGTTACCAAGGGTGGGAATGGACATTGCAGAAGCAGGCAACAGTCTCCACCAGGTTGAGCAACCTGTCTCCATAGGCCTAGGCTTTCTGATGTATGAGAACAGTGACATTGAACCACTTGGGATGGAGGATAGATTTCATAAGTGATTGGTAGTGACTGCTTATAATGCTTTGTTGAACCCTGAGTCCCTGGTTTTCAGCCTCTGCGGGGAGAGGAATTAGTAGAAGTAATTATTTTGGGTAAATAGGGGAGTATTAGCTTGCTACCATTTATATACCACCCCTGTACACCTTGGCCTTTTTAATGTGCAGTTACTTCAGTTTTTAAAATCTTTTCATTGAAAATATCTGACTCTGGGACTTCCCTGGTGGCTTGTGGTTAAGAATCCGCCTGCCAGTGCAGGGGATATGGGTTCGATCCCTGGTCTGGGAAGATCCCACATGCCATGGAGCAACTAAGCCCGTGTGCTACAACTACTGAGCCTGCGCTCTAGAGCCTGTGAGCTGCAACAACTGAAGCCCGTGCTGCGCAACAAAGAGTAGACCCCGTGCACCGCAACTAGAGAAAGCGCGCGCACAGTAATGAAGACTCGACACAGCCAGAAGTAAAAATAAATAAATAAATAGATAGAAAATATCTGACTTTTCTGCTAACCTTTGGACCATTTTTTAATCCTTTAAAAAATATCCTAATACTTAAAAAAGGGTGCTAATAGACATGAGTCCCAACTTTGTGCAGAACATTCTTAAAGCTGGAGATGGGGATGATGTAGAGAAATACTAAACTCCTTTTTATGTGTATGTCAGGATATCTAGAGTATGGTGGGATAACAAACAACCTCAGTTCTTAGTGGCTTCAGACAGCAAGGTTTAGTCCTTGTTCATGCTGCATGTTCATCATGGGCTGGCTTGGGAGCTTTCCTCTACAACACCTACATCCAGGTGGAGGGAGACACCATCTCTGTTTTCCACAGTTGCCCAGGCCGGAAAAGGAGAACACGGGAGGTTGTGCTTTGGCTCTCGGAGACTACAGAAGGGACACATGTTGGTTCCGTTTACATTTTGTTGGCCCGAGAAAGTCACGTGGTAGAATCTAACTTCAAGAGGGCAGGGAAGTGAAATCTTATCATACTTCTGGAGGGAGAACTGGAAATAGTTGGTGAAGAGCAGTGATACATACCACGGAGTAACATTTAGCTTAGTACAAAAATTCACTTTTTTTTTTTTGGCTGTGCCGTGGGGCATGCAGGATCTTAATTCTGCAACCAGGGGTTGAACCCATGCCCCCTGCAGTGGAAGCACAGAGTCCTAACCACTGGACCGCCAGGGGGTTCCCCCAAAATTCATATTTGACTTTGGAGTATGTTTTGTTACCTATGATTGAATATGACCATCTGGTGGACTGTTGTATTACAACATATTAATTAAGGGATGTGTTTAATAATACTGTTAAATATAAAAAACATTTTCCAGGACTTCCCTGGTGACGCTGTGGTTAAGAATCCGCCTGCCAATGCAGGGAACATGGGTTCAAGCCCTGGTCCGGGAAGATCCCACATGCCGCAGAACAACGAAGCCCGTGCGCCACAACTACTGAGCCTGCACTCTAGAGCCCGTGAACTACAACTACTGAGCCCGGGTGCCACAGCTGCTGAAGGCCGTGTGCCTAGAGCCTGTGCTCTGCAACAAAGAGAAGCCACCACAATGAGAAGCCTGTGCGCAGCAACGAAGACCCAACACAGCCAAAACTAAAAAACAACAACAACAAAAAACGTTTTCCAGAGGTAGAAATAACATAGGAAGCATAGGGCTTGGGCTCTTGATTCTTTCTTTCTGTACTGTACTTCATGCTTTCTTCCTTTCTCCCACCCGCATGAAAGGAGGGAAGGAATCAAATGATAAAATTGCTATGTAATGTTAGTGAGATTATAGGTGACTTAAAATCTATCCCCCCCCCACACACAAAGTAAGTTCTTAAAGCATATGTTTTATTTTCAGTCAGGGTTTCGTTGTCTATTTGTTTTCTGTTAATCACCAAGAAGATGTTACTGAGCATCTACTGTGCACTGTACACTGGAGAGACCAAAATAAGACACATCCCTACCCTTGGTTTCTACCAGTTTGGAGCAAACTATAATGTAAAACGACAAATGCTACAATGGAAGATTGCACAAAGTACTGGGGAAGCTTAGAGAAGGAAGAACTTTAAGGCAGGGGAACTGATAAAAGACTGAGTTGAGTCTTGAAGAATGAAAACAAACTTGATTGAAGGGAATGGGAAGGTGAGGAACAATTAAGCACATGGCCGTTGTGGGTTGGCACTTGTCGTGCTCACCAGAAGTTATCTCCTTTGATACTTAACAGTAACATCAGTAGAATCATTAGTTCCAGTTTTACACATGAAGGAGCTAAATTTCAGGAAGATCACATAGTTGGTAAGTGATTGAGTCAGGATGTAAGTCCAGGTGTGTCTGACTCTGGTTTTTGCTGTTTCAGAAACTCCAGTCCAACTTTCAGCTATAAGATGAATAAGATCTGAGGTTCCAATGTACAATATGATTTCTGTAGTTGATAACCCTGTATTATATAATTAAAATTTGCTAAGAGAGTAGAAAGGAAATATTCTCTGTCTCACACTACATATATGTGAGGTGATGGATATATTAATTAACTAGATGGGAGGAATCCTTTCGCAATGGATATGTATATCAAATCGTCATGATATCTTACAATTGTAATTGTGAATTATACCTCAATAAAGGTGGGGAAAAATGCTCACGAAAATAAGAAAGAAACTCCAGCCCATTTTGTGAGTAAATAAGTGAAAGTAAAGTGGGAAGTTTGAAGTTTTACTGTAGGCAACAGGGAGCCATTGAAGATGGCTACAGAAGAATAGCATTGTATCTTTTTTTAAAGTCTTTATTGAATTTGTTACAATATTGCTTCTGTTTTTATGTTTTGCTTTTGTGGCTGTGAGGCAGGTGGGATCTTAACTCCGCCACCAGGGATGGAACCTGCACCCCCTGCATTGGAAGGCAAAGTCTTAACCACTGGACAGCCAGAGAAGTCCCAGCATTGTATCTTTGTTAGAAAAATAACCTTGTCAATAACAATTGGGAAGATGGTATGGAGGGAGTATAGATAACCCATTTGTGGTGTTACAGGGACCAGAATGAGAACCCAAAGTGATTTACCATACTGGGTTTTTTTCTCTTCCAGTTTTATTGAGATATCATTGACATACAGCACTGTATAATTTTAAGCTGTACAGCATAGTGATTTGACTTATGTACATTTTGAAATGATTGCTACAATAAGTTTAGTGAAAATTCATCATATCGTATAGATAAAAAAGAAAAAAGAAAAAATATTTTTTCCTTGTGATAAGAACACTTAGGATTTTCTCTCATATATACCTTGGTTTTTTAAAAATAAATTTAGTTATTTGTTGGCTGCATTGGATCTTTTTTTTTTTTTTTTTTTGCATTGGATCTTTGTTGCTGTGCGTGGGCTTTCTCTAGTTGCGGCGAGCGGGGGCTATTCTTCGTTGTGGTGTTTGGGCTTCTCATTGCGATGGCTTCTCTTTGTTGCAGAGCACAGGCTCTAGGCACGTGGGCTGCAGTAGTTGTGGCATGGAGGCTCAGTAGTTGTGGCTCGTGGGCTCTAGAGCGCAGGCTCAGTAGTTGTGGTGCACAGGCTTAGCTGCTCTGCGGCATGTGGGATCTTTGCAGACCAGGACTCAAAGTGTCCCCTGCATTGGCAGGTGGATTCTTAACCACTGCACCACCAGGGAAGTCCCTGCTGTTTGGTTTTTACATTAAGGTCCATGATACGTTTTGAGTTAATTTTTGTGTATGGTGTGAGGCATGGTCCAAGTTAATTATTTTGCATATGGATGTACAGGTGTTCCAAGGCAGTTTGTTGAAAAGACTGTCCTTCCCTTACTGAGTTGTCATGGCACCTTTGCTGAAAATCACTTGATCATAAATGAGTGCGTTTATTTCTGGATTCTCTAATGTTCCACTAATCTGTATTCCATTCGTTATGCCAGTAGTATGCTATCTTCATTGCTGTAGATTTATTGTAAGTTTTAAAATCAGGTAGTATAATTCCCCCAATTTTCTTCTTTTCTAAAATTATTTTGCCTATTATAGGCCCTACGCATTTCCATATAAATATTAGGGTCAGCTTGCCATTTTTGACAAAAAAAGTCTATTGGGATTTTGATAAGGATTGTGATGAACCTGTAGCATGAATCTCTTCATTTTGGTCTTCTTTAATTTCAGCAATATTTTATAACTTTCAGTATACAGATCTTGTACTTTTTTTGATTAAATTTATTCCTGAGTATTTAATTCTTTTCGATGCTGTTATAAATGGAATTTTTTGAATTTTATTTATAAATTATTGTTACTATATATAGAAATACATTTTTAAAAGACAGGCTGACTTTATTTAGGGGGGACTCTACAGTGGGGTTTTGCAGTCAGGGAGAGAGATTGGGCTCAATTCCTGAAGTATAATTTTTATATATGTCATATTCTGTTATCTTGTTAAACTCACTTATTAGTTTTAGTATATTTTGGTAGGTTCTTCAGGATTCTCTACATCCTAACAGAAATCTTTTAACTGATCAGATGCCTGCCTTAAAAATCCCAAACCAAGTTTTATCCTGGGACAAAATGTCTTTCAGGTTCCTCTTTCAAATCTTTCTTGACAGGAGTGATCTATCTGTGTAACTGGCAGCCTAACAGAGATGTGTCTTTTGACAACAAAATCAATTTTCTGTCTGACTCAGGTGAGGGCTAAACAGAAAGACCCACGAGTTAAGAGAAATGTGTACACAAGTAAATAGGTATATTTCATTTTGAGAAGTTTTACAATTTTTGAACAGAACAGCAATGTGACTTTTGGCAAATGACTTCTTGGGCTTTAGTTGCTTCGTCTGCTAAGTGGGATAATAATAATACCTACTTCATTGAGTTGTAAGAATTAAATAAATTAATGTGTGTAAAGCACTTAGCATGGTATCTGACATGATAATCAATTTATATGTTTGTCAATTTTATTAGTATTAAATAGGCAGGAATTAAGTAGGAGGATTAAGAAAGGAAAACTGACTGATCTGAGTTCATCCTAGTGGGGGTGCAGTTAAATCTTGGGTGCCTCTTAATCTTTGTTTTGGGTTACAGATCCCTTTGGATATATCCTCACTTCCCACAGAGGAATGCATACATGAATATAGGTATACACATTTTATATAATTTAAGGGGGAGAGTTCAGTGACCCCCTGAAGCTTGTATAAAACCTTTGTAGGGGTTCATCACCCGCAGAATAAGAACCTTTCCTCAGAAAATAAAGTGCTCTGAAGGATCCTGTCTTAGATGCAGAAGGGGATGGAGGCTTTTTCCTCAAAACTGAGTTCTCGAAGGGAATAGTTTAGGAAGTAAACACAGCATTAGCGCTTTTTTCTTGTGGGAAGTCACTTGACAATGACATTCAAGGGAAGGTTCTTTTATGAGTATTATCAGATTTCAGTGGACTGTGGGTGATGTGCACTTCAGAGTGTATATCATGACTGTACCTAAGAAAGCATGTTGAAATGCCTGTGAGTGGGAGGGAGGTTGTTATAGGGATAACCTTAAACTGCCCTAACTTATTTTTAAGTAAATTTTCACAAACTTCAGTACTTCAGATATAATTAATAAGAAAGTACTTGTGGCAGACCTTTTGTGGCAGACCTTATGTTGCAATAGTGAGACGGAGAATTGCTCTCAGGTTTTGGATTTTTGCAGGTTAGCCAGGACACAGCTGAGGGAGGTGTTAGATCAGACCGTGAGCTTCTTTTTTTTTTTTTTTGTGATACGCGGGCCTCTCACTGTTGTGGCCTCTCCCGTTGCGGAGCACAGGCTCCGGACGCGCAGGCTCAGCGGCCATGGCTCACGGTCCCAGCCGCTCCACGGCACGTGGGATCTTCCCGGACCGGGGCACGAACCCGTGTCCCCTGCATCGGCAGGCAGACTCTCAACCACTGCGCCACCAGGGAAGCCCCCGTGAGCTTCTTGAACATGGTGCCTGTGATTTTTCAATGTTGTGTCCTCAGTAAACAGAGAGTGCAAAGTTTTGCATAGTCTTAATGTTTGTGTTTTTAAATAAATTTATTTATTTAATTAAAAATCTTTGGCTGTGTTGGGTCTTCGTTGCTGCACGCAAGCTTTCTCTAGTTGCGGCGAGCGGGGGCTACTCTTCCTTGCGGTGCGCGGGCTTCTTGTTGCGGTGGCCTCTCTCCTTGTGGAGCACAGGCTCTAGGCGCACGGGCTTCAGTAGTTGCGGCATGCAGACTCAGTAGTTGTGGCTCGTGGGCTCTAGAGCGCAGGCTCAGTAGTTGTGGCGCACGGGCTTAGTTGCTCTGCGGCACGTGAGATCTTCCGGACCAGGGCTCGAACCTGTATCCCCTGCATTGGCAGGCGAGTTCTTAACCACTGCGCCACCAGGGAAGCCCTGTTGTTGTTTTTTAAAAAGTGATGAAGGCTGGAAATACACCAAGGTGTAGATCTCTTTTCCCTCAGTAACTAACTTATATAAGGAATTATTCTCTGTGGCTTCATTTCTCTTTTATTTTATTTTATTTTATTTTATTTTTTGCGGTACGTGGGCGTCTCACTGTTGTGGCCTCTCCCATTGTGGAGCACAGGCTCTGGACGCGCAGACTCAGCGGCCATGGCTCACGGGCCCAGCTGCTCCACGGCACGTGGGATCTTCCCGGACCGGGGCACAAACCTGTGTCCCCTGCATCAGCAGGCGGACTCTCAACCACTGAGCCACCAGGGAAGCCCTCATTTCAAGTTTTAAAAAATTGTTTTTAGGCCGTCTTTATTGCCAAATTTCACATCGGATGTATATTTATGAGATATCATTATACTTCTCAATACTAGTATTTTTGAGTCCTAATATAGTTCATGGTAACTTTTACCTACCTGTGTTATTAAGAAGCTACTGTCAAATCTTGGCAGTTTCTTTGGAGTAAAGATCATTGGGATAATAGTGATAGGTTGGAGTTAATTTGAGCTTTGGTTAAAATAGAATTTGTTTAGTTTAAAATTAGCATGAGTGGGATTATATTATGATATACATAATTCTTTTCTAAAATTTTTGAAATATAATTAGATTATCTTTTTACTTACTAAAACATCAAAACATTGTTGTCTTTTAGTTTGAGTCTGAATTTCTTCTATGTCACCATGTAACCTGTGGATTTCTAATTGTAGAAATCTGTTATTTCAGTCACTTAAATTTTACTTACAATTGTTATTACATTAAATATGGAATATGGAGAAAAAGAAATAAAAGTTCACCCCTTTTCATATCACTCTAACATAGTCACTGTATTTTTGATCTATTTTCTTTCCAAGTTTTTTCATATGCGTATTTTGTTTTCATTTTATTAATGATTGTATATATATAGAATTTTATAGCCTACTCTTCTCCTTAACATGTAAAAGAAAATTTCCATGTTAATCTTCATAATTTTTTGAAAGGTGCTTTATTTTCCATTGAGTAGACTGACATAAACGTCCCGTAATCACCCCTGTTCCTCCACTTCTCTTAATATTATAATTACTGTTGCTTATTATGCCATATAAAATGATCTGGCAGCATTTTTGTAGATAAAGTCCTTTTCATATTTTGGATTATTTTTATAGGACAGATTTCCGTAAGCAGGATTGCTAATTTAAAAGAAAGAAACATTTTGATTCTTGATACATATTTAGAGGTAAGCGGGCTCTAATGTCCAATTGCTGGGTCTCAGGTTCTGGCTCTATCACTTTCTAGTTGTTGGACTCTGTGTAAGCTATTCAATCTGTCTGTGTTTGTTTGCTCATCTGTAAAATGGGGATGATGATAAAAGCCCTGTTATAGGATTTTTGAGAGAGATAAAGAGGGTTCATGTTCAGAAAGCCTTTCAAACAGTGCCTGTTAACTCAGTAAGTTCCTACTTAAATGTGAACTCTTATTTTTATTATAACCTTAAAATGCTCCCCAAAAGGGAGCCAACAGCAACGTGTGTTAGGACCAGTTTCACCGAACTTTGTCATGCATGGTGTATTAAAACCTTTATAAAAGGACTTCCCTGGTGGCGCAGTGGTTAAGAATCCGCCTGCCAACGTGAGGGACACAGGTTTGAGCCCTGGTCCGGGAAGATCCCACGTGCCGCGGAGCAACTAAGCCCGTGCGCCACAACAACTGAGCCTGCTCTCTAGAGCCCACGTGCCACAGCTGCTGAGCCCTAGTGCCTAGAGCCCGTGCTCTGCAACAAGAGAAGCCACGGCAGTGAGAAGCCCGCACACTGCAATGAAGAGTAGCCCCTGCTCGCCGCAACTAGAGAAAGCCCATGCACAGCAACGCAGACCCAACACAGCCAAAAATAAATAAAAAAACAAAACAAAACAAAAAAAAGCCTTTATACAAACCTTTTTACTTCTTAGTTTAATAATTGAGAAATAGTACTTAAGTTTTTTTTTTTTTTTTTTTTTTTGCGGTACACGGGCCTCTCACTGTTGTGGCCTCTCCCGTTGCGGAGCACAGGCTCTGGACGCGCAGGCTCAGCGGCCATGGCTCACGGGCCCAGCCGCTCCGCGGCATGTGGGATCTTCCCGGACCGGGGCACGAACCCGTGTCCCCTGCATCAGCAGGCGGACTCTCAACCACTGCGCCACCAGGGAAGCCCAGTACTTAAGTTTTAAATTTTTGCCTACCTGATTAGTAGGACTATTGAACATTCCTGTATTTTATCACTTGTATTTCTTGTATGTGCTGAGTCATGTTTTGTCCATAGTTTATTGGAGGGGGGGTTTTCTTAATGTTTTTCCTATTATTAATTCTTTATGTAACATGTTTTAAGACATTTACTCTTAAGTATTTTGCTTCCTTTGGCTATATAGAAAATTATCTTTTGTGTAGTTAGGTTCCTTATTTCTTTTAATGCATTATGGTTTTATTCCAGTCTTTGTAGAAGGAGAGAATTAAGAAAAAATTTTGTTGATTAGGATAACAACACCTTAGGATTTTTGACTTTTTGGAAAGTCAAAACATTTGATTTATTGTCCTTTTTTGTTCAGTTTTATTCTCTGTCTCATTAGCGCACAGTACTGGGAGGAGAAACTTCTTCAAGTTTTTTAAATTTATTTTTGGCTGTGTTAGGTCTTCGTAGCTGTGTGCAGGAGTTTTCTAGTTGAGGTGAGCTGGGGCTACTCTTTGTTGCGGTGCGCAGGCTTCTCATTGCAGTGGTTTCTCTGTTGCAGAGCACGGGCTCTAGGCATGCGGGCTGCAGTAGTTGTGGCGCGCGGGCTCAGTAGTTGTGGCTCACGGGCTTAGTCGTTCTGAGACACGTGGGATCTTTCTGGACCAGGGATCGAACGGGTGTCCCCTGCATTGGCAGGCAGATTCTTAACCACTGTGCCACTAGGGAAGTCCTTTTTCAAGTTTTAATCATGGAATTGTTCCTATATATTTTTTTAATAACCTAGGATTAGTGGTGAATTTCTGTTTTATAAAGGAAAATATTGAGAAGTTACCTTACTTCATAGTCTTAATGAAAAATGGTTAAACATTACATAAATGCAGCGGTGGTTCTATTTCTTTATTTACTGCCACACATATTCTGTTTTTCTGTAAGTCTTATTACTTTTTCTCTCTTAATATTTGTACTTGTAAGCTGCTAAAGAACAGCCATATGCTTCCTCAACGTACTTGACTGCACTGTGCCTATAGCTTCTTTTGTAGGTGATATTTAGGATTTTAGGGGAAGTAGTGGGGGAAGTGAGGGGAGCCATAAAGTGGATAAGGGGCATTGATAAGTTAATTAAAGCCAGTAGTACTTGATTAATCTACTGCTGTCCCCAGGATTCAACATCTTAGAGTTTGTGCTTCGATGGAAGGGCACAAAAGGAAGTGAAGGAATTCTGTTAATTGATCATAGGAATGATTTCTCCAAATATAGTATTTTTATTAAATCTTATTGAGTAGTTTTCACCATTGACCAATCTTTGTGCTTCATATACATTTTCTAAAAGACTTTTGTAAATTTAATTTAATTAGGATAAAAATCTTGAGATTGAAACTTGTGTAGAATTTTATTCATATTTGAACCTACATTACAGTGGAAATAAAAATAGAAACTTTTGCATGTGTCTTCTAAAACTATTTAACATAATTCCAAAGTTCATAATAGATAATTCTTTGGAATGATATTATTTAATTTGTGATATTGAAAGAGTAGACTTCTATTTTTTAGTTGTTTTCTTCTGACCACAGACAGCCTGGCTTGTCTGTGTACAAGTGTCAATCATGCAATCAGCATTTTTGTAGAAGGGTTGCTTTCTTGGTTGTATCTTAAATCTTAACTCCTTTAATTTTGTTATTCTGAATTTTAGTGGGATTACTATAACATTGAAGGTTTGGAGAATATTTCATGGAAGATGATGATTTATAGTCAATGTTCTGAGTTGGTAAGATTTTACAGGGTACCGGATCTGGAAAAAAAAAAAGAAATTTCTTGACTTGGCCTTTATCGAAACAGAGTTAAGAATTTGATTCCCATTTCCTGCTCTTCTCCCCCATATTGACAGTCTTTAAAACATTTGTTTATTTAAAAATATGAATTCTTTAGTAACCAAGACCACAGTTAAATCATAATTTAAGCTAGTTTATTAAAACAACAGAAGTAGACTGAAGTTACATAATGTTTCTTTTTATTTCTTCAGTGCCAGGAGTAGAAAACACTTGGCCAGCTTCATAGAAGATTAGAAAGTTTGAGGAGGAAAAGTAGACTTGTTTATTGAGCAGGAGGGTAATTGTCCATAATTACAGATGCTTGTTTTGAGGCTTGGAAAAGGTGGTTTAAAAAAAACACTTATATTTAAAAAAACCATGATAAACACCTGTAAATAAAAGGAGTAAGAAAAATTTGTCAACATATGGTCGCAGTATCTTAAGTAGACTTATTGCATGAAAATTCCTTTGTTAAACGCGGGGGGGGGGGAACGTGGCTTTGGTTTGGGAGAGACCTGTGTAGGACATTTTTGGTAGACATTGAAGACCATTTTAGGGGGTTAATATTTCAGTTTTGACCTCACTCCAGATAGAATAGAAAGAATTTGGAGATTTACGCATAGGGTTAACCTAAGGTTTTAACGTTGTGACGCAAAATGTGTTTGTTTCCCTTTGTTTCATATTCTCAGCTCCCAACAAAATTTCATTAAATAATATAAAATAATAAAATGGACTTGTTGGTTTATTTGAAATTAAATGGTAGGGGCGAAGTTCCTGTAAAAGGTTAGCAAAGAGTTAACCTTAGGGGCTTTCTCTGTTCGCTGTCTCCAGCAAGGTTCCCGATCTGAACTTTGGAGAAATCCATCCCACCTTTTTGAGGCGCCTGCTACGCACGGATCTACTTTCTCTAGTCGTGCTTTTTCCTCCACCTACCTTCCCCCTCCTCTTTCTTGTAGACTCCCCGAGTGTGTGTCTTGGGTGTGTGTTTG
Organism: Pseudorca crassidens; assembly: GCF_039906515.1. Taxonomy (NCBI): domain Eukaryota; kingdom Metazoa; phylum Chordata; class Mammalia; order Artiodactyla; family Delphinidae; genus Pseudorca; species Pseudorca crassidens. The sequence goes on along the minus strand of NC_090303.1, from coordinate 102,197,549 downwards.
GTGGTGGGTGTGTGTGGCGGGAGAGTCTCAGAGCTAAGTTGCAAGAAAGAACCTTAATGCTCATTTATTTTGTTGTGTGTGGATGGGTGCTGCAGTGGGATCGGGGTGGCAGGTCTCGGTTGGGAGCCAGGGAGCCTGCCCTATTGAATCGCGCTGCCGGAGGATGGATGGTGAAGCCGAAAGTGTTCTTATCAAGTGGCGTTGGATCTGGGAGGGTAATATGGCTGATCCCGGCGGGGATAGCAGTTTTTATAAGGTGATTTAAGTACTAAAATGTAAAATGACAGTAAAGAGAGTCAGAAGCCCAAATGCCCTGAGGGTAAAAGTTTTGTTCTTTTGCAGAGGAGCATATTTTTGCATCTGGTTCTGGAGAATGACTTGGCTTGGATTGTTACTGTTAAAAATAAACAAAGACAAAACTAACAGAAGTATTGCATTTCTCTATTATGTGTTTAACTGTATTAAAGCATTAAATATGATAGCACTAGATATTGAGATATGTATTTTTATCGTGGAATCAAATCTGGGTTTGTAAAATAAGGAAAGAACAAATCATACAGGTTTTATATTTTGAATTTGGAATTTGACTGATAGGAGAGTGATAGGAATAAAGTAGTATCTTTAACCCCCCCTCTTTGGTTCCCAAGATTTTTTACCTAGTTTCTAAAGTAGTTTTATTAGCTATTCTAGAATAATTCAGCATTTTGATTCCAATTCTGTGTAAATTGTGTGTGGACGTAAGAGTAGATACACTTCTGTATAATACTTAAATCGTAGTAAGAATTTGACACATTTTGAAATATTTATGTAATTTGAAAACTCTGAAAAAACACTTGGACTCAAGTATTCTGTGGCAGGTTTGAGGATTTTCAACATATTTCTTCATGTGTGTTTAACCCCCAGTTATAATTAGAAAAGAAAAAAAAAAGTAAAATCATTGGCCCCTTCACCAGCATTTTAACATATTTCTTCTGGTACTCTGCTAGAATTTAATTAGATCAGAAGAAGAGAAAAAAACCCAACTATTTTGTAGCTAATGTGTTTTAGAGAACTTGTTTCAAGCTGAGAGAAAAACTGTTTGATGAATTTAAATATATGTTCCCTTTCTGTTAAGTAAAAATATGATAGTATAGGTTTAATTTCATTATGTTACAATTTAACTCATATTTAGACTTCTACTTATTCTGAGATATTTAATACTTAAAATACTTATGTGTAATATTTAATATATTTAACCTCAGCTGGCATTAGTTATATATCTTTTTTTCTTGTAAAATCTTATAGTATATGCTAAGTATGATAAACTCTCTCTTCTGGAATAATTTTTATTATATATTGAAGCTGCAGCAGTGCCTGATTTCTAAGTAGAATTTTCTTTTTCTTTTTAAACCTAGGGCATAAAATCCTGCCTGGCTACTTTTCCTTTTTTTCTTTTACATCTTTATTGGAGTATAATTGCTTTACAATGGTGTGTTAGTTTCTGCTTTATAACAAAGTGAATCAGTTATACATATACATATGTTCCCATATCTCTTCCCTCTTGCATCTCCCACCCTCCCTATCCCACCCCTCTAGGTGGTCACAAACCACCGAGCTGATCTCCCTGTGCTATGCTGCTGCTTCCCACTAGCTATCTACCTTACGTTTGGTAGTGTATATATGTCCATGCCTCTCTCTCTCGCTTTGTCACAGCTTACCCTTCCCCCTCCCCATATCATCAAGTCCATTCTCTAAGTAGGTCTGTGTCTTTTTTTTTTTTTTTTGAGGTTCGTGGGCCTCTCACTGTTGTGGCCTCTCCCATTGCGGAGCACAGGCTCCGGACGCGCAGGCTCAGCGGCATGACTCACGGGCCCAGCCGCTCCGCGGCATGTGGGATCTTCCCGGACCGGGGCACGAACCCGTGTCCCCTGCATCGGCAGGCGGACTCTCAACCGCTGCGCCACCAGGGAAGCCCAGATCTGTGTCTTTATTCATGTCTTACCCCAGGTTCTTCATGACATTTTTTTCCCCTTAAATTCCATATATATGTGTTAGCATACGGTATTTGTCTTTCTCTTTCTGACTTGCTTCACTCTGTATGACAGACTCTAGGTCTATCCACTTCATTACAAATAGCTCAATTTCGTTTCTTTTTATGGCTGAGTAATATTCCATTGTATATATGTGCCACATCTTCTTTATCCATTCATCCGACACTTAGGTTGTTTCCATCTCTGGGCTATTGTAAATAGAGCTGCAATGAACATTTTGGTAGATGACTCTTTTTGAATTATGGTTTTCTCAGGGTATATGCCCAGTAGTGGGATTGCTGGGTCATATGGTAGTTCTATTTGTAGTTTTTAAAGGAACCTCCGTACTGTTCTCCATAGTGGTTGTACCAATTCACATTCCCACCAGCAGTGCAAGAGTGTTCCCTTTTCTCCACACCCTCTCCAGCATTTATTGTTTCTAGATTTTTTGATGATGGCCATTCTGACTGGTGTGAGATGATATCTCATTGCAGTTTTGATTTGCATTTCTTTAATGATTATGATGTTGAGCATTCTCTCATGTGTTTGTTGGCAGTCTGTATATCTTCTTTGGAGAAATGTCTATTTAGGTCTTCTGCCCATTTTTGGATTGGATTGTTTGTTTTTTTGTTATTGAGCTGCATGAGCTGCTTATAAATTTTGGAGGTTAATCCTTTGTCAGTTGCTTCATTTGCAAATATTTTCTCCCATCCTGAGGGTTGTCTTTTGGTCTTGTTTATGGTTTCCTTTGCTGTGCAAAAGCTTTGAAGTTTCATTAGGTCCCATTTGTTTATTTTTATTTCCATTTCTCTAGGAGGTGGGTCAAAAAGGATCTTGCTGTGATTTATGTCATAGAGTGTTCTGCCTATGTTTTCCTCTAAGAGTTTGATAGTTTCTGACCTTACATTTAGGCCTTTAATCCATTTTGAGGTTATTTTTGTGTATGGTGTTAGGGAGTGATGTAATCTCATACTTTTACATGTACCTGTCCAGTTTTCCCAGCACCACTTATTGAAGAGGCTGTCCTTTCTCCACTGTACATTCCTGCCTCCTTTATCAAAGATAAGGTGACCATATGTGCGTGGGTTTATCTGCCTGGCTACTTTTCTAAAAGTAAAGTTAAATGATAGTGAAATATATGTTTTATTTTCTGTAAGGCCCATTGAATTGGAAACAATGTATTTTAACAAGTGTTTAAATTTGAATTTTAACTATTTCATAGTGTATATTTAAGAATAAACAGTTGCTGTTTCCAGTGTAAAATGTTATATTTATTATAAACTTATGATCTAGTTGTATAGTTTCTTTATGCGCATATGTTTTTAAAAATATTTATTTATATATATATATTTAAATTTTTGGCTGCGTTGGGTGTTCGTTTCTTCGCGCGGGCTTTCTCTAGTTGCTGTGAGCGGGGGCTACTCTTCGTTGCAGCGTGGTGGCTTCTCTTGTTGCAGAGCACGGGATCTAGACAGCACGAGCTTCAGTAGCTGCAGCACGCGGGCTCAGTAGTTGTGGCTCACAGGCTCTAGAGCGCAGGCTCAGTAGTTGTGGTGCATGGGTTTAGTTGCTCCGTGGCATGTCGGATCTTCCCAGACCAGGGCTCGAACCCGTGTCCCCTGCGTTGGCAGGTGGATTTTTAACCACTGCACCACCGGGGAAGTCCTGCACATATATATATACGTACACACACACACACACACACACACACACACACACATATTTTCAACATCTTTATTGGAGTATTTTCTTTACAGTGGTGTGTTAGTTTCTGCTTTATAACAAAGTGAATCAGTTATACATATACATACGTTCCCATATCTCTTCCCTCTTGCATCTCCCTCCCACCCTCCCTATCCCATCCCTCTAGGTGGTCACAAACCACCGAGCTGATCTCCCTGTGCTATGCTGCTGCTTCCCACTAGCTATCTATTTTATGTTTGGTAGTGTATATATGTCCACTGCACATATGTTTTTAACATCTAGACCTATATGCAAAATGTAAAATAAATACAAGACTAGTGTCATATAGCCAAGTCCGTCCTTTCTAAGCTACCTAATGCCTTATTAAAGAACAATGAACCATTTTTTCTTTGCTTCAATTTAATGATAACAAAAATGTAATTTCTCTGAAGTGTCAAATTATGCAATAGCTTCCTATATTTTGATTTGAGAGGAGTTTAGTAAATTATTTTTAAATGTTTCTTAGCTTTTATATTTCATGGATAACGGAAAAGTGTGACTTAGCTGAAATATGATGTGTGATGCACTCACCTTGTTCCATCACAGCCATTTGGCTCTTAGTGGTGAAGTGGAATGTGAACTGTTCTTCCTACAAACAAGTGCATTCATTTATGCTGTTTAACTGGGACTGATGACACTCTGTGATGTTAAAGAAAAATGTGGTCATCATGTGGAAGCTTCCCCACAGTGTAACTTGCATTTTGAAGAAGTTAATCCCAGTTTGTTTTTAGATGTTTTATTTTTAAAAAAGCTGTTTCTTGAGTAGAATATTGTTAAACAAATGGTAAACACCATAAACTGTAATGCTGTAGCATTCCCCTTCAGCTGCCTTCTCCTTACAGAAAAGAAGCCACCACCTCTAAGAACAGTAAAAAGAGAAAAACAGAACAAAAGAAAACCCCCAGAAAACAAAAGCCTTTTTTAATGTGGGAAAACTAATGGCTTATTTAGCATTTTCCTATAGCCATTTTTGAAATCTCACTTAAATCTTCCATCATGGGTTAGAATGGGCTGTGTTTCTCTTAGAATTTGGTCTTATCTCTATATTTGGCTCTATGGTTTTGCATAATGTTTTGAATAGTAATAAATAATAACTTGCTCCTGTTTTCATCTTGTGTTATGTATGGACTTCAAGAAATACTTTTCCCTTTTCAGATCTGGCAGATTAAAAATAAATAATTAAATAAACTTTATATTATCTAAAAGTAAAAAGGACAAAGGAAAAGATGGAATGAAAACTGAAGTAAATTTAGGTCTGTTGAACTTGAAATGCTGTTGTGTATACTACTAACACCAATAAAACCTAAAGCAATCTAGAAAAAAGGTGTTAAAGATACATTTCCATATTTTTGGTAAAATAATTATTAAAATTGAGAAACCATGGATAAATGCGGATGTTTTGGCTTGGTTAAAGTAATGTAAAGTAGATCTGTAGTTACATTTTACTTTGATATGGAGTGATGGTCCAGTAATTTTGATGATAGTAATGTATACATCCTGTAACTTGAATTATTACATTGTCTGTAAATACCTCTAAAGATGGTGGTAAAGCTTCAAAAATTATTCAACCTGGCACTCAGGAATGTTAGGAAAAAGAAGTTTTATCTATTACATTGTAGGGAAAAATGTAGGCAGGATGTGTTATGAATTGTGTTTTCATGAAGAGATCAGTATTCTTTGGTGTTTTTTTCTTAAGTCCAGTGAAAAATTTAGAAGTCAGATATCTAGTTGCTTATAATAAAGGTCAGCAACCCTTCCTCACTGCTTAGTGCCATTCTCCAAAGGAAACTTTAAATTATTTGTGTGGTTTTTGTGACTAAATAATAAGCTTATTTTATGATTTATCAATTTTACATTGATTTCTGCTCTGATAGATGAGGATTTGGTTCATTTTTTCTACTTACCCAATAGATGTATCACTTTTAATTTCCCTGTTCTCTTTGCAATTTATGTAATATAATAGACTTTTTCTTCATGTTAATATAGATTGTCTACCTTGATTTCCCAGGAGTAAAATTGACGCTATTACTGCTTCTACTTTTCTCTTCACCTTTCCTTTCCCCTTTATGCCCCTATGTCTGTCATTTCTACTTTGGCATTGTCAAGGTTGAGAACATTTATACTGTTTGCCTGTGACTTGGTTTTAATAGTTGGAAATTGATGAATAGTTTCTACATTATTGTGATGGTATAAATATTGTTCACAGCAGAGGAGAGTACAATTACATTTCCTGTATTGGTTCTTGGTTTTTGAGTCTGTAATTGCCTTTTTTCCTGTCTTATTTGTCATTGTTCTTTCTTCCATGTTATCAGCTTTCCATGCTATTTTTTTTTTTTTTTTTTTTTTTTTGCGGTACGCGGGCCTCTCAGTGTTGTGGCCTCTCCCGTTGTGGAGCACAGGCTCCAGACGCGCAGGCTCAGCGGCCATGGCTCAGGGGCCCAGCCGCTCTGCGGCATGTGGGATCTTCCCAGACCATGTGGGATCTTCCCAGACCGGGGCACGAACCCGTGTCCCCTGCATCGGCAGGCGGACTCTCAACCACTGGCTGTTTGTTTTTATTGTTGTTATTTTATGTATGTGAGTACTTTTCCCCCTGAGGAAAGGCTTCTCCTAGTCTTTTTCCTTATTATGGACTAGATGTTATCTAGACCTGTTACATGTTGTTCTTTGCATCACTTTGTTGGACTTTGCATCACTGCATTTGCACTTTGGCTCTGCTCTTATTGGATCTTTATTCTTTGAATTACTTCCTTGTTTTAACGCAGTACATCCCTCACAGAAATTTCTAGAAAGAATATGTGGAAGATACAGTTTTGAATTCTGGCATATCTGAAAAAGTCTTCATTAACCCTTATAGTTGACTGGTGTTATTTTTATTCAAGCCAAACTAAGTTGAAAATTATTTTCCGTCAAAGCTTTGATTGCATTGCTCCAATGTCTTTTAGTATCCATTGTTGTTGTTGAGAAGTCTGATACAGTGTGTTTCTTGTTCCATTGTGGGTGATGTGTTTTATCTTCCTCTGTGGAAGCTCCTTAGAGCTTTCTTTCTGTCCTTTTTAAAAAGAAATTTCTCAAAGATGTTTAGAGGTGGTTCTTTTCCATTATTATTAAACTAAAGACTCATTTTTTTAATTCTTGGGAAATTTTCCTATTATTGCTTTAATTCTCTTTATAATTCCTTTTAGTTGGTTATTGGGCTTTATGTATTCATGCTCACTCCTCCACCCCCATCTTTTTGTCATTTTGTTTTTCTGGGCATTTCCTCTATTTTATTCTAAGACTCTGTAATTTTACTTAAGCAGTCATATTTTAAATTTTCAAGAATTCCACCCCCCCCCCACGCCCAGCATCCTTTTTCTATTTTATGGATTCATAATCTTCTTGAATCTCTTTGAAAATGTTAATAGAGGTTTTTTTTAAGTCATCATCCCTCCTCTTATCTGTTTGCTCTAGGGTAATTGTTGTTTATCTTGGTCTCATTTATGTTGTAGGGTTTTTAATCATACATCTGCTGATCCTTGTCACTCATATTTAAGACCTAGTAGAAGGGCTCATGGTGAGTTCTTGGTGGGAATTAATGATTAGCTTGAAGTTGATAACCCTTTGTATTCTGACATTTAGGAGTCCATTGTTTTACCCCAGAGTGCCAACCCTCCCCCTACTCTTTTCCCCAGTTTCCTTCCCCAGACGATGATTCTTTTTTTTTTTAAAGAAAAGATCTCTCCATTTTATTTTATTTTTTAAATGATAATTCTTTTCCTTAAAAAATTTTTTAATACTATTTCAGTGGGCTTTTATTGAAAGGAGATAATGTGTGTATGTTTGATCTGCTATTTGAACCAAGAGATTCTCCTTCAGCTTTTAAGCTGGACTAGACCAAAGCTAATATTCACATGTGTATTTTATCCAGTGTTTCAGAATGTGTTAGGTTGTAGAAATATAATGGGAGCTTTAGGTTGTATATGTGTTCTGGGTGTTTAGAAAAGAGAGTACTCACTTTGTGTGTTGGGCCTTTTACAACAGGTGGAGGAATAGGAAAACTGTCACAAAAAAGTTATGAATATGATACCTGCTGGTGAAAATATTCAGATAGCTCAGGAGAGCATGATTAATTAAATAGTGTAAGGCCTTTTCCCCCTGTCTTCTGCCCTGTATTTCAGAGAGAATTATTGTGAACTCTATCTTGTATCCTTCTTGACTCTTGCTATGCATATATGTTTTCTATTTTTACATAATGTGCTTACATTCATTTTCACACAGATGGGATCATTTTATATGTATTTAAAAAAATTTATTTATTTGGCTGTGCCAGGTCTTAGTTGCAGTATGCGGGATCTTCGTTGCCGCCTGTGGGATCTTCGTTGCGGCATGTGGGATCTTTAACTGCGGGCTGTGGGATCTAGTTCCCTGGATTGAACCCGGGCCCCCTGCATTGGGAGCACAGAGTCTTAACCACTGCAGCACCAGGGAAGTCCCCTCATTTTATATGTGTTGCTTTGTGATTTTCTTTTGTCACTTAGTTTATCTTGAACATTTTTCTGTTTTAGCATATATACATCAATATCATTCTTTTCAAAAACTGCCTAATATTCATCCAGCTGCTGCAAATTAAGGGCTTTGCTTATGCCAAGGAGTGTTCAGGAGTGTTCTAGATTCTGGGGATTCAGTGGTACACAACGGAGATCAAGCCCTTTCTTTCACTGGACAAATACTTCAGTAGTGAGATGAACAAAATAAATGTATTCCTTATCATTAATTTCAGACAGTGAGAGGTACCATAAAGAAAATAAAACTGTGGTAATGGTATTGAGAGTGTCTGTTAATGGTTCTGAGAGACAGTAATGCATGTAGTGAGGTTGTCAGGAAGGTCTTGTTGAAGTGATGATATTGAAATAGACCTGGGTGAAGTGGAGGCAGTTATGAGAAAATTCAGAAGAACACGGTTCATTGTGAAGCCCCCAAAACAAGAATGAGTGTGTGATGCTCAAGGGACCCTCCTACCTCTCAAAATAAAAGGCTGGTGTTACTGGACATTCAGGAGAGCTTACGAGATCGCATCTGAGAGGCCGGCAGGAGCCTGATCACGTGATGCCCTTCATGCTAAGGGCAGGATCATGGTAAGGGGCAGGAACTTTATTCTCAGCGCAGTGGAAGCCATTGGAGGATTTTAAACCAACAAAGCTATAGAAGTAATCTTGGCAGGTATGGCTTTGAGTAGGCTTGTGACAGAGGAGAAAGGTGATTAGATTTTATATGTGTTTTGAAAGCTACTGTGATAAGGTCTGCTAAAGGATTTGATGAGGAGAGTATGAGAAAAAGAAGTAAAGCTGTTGTCTAGAATTTTGGCTTCGGCAACTTGGGTGGATAGTAGTGTCACTTAGATTATTAGAGAGCCTAGTGGAAAAATGGGTTTGTAAACTAGATTGGAGTACCCTAATTTATTTAACCATTCCCTTATTGATGGTCATTTAGTTGATTTCCAGTTTTATTGTTATCTTTGTAGTGAACATCCTTGTGCTTGTATAGATTTACTTGTTGGCATATTTTAGAAGGTAAATTCCTAGATGTAGAGATGTCTTATTAAAGAGTATTTGTGTTTCAGGTTTTGATAGTTACTGGCCGATTGCCCTCCACAAATGGAGTATTGACTTAGACTCCCACACAGAGTATGTGTCTGTCGTCCCCCGCCCCGCATCCTTGCCAGCAACATATGCTGGGTGGGGCTGGGGTGGGGGGACAGGGCATACAGTTCTGAAAATGGGAGTTGTAGTTCTAATAGAGTTTTTCTTTACTAAGTCACCTAAGTACTCTGTTCCCAGAATGAAAATCAGCCCTCATCCTTTTCTTTTTTGTATCTCCGAAGTCATAACATGTCTCTGGCCATAGTTTGTTTCTTCCAGCTACCAGTCATATAGTTGTTGGTCAGTCCTTCTAACTTCGGTGACATTTATGAAGCCTTTCATCATAATTATGATAATGATGAACATAAAGACTGTTCATTGTTTAATGTATCCTATCCTAACTGTGTCACATGTGCTGTATTAATCTGTTTAGTCATTACCAACAATCTAAAAGTAAATACTGTTACATCTCCAGTGTTTTCAGTGGAGAAAACTGAGACAAAGGACTTCTACCAATCTTTGACTGTCTTTTCATTTTTATCTTCTTTTTCTGTCAGAGTGTATCTTTCTGATAAGTTTGGCACTGTCACTTGAATACCTTTTTTCAGTCATTATGGGTCAAAACAGAAACACAAAATAAGTGGCAGAAAGAGAGGTGCAGGTGGAGTCAGTGTGTTGCAGAACACATTCAGTTTGGGAGGAAGCTCTGCTTGTTGGTTTCTGGTGGTCAAACTGCCTAGGTTCAAATTCTAGCCTTATAATTAAGCTGCTACTTGATTTGGGGCTGATCACTGGTCTTTCTCATAGCTCAGTTTCATCAACTTTAAAATGGAATAACAGGACTTCCCTGGTGATGCAGTGGTTAAGAATCCACCTAACAATGCAGGGGACACGGGTTCAAGCCCTGGTCCGGGAAGATCCCTCATGCCGTGGAGCAGTTAAGCCTGTGTACCACAGCTACTGAGACTGTGCTCTAGAGCCCAAGAACCGCAACTACTGAAGCCTGCATGCCACAACCACTGAAGCCCATGTGCGTAGAGCCCATGCTCCGCAACAAGAGAAGCCACTGCAATGAGAAGCCCGCGCACCACAATGAAGAGTAGCCCCTGCTTGCCGCAACTAGAGAAAGCCTGTGCGCAGCAATGAGGACCCAACGCAGCAAATAAATAAATAAATAAATAAATATTTAAAAACCTGGAATAACAATAGTACATATTTTGTAGGGTTGTAGTGGGCAATAAATAATGCATGTAAAAGTGGATAACACATGGCCAGGGCAGAGTAAGTACTTCATCAGAGTTAAGTTAAGTAAATATAATTTACATTACTGGTCAGGAGTGAACAGTCTGTCTAACATTCAGAGCATGGGGAAAAAATACAGGCAATGGAATATCACACTCTTATGAATTGTATGTTCATGTGTAAAGTTAAAGAAATAGTAAATACCACTAGTGTTTTAGTGAGTGAATTGGGATATACATGTATTAAGCTTTTATGTTTCTGCTGGGGTGACATATTATTCCATGGTTATTTTAATTTGCATGTCTTATGATTGAGTTAAATTGAGTGTATTTGCCACTAGCATTTCTTTTCTTTTGCAAATCGCCTACCTATGCCCTGTACCAGGTACCTTTTGACTTCAAATAACAAAAACCTTAATTAAAAATGGCTGAAATGAGTCAGATTTCACTTCCTATGACCAGAGTCCAGGGGTATTTCAGTAGCCTGATGAAATTATCAAGGACCCAGATGCTGTCCCCTTTCCTGCTTTTTAAATTTCAGCTTGGGAGGAATCAGGCTCCCTGACTTCAGACTATACTACAAAGCTACAGTAATCAAGACAGTATGGTACTGGCACAAAAACAGAAATATAGATCAATGGAACAGGACAGAAAGCCCAGAGATAAATCCACGCACACATGGTCACCTTATCTTTGACAAAGGAGGCAAGGATATACAATGGAGAAAAGACAGCCTCTTCAATAAGTGGTGCTGGGAAAACTGGACAGCTACATGTAGAAGAACGAAATTAGAACACTCTCTAACACCATACACAAAAATAAACTCAAAATGGATTAAAGACCTAAATATAAGGCCAGACACTGTACAACTCTTAGAGGAAAACATAGGCAGAACACTTCATGACATAAATCACAGCAAGATCGTTTTTGACCCATCTCCTAGAGAAATGGAAATAAAAACAAAAATAAACAAATGGGACCTAGTGAAACTTAAAAGCTTTTGCACAGCAAAGGAAACCATAAACAAGATGAAAAGATAACCCTCAGAGTGGGAGAGAATATTTGCAAATGAAGCAACTGACAAAGGATTAATCTCCAAAATATACAAGCAGCTCAATATTCAAAAAACAAACAAACCAATCCAGAAATGGGCAGAAGATCTAAGTAGACATTTCTACCAAAAAGATATACAGATGGCCAGCAAACACATGAAGGGATGCTCAATGTCACTAATCATTAGAGAAATGAAAATCGAAACTACAATGAGGTATCACCTCATACCGGTCAGAATGGCCATCATCAAAAAATCTATAAACAATAAATTCTGGAGAGGGTGTGGAGAATAGGGAACCCTGTTGCACTGTTGGTGGGAATGTAAATTGATACAGCCACTCTGGAGCACAGTATGGAGGTTCCTTAAAAAACTAAAAATAGAATTGCCATACGACCCAGCAATCCCACTACTGGCATATATCCTGAGAAAACCATAATTCAAGAAGAGTCATGTACCACAGTGTTCATTGCAGCACTATTTACAATAGCCAGGACATGGAAGCAACCTAACTTTCCATCAACAGATGAATGGATAAAGAAGATGTGGCACGTATATACAGTGGAATATTACTCAGCCATACAAAGAAACGAAATTAAGTTATTTGTAGTGAGGTGGATGGACCTAGAGTCTGTCATACGCATTGAAGTAAGTCAGAAAGAGAAAAACAAATACCATATGCTAACACATGTATATGGAATCGTAAAAAAAAAAAAAAGGTTCTGAAGAACCTAGGGGCAGGACAGGAATAAAGACGCAGACCTAGAGAATGGACGAGGACATGGGGATGGGGAAGGGTAAGCTGGGGTGAAGTGAGAAAGTGGCATGGACATATATACACTACCAAATGTGAAATAGATAGCTAGTGGGAAGCAGCTGCGTAGAACAGCGAGATCAGCTCCGTGCTTTGTGACCACCTAGAGGGGTGGGATAGGGAGGGTGGGAGGGAGATGCAAGAGGGAGGAGATATGGGGATATATGTATATGTATAGCTGATTCACGTTGTTATAAAGCAGAAACTAACACACATTGTAAAGCAATTATACCTCAATAAAGTTAAAAAAAATCTTCAGCTTGTTGAATATTCACTTCAATAATTCACTTAAATAATTATTGAACACCTATAATTTACCAGGAGTAGTCTGTAGCTATGGGAAATAACAGCAGTGAGCAAAACAGGCCATGTTTACTGCCCTCTGAAAGCTTACAGTTCGGTGGGGGTAGGGGAGGAGGCGAGCAAGGAGGTAGAATGTTCAGTAAGATGTTAAGTGTTTTTTTTTTAATGTGGAAATATGAAACATTTATTTTAGATATCAGACAAGAACAGAACTAAGTAATCCAATTTTACTGCAGCAGTATAAAAATCATGCCTTCACCACAGTGTAAGATTTAAATGCATCTGCACAAGGGTACACATTATGGAAAATGTAGTAAGATTGCTGCTGCCCTGCCAAGTACTTCCAGTCCCTACCCAGGTCCTACTGCAATACTGGTGTCTCAGTAGTTTCATGAAAGCAAATCATTAAAAATAATAATAATAAAGCAATTAAAAAGACAAATCAAAATGCTTCAGTGACCATATATCCAACTCAAACTTTATCTACTTAAATGATCTTCCCACTAATAAATCTTTATTTCACTCAAACTTGAACAATAAACCTTCCATACTGAAGTATCTTCCTTGCCTAATTAATTCAAAGGAAAAAAAAATGATTAGTAAAGAAAAATGTGGTAATTAACACACCATTTTAATTTGTTTTAAATATTTTTAAGGTTTAAAAATTGTTTAAAGTTTTTAATTTCTAGGAAGAAAACATTATCTGAATGAATACCCTAATGGCAAACCACTGTAAAAATGTTTCAGCTGCATTTGGGGCAGAGGGATAGGGATTATCTTCAAAGCACCCTAGCTTTCTTCCTGAGAAGGTCAGAGGTACACTGGTTTGTATTATTGCGACATCCATTAGGTGATCTAAGTTGCTTTTCCTTCAGCAGGGGCTTTATTTGTCAGAAGGGCATTATGCTTGACCTCCAAATGTGGCCGACAGTTTACTGATGAGATTCATAACCTTTGAGTTGCTCTGATATTTTGACGTATTTGCCGGGTTCTGAGCCACATCCTGGAAGGCCACCATAACTTCTGGATCCTGCATGGCTGCAAGAACCTCTGGATCACTAAGAATTTCATTGAGCCCAGGCATTCCTGCCATTCCAGGCATGCCCCCTCCCATTCCACCTGGAAAAGAGCCGCACTGAGCCCGTGATTGTCCTCTGGCCTCTTCCTCCCTTGGGGCTCTTGCGTGTTCTCCCTGAGCCTTCCTGACCCTTTCTGTTCTTTCTTTGATCTCTCGCTCTTCACGTTTTTGCTCATACTTTCCCCGATGTTCAGCAATTTTCTGGGCCCTTGGTTGAACTACTTTCAGCATTGCACTAGCATCTTCATCATAATCCGTCTTATAGGCAAGGGCTAGATCATGAGCAGCTTCTTCCCAGTGGCCCAAAAGTCTGTGTGCTTCCCCTCGCCACTTGTGTGGCTGAGCAGAATCAGGATTTACTTCAATAGCTCTGTCACAGTCTCGGATGGCAGCATTTGGCTTCTGTAATTTGATGAAGACACTTGCTCTCTTGCCATACAGAATGGCCAAACGAGGATTTAGCTTGATGGCATCTGTGAACAAGTCAGTGGATTTCTGTAGGTCACCATCATTTAGGGCATCAGTGGCAGCTACTTTTTTATCGTTTGCCTGATCCATCATCTCCTCAGTTATCTCTACGCTTTCATCTCCCATTTCTTGAGGGGCATCAGTGTCTGGTTCAGTCACACCTTCATTGTCAATTTCTAGATCACTTTCCTCACTTGATGGTTCATCTGTCTTTATGTTTTCCTCCGCCTTCTTACTATCTTTTTTCTTCCTTGGTATTTTCTTCCAATTTAGTTTTATGAGTAGCAGGTGGTATTTTACCCCCCATGCTCTCCACCCACTCAGGAAGCGCATTTCCTCCGTGTGCAGAACGCTTGGGTCCTGCTTGCACATTTTCGTGAAGGCTCGACGCTCGCTCACTTTGCGGGGGGTCCATGGTCCGGAGGCGGCGGGCGCGGTGAGGCTGCGGCCTGATTCCAGGCCCAATGTTAAGTGTTACGGAGAAAAATAAAGCAATGCAGGGGGAAGGGCGAGGCTGAATTGGGTTATTTTAATGACGTGATCAGGGAAGGCGTCAATGCAGTGACCTTTGAGTGGAGTCTCAAAGGTAGTAGGAGTGCAAGGGCAAGAGGTACGGTGGAAGAGCATCTCAGACAGAGGGCCTCTCCCGAGCACACAGGCCCGGGGCAGGAGTGAGCTGGCGCCTTCAAAGACCTGGAAGGAGAGCTGGGGCGGGTGGCAGAGCTGAGTGATGGCTGGCAGAGAGGGGGGGCAGGAAGTCAGAGCGTGCAGGGCCTTGTAGACCATTGTGAGATCTTTTGGCTTTTATTCCCGGTGAGATGAGATACCTTTGGGGGCTTTTGAGCAGAGGGCAGACCTTATCTGACTAAGACTTTGAAAGGTTCATGCTGGCTGCTGTGTTGAGACTAGGATGAAGGGGATAAAGGCTGAAGCAGGCTTGGTAGTTACGAAAATATTGCAAGCAGTCAGGTGAGAGGTATTTTGGAAAAAGATAGACGTCAGAGAAGTGATTCTGTATATATTTTGAAGGTAGAGCTGAAAGGATCTGAAAGGAGTTGGGTGTGAGATGTGAGAAGAAGAGAGGAGTGATGTTAACGTTTCTGGTAGCCTATGTGACCAGCGCCGTAAAGATGTGGTCTATCTCTTCGTGTACGTCTATTTTATTTGGAACAAAAACCTTTCCTGGATGCTCTCAGCAGATTTCCCCTTGGATCCTCTTGGCTGTGATTGGCCATCTATTCCTGTTGTAGGTACAAGTGAGGCCGGGAAAGCCAACATCTGTTCCTCTGAGGCCTTATAATGGGAGGTGGCCTCTGACAGCAAGAACAAGTTGGTGGGGGTGGGGTGGGGGGTGGAGTGGCTGCTGGTTGGTTAACAGTAGTGGCATCCGTATGTCACTGCCCACTTTTCTGTTGGGTTGGTCATCCTTTTAAAACATTTTTTTTTTTAAAGTGACTTGTAAATACTCTTTGCATGTTAAGAAAATAAGCTCTTGTAATAGTAGATTCTAAATATTTCCAAGCCATATATTTTAATGAGGTTTTTTACTCAGATCAGTTTTCTAATTTTGAAATAAATGAATCCTTTCAAAGTTACAAGTGGGGGCAGGAGAATGCGGAGACTGATGCATAATTTATAGTTTTTCCTACTCTAGGTGCAAGTGTCATTTTAACCTGAATGCTGGCTAGTCATTCTTTATAAAACTCATTTGGGGTCTTGCAAGGGCAGCAGTGGGGTGGATGGGAAAAACAGAACCACCTGATTCCTCTGTGCCCCATAGATCTCTCTCTTGTTACTGCCTCCTACCACTGAAGATGTGCAGCTTCATCAGAGGCAGAGTCTTCAGTAAGGTTTTCTTCTTACAGTTTCTTCTTGCTTCTCTCTTCAGTGGTCATTGTCTACTGACTTCTCCCTCCCTTACTCCCTCCCTTCCTTCACCAACAAAGCTGATAACTGGCTTATTATAACAAGAGAATTTTGTTTTATTATATGATTAATTGTCCATCCTCCAACATGGGGGGCGTGTGCTCTTCCTCCTCAGTCACAGCAGAGTTTTGAGCTTCACCTCCACTGCTTACTAGTGGTGTGACCCAGACCGCTTCATTGCACAGCTCCCTTCCTGTTGTGCTAGGGATGGCATTCCCATCAAACACAATGCAAATGCTGCTTCCTGGAGTTGTACAGTGTGGTGGTTCTGATGTGACTTGAGGCAAGTTAATTCAGCCCTGAGTTTTCAATGAGATCATGAATGTGGAATTCTAAGAACACTGCCTTTAAGAGACTTAAGAGGAAATGATGAACAATTCCATAGCCCTTCGTTTTTACCTTTGACTAAGGGTTGATTACTAATAACTAATCAAGTGGAGAAGTAGGGTCATTGTGAAGTAGCTGTGAGGTATTATGGAAGGTATATTGTAAAAACCTCTATTTTTTCCCCCCCTCTGCACACGTCATTGTTAAAAAAGCGATTGTGAGTATACGAGTTTGGATCGTTTCCACAGTTCAGCTGGAGCTCTCAGGCCTTTCCAAGGCTCCCTTGTGTTGATGCATGGGGTGGGGGTGGGTACAGATAGGTGAGGTACATTTACAGTTGTTGCATGATAACTTCTTATCAAGGCATAGCCAAGAGAGGGAATTCAGTGCAAGCAAGTGAAAATATATTTAGTTTTCTATTTCCAAAGTGTTCACTTTAATATACTTTTGGTAGGATATCAGAACAATTTCTAAGTTCCAAGTTCTGTGCTTAAAATCAGGAGATTCTCTAAGGAGTCACTGGTTTAGTTTCTGTACCATAATTCAAGTAGAGTTACAACACCGTTACAGTAGTTGTTGGGAGTTTAGGGGTTTAGGGCTCAAAATAAATACACATTCACTTATGTCCTTTTTTGTGCGGGATACTTTTTTGGGGGAATTGTTTAAGTGTAGATTTACAAGGAAAATCAATTTAGTGCATATTAAATACAGTGTATGCCTTTTGATCAAAAGTTGCCTAGAGGAATGTTTTTCCAGTAGGTGCGGAGGGGAGTGTAATCGTAAATAAGATTGTTTTATTCTTTTTT
Organism: Pseudorca crassidens; assembly: GCF_039906515.1. Classification (NCBI taxonomy): domain Eukaryota; kingdom Metazoa; phylum Chordata; class Mammalia; order Artiodactyla; family Delphinidae; genus Pseudorca; species Pseudorca crassidens. The sequence continues at coordinate 102,180,162 of NC_090303.1, read as the reverse complement.
TAGAGTTTGGCTGCGTGCGGGACCTTTTTAGTTGCGGCATGCGAGATCTTAGCTGCAGCATGTGGGATCTAGTTCCCTGACCAGGGATTGAACCCGGGCCCCCTGCATTGCTGCATTGGGAGTGCGGAGTCTTAACCACTGGAGCACCAGGGAGGTCTCAAGATTGTTTTATTCTTTTTTTTTTTTTTCCCCCCGGTATGCGGGCCTCTCACTGTTGTGGCCTCTCCCGTTGCGGAGCACAGGCTCTGGACGCGCAGGCTCAGCGGCCACGGCTCACGGGCCCAGCTGCTCCGCGGCACGTGGGATCTTCCCGGACCGGGGCACGAACCCGTGTCCCCTGCATCGTCAGGCGGACTCTGAACCACTGCGCCACCAGGGAAGCCCAAGATTGTTTTATTCTTAATGAAGTTATGTCTTAGAGCAAGAGAAAGGTACATAAATTTTTCCTTATATTGGCCCTGTATTATAATTTGACTTAGAACCTTGTAGCTTTAGATTTGTAGTGATTACTAACCACCTGTCACTGTGCGGATCTGTAAAGACTCCATGGTGAGATGAATGTATAGGAGAAGTGTAGGAGTTACGTGCTAGTGCGTATCTAGGCAGAAGGAGCAACTTAAGGATTGGTGGCACAGACCTGCGAAATTGCTCGGCCCATTTGTAAAGTGTTCAGTGTTAATAAAAATACAATATACTGTATATCATCGTTCCCACATTGAATTTAACCATAACTAATGATACAATTGTGGCTGTAAAGCAGTTGTCTCCAAACTTATATTTGTTTTCTTTTTCTTTTTTAAAAAATTATTATTTATTTTAAAAAATTTATTTATTTTATTTATTTGGTTTTGGCTGCATTGGGTCTTTGTTGCTGCACGCGGGCTTTCTCTAGTTGCTGTGAGTGGGGGCTACTCTTCGTTGCGGTGCGTGGGCTTCTCATTGCGGTGGCTTCTCTTGTTGTGGAGCATGGGCTCTAGGCATGCGGGCTTCAGTAGTTGTGGCGTGAAGGCTCAGTTGTTGTGGCTCGCGGGCTCTAGAGCGCAGGCTTAGTAGTTGTGGTGCATGGGCTTTGTTGCTCCGCGGCACGTGGGATTTTCCCGGAACAGGGCTCGAACCCATGTCCCCTGCATTGGCAGAAGATTCTTAATCACTGTGCCACCAGGGAAGTCCCAAACATATTTGAATCATGCCTCCATTAGTAAGAATTTGAATCCTTGCTCTCAACATCGTATCCTTTTTATTTTTCTTTTTGAAATAAATAGTGTACGTCTATCACAGTCCTTATATTAATACGGGTTGCTAAACTTTAGGAGAGCTAAATTTCACATTCCTTATTAATCTCAAGTTGTAGGATTTGCAGGCCTGTGATTGGGACATTTAAGTGTGTTATGTGCATTCTGCTTTGGAGACCACTACTCTTAAAGACCACGGTATAAAGAAGATACAGAATGTTCGTTTTTCTGCTTTGAATGTTAAGTGGTATGTAGTGTAGATGGGTGGGATAGAGAGAGTGATGATGAGTGGAATCTTTGAATCCCGAAGAGGCCATTGGAGGAATCAGAGTATTGGTGAAATAAAAAGTTTGAGTTCTGGGTCTGCATTCTGTGAAGGCTGTAAATGAATATTCATGTCTCCTTAACGTTTATTTAGTATCCACTGTGCGCCAGGCACTCTTCCCAGCAATTTCATATATGTTACTTAATCCACAACCCTTTTACTGATGAAGAATCCAGCTTGTTAATTTATGTAAGTGGGAAAAAGCCAGAATTTTTCCAGGACTTTGACTCAAAGCTCTTTGTTTTTCTCTTTTTACTACAGCTCTTTTGAGGAGCTCTAAAATCTAGTTGAGGAGTTAGGAGAAATAGACATTCGACAAAGTGTTAAAGAGGAAATTCTAAGTCCTTGGAATAGTGACTGTGTTTCTTGGGTCAGAGCTCTGTCTAGCCAAGTGCATACAGAAGATGTTTAATATATACCTGTTAAGCATTCAAGGACTCTTAGTATCAAGAAGCGTGGGATTTTAAGACATGTGGACTTGAGTCTCAGTACTTCCATTTCCTAACTGTATGACCTTGACCAGTTACTTAGCCTCTCTGAGCCTGAGTTTCCTTATCTGAAAAATGGGGGACTCAATCTCAGTTGCACTGGGTTGTTATGAGAATTAAATGATAATGTATAAGGTGCCTAAGTCACAGGGTCTATTATGTGTTACCTAGCTTCTATAATGACTGAACACAAACACAGGAAGGTTCTGTACTTGTTATAACTGTTGGTTCTCTAATCTCCAGGGAGATGTGTAACAACAGTGCTCTCCAGTTTCTACCTCCACCAGTTCCTTTTGGAGCTGGTAAAAATTAAAAATATCGTATTTTAACATAGTACATTATTTTGTTTCAAATGATAAATAGTAAGATAAAATGTAGTTTTTGTGGCCAGTGTATGGTAAACTCTGATGTCTAGGATATTTTCTTATATCATTTAATTTAATGGTTTTTTTGGGGGGGTGGTGGTGGTAAATACAGGCCAGCGTGAAGAAGAAAATGAAAACATCCACAATTTCACTGTTCACGCAACCCTTGCTGGCTTAAAAAAATTCCATGTACGTGATTAAGAAATTTAAATTCTATAAACCAGAAGCCCCCTCTATTAGCTTGGGTGTCATAAAAAAATACCACAGACTGGTGGCTTAAACAACAAAAACTTATTTTCTCACAATTTTGGAGTCTGGAAGCCCCAGATCAAGGTGTCAGCAGGTTGAGTTTCTTCTGAGGCCTCTCTCCTTGGCTCGCAGGTGGCTGCCTTCTCACTGTGTCCTCACCAGGTCATCCCTCTGTGTTGTCCGTGTTCTCATCTCCTCTTCTTCTTTTTTTTTTTTTTAAATTTTTCTTTTTTTTTTTTTTTTTTTTTTTTTTTGCTGTACGCGGGCCTCTCACTGTTGTGGCCTCTCCCATTGTGGAGCACAGGCTTGGGACGCGCAGGCTCAGAGGCCATGGCTCATGGGCCCAGCCGCTCTGCGGCATGTGGGATCTTCCCGGACCGGGGCATGAACCTGTGTCCCCTGCATCGGCAGGCGGACTCTCAACCACTGCGCCACCAGGGAAGCCCTTATTTCTATTTTTAATTAAAAAAAAAAAAAATTTATTTATTTTATTTATTTATTTTTGGCTGTGTTGGGTCTTTGTTGTGGTGCGCGGGCTTCTCATTATGGTGGCTTCTCTCGTTGTGGAGCATGGGCTCTAGGCATGCGGGCTTCAGTAGTTGCGGCACGTGGGCTCAGTAGTTGTGGCTCGCGGGCTCTAGAGCACAGGCTCAGTAGTTGTGGTACACGGTCTTAGTTGCTCCACGGCATGAGGCGTCTTCCTGGACCAGGGATCGAACCCGTGTTCCCTGCATTGGCAGGCAGATTCTTAACCACTGTGCCACCACTGTGTGCCACTGTGTCCTTCTTAAAAGGACATTTGTCATACTGGATTCGGGTTCACTCTAACACACTGTTTTTAACTTCATTACATCTTTATAGGCTGTATCTCCAGATACAGTCACACTCTGAGATGCTGGGCGTGTGGGCTTCGGCATGTGAATTTGGGGCGAGCACAGTTCAGCCCGTAACTGCCCTACCCTTGAAACTGCTGGTGACTGTTGTGTTTATGTAGTTCCAGAAGAAGTTCCTGTTCGTATATCTGTGAGCATATGAAGTTATATAACTATGGGTAATTAAATTAGTTTCTTTGAACTTAATGTGAACAGTATACATAGCAGCAAAGAATTACTACTGTAGGTTTGTGCTAGGTTGGGGAAATCAACTTGTTATATGGAACCAGACGTGATGGTATATTTGTGTGTGTGTGTGTGTGTGTGTGTGTGTGTGTAGTATATATGAGTTTATGTAAATACCAATATACGAAAGCCTCTTTAATGTAAAGTTGACTAGTTTCATGTTTGTCTTAAGTCCTTGACGAGCTAAAACTTTTTGTGTGTGTGTCAACCTATGAGTTTGATTTATTCATTCAGTCCTTACTGCGTACTTACTGCTGTGTCAGGTATTCTGTTAGGCATTGGAAGTATGCAGCATCATAAGATGAGATCCCTGCCAATCAGCCCTAAAGTTGGGTGAACCAGCAAGGGTGGTGAGACAAGTGGAGATATGGACAGGCTTCTGAGTCCTGAAAAGAGGAGGAGCTCTTTGTACCCTGACACTTACACAACGCTTTTCTAGAGGAGGTAACACTAAACTGAAGCTTGTAAGGACCGTCCAAAGAGTATTTCAGGCAGAGGGAATAGCACATGTAAAGGCAGAGAGTTTTGAAGGGGATGATAAAAGGTTAAATATGGTGAAAGTATAACATGGAGAGGAGCGACAGTAGATGAGGCTGAGCTGGTGGCATAAGTTGCATCATGAAGGGTCTTTTATGCCATATTAAGAAGTTTGTGGGGCTTCCCTGGTGGCACAGTGGTTAAGAATCTGCCTGCCAATGCAGGGGACACGGGTTCGAGCCCTGGTCCAGGAAGATCCCACATGCCGCGGAGCAACTAAGCCCGTGTGCCATGAGTACTGAGCCCGTGAGCCTAGATCCCGTGCTCCGCAACAAGAGAAGCCACCACAATAAGCACGCGCACCACAACGAAGAGTAGCCCACACTCTGCACAACTAGAGAAGGCCCGCGTGCACCAACAAAGACCAACACAGCCAAAAATAAATAAATAAATAATTAAAAAAAAAAGTTTGTATTTCTTTCTTTCTTTCTTTTTTTTTTAAGAAGTTTGTGTATCTGTCTCTAAGGCTTGCAATATGCCACCACTGAAGGATGAAAGAAGGGGAGCAGCATCGTATTTGCATTTTCAAAGTATCTGCATTGGTGTGGAGGAGAAACGAGGGAGATTGGAAGTGGTTGGGTGTTGGCAGGTGAGAGAGTAATGACTGCCTGGAAGAAGACAGTTCGGGGGATGACAGAGAGGCAACAGACTGAAAAGAGGTTTCAGAGGTAGAATTAATAGGACTTATTTAGGAAGGGGAGAAAAGTGAAATGATTGAAGTTTCTAGGCGGATGGAACAGATTTGGGTAGAAGTCGGATGATGACAGGTTGAGTTGTGGATCTGTTGAACTAAAAGTGCCTATGTTCCATTCAAGCGAAGATGCTCACCGGGAATGTGGATGTGTGGAGGGTGGGTGTGGACTAGAGCCCAGACCCCCTGTGAAGGTGGGAGTTGAGGGCATAAGAACCTGTCTAGTGAAAGGAAGCAATTGGGAGCTGTATTCCAGGGAGCGTTAGTATTTTCACTGGTGGTCAGAAGGAAACACCGTAAAGTTGGCCAGCGAAGCCAGGAGATAGATTTCTAGCAGGTCTGTGTATGATGTAGTGTCGGTTGTTCTAGGAATAACTGTGGGGTGAGATAAAGATGACTTAGAGAGTGTCTGATGGATTTGACTATCTGCTCTCTGGAATAGTGGGTTTGTTAACCAGATTACAGAAGGTTCTGTGGTGAATTAGAGACAAGAGAAAGAATAGGCACGAATAACTGACGAGACTTTCTAAAGAAGGTAACGTGTATGGTATCAGAGAGGAAGGAAGCGGGGCTCAGGAATGATGGACATTTAGAGGTAGGTAAGGCTAGATTTATGGGAGGGAGACAGTGGCAGGAATGGTGGTAGTGGGGAGAGGTTAAAGGGAAACAAAAAAGGGAGGGCATTTTGGAGTAAGGGGTTGACTTGGGATCCACAGCACATGCTGTTGGTAACTTATGTAAGCACACGTAAGGGAGGATACCTCAGTATTGCACTCATTTGATTTTTAAAATGATGCTACTGTGAATGTTTTGGTGAGCTTTTATTCTTTATTTTTTCCTCCCCTACTAAATGGCTATCTTGGATAATCTCTTGAGTGTGAACTGGAATATCCTCAATTTGTCTCAGGACCAAAGATATATTCTGGTATCAGGAACTAGGTTTTTTTTTTTCATTTTCAATTATACTTAAGTAGGAAAAGCTGAATTAGTGAACCTGTTACATGGCGTTGAGATACTTTTCTGGTGATGGGGAAAGGAATCTAGCTAGCACTCTGAGTTAGCCTGTTACACTGGGGAAGAAGGTAGTTGTATAAGCTTCCTAGGGCTATTGTAACAGAGTACCAGAAACAAATTTACTGTCTCACATCTGCTCCAGGCCTCTCTCTTAGTTTCTGTTGGTTGCTGGGCAGTCCTTGGTGTTCCTTGAGTTGCAGCTGCATCACTCCAGTCTGTCTCCATTGTCACAAGACCTTCTCCCTGTATGTCTGTGTCTCTTTGTCCAAATTACCCTCTTATAAGGACACTGGCCATACTAGATTTAGGGCTCATGTTACTCCAGTATGACCTTATCTTAACTTGATTACATCTGCAAAGACTCTATTTCCAAATCAGGTCACATTTCTCAGGTTCCAGGTGGACATGAATTCTGGGGACAGTATTCAACAAAATATGGTAGTTTTAGAAATGAATTTCTAAAGTGAAGTTTCATGCATCAACTAAAGTTGTAGAGCAGGTTTTATAATACTAATGGAATTGTCAAAGCAGGCCCATTAGAATTGTTTTAACCTATTTAGGGCTTAAGTTTCTGTGATTATACGTTTTTAGTATTGTAAACCAATTCAGATGAAATCCTATAAATCTAAATCCGAATTATAAATTAAAACTTTCCCACTTTTATTATTTTTAAGTGTAAGAATGCCATTATTACCAAGGAGAGATCATTGAGGATAATCTTTTCTGATGAGAAAATGATGAGAAATGCCATTGTATGTTTTAAAGTAGATGGTTGTAAAATGCTTACCGTTGGATTCCCCTCTGTCCCCCAAATACCAGACTGGTTTGTGAAAAAAATAAACCTTTTTATTCTAAATCTAGTAGTAAAAAAAGAAATTTAACCTAGTCTGGGTAGATACCACCTGAAGATGTAACTCTTTTTTTTGTTGTTGTTGTTGAGTTTCTTTGTACATAATTTCTGCTTTTTTCTTGTGTTTTCAGTTTTCAGGGATGGTAGAAAGGTACATTTTCTTCATCGTCTTGCCTTCTTTTAAAATTTATGTCAGGCTTCATCCAGGTGTTTCTGCTGTATTTTAGACCGGTGCTGTCCAGTAGTGCTTTCTGTAGTAATGGAAATGCTCTATATCTATGCTTTTCACTGTGGTAGCCGCTGGAAATGGAACTGGTGGGACTGAGGAGCTGAATTTTAATAGTATTTAATTTTAATTAATTTAAGTTTAAATAGTCACATGTAGCTAGTAGCTACTGTGTTGCTCAGCCCAATTCTAGACTTCTCTCCGATTTCTCTCTCCAGTCCTGCCTTCCTTTTCTCTCAGGTGGTCATTAGTTTGGGGTCTGTCCTACCAAAATTTTTTTGGTGTATATGTAAGAAATACGTGCACGTGTTTGAATATTTACTGGTATTAAAAAAATACATTTATGTATTTATTTATTTTTGGCTGCGTTGTGTTTTCATTGCTGCGCGCTGGCGTTCTCTGGTTGTGGTGTGCAGGCTTCTCATTGCAGTGGCTTCTCTTGTGGAGCACAGGCTCTAGGTGCACGGACTTCAGTAGTTGTGGTACACGGGCTTAGTTGCTCTGTGGCATGTGGGATCTTCCCGGACCAGGGCTCGAACCCGTGTCCCCTGCATTGGCAGGTGGATTCTTAATCACTGTACCACGAGGGGAGTCCTGTGTGTGTGTTTTTAAATGTATTAAAAGAGATTTACTTACAGATGTGTAAACACATGTATATACGTGTATATGAGTGAAATTGACCAAATGATATATTCATTATAAAGGGCTACATTTTTTTTCCCTCCCAACCTGGACGCTTCACTCTACATATTATGCTAATGTGGGATTTGGGGAGTTTGATCAGTTTACATTACTGTAAATCATAGATATGTCTTAAAGTATTTCTAATTCTAACAGTACACGTCCTCATCATAAATTCAAACTCTAACAAAAGGTATAAATCACAAGTGCAGGTCTACTCCTCCGAGGTAATCACTGGAAACTTTCTTGTATTTCTTTCCAGATGTTTTTCATTTGTAAGTAAGAGATGTATGTATGTAGGAAAAACAAAAAAAAGGAAAGATATAGGTATGTATTTTTTGAAAACAAATGGAATTATGCTGTAAACACTGTTCTGTAACTTGCTTCTTTTGCTTAACAGTGTATCTTGTACATCTTTTCATAGGTACATGTTGATTAATAATGTAGGTACAATTCAGTGATAATTGAAATAAAGTGTTTTTCCATTTACTGAATCCTATTTTTTTTTTAATTAGTTTTTTTTTTTTTCGTTGCACCGGGTCTTAGTTGCGGCATGCGAACTCTTAGTGGCGGCATGCATGTGGGATCTAGTTCCCAGACCAGGGATGAACCTGGGCCCCTGCATTGGGAGCGTGGGATCTTACCCCCTGTGCCACCAGGGAAGTCCCCCTGAATCCTATTTTTAAAAGTTACTAATATTATTAAATCATGTTATATAATTGTCAGTAGGGATGGCTCAGGTAAAATCTAATAGGAAAGGCTGAATTAAAATTTTAAACTTGTGGGACTTGCCCTGGTGGTCCATTGGTTAAGACTCTGCACTCCCAACGTCAGGGACACAGCTTTGATCCCTGGTCAGGGAACTAAGATCCCACATGCCACACGGTGTGGCCAAAAAAAAAAGAAAAAATATTTTTTTGAAAACTTGTACTATATATGCCTATTTGCAAGCATAACGGAGTTTGGTCTTTTTAATGTACATGGTCTTTTAAAAATATCTTATTCTGATGTCTCTTGTAAAACCCCACTTAAACTTTTGGGAGCTGATTTCTATCTTTTTGCTGTAAGATAACACTGTTCTGCAGTTATTCTTCTGAGAGTGATTTTTCTTTTTAAAGGAATGCATAGCAAAATTCTGTATTAAATGTGTTCACTCCTGGTTCCACTTACTGGTCTTATGATCTTAGAAGATGCTTAAGAGCCTGAGCTCTGTATTAATGCAGTGCTAGTTCAAATCCTGGGTGTACCACTTAATAGTTAATTGTGTGACCATGATCCTCTCCCTGCTTCAGTTTTCTTGTCTGTAAAATGAGGAGTGATGATTGATGTGATGGGTCCATAAAAAGTACTGTGTTAGTTGAAATTATGACAGCTGCTGTAACAGATAAACCCTGAAATCTCAGGGGCTTAAGAAAATAATAGTTTATTCTACTGGGACTTGAGTCAATCTGTTCTCTGATGTCTTCTACACATGACTTCCAAGATTGCCCTGGGCATTGATATCCACCTGGCAGATGGGGGAGGGAGGGGTGCAGGATTGTGTGGGAGCTTTGGAGGTAGAGCCTGGGAGTAGTGAAGAGGTATCCAGCACTTTTGCCCACATTTCATCGTCAGGAACTCAGACACATGGCAGGGAGGTTGGGAAATGTAGCCTCGCTGCTTGCCCAGGAGGACAGGGAAAATGCGTTTGGTGAATAGCCAGCCAGTCTTTGCAGTAAGTACTCAGCCTAGAAGATGGTTCTAAAGTTGTTGTTAAGCAAGTCACTTTACCTCTTGGTGGGGGGGGTTCTGTGTTTCCGTCTGTGAAGGTAGGAGGGTGGTGATGATGAGGGGAATGGTTAACATTTGTTGAGAACTGCTATGAAGCACTGTTTTAGGAGAACTGTATATTAAAACTGTATTCACTCATTTAATTCTTTAAGAAGTCCTCTAAGGTAAAGACTGTTACCATCCTTTCTTTTCTTTTTAACATCCAAGGAAACTAAGGCACAGATGGAGTCATACATGGAGCTAGGATTTGAAGCCAGGCAGTGTTCACTGCAGGGTCTGTGCTTTTAGTGCGCTCTACTGAAAGTCTTGTGTAAACACAGCTTCATTTAACCCCCTGGACCCTGCTGTGTCCTGAATCTTTCTTCTCTTGGTGTCTTTTCTTCAGCAGAGGTCTTCTTTGTGCCAAAATAATTTCTTTCAAGTTGCTCCACCTCCATCTGTGATCCTTTTTCCCTTCCCTCCACTTGCCCTTATATTCAGTAGACTTATAGTCACTCCTTTTCCCTTTCCACCTGTTTTTTTTTTTTTAACTTTCTATTAGAGAAAATTCGCCCATATCCAAGTGTGTAGAGAATAGTATAATGAACCCCAAAGTATCCATCTTCTAGCTTAAACAGTCATCAACACATGGCCAATGTTGTTTCATTTATACTGTTACCCCCTTCTCCTCTTCTGTTATTTTGGAACAAATTGCAGGCATAATTTCATTTATAAATATTTGAGAATGTATCTCTAAAAAGTAAAGACTTAAGAAAACCCAAATACCACCCTCATACCTAAAAATAGTTAACAGTTAAAGTCCAGAATACCATCAGATGTTGAGTGTTCAGTTTAGCAGGTGTCTCAATTTAAAAACAAAACAAAACAAAACCAGTTCGTTTGAATCAGGAGCTGAATGAGGCCCACACATTGTGATTAAGTCTTTTTTACTCTATAGGTTGCTACCTCCTTTTTTCCTTGCCATTTATTTGTTGAAGGAACAAGTTATTTGCCCTGTAGAGAGTTTCCTGCTGTTTGGATTTTGCTGATTGTATCCCTGAGGTTTAACATGTCTTTCTAGTCTCTGTATTTCCAAGTTCAAGTTCACCCTTGAACAACCTTGGGGTTAGGGATGCCAATCCTCTGCACAGTTGAATTTCTGTGTGTAAATTCTTTTTGTGTGTGTGTGTGTAACTTTAAAGCCAGCCCTCCGTATCTGTGGTTCTGCTTCCACAGATTCACCCAATTACAGATTGTATAGTACTGCAGTACCTTATTCACTGGAAAAAATCCATGTGTAAGTGCACCTGCCTAGTTCAAACCTGGGTGATTCAGGGGTCAAGTGTACGTAGTTGGAGCTAGAGACTTGATCAGATTTGAGTTCCATTTTATTTTCCGTGACTGCTGCTCATGTTGCAGTGCATTCTTTCATCTGGAGGCACATAATGTCTGGTTGTCTCTTTCTGTGATACTGGCAGCTATTGATGACCAGTGTCTGGGTCTGATTCATTTACTAGGTTGTAAAGTGGTGATGTTCTGTTATGCCTTCATTTTATTAGCTGGAATGCTTGTTATAAAGAGAAAAATCCCCCTCACCTGTTGTTTGGTTGCCTAGTGTAACAGTTTATATAGGAGAGGCAGGAAAAATGTTTGATTCTTTCTCTTTATCAGTTTGTGGTGTAATGAGTTGGTTCATGAGCATTTCCCAACTGTGCTTGATAGGTTTTTCTTATTCTTATTTTGTCATGTATAACTCAATGTGCAGGAAAGTATCTGAAAATTAACAGGTAAAGGCAAGATTCCACCACAGTCACCGGCTGGTAGGGGACCGGTACAGTGTGGCAGAAATAGTGTTCTACACATACTGGGGAGCATGTAACAGAGGTGCTTAGCTTGAAGGTTGGGAAAGAGCTCTGTAGTTGATCTTGAGCTGCGTTTTGAAGGTTGAATAGCAGTTTGCTTCTGGAGGAGGTGATTCCTTTCCAGGCAGAGGGAGCAGCATGTGCAAAGGCTCTGGGGAGTGAGTGCATTTGTAACTGTGGGGATTTCTTATGGCTGAGCCGAGTGTGCTTGGTGTAGGAGGCTGCAGAGATGGTGGGGATTTTAAGTCGATGAAGGAAGAGTTTTGACTTAACTCTGAAGGCCATGGAGGGACACTGAAAGGTTTTTATCCAGGTGAATGACATAAGAAACACATCTTATGAGGATCACTTTGGCACCACTGTGGAGAGTGACTCATGGTGCCCTTTTCTGAAATGCTTATATTGCTCCCTTCTTCTTCCCCCATTGCCGCCAACACACACACACACACACACACACACACACACACACACACACACACACACACACACACACACACACACTCCCTCTCTCTCTCTCTGCCTCAGGCCTCCTTCTAGATTCCTGGCTCTTGTTCTTTTCAGAGCTTGGGTAACTGTCAAGGCTAGAAAGGAGGCTGTCTGGAAAAAAAAAGTGGTTGGTTGCAGTGGTTGAGAAGTCACTGCTGCTGTCCAGGCAGTACAGTGCTAGGCATCATAGGAGAAATGATGACAGGAAATGTAGATGACTAACGAGCACTTAACTGTGGTGCCAGGCACTGTTCCCAGCATGCTACTGTCCCCGTTGTACAGATGAGCAGATGTGCAGGGGAAGTTAAGGGACTTGCTCAAGGTTATACTCTAGTAAGAGGCAGAGGTGAGATGGAACCTGAGCATTCGGCCTCATCCGAGTTTGTGCTTTGTGCCTAATGCACACCAAGCAGTCCCCATAACATGTGTCATATAATCCCTCCCCTCCCAGGGTTTCCAGGCCTCTGACCCTTCCCCTTAGCCTTATATCAACATAGTCTTTCCCAGGGTTTCTGGTCTAGTAGCCGCCTATCCCATGACAAAGTGAGAATCCCCAGTGTGGCTGATGATACAGTTTGATCCCTGAACTGTGGGGGGAGATGTTTTAGCATTCCTACCGAAAAAATTTTTTCTCACACATACGTTAAACCCAGGTTTCTTAGGTTTTGTAAGACTGCCATTCACCTATAAGTAGTTGAGTTAAAAATGTTTATTGTATCAGAAGAAAATTAATACATCTAAATTATAAATGTTCATCAACAAAAGAACATAAAAATGCCCCACCATCTTAATTTAAGGTTTACAAACAGTGGTATATATTTTTTACATACACATACGAATTATGTATGTATACATACATGTATGGAAAACATGTAGAAAAAATAGAAAATAAACCAAAAACTAAGTCGTCCATGAAGTCAGTAAAGTTGCAGGATACAAAATTAATATGCAGAAATCTGCTGCTTTTCTATACACTGATAGCAAACTATCAGAAAGAGAAATTAAGAAAACAATTCCATTTATAATTGAATCAAAGAGAAGGTGTAAAAGATCTGTACTCAGAAAACAATAAGACACTGTTGAAAGAAATTGAAGACAACAGTAACAAATGGAAAGATGTACAGTTGTGTTCATGGATTGAAAGAATTAATATTATTAAAATGACCACACTACCCAAGGGAATCTACAGATTCCGTGCAGTCCCTATGAAAATACCAATGGCATTATCCAGAGAACTAGAGCAAATAATTCTAAATTTTTTTTTTTTTTTTTTTTGTGGTACGCGGGCCTCTCACTGCTGTGGCCTCTCCCGTTGCAGAGCACAGGCTCCGGACGCGCAGGCCCAGCGGCCATGGCTCACGGGCCCAGCCGCTGCGCGGCACGCGGGATCCCCCCAGACCGGGGCACGAACCCGTGCCCCCTGCATCGGCAGGCGGACTCCCAACCACTGCGCCACCAGGGAAGCCCAATTCTAAAATTTTTATGGAAACAGAAAAGACCCCAAATAGCCAGAACAATCTCGAGAAAGAACAAACCTGGAGGGATCATGCTCCCTGATTTCAAACTATATTACAAAGCTACAGTAACCAGAAACAGTATGGTACTGGCACAAAAACAGACACATAGATCAATGAAACAGAATAGAGAGCCCAGAAACAAACCACATTTAATGTGGTCAATTAATCTACAACAAAGGAGGCAAGGATATACCATGGGGAAAAGGCTGCCTCTTCAGTAAATGGTTTTGGGAACACTGGACAGCTACATGCAAAAGAATCAAACTGGACTACTTTCTCATAACATATACAAACACACACAATAAATATATAAACTCAAAATGGATTGAAGACTTAAATGTAAGACCTGAAACCATAAAACTTCTAGAAGAAAACATAGGCAGGTATGGTCTTTGACATCGGTATTAGCAGTATCTTTTTGCATATGTCTTCTCAGGCAAGGGAAACAAAAGCAAAAAAAAAAAAAAAGACTATTCAAACTAAAAAGCTTTTGCACAGTGAAGGAAACCATCAAGAAAACAAAAAGGCCACCTACTGAGTAGGAGAAGATATTTGCAAAAGATACATCTGATAAGCAGTTAATATCCAAAATATACAAAGTGTACAAAGAACGCATTCAACTCAACATCAGAAAACCAAACAACCCAAATTAAAAGTGGGCAGAGAAACTGAATAGGCATTTTCCCAAAGAAGACATACAGATGGCCAACAGTCACATGAAAAGATGCTCGGCATCACTAATCATCATGGAAGTGCAAATCAGAACCACAATGAGGTGTCACCTCACACCTGTCAGAATGGCTCTTAGCAAACAGACAACAAAGAACAAGTGTTGGTGCAGATGTGAAGAAATGGGAACCCCCACACCCTGTTGGAGGGAATGTAAGTTGGTGCAGCTACTATGGAAGACAGTGTGGAGTTTCCTCAAAAAATTAAAAATAGAGCTATCATACAATCCAGCAATTCCACTCGTGGGTATTTATCCGAAGAAAATGAAAACACCCACTTTAAGAGATACATGTACCCTTGTGTTCATAACAGCACTGTTTACAATAGTCAAAGATATGGAAGCAGCCTAAATGCCCATCAGTAGATGAATGGATAAAGAAGATGTGATATATATACACAGTAGAATATTACTCAGCTATGAAAAAGAATGAAATCTTGCCATTTGCAACAACATGGGTGTGGGCCTAGAGGGTATTATACTAAGTGAAATAAGTCAGACAGAGAAAGACAAATACCATATGATTTCACTTATATGTGGAATCTAAAAAACAAAAGAAATGAACAAACATAAGAAGACAGAGTCATAGATCTAGAGAACAAGCAGGTGGTTGCCAGAGGGGAGAGGGGAGAGGGGTGAGGGGATGAGAGAAATAGGTGAGGGAGATTAAGAGGTACAAACTCCCAGTTATAAACTAAATGAGTCACAGGTATGAAATCTATAGTGCGGGGAATACAGTCAATAATTATCTTTGTATGATGACAGATCTTAACTAGACTTATCGTGGTAATCATGTTGAAATGTATAGAAATATTGAATCATTATGTTGTGTAACGGGAAGTATCATAGTGTTGTAGATCAATTATACTTCAAAATCAAACAAACGAATTTGTAGAAAAAGATACCATTTGTTATCAGAGGTGGGGAATAGGAGGAGGGGGAATTTGATGAAGGCCTTCAAAAGGTACAAATTTCTAGTTTACAAGATAAATGTACGTACTAGAAATGTAATGTACAACATGATAAAGGTAATTAACACTCTAGGTTATATATGAAAGTTGTTAAGAGAGAAAATCCTAAGAGTGGGCATCACAAGGAAAACAGTTTTTCTTTCTTATCTGTACAAAATGATAAATGTTCACTAAGCTTACTGTAGCAATCATTTCATGATGTACGTAAGTCAAATCATTATGCTGTACACTTTAAACTTACACAGTGCTATATGTCAATGACATCTTGATAAAACTGGAAGGAAAAAAAGAGCATTGAAGATTGGTTTGGGAATGTAAATACCCCTCCTGCCCCCCTTTCAGCTTACAGATGAATCAGTCACAATTTTGTCTGTCTGAATGTAAAAGAGAACTAGTGAATGGCCTGAGGACCAGCGGGGTGGGATGGGGTGGGGCAGGTTGTGGGGGTAGAGATGACTCTGCTTTCGGGTATTGTGAGAATTGTTTAAAAGGATGGTAAATTTGAAGGGTAAGATGAGTTCAGAGAGGGGGAGAGGTGTACAGGGGGTGTTTAGAATAAGGACAGTGAGCAAAGGGGGTTACCTCTCATGAGAAAGAGCTATGGATAGATGAGATTCCCAATAAATTGATCCCTTAGAGCTATTCTGAGTTGAAAGCTTATCTTTTATCTGAATGGAGCCCAAGTGGCTTTTGGTTTCTTTGATCTGGAAAGATTGTTTGTGTGCTCCAGTAACTCATTTTGCTGAAAAAGGATATTCTTGGGGGGGGGGTGCAGTGGGAAAAAGAATTGGAAAGGCAGATTGTGGCCAGTTGAAAAATGGCCTTGAATGCCAAGCTTCAGGAACTGGGTTTTTATTTGGTATGTTGTAGGCAACCTTATGGAATTTTGAGCAGGTGAAAAATTCAGTGTTAGCAAGTCAGATAGCTAGGGAGGGAGGGTGGGAGGCATAGACAACGCCAAGAGCTCCAGAGAAAACATCGAGTGAAATAGTTCAGATGGTGGCACCGGGCCTAGAAGGATACGTTGGAAGGTGAAGCATTACATGGAAAGAGGTGGCAGAATGTGGTGATTAACTGCAGTAGGAACACACAAAAGGAAAGGGATAAACACACATTACTCAAAGCTTTTAGCCTGAGTTTTTGAGAATAGATATCAGGAGAGGAAGACAATTTTATTTCTAAAAGCTCTGCTAAAATAAATGTAGCTTATAAAAATTTTAAAAACCAAATCTTGAGATTCATGGTGTGTCTAGTTTCACTTGCCAAATTATTAAAATTATGTTGTGAATTTAAGATATTTTAAGGCCCCTATTGTAGTAGAAATAGGAGAAAATGGGAGGAACATGGGTTGGGCAGTCAGGAAGGGTGAGCAGACTGTGCTGGTCAGACGCCTAGGGGGGCTTCTCGTCCCTGGCTGATCCTTGTGGGGGCCGTGCTGTGCACTGAGTAGCGGCATCCCCTAGATGTCTTCAGATACGGCCAGTAGGCCTGGGGGTGGAGGGGCAAAAACTCTCTGCACCCCGCCGCCCCGCCATGTTGAGAACCACTGCTCTAGAGTACAGAACCAGGACTGCTAAACAGAAATTACTGGCATGCGTAGAATAGTGTCCAACACAGAGCCAGCACTCAAATATTTGTTGAATAAATGAGTAATCACATTTTGGCTTTGAATTAAAAAACCCCAGAACTTGGTGAGTGACTACTCAAGCTGCTTTACCACGGAATGGGATGTCCATTGAGCAGTTCTCTCAGGTCTCATTTTCTAACCTGGGTTATTAAACAGATGAGGTTTTTTTCCTCTGATGTATAGTTGGTTCTGATGCTTTTTGCTGTAAAACTTTCAGAGCCTCTCTGCTGACATTTATTCAGACTTCTCAGCTTGACATTCAAGTCCTTTCTGTATCCTGGATCCATCCTATCTGTCAGCACTTATGTGTTCTCTTCTGAATATGGCTAAATTTCACCCTCACTTCTACCTACTGTAGCCATTCCTGCTACCTGAATTACTTTCCTCTCCTCCCTTTCTCCACTTCTGTTCCTTTCCCCTTCGCTGGTCTGAAATCTTACCCATCCTTCTTTGTGAAGTCTTTACTAACCATAAAGTGGTCTCTCTTCTCTCAAATAGATGAGTTTCTTTCACAGCACTTGAGCCATCCTGTTTATAATGTATTTCCCATGTACACACTCCTTAGGTTTGATGAATGTCTCGTATTCGTACTTGTATCTCTGTCGGGGTGTTACTGTTATGTGCTGCATGTTGATTGAAGTAGAGACTAGATGTTGGGATGTTGTAGGATGAATTCGTTAATTGGGGAACAAGGAGAACAAGTCCTGCTAATATTGAGATTTTATGGTACTACTTTAGGTACGCTTTTAGTCATACAGTTATGACCAAGTAGTAAATAAGTGTTCCTAAAAACTTTTTATTATGGGATTTTAAGTATATATAAAAGTAGAGGTATTTTATACCGAACCCGTGTTCCCGTCACCTAGTGGTCAGTCATGTTTCGTCTGTGCTGTCACTCTTCTCCCCTCTCTTCCCCCACCCCCATTTTGAAACAAGTTCTAAATTTCAAATTATCAATACATATTTTGGTATATGACTTCTGTAAAAATCTGGTTCAACTGAAATAATGTGAAGATGGAGTTTAGAAACTGCTCAAAAAGTGGCCCTGAAGGAAGTTTCATTGGTGTTGTGAGGGCCTTATTAAGGGGTGAGTGGGAGATGAGGGAGTGGAGGAAGGCAGTGTGTGGGTTCTTTCCAGAAGAGTTCAGGAGGTTTCTTTTTCTTTTATTTTCTGGCCATGCCACACGGCACACGGGATCTTAGTTCCCCAGTCAGGGATCCAACCCGTTTCCCCCAGAGTCTTAACCATAGGACCGCCAGGGAAATCCCAGCAGAGGTTTCTTTGAAGAGGGAGAAAACTGAACAACTTTTATACATTTCATTTGATTCCTTGTAAGTTTTTAAAGGAGATAAGAGAGTTTGTGTTCTTATTTCATAAGTTGGAAAAAGAGCACAGAAAATTAAGATGTAGTCCCTAAGAAAAACAAACTCAGGACTTGTGACTTAATATACTAAAGAAAATATTTCAGAGTGAAGAAAATATTAGAAGTTTGAGTTTCTTAATTAGGTTGTCTCGTTCATAATTATTGTTTCATACTAACTGGCTAAGAAACATGAGACTGGGACGTAAATACCCAGGTGTATGCAGGTGTAAATCTAGAATTGGGTACAAAAATGAATAAACATCCGAACATCTACTTTGTACAAAGAAAGGTTCTGGCAGGTTCTGGGCAGGGCAGGAAGCCCAAAAGAAATATGTCTGCCTTAGAGAGTGTACAGTCTAGATAGGAAACAAAAAGTAAAAAGAAAAAAAAACCCAACTTGAATAGTTAATTAACAAATCACAGTTTAAATAATGATGAAAGGCATGTGTAAAAGAGATGTCAAGGTAGGACATAATTAATGCTACAAAGTTGAATAGGCCTTGGGGGAAGAAGAGATGTGTAGTCAAGTATATTTTAGAAGTCTATAATTAAGGATTGGAGGAATGTGGGATATTTGGAGTAGAGGGAGATTCCTTTCTAAATTAGCTTTTTAAATTGTGAAATTTCACATTCTTCTACATGTAATTTTTTTGTAGCTATATATAGTTTAGTTTAAAGAATAACAAGTATTTCTGTACCTACTTTATTTGTAGTATTATTATTTTTGTTTGCGGTACGCAGGCCTCTCACTGCTGTGGCCTCTCCCGTTGCGGAGCATAGGCTCCGGACGCACAGGCTCAGTGGCCATGGCTCATGGGCCCAGCCGCTCCGAGGCATGTGGGATCCTCCCGGACCGGGGCACGAACCCGTGTCCCCTGCATCGGCAGGTGGACCCTCAACCACTGCGCCACCAGGGAAGTCCTGTACCTACTTTATAGTCTAAGAAGAAGAATACTACCCAGTATTCTTTGAAGTCCCCTAAATGCCTCTCCCTGATCACACCCCTTCTTCCCCTCCGGAGTAATCATTCTGAAGTTTGTTTTTAATATTTTCTTTCTCTTTATAGTTTTTAAAAACCACGTTTGTATGTATCCCTATATATGTTTAGATTTGCCTGCTTTAAAACTTTATCTCAATGGAATCATATATTGTATATACTGTATACAGTCTCTGCAAATTGCTTTTATCCTTTTGTGTGATTCATCTGTGTTCATATACAGAATACACTTTATTCATTTTCGCTTCGGGATTGAGATGTTTTTCCATGTTCCATCTTGTTTTCACCCTTCCCCTTTGGTAGTTATACATTCTATGTGTATTATTTTTCTGTCTACCTAGAAATATTAGCATAAATATTGAAGATGTAACAGAATCAGTAATTTACCTAACTCCTGAACAGTAACAACTTTAATATGCTCTGCCTCTGATCACCCTGCCTCCTGACTTACATGTTCTTGTTGTCCATCATCTTTAGTCCTTTTTGTAATCCCATAAATCAGACAGTAATATTAGTCTTCTTTCAAACAGTGTTTGTTTAGAAATAGTGACAAGTTCACTCTTTTTTTTCCCTTACCATTCCCTTTTACATCTCAGATTTTCCTTCTGGGATAATTTTCCTTCTTCCTGAAACTTTAGAAGTTAGTTGGTTGGTGTCTTTGTGTGGTATAAAAATCTGTTTTGTTTTTCTAAAAAATTGTCCTCTTCTTTTTTTTTTTTGTATACATTAAAAGTTTTTTAAAATTTTATTTTTGGCTGCATTGGGTCTTCGTTGCTGTGCACGAACTTTCTCTAGCTGCGGCGAGTGGAGGCTACTCTTCGTTGCGGTGCGTGGGCTTCTCATTGTGGTGGATTCTCTTGTTGCAGAGCACGGGCTCTAGAGCGCAGGCTCAGTAGTTGTGGCACATGGACTCTAGAGCACAGGCTCCGTAGTTGTGGTGCATGGGCTTAGTTGCTCTGCAGCATGTGGGATCTCCCTGGACCACGGCTCGAACCCGTGTCCCCTGCACTGGCAGGCGGATTCTTAACCACTGCGCCACCAGGGAAGCCCTGTCCTCTTCTTTGAAAGATAGTTTTACTTCTGTGTAGTATTGGTATTTTGTGTATGTGCTTGGTCACAATTTAAAATACATTTCTTAATCTCAATCATGATTAAAAACCATGCCAGTGGGACTTCCCTGGTGGTACAGTGGATAAGACTCCGCACCCCCAATGCAGGGGGCGTGGGTTTGATCCCTGGTCAGGGAACTAGATCTCCCACATGCATGCCACAACTAAGAGTTCGCATGCCACAACTAAGGAGCCCATGTGCCACAACTAAGGAGCTGGTGAGCTGCAAATAAGGAGCCCTGGAGCTGCAATGAAGGAGCCTGCCTGCCAAAACTAAGACATGGTGCAACCAAATAAATAAATATTAAAAACAAAACAACAACAACCACCACAAAAAAACATGCCAGTGCATCGAAGGTACATACACAGGTCAACTTTACTGGGTAATACTGAGTGTTTTTAAAAATGATTTTATCAATTCACACTCCCATCAGTTAGAGTCTAAAAGTGTCTGTTGCTTTAGTTTCTTTCCACTTCTTGCTATTATCAGATTTAAAATATTTCTAATACAGTAGGTGAGAAATATCTTTTTATTTATTTTATTTTATTTTTTATTATTTCTTTTTGCGGTACTCAGGCCTCTCACTGTTGTGTCCTTTCCCGTTGTGGAGCACAGGCTCCGGACACACAGACTCAGTGGCCATGGCTCATGGGCCCAGCCGCTCTGTGGCATGTGGGATCCTCCCGGACCGGGGCACGAACCCATGTCCCCTGCATCGGCAGGTGGACTCTCAACCACTGCGCCACCAGGGAAGCCCCAGAGAAATATCTTTTAATATTCTAGATTTCATTTTTCTGATTATTATAAAATTGAACACCTTTTCAATCTTAGTCACTGTTTATTTTCATTTCTTCTTTGCCTTTATATTTAGCTGTCTCTTCATAGCTTAAAACTGTTTTGTTTATAAATCTAGTCTGACAATTTTTTTCTTTCTTTTGGAGATTTTATTTCATTTACATGTTTTATAATTATTGATATATATTTGGATTTATTTTTTTGTAATTTATTTATTTTTAGCTGTGTTGGGTCTTCGTTGCTGTGTGCGGGCCTTTTCCAGTTGCGGCAAGCGGGGGCTACTCTTCGTTGCGGTGCATGGGCTTCTCGTTGCGGTGGCTTCTCTTGTTGCGGAGCACAGGCTGTAGGCGCGCAGGCTGCAGTAGTTGTGGCATGTGGGCTCAGTAGTTGTGACTCGCGGGCTCTAGAGCGCAGGCTCAGTAGTTGTGGTGCATGGGCTTAGTTGCTCCGCGGCATGTGGGATCTTCCCGGACCAGGGCTCAAACCTGTGTCCCTTGCATTGGCAGGGGAATTCTTAACCACTGTGCCGCCAGGGAACTACATATGTTTGGATTTAATTCTGCCGTCTTATCTAATGCTTATTATTTGTCAAATCCTTTCCACCCCTTCCATGTTTGTTTTTATTTGATTGTTTTGTACCTACAATTTTTCTGTTGAGAAATTTGGTATTGTTTTGATTTTTTTTTTTTTGGCCGCACTGCACGGCTTGTGGGATCTTAGTTCCCTGACCAGGGATTGAACCTGGTTCCACAACAGTGAAAGTGCTGAGTCTTAACCACTGGACCAGCAGGAAATTCCCTTCATTATTGATCCTTTGTAAATAAATTTCCCTTCCCCGTAATAATTTTAGTTTTTTCCTGTTCTTCTATCTATAGTTCACCACAAAACACTGTTTTGAAAATAGTTTACTGGAATGCAAGATTTTAAAAAACAGAGTCAATACATTTTCTAAAAAATGACTTAATTTTTTGGGCACTTTTAGCTTTATGGATTTGCACAGAAAGCACGGTTCCCACACAAACACCCTGCTCCCTAAGAAAATTTATTTGAAAGGAAATTTCAGGCAAACAAAATGGATGTTAGAGTTTGTAATTCAAAGACCTTCTGAAAAATAGATCTTTGTGTGGGCCTCTTCCTTGTGTTGTTTTCTTTCTCCTGTTTTTTGAACTGTCATTCTTAACAAATGCTTAAACTTCGCAACTATCCATCATGGCAAAATTCCATACTACTATAAATTCTTTGATTGCAAAGTCGTAGAACAACAACAATAAAAATGATATGTTTAGGTATTTCTTAGAAAGTTTTATTTTTATTTATGGTAATTCTATACTTCCCCCTTACTCCAGATGTTCTAGACTTTGTGAAACTTAAACTTTAGCTAAACAGTCATACCTGTAGACACTACTTACTGTGTGTAATTATCAGCTGTAAGTACCCCTGACTATAGAGTTCACACTTATTATGTAGGAAGGATGATGCCAGTTTAATTGATTATGCCCATTTTGAGCTGCTGTGATGATTTTTGGCTATTTAATGGGAATATGGTTACTCCTGATTTTTCTTTGCATTGGCTTAATGTCCTTATTGCTACATAAATTTGCCTTGACAATTACTAGCATAGTGTTTTAGTCTTTATAATTTTCCTCCCAAACTTTTTTGACATGTGAGACTAAATAAGAGCTTTATTCTGGGCTCTGTATATAGAATATCTTTGGTATATTTGGACAAATTACACTCCTACTGGTGTTTTGTTTTCCTTTAACTGGCCAGCTGAAGGAGTTATCACTCTTCGTTAATTTGTTAGTAAAATGATATCTCCTTTAATTTCCATTTCTAAAATTGTTAGGTTGAATGTCTCGTGTTTAAAGACCGTTTCATTGTCTTTTTCAATTGCTGGCCATATTCTTTGATTTTTCTATTGAGAATTTGTTCTTTTTCTCTCTGTCTCTTTTTAAAATTTTTATTGGAGTATAGTTGACTTACAATGTTGTGTTAGTTTCACGTGTACAGCAAAGTGAATCAGTTATACATACATATATATATCTCCATTCTTTTTCAGATTCGTTTCCCATATAGGTTATTACAGAATATTGAGTAGAGTTCCCTGTGCTATAGAGTAGATCCTTATTAGTTATCTATTTTAGATGTAGTAGCGTGTATATGTTAATCCCAATTTCCTAATGTATCACTTCCCCGCACATTTCCCCTTTGGTAACCATAAGTTTGATTTTGAGATCTGTGAGTCTGTTTCTGTTTTATAAATAAGTTTATTTGTATCATATTTTATTAGAGTCCACATATAAGTGATATCATATGATATTTGTCTTTCTCTGTCGACTTACTTCACGTAGTATGATAATCTCTAGGTCCATCTGCCAAGTGGCCAGAATGGCCATCACCAAAAAATCTACGTATAATAAATGCTGGAGAGGGTTTGGAGGAAAGGGAACCCTCCTACACTGTTGCTGGGAATGTAAATTGGTACAAATATTATGTTTTTTTCTCTTACAAAAATATTACTCTGTTGCTGTATTAGTAATATTTTTAGGAAAATTATTTAATGTTACCTAGTAAGTGACATATTTTAGGTGGCTTAAGGGTCAAATGATATTCTAACCATAGAACAGTAATGCTGTGGCTTGATATTTTATTGTGCACGTATATGGATATAATCATATACATAGATATAAATCAAGTTATTAAAGTGTAGATGAATATGTGCCCTTTATGAAACTCATGGGGAGTGAAAAATTAAAGGTCGTTCCTTGGTCCTCATTTTCCTTCATATCTACAGAAGAAACCACTGTTACCAGTTCGGTGTGTAGCATTCTGGGTATCTTGCCCTATTTGTAAGTGTATACACATGCAAATGTACATGCTTATATGCATATTTGTACATTTGTATACACTTATAAAAATTCAGGGACTCATATATTCTGTAATGTCCCTTTTCCTCTTGAAACTATGTCTTAGAGAGCTTTCTATTTTAGTGCAAATAGAAAGTACAGATACATTGTTTTTAGTGATCAGAAACTGCAAATCATTGAGTTGGGTAGAGCATACTTTATTTAAATATTCCTTTGATCAGCTTTTAAGTTGTTTGTGCTATAGTGAACATCCTTATATATTTCCACATCTATGTCTATTCTCTATATATTTATGTGCATGAGATAGGATAGATTTCTAGATGTGAAAGTGATCAAGTGGTGTGCATGTTTTATAGTTTGATAGATATTGCTGAATTGCCTTTTAGTATGTGCTGTACCATTTACATCCTTGCCAGCTGTTACGAGTGAGCATTTGTCTCTTCTGTACTCCCACAATCACTGAATATTATCACTATTCTTCATTTTCCATTTCATTGTTTGATTTCCCTGATTACTTTGTGAGGTTGAACACTTCACCATGTTTTATAGGTCAGTTCATTTTATCTATCAGTTGCTTGTTTGTATTCATTGTCCCTTTTCCTGTTAGGTTTATCTCTCAATTTACTTGGTTCTTCCTTTATATCCATTAGTAAAGTTTTATTATATTTCTCATTAAAGTTGTTCCTAGTAACTTTATTGTTATTGCCTCTCTTTTCATTACATTTGAATTGATTATCGCTGTTGTTTGTTTAATAGGAGGTATAGGAAAGTTGTTGATGTGTTTATATGTTACTATGGTGATCAATCTTACAGAGAACTCTGTTAGAGCTTTTCAGTTGATTAACTTGTATCTTCTAAGTAGAAGTTGGTGATGTTATCTGTCAGTGATGACAGTTTTGTCTAGTCCCTTGTGGTGTTAAAACTTCTTATTTCTCTTTGTTTACCTTAATTACATAACATTCAGTCTTAGGTTACATGGCTTTCTTTTAAAGTTTGGCTCCATATAAGATTTTTCTGTTCAGTGGGAAGCAGGACTGTAACTTGCTTTTACCTTTAGAATGGTTAGGTGGTTATCTGAATTCTAGTACTAAATTCCTGGTTTTCCTCTTGAGTTGTAGAACCATTGTATTCATTCAGCAAAGCACATATTGAGTGCCTGTGTGATGTCTGGTGCTGTTAGGTGTGGGGAGTGCAGTAGTGACTAAAACAAAATTCCAGCCCTCATGGAGATTACATTCTATCTTAAGAGACAGATTAATAAAATAACGGTAAGGTAATGTGGGGCACAAACAAGAATGAAGCGGGGAAATGGATAGCAAGTGACAGGCCCTATTTTGTGGATTTGCTCATAAGAAAAGTCCTCTCTGAGGATGTGACATTTCAGCGAAAACCTCAACGAAGAGAAGCCTGTGACTATCTGGGAGAAGTGTTCTAGGCAGAGGAATCCGTAAATGCCAAGGCCCTGAAGTGGAACATCTTAGGTGTGTTTATGAAGCGCTCGGTGGCCGGTACAGCAGGATGGCAGAGTGTAAGGAGGAGAATGTTCACATGTGAGGATCAGAGGTAACCAGGACAGGCACATTGTGTAGGGCCTAGTAGGACAAGAGGACTTAGGACTTCATCCTAGAGGAGAAACCGTTGGATCAACTGAGGTGGGAAACATTGCAAAAAGCAAGTTTCAGAGGGTAGGGTGTGGAGTCACATTTGGTTTTTGATGTATTAACTTTAGAGATGCTGTTGAGTAGACAGTTAAATATGAGTTGTAATTCAGTAGAGAGGTAGGAAATAGAGGAATTTGGGAGTTAACAGCATATACATAAAGAGACTGGGTGAGATTACCCAGGGAATGAGCCTTTGTATGTAGAGAAGAGATTTAATGACAGAACCCTGGACACTCTACCATTTAGGGGTCAGTAAAGAGGAAGAGGAACCAGCAAAGGAAGTGAGAAGCAGCAGCCAATGTGGTAGAAGAATCAGGAGAATGTTATGTCCAAGAAGCTAAGGAGAAAACGAGCACTTGTCTCATGGGCATATGACAGATTGAGAATTGGCAAGTTGTAGGTGCTTGGTAGAGTAACTAGATAATTTATTGATCAAACCAAGACACCCTCCCCCCCACCCCCTTTTCTGGCTGCACCGCGCAGCACGTGGAACTTCCCTGACCAGGGATTGAACCCGTGCCTGCTGTAGTGGAAGCGCAGAGTCTTAGCCACTGGACCACCAGGGAAGTCCAAACCAAGACATTTTGAATGTGACAGGTGCACAATCATTATGCGAGAATGACAGGCCTAAACTGGCACAGTCCAGGCAAACCCAGTTGTATGTCACCCTGTTCTTTAGTGACCCTGATCCCAGCCCCTTCAGTGGGATGTGGGGGAGGACATTCAGATAGAGAGGCATGGAGCTGAAGTGGAGAATGGGATACAGAACTTTTTCAAGGAGTATTGTTCTAAGGTTGGTGTGGAGAAGTGGAGCAGTAGCTGGGAGAGGATGTGGAGTCCAGAGAGGGGTTTCTTTTCTTTTTTAAGAAGATTGTTGTTATTGCAGTAAACTGTATGCTGATGGGACTGATTTTCAGAGTAGGAAAGGTTGATAATTCAGGAGAAGAAGGGAATAATGCAAAGTTCATGAACAGGAAAGAAAATATGATCCGGAATACAGGTAGAGGGATTGATGTCAGCTATAGGAGCATACATAGTATGTTTAATAGGAGGGAAGGTAGAGTATATGGGAAACATTCAGGAAAATCGGAGGGTTTGGTAGGAGGATATGGAAACTCTTCTGACTACCTCTATTTTGCCATTGAATTATAACAAGCAAGTTTATCAACTGAAGGGTGTAAAATGGAGAGTCTTACATTTTTTTTTTTGTTTTTACTTTTGGCTGCATTGGGTCTTTGTTGCTGCGTGTGGGCTTTCTCTAGTTGCGGTGAGCAGAGGCTACTCCTCGATGGGGTGCATGGGCTTCTCATTGTGGTGGCTTCTCTGGTTGCAGAGCATGGGCTCTAGATGGGGCTCCAGTAATTGCAGCACATGGGCTCGGTAGTTCTGGCTCGCAGGCTCTAGAGCACAGGCTCAGTAGTTGTGGCGCACGGGCTTAGCTGCGCCGCGGCATGTGGGATCTTCCCGGACCAGGGATCGAACCCGTGTCCCCTGCATTGGCAGGTGGATTCCTAACCACTGCGCCACCAGGGAAGTCCCTTAAATGTTTGAAGACAGAAAAAGTATGAAATAAATGTCTAAGGTAATGGCAGAGTAAACTGGCCCAAATGGAGATTGCTGAGCAGCAGTGAGGGGCTACTTGAGGTGTGAGGTTAGAAATACAAAGTGAAGTCAGTAGCCTGGCTGTGTCTTTTTTCCTCAGCTTGAGTTCACAGACCAGAGTAGATGGAGGGTTAGATTTAATAAGGATTGAGGTTTTTCACAGACAAATATAATGGAATGAAATAAAGGGAAGTATTGAGGGTCTATGTAACAGAGTGATTATAACTGCTGACCATGTAATCCAAGCTGGGAAAAGAGGTAATAAAGATACGGGGATGAGGAGAGGGTCCCAGTGTCAATAGCTAACAGTGAGTGCCTACCAGGGAACTGGCGCTGTAGGTGCTTTACATTCAGTCCTCAAAGTAATCCTGTGAGGTAGTGCTTTTGTACCACTTTACAGATGAGGAAATTGAGGCACTGAGTTTAAGCAGCTCATATATGGTTGTGCAGCTGGTAATTAGCCTTTTAATACGGGCAGTATGGCTCTGCAATCCATGCTTGTAACCACTGTATTACAGCTGCCTTTTAGCTGAACCGTGAGAAGCTGGTAGGGTAGATGAATTGGCAGATCCTGTAAGGTTGAAGATTATTGGAGTGAGGTCCTAGAGGGTGTAAAGCTCCTATGGACACAAGTATACAAATACTCTTCAAGTCCCTGCTTTCAACCTCTTGTTTTTTTGAGAGTGTGTGGGTCAACATGTCTTGGTCCAGTGGAGTGAAATCCTGAGACACTTAGAGGAGAGATGGTCTTGAGCTTGTAAGAATTTTTCCTTTGCCAGTTTTGATGTGTGAGGGGCTGAGTAATGGAGTTCTGACTAAAGTTATGTTTGGTAGCGAATACAGGCACTGGTCCAAGATAGCTAGCTCCCCTACCCCAACAATTTTTTTTTTAAAGTTGAAGTTTAGGAGGAACCAGTAGTTTTACAGACCTCAGTTCATGGGTCTTCTCCCCGTGGATCTGTTGCCCTCACCACAGTTTAGCTCTTACCAACTGAGTGACTTTGGGTAACTTATTCAACCTTTCTTAATTGCAGTTTGGTTATCTGTAAAATGGGAACCGCAATGTCTACTTCAACGGGATAGTTAAGAGGATTCAGTGAGAATAATGTACTTTAAGGTTTTTTGTTTGTTTGTTTTGTTTGGTCGTTTGTTTCATGTATTTTGAAGTTCTGTTGTTAGGTATACATACACATTTAGAATTAGAATTATGTGTTGTTGGGAATCAGTATTATCAATATGTAATATCCTTCTTTATTCCTGGTCATTTTTTTTTTTGGAGTTTGCTTTGTATGATATTAGCATATCCACTCCAGCTTAATTTTGATTAGTGTTGCATGGTATATGTTTCCTTAAATATGTCATTATATTTGATTTCAGTTTCAAGTAGGCAGCATATAGTTGGGACATTTTCTTTTTTAATTGATTCTGACACAATCTCTGTATTTTGATTGGAGTGTTTTTAGGCCACTTATGTTGAATGTAATTATTAATTTGTTTTGATTTAGGCCCATCGTTTGTTATTTATTTCTAGTGAGCCTTTAATTTTGGTTCTGTAATTTTTTATTTCTAAAATTTCTTCTTTACGTCTTTTCTTTATTTGCTCATACTTTCTATTTTAAGTTTTAAGAGTGTTCAGTATCGCTCATTAGAACATTTTATAATAGCTGCCTCAAAGTGCTCATCAGATAATTTCAACCTCTGTCATTTTATATCATTAGCCTTTTTTGTTCATTGTACTTTTTCGTGTGATTTGATATTTTTGTAGTTCTTTATGTATCAAGTAATTTGGATTGTTTCTTGAACATTTTAGATATTATAAGACTGTGTGTTTTAAAAACATGGAGAATGGTGGTGATTTTGACTTAGCAGGCACTTGGCCTGGGTAGGTCCAAGCTACAGCTTTCAACAGCCTTTTGTGGGCTTGTAGCAAGGTCAGTTTAGTTTTCAAAGCCTTTTGCAGGACTGTTTCTATTTGTACTGTGTGTGCAGTACCAAGTAATCAGTCTGGGACCTGGCCAGAGGTCTGTTAGCTCAGTTCTGAAAGGCTTTCTTATACTAATTAGGATCAGGTCCACCCATGGGCAGGTTGTTGGTCAGGTCAGGTGAGCTCTCTCATTTTCTGCACCTCAGCAGTCACTCCTGGGTTTCAGAGTTCTTTGAGTTCAGGCCAGGAGATACTGGAGAGGTAAAATGGAAGTAAACTTAGTGATACTTTGGTAGTACTTTGAATTTTGGTGTCTGTTCCTGAACAACCTGCTGTTGTATGTCTTTAAGGAAACTCAAATAGCTGTTTCGTGAATTATTTACATGTTTTATAGTTACACTCAGTGAGAGAAAAAGTTTGGCATATATTCCTTCATCTTATTTAGAGCTGGAGCCCCTTGATAATCTTTTGTTTGGGACTTTTATGTGTGTTTTTAAATCGAAAGATAGGTTGTAATTTTATTTTCTTTCATTACCATTGTTTTGACTTGGTATGTATGACAATTATAATACCTGCAAAAATGGGTAGTAGAGTGTTCCTTTTTTTATTCTATGGAACAGGTCTCTGTTTATGATGGATATTGGTTTTATACAGTGTCTTTGATTTTGTTGTCAGTGGAATGCCAGCCTCATAGAATCAGTTGGAAAGTGTTTCCTTCTCCATTATTTATAGAAGATAGTGCAGGATTAGTATTATTTCTTAAAAGTTTCATGGAATTCATCAGTAAAGCCATTTGGGATTGGATTTTCTTTGTGTGAAGGTTTATACTTACAAATTCAATTTTTAAAATAGATAACTGGGTTATTCTATTTCTGGGTTTTCTATTTCTATTTCTATCCTTAAGTCATTTTTGGTAATTTGTGCCTTCCAAGGATTTTGGCCCATTTCATCTACGTTGCTGATTCATTGACATAAAATTATTTATAATATAATGTCATTGTCCTTTTAATGTGTGTGGTTTCTCTAGTGATGAACCCTGTTTCAGATTTTCTATTGGTAGTTTGTGAGGGTTTTTTTGTTTGTTTCTCATTTCTTGATCATTTTTGCTCGAGAGTCATCTATTTTATTCTTTAAAAGAAGTATCTTTTGGTTTCGATGTTTAAAAAAATTGTTGTGCTTTTATAGCATCGATTTCTGCTCTTTATTATTTCTTCCCTTCTATTTATTACAGGCGTGATTTGATTTTCATTTTTTAATTTCTCAAATAGAGGCCTGTATTACTATTAGAGTTGAGCTGTTATTTTCTGATTTAACTATTTTTTTTTTTTTACTGTTTATGTTTATTGAGGTGAAGTTGATGTACTATATTACAGAAGTTTCAAGTGTAGAAAATAGTGATTCACAATTGTTTTACAATTTTTAAAGGTTATATTATTCAGTTTATAGTTATTATAAAATATTGGCTATATTCCCTCTGTTGTACTGTATATTCTTGTAGCTTATTTATTTTATATCTAGTTGGTACCTCTTAATTCCTTGATATAGGAATTTTACATCTTGACCCTGATATAACTATCTTGCCCTTGATATAACTATTTAAGTAAGTTTCCCTCATTCACTGCTTACCTGAATCTTAAAAATTTTGAAATGCTGTGTTTTCATTTTCATTTAGCTCAAGCTATTTTTAATTTCCTTGTCATTTCTTTCTTGACTAGTGGCTTATTTAGAATTGTGTTGTTTACTGAATATTTGAGGATATTGCATACATCTTTTTTGTTTGTTTACAGTTTAATTCTCTTATGACCAGAGAACATGTTCTATATGATTTCAGTCTTCTAAAATTTGTTGAACTTGTTTTAAGGCCTACAATGTGGCTTATTCTCTGGATTGTGTGCTTGGAAAGAGTAGGTGTTCTCTTGTCATTAGGTAGGGTGTTCTATAACTGTCAGTTAGGTCCATGTGGGTTGGTAGTAGTCTTAAGTCTTCTGTCTCTTTATGGAGTTTTGTGTCTACCTGTAGCAATTATTGAGCACAGTGTTGCAATATCCAGATGTAACTGGGTTTAAATATTTCGCCTTGCAATTATGTATTTTGAAACTTTGCTATTGAGTGCATACATATTTAGGACTGTTATCTCCTTGATGAAGGTTCTTGTTTTCTTAATTTAATCTGATAAAATTTGCCTTTGAATTATTGTGTTAAGACCATTTACACTTAACGTAATTATTTATGTGGATGGGTTTAAATCTACTTGCACTTTGTTTTATATTTGTTCGTTTTCTCCCATTTTTTTTTTTTTTTCGTTTTCTCCCATTTTATCCTTTGTTTCCTTTTATTCATTTCCTGTGTTTTTTGGGTTAATTGAATATTTTTTTAGGATTCTGTTTTATCTCCATTTGACTAATAAGCTGTGTGTTTGTGTGTATGTGTGTGTGTTTACAAAGCAGTAGCTCTAGGATTTACGTTACACATTTTTAACTCATCAGCGTCTACTTTCAATTAGTATCAGTTCAGATATAGTAAAAAGCCTGTACATCAGTATACTTTTACCCTCCAGTGTTTTGAACTATTGTTGCCATATATTTACATTTTATGTATATTATGAAATCCACAATAAATAAATAAATTATTTATTTATTTATTTGCGGTACGCGGGCCTCTCACTGTTGTGGCCTCTCCCGTTGCGGAGCACAGGCTCCGGACCCGCAGGCTCAGCGGCCATGGCGCACGGGCCCAGCCGCTCCGCGGCACGTGGGATCCTCCCAGACCGGGGCACGAACCTGTGTCCCCTGCATCGGCAGGCGGACTCTCAACCACTGTGCCACCAGGGAAGCCCCTCATAATAAATTATTTTTGCTTTGAACAGTGAGTTAACTTTTAAAGAGATTTAAAAAATAAGTCTTTTATATTTATTCACATAGTTATCATTTCCATCACTCTTTATTCCTTTCCATAGACGAATTTTGATCCAAATTTTTATTGAATATTATTTTCCTTTTTCTCTGAAGAATTTCCTTAATGTATCTTCTAATGAAGGTTTTTTGGTGAAGAATTTGTTTAGCATTTGTTTGAAAAAAATTTTAGATTACTATTATCTATGTATCTATCTATGGCTGTGGTGGGTCTTTGTTTGCTGCACGAAGACTTTCTTTAGTTGAGGTGAGCTGGGGCTACTCTTTGTTGCAGTGCACAGGCTTCTCATTGCAGTGGCTTCTCTTTGTTGCGGAGCACGGGCTCTAGGGCACACGGGCTTCAGTAGTTGCAGCACGCGGGCTCAGTAGTTGTGGCTTGTGGGCTCTATAGAGCGTAGGCTCAGTAGTTGTGGCGCACGGGCTTAGTTGCTCCGTGGCACGTGGAATCTTCCCGGACCAGGGCTTGAACCCGTGTCCCCTGCATTGGCAGGCGGATTCTTAACCACTGTGCCACAAGGGAAGTCCCTACTATTGTTTCTGAAGGATACCTTTTGCTGCATGTTTTATTCAAGGTTTATGTGTTTTTTTGTTTGTTTTTTTCTTTAATCTTTTTCCATGCACTTTAAAATATGTTGTTTCACTGTCTTCTGGCTTACATAGTTTCAGATGAAAAAGTTGCAGTTATTCTTATTTTTGTTACCCTGTAAACAGTATGTCTTTTGGGGGGTTTGCTTTTAAGCTTTTCTTTTTATTACTGTTAAGCAAATAGACTATTAAGTGCCTTACTGATGTGTATGTATGTGTCTGTTAGGGATTTTGTTGTGCTTCTTGTGTCTGTCAGGTTTTGTTTTTTGTTTTTTTAATTTGCAAGATTTTGTAGCTGTTATTTCACTAAATATTTTTTCTGTTCCCTTCCCTCCAACTCCAACCTATCACCTATTAGACTGGTTGTTATCATCCCACAGGGCACTGCATGCAGCTGTGTTTGTCTTTTTTCACTTTGTCCTTTATTTTGGGAAGGTTGGTTTTTTTGTTTATTTGTTTTTTGTTTGTTTGCTCTTTGCTATGTCTTTAAGGTCAATCATCTTTTCTTTTGCAATTTCTAATTAAATGTTAATCTTTCAAATTTTCATTTGATGTCATCTTTTGATATTACTTCTATTAGTTACACTTTGTTAACATTTTAAATTACCTTCCATTTCTCTCCTCCCTTCATGTTTTCCATATTCAATAAGATATGAGGCATACTGATAATAGCTGGTTTAATATCCATGCTTATCCCTCTATTGTCTCTGTTGTTTTGTTTCTATTGCTTGATTTTTCTTCTGGTTATGACTCATATTTTCCTGCTTTTTTGTATAACTTATAAATTTTTATAATACCACACATTTTGACTTTGTTGTTGTTTGTTATTATTTGTTTGTGGCCGTGCTGGGTGTTCGTTGCTGTATTTGGGCTTTCTCTAGTTGCGGTGAGCGGGGGCTACTCCTCCTTATGTTGTGTGTGCTTCTCATTGCGGTGGCTTCTCTTGTTGTGGAGCACGGGCTCTAGGCATGTGGGCTTCAGTAGTCGTGGCATGTGGGCTCGGTAGTTGTGGCGCAGAGGCTTAGTTGCTCCGTGGCATGTGGGATCTTCCCAGACCAGCGATCAAACACATGTCCCCTGCATTGGGAGGCGGATTCTTTTTTTTTTTTTTTTTAAAGGGAATTCCTTTATTTTTATTATTTATTTATTTTTTTGGCTGTGTCGGGTCTTCGTTTCTGTGTGAGGGCTTTCTCTAGTTGCAGCAAGCGGGGGCCACTCTTCATCGCGGTGCGCAGGCCTCTCACTGTCTGCAGCCTCTCTTGTTGTGGAGCGCAGGCTCAGTAGTTGTGGCTCACGGGCCTAGTTTCTCTGCGGCATGTGGGATCCTTCCACACCAGGGCTCGAACCCATGTCCCCTGGATTGGCAGGCAGATTCAACCACTGCGCCACCAGGGAAGCCCAGGGAAGCGGATTCTTAACCACTGCGCCACCACCAGGGAAGTCCGTTTTGTTGTTGTTGAGAGGTAGATTTTGTTATAATACTTTGACAAGTGTTAAACTTTTTGGGTTTTTTTTTGGCTACCAGTTGAATTAGTTGTGGATCATTTTGATTCTGTTGATATTTTGTCAGCTGTTTTAGGGATGGTCTAGAATAGCATTTGTTCTAGGCTTCATTTAGCCCTGTTCCTAAAGGTGTGTTCCGAATACATTATATATAGTCATTGAGGTCTTGGCACTCTGGCTAAAGGGAACATGTTTGATTCCTGGCTCTCTGTGAGCTCTGGGACTTGTTCATATTGCAGCTCTTCTGTAATGGTTCTTTCCTTGGAAGCTGTTCCTTTTCAGCCTTGTGAGGTTTTATACCACAACTGTACAGTTTGGTATTCAGGTAAAAACTCAAGAGTACCCTTATGCAGATTTCTGGAGCTTTTTCTCTGCACAGCTCGCTCCTACTGCGTACTCTGTTCTACAAATTCTAGCGTCCTTTATCACCCTTAATGGATGATGGAGCATATGAATGCAATATGGAAATATAAATATATTTATTTTATTTTTGACTGCGTCGGGTCTTAGTTGTGGTACGTGGGATCTTCATTGCGGCATATGCGTGATCCTTTGCTGAGGTGGGGCTCCTTGCTGTGGTGCTCAGGCTTCTCTAGTTGTGGTGTATGTGCTCTCTAGTTGTGGCCTGCGTGCTCAGTAGTTGCGGTGCTCGGGCTTAGTTGCCCTGAGGCATGTGGGGTCTTAGTTCCCCAACCAGGGATCGAAATGCATGTCCCCTGCATTGGGAGGCAGATTCTTGACCACTGAACCACCAGGGAAGTCCCTCTAAAGTTTTTTTTTTAAGTTAAACATAACTTAAACATAACTACTACTACTTAAACATAACTATTTGCCTTAATAAAATCTAAAAATAATTATTCTCTCTTTTTCTATGAACAATAAAATCAACCTTGCCCTGATAACCCTTTCCCATCAAGTTTTTGTCATCTCTTATTTGTTCTGCCTACTTTCCGCCTTCCCCTCATGAATGATGCTGTTTTGGCTGCTTGACTTGGTGTGTTATATTGGCAAATTTCTAATATTAAATTATACTTGCATTCTCATTATATTTATTGGTATTCTTTTCATCCATAGTTTTTTGGATATGTTAGGATTTTGCTTCAGTTATTTCCTTTTAATTTTTTTTTGTGGAATGAGGATGACTTTTTTTTTTTTTGCGGTACGTGGGCCTCTCACTGTTGTAGCCTCTCCTGTTGCGGCGCACAGGCTCCGGACGCGCAGGCTCAGCGGCCATGGCTCACGGGCCCAACTGCTCCGCGGCATATGAGAACTTCCCAGACCGGGGCACGAACCCATGTCCCCTGCATCGGCAGGCAGACTCTCAACCACTGCGCCACCAGGGAAGCCCGAGGATGACTTTTTGACAGTGTGTAGTATTGCACTTATAAAACTATTTGGACTTTGATTGCTTTAACTTAAAAAAATTTTTATATCTCCTTTATTGGTTTTGATGGATTAATATCCTTTTAAAAATAAGATTTAGGGCTTCCCTGGTGGCGCAGTGGTTAAGAATCCACCTACCAATGCAGGGGACACGGGTTCGAGCCCTGGTCCGGGAAGATCCCACATGCCGCGGAGCAACTAAGCCCGTGCGCCACAACTACTGAGCCTGTGCTATAGAGCCTGCGAGCCACAACTACTGAAGCCCGCGTGACTAGAGCCTGTGTCCCACAACAAGAGAAGCCACCGCAGTGAGAAGCCCACACATCACAATGAAGAGTAGCCTCTGCTCCCCACAACTAGAGAAAGCCTGCGCGCAGCAACAAAGACCCAACGCAGCCCAAAATAAATAAATACATAAAATTAAAAAAAAAGATTTAAATAGGTTTCCTGTTATTTAAAAGTCTTTTTTGCTTTACCTTTTCATATTATTTTTCTCTATTCTTTTCAACTCTTTAAGTATTTTTCAAATAAATACTGTGTTCGTTTGTACTTTTTCTTTTTAAGTAATGAAATAATTTAAAGCTCTGAAATTATCTGAATACTGCTTTGTCAATTTCTAAGTTTTTTTAAATATGTAATATCTTTATTTTTTCTTTCTTATTTTATGTGTTTAAAAACTGTTTTTGACTGACTTCTATCCTTTATGAGACCTCAAAAACTTTAAAGGTCTTTTCAGTTAATTGCATTGGGTAAGAGAATTGTACTTTACCATGATTCTTTTTTTTTTTAAACATCTTTATTGAAGTATAATTGCTTTACAATGTTGTGTTAGTTTCTGCTGTGTAAGAAAGTGAACCAGCTATGTGTATACATATCTTCCCATATCCCCTCCCTCCCTATCCCACCCCTATAGGTGGTCACAAAGCACCGAACTGGTCTTACCATGACTCTTAACGTTTATTTTACTTTACTGAAGTGTTTATAAATTAAAATCCATCACACTTGTAAGGCAAGTGTGATTAGATCATGCTTAATAGTTAGATTTTTTGTTTTTTGGTGGGGGTGGTTTGCAGGAGTGTGCCTCACTTTCTCCTTAAGGGGTAGGTGTCTTAAAAATGCAGACGTCTGGGCATCACTCCTCAATTTCATTAGATCTAGAGGTGTAACCTGGTGTGTGAACTTTGAACCCACTAGGTAGTTAAAAACCACTACTGTAGGGCTTCCCTGGTGGCGCAGTGCTTGAGAGTCTGCCTGCCGATGCAATGGACACGGGTTCATGTCCTGGTCTGGGAAGATCCCACGTGCCGCGGAGCGGCTGGGTCCGTGAGCCATGGCCACTGAGCCTGCGCGTCCGGAGCCTGTGCTCCGCAACAGGAGAGGCCACAGCAGTGAGAGGCCCGTGTACCGCAAAAAACCCCCCCAAAAAACAAAAAAACAAAAAACAAAAAAACAAAACCACTACTGTAGACAGAGGGAGTGATCTCAAGGTCTGGTAAAAGAGGGGAAAACCTAGCCTGGAGAATACTTACAGAAGTGAGTTATGATGACACAAACATATTAATATGGGCCTGTCCCCACATTTAGGTATAAGGAAGGGCTGAATATGTGGGAAAAATGACTGTAAAGTGTGATATTTACTATTTGATATGGTAAAGTAAGGGAAAAATTGCCTAAATTATTTTGTGTACCTTCAACTTGTGCTTTATTTTGAGTATAATTCTAAGATTTAATGTGTAACATTTAATTATATGTTTATTTCTTTGTCCATAGGCCTCGAAGTAGAGGAAAAAGTACAGTGGAAGATGAGGACAGCATGGATGGGCTGGAGACAACAGAAACAGAAAATACTGTGGAAACAGGTTTCAAAACTTAATTTAAAAATTTAAGAATTTACAGAATAATTTATATAGTTAGCTGTCGTCTATACACCGAGTTCTAAAACTTCCACGTGCTAGAGTAGTTTAATAAGTAATGACAAAGTGATAAAACTGAGTTTTCTCCCTTTTTTTCCCCTAAAGCTCTGATTTAGTAGAAATTGCTTAATCTCTGTAGAGAAATATTTTATTAAAGCAAAATTAAAACTGGAATAAACAGTAATTCCAGGCCATTCATATGATATCTCATGGGAGGTGTCTGGCTTATGAACCGTCTAGTGTTTGTTTATTGTGTTAGTATATATGTGAGGAAAAAATATGTTCCATTAGCAAATGATACTGTGAAATGCTGCGTGAGAGCAGAGCAAATACTTCCTAGTCTACGGGAGTTTTAGGTGCCTTAAATAAGCTAATGTGTGTTTTGCATCTGCAAAAGGAAAATAGAATAGGTTGCCCAAAGTAGTTTCCAAAGTTTACAGCAAGTTAGTGATTTAATGAGCTGTCAACGGGACTAGGTTTCATATTGTGTTCACAGGATATCTACGCGCGATGGTCTGTCATTGTCAGTATTTTTACAGTTGTTGTTTAGACATAGCTGATAGGCTTTTTCTCTGATGTTGAATGTCACCACCTTGATGCTTACAGAATGTCATACAGTTTTTAGAGAAAATTAGAAATTGCTTTATCTTTTATAATATAATTTTCCATGAAATACTTTTGGTTGTCAAATGTGTTGCTATTATATCCATGTAATTCTTGGAAAAGCCTTCAAACGTTCTGCAGTTCTCATTCCTTTTTCCCATAGAGTCTAGTTAAGAAGAGTGACAGGAGAGAAGCTTGTAAGTTCAGAATTCTACATTTTACCCTTTGGTGTACATTCATTACCACATTATTTATTTATTTTTATAAATTTATTTATTTTATTTATGTTTTTTTTTTGGCTGTGTTGGGTCTTTGTTGCTGCATGCAGGCTTTCTCTAGTTTCGGTGAGCAGGGGCTACTGTTCATTGCGGTGCGCGGGCTTCTCATCGCGGTGGCTTCTCTTGTTGCCGAGCCTGGGCTCTAGATGTGCGGGCTTCAGTAGTTGTGGCATGCAGCCTTCAGTAGTTGTGGCTCGTGGATTCTAGAGTGCAGGCTCAGTCGTTGTGGCGCACGGGCTTAGTTGCTCCGCCCACACCAGGGCTCGAACTTGGGTCTCCTGCACTGGCAGGCAGATTCTTAACCTCTGTGCTACCAGGGAAGCCCCTCATTACCACATTACTTTAAACTTGGATTTATGTAAGTTCTCCACTAGTTATTTTTCATAGATGTTCCCCTTAATTTAAATTTTTTCTGTACTTTGTACCGTTACTTTCTTGTGAAAAGTTTTTTGTAATTTTAAGTGACATTTGCGGTGTAACGATTACTTACAAGTCCCTTTAAGCCAGTGCTCTAAGACTGTCCACAGGTCCCTTTTGGTTGCACTTACCAGAAGTCTCCTTGAGTACTCTGTCTTGTTCTCTGAAGATTTAGCACGTCCCTTTCCATTTTCCTCTCCTTCTCCCATTGTCAATTTTAATAATCTATTCAACACCCAGACCTTGTAGCTCCTTGATTTCCTCAAAATCCTCTTCTCCAGCCCACCTCAGTCACTCATTCTTATGGGCAAACTTTAGCCTTTATCACTGTATCACTTACTAGGACACTTGCTGTTTCACTTCCAAAGTCTCAGTTTCAACTGTCCTTACTATGCCTCTTCTTTCACTAGCTCACTTTTTCCTAATATCCGCGCCACAGAAATTCTTCAGACACACTGAATTCTCCAGCTCAGTGATCTTACTGATGGGGTCTGTCAGCCTCCTTTTCTAGTTCAGATTCCGTGATCCAGTATTGTAGCTGTTCCGTTATGCACCCTAAACTCCTTTGCCATCCTCCCACTATTTTGCTTTCATAGCAAAACTCAGACTGCATTTTAGCAGCGAAAAGGGCTGGAGAAAACCATAAACTTGCTGACTGGTGGCATTTTAAATTTATGACCTCAAATCTCAAGTGGGTCATGATTGCTATCCTTCACTCACTATAGTCTACTTAGAATTCCCTCTCCCATTATCAGGGATAATTCTTTCACCACCTTTTCTTCTCCCTTCAAACTTCTGACACCTCATTTTTCAGTTGATGATCCTGCTATTTCAATGAAAAAATAAATAGAAGCCATCAGGAAAGAAATTCCACATTCATCCGCAATCAGATCTCCTTTCTTGCTTGTGTCTCTGTCCATCTATTTTATTATACCTTCCTAACTTAAAGTGGGATGAAAAGTCTCTGGGGTCATCTACAGCCAACTCTTCTACCTGCGTCCTGGATTCTGTCCCGTTTGCGCCTTCGGTTTTCCTTGGTTTCTGGTATCAAGAATTTCCTCTCTCAGTGAAATCATTTCCATTAGTATTAGCATTTGTTGCAGTATCACCCTTCTTAAACATAAGTAACTTCTCGTGGTCAGCTACCCCTTTTAGCTACCATATTGCACCTTTGCTCATCTTTATAGCAAAAGCCCTTGAAAGAATTGTCTATACTTATGGTTGTTACTTATTTTTGACCATGTTTTCATGGCCCTACTCCAGTCAGGCTTTCTTCCTCCTGCTCTCCCAGAGGTGGTTTTGATTTCATATTTTGCCAAAACCACTGTTCAGTCTCTGTCCTCCTGAGGTATTCAGTGTCATTTTCACACAGCTAACCATTTTCAGGAGGAAAACTTTTTGTTTTAATTTGGCTTTTTCAGGACGCCACATTCTCTTGCTTTTTCCTATCTCACTGATCTCTTTTGCTCATCTCACAGATTAGGTGGTCTCATTTAGTTCAGTTGCTTTAAATATTATGTATGTGCTGGTAACTCTAAAAATTATATTACCAGCACTTTTCTTGCTTTGAACACAACCAGTATCTTCAGCTTACTTCTTAACATCTCCTCTTCGATGTCTTAAGAGGGTCTCAAACTTAATGTGTCTTCTGTGGAACTGTTTACTGTTGTCCCAAAACCTTCTATTCGTCCAGTGTTCCCACCTCAGTAAATGACATCGTGGATTGTTCAGGCTCGAAATATGCAGCCTGTTGGAAAATGCTTTGGGCTTTACCTTGATAATCCTGCCTGATTTCAGTCACCTCTCATCTCCTCCTCTGCTGTCACTCCAGAACTAGTCACCACCACTGCTTGTGTGGACCGCTGCAGGAGCTTCCCAACTGGTCTTGCTGCTTTTACTCTCACTCCATTCTAGTTTTGTTCTTCATGTAGTAGTGGAGTGAGCTTTTAATTAAAACCCAAAGTAAGAGTGTTTTATTTCCCTTCTGTAAACTATTCAAGGCCTCCAGGGATACTTAAAACCAAAAGTCCATATATGATCTTCAAGCTCTACTGACCTTGGCTACCTGTCCAACCACATCTCCTGTCTTCCCCTTGCTCTCTGGGCTCCAGCCATATTCCTTTTTCAGGCACTTGAACTTTTTGTCTTCTTTGCTTAGAATGCCTTTCTCCCAGATACTCATGGAACTTTCTGCCGTACATCAGTCAAATTTCTACCCAGTGCTGTCTTGTTGGAGAGGCCTTTCCTGACCAACCTGTCGAAAAGCAGCACTTGTCGTGCTCTATCCTCTTCTTCTGCTTTACTTCTCCTCCTAGTATTTAACAGATATGACATTATAATTCATATTTGTTTGTGTGCCTTTCATACTAAAACATAAACTTCATGAGGTCAGGGATTTGTCTTGTTCATTGATTTATTCCCAGTGCCCAGAATACTTCCAGGCATATGAGCATATGATAGGCATTGATGCCGTGTATATATACATACATATATATATATAGAGAGAGAGAGAGAGAGAGAGAGAGTATATTTATCCTGTCCTTCCGTATGAAAGTTAAATAAAGCCAATTGTGTTAGTCTTTGCTCTGTCTTTGTGCTTGGAAAGACCTTTGTCCAGTTCCTTTAGTGAACACATAGGGCAAGGAGAATAGTAAAGAAAAGGATAAAGAACAATTGTTAAAATTGCCAACCTGCAAGCAAAGAGAAGAAAGAGTTTCGTAAATTTCTAATCAATTTAAAAGCACATTCCAGTTGACTGCAAGACTTTGACATCTCTGCACGTCTCCAGGCCCAGGATTTATTGGAAGGTCTCTTACTCTGTGAATTGTGTGCCTTGACACATTTCTTTAACGATTTGTAGTAATTTAAGAGTATTTATTAAAATGAGTACTCTTTTAAGGTGTGTGTGTGGGGTGAGGGTAAGTGATGGGAATGAGTATCCTACAAGTGGTCATTGGGAAAGTAGCAAGAATTCTCACAAGTTTTTATGGTAAGAAAAATCCTCTCTTTTGGAGGTGGTGCGACTGTTGCCAGTTCTGTGTCCATTTTTCTTTATGAATAAAATCAACTTGAATGAAGTGCTAGTTACTTGAGGAGAGAAATTCCACTTTTCTTTGAGAGTCATTATATAATCAGGGTTTTGCAAACTTGTTTTAGTTAATTATAATTGGTTAATTATGATTTAGCTAATTATAATTAAACCTTTTTTTTTTTAAACTGCTGAAGTTGTCATTGTGTGGCTAGTGGGAGCCCCTTTTTGGCTGGCTTCTTAATCCTTTTTAATATCTCAAAATGTTTCAAAGCTATTGCTCGTTGGCAAGAATATTTTTCAGGCCCATCTTTAATACTCTGCCTCAGGATATGAAATTGCCTACTCTGTAAGAGTACTAGTTCTTTTTAGTGGAGAATAGTATGAGAGATCAAAGTCTAGGCTGTAGGGATGCATATCATATTGTTTCTGTTGAGAATTAGTTATGTTAGTCCATTCTAGTGATATACTA
Organism: Pseudorca crassidens; assembly: GCF_039906515.1. Taxonomy (NCBI): domain Eukaryota; kingdom Metazoa; phylum Chordata; class Mammalia; order Artiodactyla; family Delphinidae; genus Pseudorca; species Pseudorca crassidens. The sequence goes on along the minus strand of NC_090303.1, from coordinate 102,138,033 downwards.
GTAATTATATAGATGAGAGGCTGTATATACATGCTTAGAAATATCAGTTCACATTCATACTTTCAGGTAACCACTAGCATAGTTTTTTAAATAGACTTTAGTTTGTTGTTGTTTTTTTTTTTGCGGTACGCGGGCCTCTCACTGTTGTGGCCTCTCCCGTTGTAGAGCACAGGCTCCGGATGCGCAGGCTCAGCGGCCATGGCTCACGGGCCCAGCTGCTCCGTGGCATGTGGGATCCTCCCAGACCGGGGCACGAACCCGTGTCTCCTGCATCGGCAGGCGGACTGTCAACCACTGGGCCACCAGGGAAGCCCTAGACTTTAGTTTTTAGAACAGTTACAGGTTTACAGCAAAATTGAGTGGAAGGCACAGATACTCCCCATTTACCTCCTGCCCCTACACACGCATAGCCTCCCGTTTATCAGCACTCCCACCAGCATTGGTGCATCTGTTATGATTGATGAAACTACAGTGACACAGTATTTTCACCTTAAGTCCGTAGTTTACATTAGGGTTCACTCTTGGTGGTATACATTCTGTAGGTTTGGGAAGAATGTATAATGACATGTATCAATCAATATAGTATCATACAGATACTTTCACTGCCCTGAAAATCTTCTGTGCTATGCCTGTTCATCCTTTCCTCCCCTCTAAGCCCTGGCAACCATTGTTCTTTTTTCTGTCTCCATAGTTTTGTCTTTTCCAAAATGTAATATAATTGGAATCATACCATATGTAGCCTTTTCACATTGGCTTATTTCACTTAGTAATATACATTTACGGTTCTTTTCATGGCTTGAAAACTCATTTCTTTTTATTGCTGAAAAATATTCTGTTGTATGTATGTACAGCAGTTTATCTGTTCACCTACTAAAGGACACCTTGGTTGCTTCTAGGTTTTTGCAATTATGGATAAAGCTGCTGTAAACATTTGTGTGCAGAGTTTTGTGTGGACATAAGTTTTCAGCTCCTTTGGGTAAATACCAAGGAGCATGATTGCTGGGTCATATGGTGAGAGTATGTTTAGTTTTGTGAGAAACGGGCCAAACCATTTTCCAAAGTAGATGTACCATTTTGCATTCCCACCAGCAATGAATGAGAGTTCCTGTTGCTTCACAGCCTCACCAGCATTTGGAGTTGTCAGTGTTCTGGATTTTGGCCATTTTGATAGGTGTTTAATAGTATCTCATTGTTTTAATTTACACTTCCCTGATAACCTATGATGAGGGATACCTTTTTATATGCTTATTTTCCATCTGTATATCTTCTTCCACTACTCTGTTAAATTCTTTGACTCATTTTTTAATCAGGTTGTTCATTTTCTTATTTTTGAGTTTTAAGAGTTCTTCATATAATCTGGATAAGAGTCCTTTACCAGATACATCTCTTGCAAATATTTTCTTCTAGTCTGTGGCTTGTCTTTATGTATCTCTTGGCAATGTTTTCTGCAGAGCAGAAATTTTAAATTTTAATGAAGTCTATCTAGTGTATCATTTATTTCTCTCATGTATCATGCTTTTGATGTTGTATCTAAAAAGCCATTGCCAAACCCAAGGTCATCTAGATTTTCTCCTGTGTTATCTTCTAGGAGTTTTATAGTTTTACATTTCACATTCTGTGATCCTTTTTTTTTTTTTTTTTTTTTTTGCGGTACGTGGGCCTCTCACTGTTGCGGCCTCTCCCATTGCAGAGCACGGGCTCCGGACGTGCAGGCTCAGCGGCCATGGCTCACGGGCCCAGCTGCTCTGCGGCATGTGGGATCTTCCCGGATCGGGGCACGAACCCATGTCCCCTGCATCGGCAGGCGGACTCTCAACCACTGCGCCACCAGGGAAGCCCCTGTGATCCATTTTGAGTTAATTTTTGTGAAGAGTGTAAGGTTTGTGTCTAGATTCTTTTTTTGTGTGTGCTTGGATGTCCATTTGTTCCAGCACCATCTGTTGACAAGGCTGTTTCCTAAAGTGGAAGCTTAGTTTATTGAGTTTAGATTCTTCTTTCTTTTTTTTAAAAAAATTATTTATTTATTTTTGGCTGTGTTGGGTCTTCGTTGCTGTGCGCGAGCTTTCTCTAGTTGCGGTGAGTGGGAGCTGCTCTTCATTGTGGTGCACAGGCTTCTCATTGCAGTGGCTTCTCTTGTTGTGGAGCATGGGCTCTAGGCACGTGGGCTTCAGTAGTTGCGGCATGCAGGCTCAGTAGTTGTGGCTCACAGGCTCTAGAGCACAGGCTCAGTAGTTGTGGCACACAGGCTTAGTTGCTCTGCGGCATGTGGGATCTTCCCGGACCAGAGATCGAACCCGTGTCCCCTGCATTGGCAGGCGTATTCTTAACCACTGCGCCACCAGGGAAGCCCCCCTTGTTTGTTATATATGCATTCAATGCTATGAATTTCCCTTATTCCCATTGTGGTCTGAGAGCAGACATTGTATGATTTTTATTATTTTAAATTTGTGTCAAGGCACAGAAACAAATTTATTTGGTCTGTTGGTAAATGTTCCATCTGACCTGGAGAAGAATGTGTATTCTGCTACTGTTGGATGAAGTAGTCTAAAGATGTGCATTATATCCAGTTGATTGATGGTGGTGTTGAGTTCAACTATGTCGTTACAGATTTTTTGTCTGCTGGATCTGTTTTTGATAGGTGGCTATTAACATCCCCATATATAATAGTGGATTTATATATTCGTCCTTGTAGTTCTATCAGTTTTTGCCTCATGTATTTTGACACTCTGTTGTTAGGTGCATATGTATGTGTTAAGGATTTTTATGTGTTGTTGGAGAATTGACCCTTTTATTATTATGTAGTGTTTCTCTTTATCCCTGAGAACTTAACTTGTTATGATGTCTGCTGTGTCTGAAAGCTTCTGCTCTTTTTTTTATCTGAACAAATTTTCAGTATTCAAGTATTACAGTATTATTAACTATAGTCATCATGTTGGTACATTAGATCTCCAGACATATTCATTCTATAAAACTGCAAGTTTGTACCCTTTGACCAACAGCTCCTCATTTTCCCCACCCCGTGGTAACTACTGTTCTTCTCTCTGGCCAACTTTACATTTTTTATTAGAATTTTGACTTAGTTTGTTAGTTTTTCTAGGCTGTAGACTTTTCAGAGTCCCACCGGAGGGAACTTTCCCCAGATTGTCCCTGGTACATCAGTTCCATTCTTAAGAGTCTAGAGTCGGTGAGCATTTGTTTGAACCCTTCCTTCCATATTTTATTTTATTTTTTTATTATTATTATTTTTTTGTGCGGTACGCGGACCTCTCACTGTTGTGGCCTCTCCCGTTGTGGAGCACAGGCTCCGGACGCGCAGGCTTAGCGGCCACGGCTCACGGGCCCAGCCGCTCCGCGGCATGTGTGATCTTCCCGGACCGGGGCATGAACCCGTGTCCCCTGCATCGGCAGGCGGACTCCCAACCACTGCGCCACCAGGGAAGCCCCTTCCTTCCATATTTTAATTAACGCAAGGTTAAATGACACCTTCAGACTGTATCGTTAACAGTTTTATCCAGCACTCTTAGTTCATACTAGACTTCAGTCTTGCCCAGGGTACCTCATTTCTCACAAAGGAAGAACATAATCAAACTGGGTGCATGCTCGTGTCTTGGCTTTCACTCTATATAGACCACTCTCTCAATTATCCAGGTCTTTTTTAAAGAATTACCTCAACTCTTCGCTTTGTGAATACCCACCCTCAACTCCCTTTTCAGAAGTTCTGCCTTGATCATTAGACTTCACTAAGCCTATTTCTCTAGAGTTTTTGCATAGCCCGAAGTGTCTGTACCTTAATTCTATGTGGAGACATTTTTAACTGATACTGTGTTTTACCTGAAAGTCTAGACATGATATTTAATCCTTCTTTATTTCTGAATGAGTTTAGCAGATCTGGAGGCAAAACTTCTCACTAAAAGCCCTGAGAAGGGGAGCTATTATAAATGATACATTAAAAAAAAAACCCAAAAAACACCTGTCTTCCAGTTGTATATAACTAATATATAAAAATATGATTTATGTCAATATTTGTATGTTTGCTTAAACTTATTTGTATCATCAGTTGTAGAAACTTTTGTGTATGTCGTTTCCAACTTATGGAGTAAATGTTTACTTAGTTTTTATTAATTACTTAAACCAAAAAAAAAGGTGTTTAAGGCTAGATTTTGTTTTAACATGATTCCTAGTGTTTTCCCTAGGTTTCGATATTATTTTTATTATCCTTATTTTCTAAATGTATTTTAATTGTAGTTTTGGTCTCCTCTTTGACTTCTGAGCTGTTTTAAGAGAGTTTAAAAAGTTTCCAATTGTTTGTGTGGATTTTCTCCTTGATTTTTGTTATTCATTTCTAATTTTATTATATTTCGTTGGTTTTGTATACTTTCTACATTTTGGAATTTGAGGTTTCTTGACGTATTCATCAGCTTTGGAAAATTCTCAGCTATTATATATTCAACTACTGCTTTTGTATCATTCTTTGTTTCTTCTAACTAAATGTTCATTAGACTGTTTCACTGTGTTTGTTACCATTTACCCTCTCTTCTAAATTTTTTTAATACTTTTGTTCCACTGTCCTTTGTTCTAAACAGATCATTCTAGATAGATCTTACAGTTTTCTTATCCCCTTTTAACCATGTAATCGCTTGTTAAACATAACAATTGAGTCCATTTATTATGTTTTAAAAGTTCTGGGCTTCCCTGGTGGCGCAGTGGTTGAGAGTCCGCCTGCCGATGCAGGGGACACGGGTTTGTGCCCCGGTCCGGGCAGATTCCACATGCCACGGAACGGCTGGGCCCATGAGCCATGGCCGCTGGGCCTGTGCGTCCGGAGCCTGTGCTCCGCAACGGGAGAGGCCACAGCAGTGAGAGGCCTGCGTACCGCAAAAAAAAAAAAAAAAAAAGTTCTTTATTCAAGTTTGCAACTTTTTGTAGTTCTTAGTTCCCTCCTGAAAATTTTAATGCTCTGATTTTATTACCTTTAACATGGTAAATACAGTTGGTTTAAAATTTTTGTTTGATTATTGCAGTATCTGGAGTTGTTTCGTTTCAGTTGTTTCTGCTCATTCTTGCTCATGTCATCCTGTCTCCTCATGTAACTGATTATGTATGCTTGTGTGCTGGACAATTTATTTGTAGAAATAGATTGATGTTTTTCCCCTAAAAGATAGTTTTTCTTTGATTTTTTTTTTTTTTTTTTTTTTTTTTTTTTTTACTGGTACCTAGGGGCACTAGTATTTTAGGAGCACCTCAGTTCAGTTTCATGTCTCTATTTTCTGTTCCAAGCATGTAACTCAAAGCTGTGCAGCACTCCTTGCAGAGATTGATTTCTGGTTCATTTTTCCTGTTGATGTCCGCAACTTAGGGGTTCCTGCCATCTTGAGTTCCCATTCCCTGGATGGTTGTAGACTTCTAGGACTATCGATGAGTCTGTTGAAAGTCACAGTGCGTGCTCTTGGTTGCCTTTTCCTGAGCAGCCGACACCCCCATGGGAAATGCAGCCCTGAATATCAGGCTTACCTTCCTTTAGTAATTCTTTACAACCTTGTTAGTTTTTTGATGCTTTTAGGACATTTTTACTTTCAAAAATATTTTACTCAGTTTTCTTGTCTTCAGTGGGAGGGTTGTTTCAAATTACCTAGTCTGCTGTTAGAGAAGTAGATGTTCTCTGGAGTTTTCTCTGCATTCTTTTTGTTTTTTGAATGGATTAGTTATCCATTTTATACATATTAGGGTATACATGTCAATCCCAATCTCCAATTCATCCCCCCCGTCCCCCCTTGGTGTCCATAGGTTTGTTGTCTACATCTGTGTCTCAATTTCCTCCCTGCAGACTGCTTCATCTGTACCATTTTTCTAGGTTTGACATATATGGGTTAACATACGATACTTGTTTTTCTCTTTCTGACTTACTTTACTCTGTATGACAGTCTCTGGATCCATCCATGTCTCTACAAATGACCCAATTTCGTTCCTTTTTATGGGTGAGTAATATTCTATTGTATATATGTACCACATCTTCTTTATCCATTTGTCTGTTGATGGGCATTTAGGTTGCTTCCATGACCTGGCTATTGTAAATAGTGCTGCAAAGAACATTGGGGTGCATGTGTCTTTTTGAATTATGGTTTTCTCTGGGTATATGCCCAGTAGTGGGATTGCTGAGTCATATGGTAGTTCTAGTTTTAGTTTTTTAAGGACCCTCTATACTGTTCTCCATAGTGGCTGTATCAATTTACATTCTCACCAATAGTGCAAGAGGGTTCCCTTTCCTCCACACCCTCTCCAGCATTTGTAGTTTGTAGATTTTCTGATGATGCCCATTCTAACTGGTGTGAGGTGATACCTCATTGTAGTTTTGATTTGCATTTCTGTAATGATTAGTGATGCTGAGCAGCTTTTCATGTGCTTCTTGGCCGTCTGTATGTCTTCTTTGGAGAAATGTCTATTTAGGTCTTCTGCCCATTTTTGGATTGGGTTATTTGTTTTTTTAATATTGAGCTGCATGAGCTGTTTATATATTTTGGAGATTAATCCTTTGTCTGTCGATTCGTTTGCAAATATTTTCTCCCATTCTGAGGGTTGTCTTTTCAACTTTTTTTTTTTTTTTTGTGGTATGCGGGCCGCTCACTGTTGTGGCCTCTCCCGCTGCAGAGCACAGGCTCTGGATGCGCAGGCTCAGCGGCCATGTCTCACGGACCCAGCCACTCCGCGGCATGTGGGATCCTCCTGGACCGGGGCACGAACCCGTGTCCCCTGCATCGGCAGGTGGACTCTCAACCACTGCGCCGCCAGGGAAGCCCTGTCTTTTCATCTTGTTTGTAGTTTCCTTTACTTTGCAAAAGCTTTTAAGTTTCAGTAGGTCCCATTTGTTTATTTTTGTTTTTATTTCCATTACTCTAGGAGGTGGATCAAAAAAGATCTTGCTGTGATTTATGTCAAAGAGTGTTCTTCCTATGTTTTCCTCTAAGAGTTTTATAGTGTCCGGTCTTACATTTAGGTCTCTAATCCATTTTGAGTTTATTTTTGGGTATGGTGTTAGGGAGTGTTCTAATTTCATTCCTTTACATGTAGCTGTCCAGTTTTCCCAGCACCACTTATTGAAGAGACTGTCTTTTCTCCATTGTATATACTTACCTCCTTTGTCATAGATTAGTTGACCATAGGTACGTGGGTTTATCTCTGGGCTTTCTATCCTGTTCCATTGATCTGTATCACTGTTTTAGTGCCAGTACCATATTGTCTTGATTACTGTAGCTTTGTAGTATAGTCTGAAGTCAGGCAGTCTGATTCCTCCAGCTCCGTTTTTTCCCCTCAAGACTGCTTTGGCTATTCGGGGTCTTTTGTGTCTCCACACAAATTTTAAGATTTTTTTGTTCTAGTTCTGTAAAAAATGCCATTGGTAATTTGATAGGGATTACACTGAATCTGTAGATTGCTTTGGGTAGTATAATCATTTTCACAATATTGATTCTTCCAATCCAAGAAAACAGTATATCTCTTGATCTGTTGGTGTCATCTTTAATTTCTTTCATCAGTGTCTTATAGTTTTCTGCCTCTGGGTCTTTTGTCTCCTTCTGTAGGTTTATTCCTAGGTGTTTTATTCTTTTTGTTGCAATGGTAAATGAGAGTGTTTCCTTGATTTCTCTTCCAGGTTTTTCATCATTAGTGTATAGGAATGCAAGAGATTTCTGTGCATTAATTTTGTATCCTGCAACTTTACCAAATTCATTGATTAGCTCTATTAGTTTTCTGGTAGCATCTTTAGGATTCTCTATGTATAGTATCATGTCATCTGCAAATAGTGACAGTTTTACTTCTTCTTTTCCTAATTGTATTTCTTTTATTTCTTTTTCTTCTCTGATTGCCGTGGCTAGGACTTCCAAAACTGTGTTGAATAATAGTGGTGAGAGTGGACATCTTTGTCTTTTTCCTGATCTTAGATGAAATGCTTTCAGTTTTTCACCATTGAGAATGATGTTTGCTGTGGTTTGTTGTATATGGCCTTTATTATGTTGAGGTAGGTTCCCTCTATGCCCCCTTTCTGGAGAGTTTTTATCATAAATGGGTGTTGAATTTTGTCAAAAGCTTTTTGTGCATCTACTGAGATGATCATATGGTTTTTATTCTTCAGTCTGTTAATATGGGTTAACACATTGATTGATTTGCATATATTGAAGAAACCTTGCATCCCTGAGATAAATCCCACTTTATCATGGTGTATGAGCCTCTTAATGTGCTGTTGGATTCTGTTTGCTAGTATTTTGTTGAGGATTTTTGCATCTATGTTCATCAGTGATATTGGTATGTAATTTTCTTTTTTTGGAGTATCTTTGTCTGGTTTTGGTATCAGGGTGATGGTGGCCTCATAGAATGAGTTTGGGAGTGTTCCTTCCTCTGCAATTTTTTGGAAGAGTTTGAGAAGGATGGGTATTAGCTCTTCTCTAAATGTTTGATAGAATTCACCTGTGAAGCCATCTGGTCCTGGACTTCTGCTTTTTTGAAGATTTTTAATCACAGTTTCAATTTCATTATTTGTGATTGGTCTGTTCATATTTTCTATTTCTTCCTGGTTCAGTCTTGGAAGGTTTTACCTTTCTAAGAATTTGTCCATTTCTTCCAGGTTGTCCATTTTATTGATATAGAGTTGCTTGTAGTAGTCTCTTAGGATGCTTTGTATTTCTGTAGTGTCTGTTGTAACTTCTCCATTTTCATTTCTAATTATATTGATTTGAATCCTCTCCCTCTTTTTCTTGATGAGTCTGGCTAATGGTTTATTAATTTTGTTTATCTTCTCAAGGAACCAGATTTTAGTTTTATTGATCTTTGCTATCGTTTTCTTTGTTTCTATTTCATTTATTTCTGCTCTGATCTTTATGATTTCTTTCCTTCTACTATGGGTTTTGTTTGTTCTTCTTTCTCTAGTTCCTTTTGGTGTAAGTTTAGATTGTTTATTTGAGAGTTTTTTTGTTTCTTGATGTAGGCTTGTATTGCTGTAAACTTCCCTCTTAGAACTGCTTTTGCTGCATCCCATAGGTTTTGGATCGTCATGTTTTCATTGTCATTTGTCTCTAGGTATTTTTCAATTTCCTCTTTGATTTCTTTTTATTTTGCAGTACGCAGGCCTCTCACCGTTGTGGCCTCTCCCGTTGCGGAGCACAGGCTCCGGATGCACAGGCTCACCAGCCATGGCTCATGGGCCCAGCCACTCCGCGGCACGTGGGATCTTCCTGGACCGGGGCACGAACCCGTGTCCTCTGCATTGGCAGGAGGACTCTCAACCGTTGCGCCACCAGGGAAGCCCCTCTTTGATTTCTTCAGTGATCTCTTGGTTATTTTGTAACGTATTGTTTAGCCTCCGTGTGTTTGTGTTTTTTACGTTTTTTCCCCTGTAATTGATTTCTAATCTCATAGCGTTGTGGTCAGAAAAGATGCTTGATATGATTTCAGTTTTCTTAAATTTACTGAGGCTTGATTTGTGACCCAAGATGTGGTCTGTCCTGGAGAATGTTCTGTGCGCACTTGAGAAGAAAGTGTAATCTGCTGTTTTTGGATGGAATGTCCTATAAATATTAATTAAATCTATCTGGTCTGTTGTGTCATTTAAAGCTTCTTGTTTCCGTAGTAATTTTCTGTTTGGATGATCTGTCCATTGGTGTAAGTGAGGTGTTAAAGTCCCCCACTATTATTGTGTTATTGTTGATTGCCTTTTTTATAGCTGTTAGCAGTTGCCTTATGTATTGAGATGCTGCTATGTTGGGAGCATATATATTTATAATTGTTATATCTTCTTCTTGGATTGATCCCTTGATCATTATGTAGTATCCTTTCTTGTCTCTTGTAACCTTCTGTATTTTAAAGTCTATTTTATCTGATATGAGTATTGCTACTCCAGCTTTCTTTTGATTTCCATTTGCATGGAATATCTTTTTCCATCCCCTCACTTTCAGTCTGTATGTGTCCCTAGGTCTGAAGTGGGTTGCTTGTAGATAGCATATATATGGGTCTTGTTCTTGTATCCATTCAGTGAGCCTGTGTCTTTTGGTTGGAGCGTTTAATCCATTCACATTTACGGTAATTATTGATATGTATGTTTCTATTACCATTTTCTTAAATGTTTTGGGTTTGTTTTAGTAGGTCCTTTTCTTCTCTTGTGTTTCCCACTTAGAAAAGTTCCTTTAGCATTTGTTCTAGAGCTGGTTTGGTGGTGCTGAATTCTTTTGCTTTTCTGTAAAGCTTTTGATTTCTCCATCACATCTGAATGAGATCCTTTCTGGGTAGAGTATCTTGGTTGTAGGTACTTCCCTTTCATCACTTTAAATATGTCATGCCACTCCCTTCTGGCTTGTAGTATTTTCTGCTGAGAAATCAGCTGTTAACCTTATGGGAGTTCCCTTGTATATTATTTGTTGTTTTTCCCTTTCTGCTTTCAGTAATTTTTCTTTTTCTTTAATTTTTGCCAGTTTGATTACTATGGGTCTTGGCATGTTTCTCCTTGGGTGTATCCTGTATGGGACTCTCTGTGCTTCCTGGACTTGGGTGGCTATTTCCTTTCCCATGTTAGGGAAGTTTTCAACTATAATCTCTTCAAATATTTTCTCAAGTCCTTTTTTTTCTCTCTTCTCCTTCTGGGACCCGTATAATGCGAATGTTGCTACGTTTAATGTTGTCCCAGAAGTCTCTTAGGCTGTCTTCAATTCTTTTTTCTTTATTCTGTTCCACAGCCATGAATTCCACAATTCTGTCTTCTAGGTCACTTATCCGTTCTTCTGCCTCAGTTATTCTGCTATTGATTCCTTCTAGTGTATTTTTCATTTCAGTTATTATATTGTTCATCTCTGTTTGTTATTTAATTCTTCTAGGTCTTTGTTAAACATTTCTTGCATCTTCTCGATCTTTGCCTCTATTCTTTTTCCGAGGTCCTGGATCATCTTCACTATCATTCTGAATTCTTTTTTTGGAAGGTTGCCTATCTTCACTTCATTTAGTTGTTTTTCTGGGGTTTTATCTTGTTCCTTCATCTGGTACATAGCCCTCTGCCTTTTCATCTTGTCTATCGTTCTTTGAATGTGGTTTTTCTTCCACAGGCTGCAGGATTCTTTTCTCTGCATTCTAATATGTGCTAGTTTATGTAAATTTTGGGCAACACTTGAATAGAATGTGTAGTCTGTTTTGTTTCCTTGGGTCGTGTATGAAAGTTGATATCCATTTATTAGAGTCTACCAGCCAGGATATTGTTATTAAAAGTAAAATAACTCGGGGCTTCCCTGGTGGCACAGTGGTTAAGAATCTGCCAGCCAGTGCAGGGGACACAGGTTCAAGCCCTTGTCTGGGAAGATCCCGCATGACGTGGAGCAACTAAACCCGTGCGTTGCAACTACTGAGCCTGCGCTCTAGAGCCCGCAAGGCACAACTACTGAGCCTGCAAGCCACAACTACTGAAGCCCACATGCCTAGAGCCCCTGCTGTGCAACAGAGGAAGCCACTGCAGTGAGAAGCCCGCACATCACAACAAAGTGTAGCCCCCACTCGGTTCAACTAGAGAAGGCCTGCACACAGCAACCAAGACCCAACACAGCCAAAAATAAAAAAATTAAAAATTAAAAAAAAAAGTAAAATAATTCAAATTCGAAGAAAGAATGAAATCTATGGGTCATGTACTGTCATGTTCAGAGATCAGATGGGTTTGAGTTGGCTTAAGTCAGCCTCACTATTGTCACAAAATTCCTGGTTCATTGTATCTCTCTGCCTTTTTTTTAGTCAGCTGCATCCTATGGCTGGCTCCCCTTGATGGAAGATGGTTGCCTGCAAACTTGGGTACCACATGATTTCTTGTCCATATCCCTGGAGAGGGAGCGTGACTCTTTATCAGCTAAACAGAATTGGAGGACCAGTTTTTATCATATGTCAATTGCTGATCCAGTCTGTTTCAAAAGTAAACCAGTCTCTGGTATCCAAGTACCATAGTCATAGTTCACACCTAGAGTTAGGAGTAGGAGCGGCATGATGGCTTCAGTGGCAGAGAGGCATGAAGTGGTGCCGAGGGGGCACTGTGCAGGTCATGGTTATAGATTCTGTTTGGGGGTCCTCCACTTGCTTCTTAACGTTTTATCTGCTTCCTTTGTTAAGGGCTGGGGCAGCTTATATTTTCTTCTGCTTTGATTGAGCTGCATTGATCTGTAGAATCCATCCTTCATTTCAAAAATGGTTTTTTCCATAGAATCTTTGAATATTTTTTTCCATTCAGTCTATTTTCCTTGTTAAGTAGTAGTAATTATGCATATTTGTTGTATCTGTTATTCTTTTTCTTTGACTAATCTTCTTTCATCATCTTCACTGTTTTAGATTCTTCTGTTTTCTCCAGTGCATCCACCACATCCCAACATTGTCTTCAGAGTTACTGTTGCTTCATGTGATCCTCTTGTTTTCAGTTCTGCAGTTATTTTGATTTCTTCAGTTTCTTTGCTCCAGCTCACACTCAACGTAGTAGTGATTAGTGGTAGTTGAGGTTCTGGAGCCACACTGCCTGTGTTTGAATTCAAACTCCTCTGCTTATTGTGTTTTTGAGCAAAGTTCCTTGACCTCTTATCTTGCCTCCTCATCTGTAAAATGGAGATGATGATAGTAGCTCTGTTTTGGGGCTACCCCGCCATGGGTCCCTTGCACCTGACACATCTTGTGTATGCCAGCAATGGAAGGCCTTGGCCACTCCTTACCTGGGCCTTTTCTCAGGGTTGTGTTTGCAGTGAGCAACCTTGAAGAATGAGGTCGTGTATCCCTCTGGGACAAAGAGCAGGTTGTTTAATGCTTTTACTATAAAAGCAGTGGTTTCCCACACTCTTTGTTCCTTGTAATACAGTTCACTGAGAGTGCAGGAGTCCATTTGGGCCCATGGTTTTGCCCCCGTGACACTTGGGGGCCAGAAGGGAACTGACAACAGTATCCTCATGCTTCTGCTGCTTGCTGTGCAGTGAGTAATACAGTCCTTTTGTCTTTGATCCAGGAGTCTTGTGTCTTCTGCCAGCATCCATGAAACAGTAACAGACTAACTTATTAGCTTGTGTAAAGTCCTAGGCCAGGCAGCCGTCTTCATAAGGTTGTTGTGAAGTTTAAATGAGTTAATGCGTTTAACCACCTACAACATTGCCTAGGACATAGTAAGCACTTACTAAATGTTAGCCATGAAGATGTCTCTTTAAATATCCTCATATTATTTGCATTGGATTTTTAGGCCTAAATAAAGATAAGGCTCAGAAGAAGATTAACATTGCTATAAATATCCATTATTATATGGTGAAGATGTATATTGTAATTTGTTGGGTTTATTTAGTTTCTTTTATTAGTTGTGAAAAATGAGTATCCATTAAAAACACATTTTTAAGAAGTCATATAGAAAAACTAAAGGAAATATTTTTAACTAAATAAAATATCCAGAGAGCAGTTGAATTTTGACAATTAGTATCCTAATTAATGTCCCTGTGGTTTTGAGGTCTTGATAAGTATCGGAGTCTTCTTCTTAATTCTTTTGTGCTTACATTAAAAAATCATATTAAAAGTATAATAGTAATGTATATTTGTGAAAATTTATGAAACTATGGGTAAGTATAAAGAGAATAAGTTAGCTGTAAAAGTGTTAGCTTCTAGGGACCCACTGTTTGACATTTTTTTGTATTTATTTATAGTTGCTTACATTTTAATGTCTTTACATGCCCTCTGAAAGTGGTGACTATCCTGATATTAATGAGTGTCAAGTAGTTTAATGAATAAAGATAGAATAAGTAAAATATTTGCTGTTTATCATGTGCTAATTCTTTAGCTTTATAGCACAGTTTGGATGTAGTAGATACATTAGATTCAGTGAGCCACACACCACTGGAAAACGTAACTGTCGGGATGCAGACTTTTTTTTGAGCACCACTGTTCAAAAGAAGGAAAGGACATGATTACACAATTTCTTAGATATACGTTCTTTTGTAGTCTTAGTACTATAAAGGAAGCAAGGAAAGTATTGCCAGTTCTGGGGAGGTAAAGGAAGTTAGGAGAGAGAAAAATAATTTTTATTCTACTTAGTAGTTGACTAAATCATAGAAGCATGCGTATGGTTTGGATAACTAGTAGAAAAATGGATGTTCGTGTTGACTAACGTAATTACCAAATATTAGCCCATTTAAAAATTTATATTTTTCTGTGCTTTTTCTAATTTATGTGTTTGTGTATAATAAGATTTATCTGCTTGCTTTGTATTACACAATGTTTAATTAATCAGTTAATTAAACAATTACTGAACATCATCCAGGTTGTGTGATAGGCTCTGGTTTGTAAAACAGATAAAGTAGCTGCTTTCATAGAGTATATAGTCTAGTGGGGTGCTGTCTAGTGGTACACTTTTTCATGTCACTGACCCCTATGGCAGACCCTTTTCCAAATAATGTTTTAAAACTAATAAAATAAAATTGCAAAGATAAATAGTTATATTGAAATATTACCAAAATAGAAAAAAGCCAAATTTGTAATTTCATAATGTGTTCTTTATTTATTCTTAAATCATAAAATCTAATTTATAATTATGGTAATTTTGAAGTAGTGATGAGGGTAAGTGATATTTTGGGGATATCTGCAAGCATTGAATGTGATAAATTATCTGCTTTCTATTGGTGACAGAGACATGAGTATGGCTGTACAACTCTGCTTGTGCGTATATTCATGATGAAATGGGTTTATTTTAAAATTTTAAATCTCAGAGGTCAGTATAAATAAAGATGTAATTTCTCCCTCCAGCATGCTAGAACCCCTGATTAAATACAATCTAAAAATTAAAAGATAGGATGCTTTGCTTTTAATTTATTTTATTTTTTAAAATTGAAGTATAGTTGATTTACAGTGTTGTGTTAGTTTCTGGTGTACAGCAAAGTGATTCATATATATATATATATATATATATATCTTTTTCATATTCTTTTCCTTTATGGTTTATTAAAGGATATTGAATATAGTTCCCTGTGCTATACAATAGAACCTTTTTGTTTATCCATCCTATGTATAATAGCTTGCATCTGCTAATCCCAAACTCCTAATCTGTCCCCCCTGCTGAACCATAAGTCTGTTCTCTATGTCTGTGAATCTGTTTCAGTTTCATAGATAAGTTCATTTGTGTCATATTTTAGATTCCACATATAAGTGATATCATATGTTATTTGTCTTTCTCTTTCTGACTTACTTCGCTTAATATGATAATCTCTAGGTATATCTGTGTAGCTGTAAATGACATTATTTCATTCTTTTTTATGGCCGAGTAATATTCCATTGTATGTATATACCACATCTTCTTCATCCAATCATTATTTAGTTTGTTTCCCTGTCTTGGCTGTTGTAAATAGTGCTGCTGTGAACATAGGGGTGCATGTCTTTTCAAATTATAGTTTTGGCTGGATATATGCCCAGGAGTGGAATTGCTAGATCATATGGTAACTCAAGTTTTTTGAGGAACCTCCATACTATTTTCCATAGTGACTGCACCAATTTACATTCCTACCAACAATGTTCCCTTTTCTCCACACCCTCTTCAGCATTTGTTATTTGTAGACTTTCTGATGATGGCCGTTCTGACTGCCGTGAGGTGGTACCTCATTGTAGTTTTGATTTGCATTTCTCCAATAACTGGCGATGTTGAGTAAAAAGATAGGGTGCATTGAAGGGATGCACTGTGTTTTGGTAAGGAGGCCATAATTGGACTCTAGAATATTTTTGACATCTTATAGTCTATTACGCTGTCATGTTGGTGAGTTTGCTGAATATATTTGTAGGATACATACAGCTCTTTCAAAGAATTATTTAACCTTTGGGGGGAAATTTCATATTGACCAAGATCAAAATATTTTATTTCCATGAACTTTGCTGTGAAGTAAATGTTCTTACTACTTTATAATTTTATTCAGTAGTGCTTAAGAAGTAAAGAGAAAAACTCTATATTTTCAACTTTCATCTCATTCTTCATATTCAACAAATGATTCCTCAGTAACATGGTCCTAGTAAAATATTAACATTTCGGTTTAACATGAATTTATTCATAAAACTTATGAGCTATGATCAGATCAGATATTGTACCAGGCAGTGTGTAGTAGTGGAAAGCGCACCCTTGGGCTTCGGAGTTACACAAATCTGATTGTGTATCCCAGCTTTGCTTCCTGTTAGCTATGTGACCTCAAGCTTGTTTAACTTTCAGACTTAGTTTCCTTATCTTTTTTTAAAAATAAATTTATCTATCTATCTATCTATCTATGGCTGTGTTGGGTCTTTGTTGCTGCGCGGGCTTTCTCTAGTTGCGGTGAGCGGGGCTACTCTTCGTTGTGGTGCACGGCCTTCTCATTGCGGTGGCTTCTTTTGTTGCGGACACGGGCTCTAGGCTTGCAGGCTTCCATAGTTGTGGCACGTGGGCTCAGTAGTTGTGGCCCGCAGTCTCTAGAGCGCAGGCTCAGTAGTTGTGGCACTTGGGCTTAGTTGTTCCGCGGCACGTGGGATCTTCCTGGACCAGGGAACGAACCCATGTCCCCCTGCATTGGCAGGCAGATTCTTAACCACTGCACCACCAGGGAAGTCCAGATATTCCTCTGTTTTTTTTTTTCTTTGTTGATCTTTACAACTTATTGGTTTTTTAAACTTCTTTTTTTTCTTACATCTTTATTGGAGTATAATTGCTTTACAATGTTGTGTTAGTTTCTGCCGTATAACAAAGTGAATCAGCTATACATATAGATATATCCCCATATCCCCTCCTTCTTGCGTCTCCCTCCCACCCTCCCTATCCCACCCCTCTAGGTGGTCACAAAGCATCGAGTTGATCTCCCTGTGCTATGCGGCTGCTTCCCACTTGCTATCTGTTTTACATTTAGTAGTGCAGATATGTCAGTGCCACTCTCTCACTTCATCCCAGCTTACCCTTCCCCCTCCCCGTGTCCTCAAGTCCATTCTCTACATCTGCGTCTTTATTCCTGTCCTGCCCCTAGGTTCTTCAGAACCAATTTGTTTTTAATTCCATATATATGTGTTAGCATATGGTATTTGTTTTTCTCTTTCTGACTTACTTCAGTCTGTATGACAGACTCTAGGTCCATCCACCTCACTATGAATAACTCAATTTCGTTTCTTTTTATGGCTCAGTAATATTCCATTGTATATATGTGCCACATATTCTTTATCCATTTGGAATATAATTGCTTTACAGTGTTGTGTTAATTTCAGAGATTACTCTTTTTTAAAAGAGAAGAATTAAGTGAGAGAACTATTAGGCACACTTACACTTGTCCTTTTAGTTTCAGCTGGGCTTCTGATACTTTTCTGAAGCCTTTCTAAATTATATTTTCCACCTCTTCCCTTAACTCCCATGATACCTTGTACCTCCATCATGTCAGTGATTGTGTCCTGTTGCCATCATTTGCTATTTCCTGAATAGATCCATTAAGCATAGGGATCCTGACTCTTTTTTTTCCCTATTAAAGAGTTGTTTTCTCATATGTACCCTGATAAACACAATAAAATAGACTGTATTTTTGTGCTACCATTGGACTAGAATGTGTGGTACATAGTAGTTACCCAAAATTTTGTTTGGTAAAAAAATCATTCTAAAGCAATGATTTATTGAATCCCTAGCAAACAGCCAGGAGGTGCTAAATAAATGTTCTGTTTATTCCTGTTACTTCCCACAATACAGTTTAATAATGTGTGATCTGGTGGGTGATATCCAACTAGATGGAAAGTAAATACATAGTTTTAGTATGTGAGTGTAGGTAATCAGAGTAGCAGCTACATACCTACACTTACTGTATACTTAGGGCGTTAGGCTAAGTGCCCAATGTATTCTCTTTTTTGATCCTCAGAGACAGTTTTATAGTAGCTGGCATTAGCTATCTGTTAAATGATTAGCAAACTGAAATTGAGATGAGGTTAATTAAGCAAGTTGTGAAGGTCACATTGCTAGCAAATGACTGAGATATGATGCAAATTCTGGACCATTTGACTGCAAGCCTTTGATTTTAACTAAAGCAGCAAAACAGCCTTTGCTATTAATTTTAAACTTTTTTGTGTCATAGAACCAACTATTTAGGATTAATCCTAATTAAGAGTAAGAGTCATGGGAGGTGGAATGGCATTGTGTAAGGGCACGGTTAGAGCTAATTTACAGTTGTGTCCCATTTACCTATGTATCTACAAAGGTTTGCCTAGAGTGCACACGCTATCCAAGTTCTCTTAGGTTCTTTAGTGTAGTTACCACCCACATGTGACACCTGGTGGTTTGAGTTTACACACAAGTAGGTGCTTTGAATAAAACCACCCCACTCTGATCATCCCCAGGGTTGGAGAGGACTCCATCTTTCTGGTTTTAGAGCATTTTGAGACCAACTGGCTTTGTCAGTATTTTAGGTCAAAATAAGGAGAAAGGTACACTGGAGATTTTGTATCAAAGAAAAATATAACCCTTAAATTTTTAATTTTTTTTAAAATTTATTTTTGGCTGTGCTTCACGTCTTGTGGGATCTTATTTCCCTGACCAGGGATTGAACCTGGGTCCTCAGCAGTGAAAGCTCGGAGTCCTAACCACTGGACCACCAGGAAATTCTCAGCACTTAAATTTTTTTTTAAAAAGTATGTGCTTGTTCTTATTTGCGCATTTCTGGACTGTAGTCATTTGAACAAATAGAATCCCATGAAAGGCAAAAACTGCAAAGTGGCACAGGTTGAAAGGCCAGCTTTCTTGCATTAGGCACAAGTACAGGATGGTGTTTGAGGCATTTTTATTAGTTAACTGCAGGTAGCCAAGTACTTGCATCAGAACCGTTCCCTCAGTTGTCTCTGGGTTCACAGTCATTTCATCCAGAGCATCTCTGGATGACATCTCTTGTTGGATATTTGGGTTTCATTTCAGCCAGAGTAGTCTGTTTCACATTCTGCTGCCAAACTCTGACAGTCTTTCGAAGACTTGGGCTAAGAGAGGAGAGGGACGTAAACACTAGTTTAATTGTCCTGCCTTGACTTTGACAGATAGTGAGACCTAACATTTCTACTAAATGAAGAGTGACAGCCAAAAGAAATAGGTTATATTATTACATGTAGTTTCACATATTTAGGGATGCCTTTTTCTATTTCTATTTTGTGGCTGGAACTGTTCCCTAGGAAGCAGTTATAGGACTTTTCCTTGTTCCTTAAAAAACAAATGATTAAAACAACAAAATCCAAACCCAAAATAAGACCAAAACACACCAATCCTTATTGGATCTTTGGCAGATCCAGGTTAGAATCATGGGCAGAGCCAGTAGGAAAAATAGCTAGAGGAGAATATTCCTTTTTTTTTTTTTTTTTTTTAAGAAAAGAGAACTCTTAAAGCCTGCTTTACTACTGTCCTCCTTGTGGATCAGGCCTGTTCCTGGTCCCATTTCTTAAAAAAGAAAAAAAATCCCTTTGTCTGAATCTGTTTTTTTTCCCCTCTGAAATTTCAAAAGTTGTGTACCTGAAGACCTACCAACCCACCAATAACATTCATATTTAACCTTACTGTTTCTTTCTAGGTCTAATTTGAGAGAGAGAGAGAGAGAGAGACAGGCAGAGAGATTGTCCTCTTACTTACTTCCCCTTAGTTATAACAATAAAGAAAACCCAAAGAATGTTTAAAGTGTTATGTGTTTTATTTTTCAGGGGGAGAAAAACAACAGAATACCTGAGATTGTGCCTCAATTTGCTAGAAGAAAAATTCTGATTAGAGGCCATAGTGGTGGTTAGCAACATATTAAGAGAGAACGGACAGGCCATACCTATTGGAGGGACCCTGATTTTGGGGGAGGGGGGGATGCAGGCTAAATGGTGCTGGTTCTTAGGACAAACGTGTTCCCAGGGATGTGGTGACGTGACCCTCATCCACCTGCCTCATTGTAAGCTTCTGAGGCCCTCTTCTTATTCCTCTTTTACAGTTCTCATTTCTTCTCTTGACTCTTACCCTTTCTTGTTACCTAGTAGTAGAAATGGTACAAAAAGGGCATACCCCACATGTGCTCTGGACATCTCTGGGTAGAAATGAAATGCTTCTTTAAAGGTGTTTTTATATATGGTCATTTTATAGTACTTTGAATATTATAGGCAGAGAGAATCTCTCAAGCCGTACTGTATTCCTTTCTGTCTTTGGTTGTAAAAGTGCTAGAGGGCAGGCAACGCAGAATAATTCCTGGCTCTCTCCAGATGCTTTCCCTAGAGCTCTGGAGGCAGCTGGTCTGCTTTTCAAGTTATTGCAGGTCACAGCACTACCATATATTTTGATACAGCATAAATGGTGTCAGTTGATTTCCAAACACTTCTATCACTGTTCTCTCACCTACTCACCAGCCCGCCTATTTTAAGTTTTTGTTACGGCAGTGCTCCACACCTGATGCTGGTTTCTGTGTTAGAGCATGGGTTAAACTGATGTAACAGAGATGTCCAAATACAGTCTCCCTGCATCGGCAGGCAGACTCTCAACCACTGCGCCACCAGGGAAGCCCTGCAGATCTTTTTATAATCCTTGTTTGATACAAATGTATTTTGTATTTGTAGATTTGATTCTATACCAATTTTGTGGCTAGAAGTAGGCAGGAGAGACACCGTGATTAATCGGCCCCACAAGCACTTAATTTATGGTCAACTTTTCTATTTCAGTTTTAAAAAGAAACATTTATTTTATTTTAACATCTTTATTGGAGTATAATTGCTTTACAATGGTGTGTTAGTTTCTGCTTTATAACAGTGAGTCAATTATACATATACATATATCCCCACATCTCTTCCCTCTTGCATCAAAAATATGGAACACTTCACGAATTTGCGTGTCATCCTTGCGCAGGGGCCATGCTAATCTTCTCTGTATTGTTCCAATTTTAGTATATGTGCTGCCGAAGTGAGCACAAAAGAAACATTTTAAATAGGAAAACCAAAACCCTATGTTTGATGCCTCATTGCATCATTAATTTTATGATTTGACAGGATTTACAATTGTTTATAATTATTTCTAACTAAAAAATTAATAGTTCTCAAAATTATTCATTTGTCAGAATAGTTCCCTAAAATTCATTTTGAATCTAGAAGACTTTGACAGGGAAGTCATGCTAATCTGAGAGGTAAGAAATCAGATTTGATGTGAAAGTGAGTGTTCAAGCTGCTAGATGTGCCTCGTATGCAGTTGAAGTATGGTCTGGAGCTCAGGACAGGAGGTAGGGTTAGGGATGTTGACTTAAAAATCAGTAAGTCAGGGACTTCCCTGGTGGTGCCATGGTTAAGAATCCGCCTCCCAATGCAGAGGACACGGGTTTGATCCTTGGTCAGGGAACTAGATCCCACATGCATGCCGCAACTAAGACCTCACATGCTGCAACTAAGGAACCTGCCTGCCGCAACTAAGACCCGGCACAACCAAAAATAAATAAATTAAAAAAAAATCAGTAAGTTGGGCCTCTCTGGTGGCACAGTGGTTAAGAATCTGCCTGCCAGTGCAGGGGACACTGGCTCGAGCCCTGGTCCAGGAAGATCCCACATGTCACGGAGCAGCTAAGCCTGCGAGCCACAGCTACTGAAGCCCGTGTGCCTAGAGCCCGTGCTCCACAACAAGAGAAGCCACCGTGGTGAGAAGTCCCCGCACCACAACGAAGAGTAGCCCCTGCTTACCACAACTAGAGAAAGCCTGCGTGCAGCAACGAAGACCCAACACAGCCAAAAATAAATAAATAAATAAATTTATTAAGAAAACACACACACACAAAAGACGAGCACGTAAAGGACACGTAGAGAGCTGTACTCACGTTCAGAGGTCTCAGATCAGCTGAAGAGGCAGACACTAGACAGTTCAATTAATCTTTGTTAACAAACTCGTGAAGTATAGGTAGCTTTCTGATTTTATGGGGAGTGAATTGAAGCTGAGAGAGATGACGTCTACATAAAGTTGCCTAGTTTGTAGTTGGTGGAACTTGTCCTCATGACTCCAAAGCCCATAGTAATCCATGATATCTCCCTGTGTTTAAGAGGTGAAAAGCATTTCACTAAAGAGGGAGTGAGTACTCCTTGGTGCCAGATGAATTTCTGGAGTGTTTGAAGGCTTGTGAGTAGCCCGGGATTATTTATTAGTTCTTTTGCCACCAGTGAGGTGGCGAGAACAGTGCTGTGGTTGGAGGATGGATGCCTTGTAGGAAGGGTCTGAGGTGGAGGGCAGCCACTCCAGAGTCCCATTGCATGAAATTTGGTGGTGAAAGGAAGAAAAGACAGGAGGAGCTTAAACGACTATAAGCTTTTCTTGTTGGTTGGTTGGTTGGTTGGTTTGAGGATAGTGGTGCAGAAAAGTATGTGTAAATTTCCAGTTAGAAAGGAAAGATGGAGCCAGGAGCGTGGGGTTGCATCAGGAGCGCTAGTGCAGGGATCATGCCTGTTAATGTCTAACAATACAGTGTGAGAGACAGGGTGGTGGATATGTTGTTTTATTTAAAGAGAGGAACGATATTAGGGGTAATGGTGTTTGGAAACCCTCTCAACAGTTAGGTTGCCTCCTAAGAAAGTATGTGTGAGGTGTTCGGGGTTGGAGTCTTGAGGATAACTGAAAACAAGGCACTGGAGTCAAAGGCACTGTGTTCTTTTCAGTCATTTAACTTTTAGAATGGCTGATAGAGGCCGTAATGCTTGTTTTAAATGAATGATAATTTCAATTTATAACTTACCAAGAAACTTTTTTATGAGTCACATTTGTTGTGTAGAGGAACTGCTATAATCCTGAAAATAAGGGTCTTAACAGTTATTATTAAGATTTGCGTCAATTGTAATTTGGAAAAGTATGCCCTGTTTTACATTATTTTGATTATCATTTTATAATATAGAATAAATATAAACAGTACCATTAATTATATATATATAAGCTTTTCCTACGTTAGTTAAGTATTGTCATTTGTTGCTTCATTATTTTTCCTTTACGATGTATGCTTTATAGATAAATTCACTAAAGATTGGTATAATGCAGAATGACTTTTTGTATTCTCTTGTTTACTGTTAAGCAGAAATCAAAGAACAATCAGCAGAAGAAGATGCTGAAGCAGAAGTGGACAGCAGCAAGCAGCCAGGCCCAGCCTTTCAGCGTTCTGTGTCTGAGGAATCTGCAGCCTCCCTGGTCTCTGTTGGTATAGAAGCCAAAATCAGGTTAGAGAATGAATGCAACTGGATTGGAGATTAGTGACGGGCAAAAGAGCAGCGAGTTGACTGTAGAGGGAGTTCAGAGAGTGCAGGCTTAGGACAGAAAGCTGGGTGGACTTTTAGAGCTGATAGCTCTGCACGTGGCTGGAGTGAAGCACGTCCGTGGGCTTAGGTGGCTGTAGAACTGTGTTACTCTGCTCTCCTCAGACCAGGACAGAATATTTCCAGGATGCGATCGATCCCTAGAAGAAGAAAAAAGTCTAAACTTTTAGCATAAGAACTGATTTTTTATTTACTTGTAAACTTAAGTTTATACTCTTGTTCTTTACCCTCTCTTCATTCTTTAAAAAAAGAAATACAGGATGTGGTAACTTCTCTGTGTATCATTCAGCTTAAGTCTTGTAATTTTTTAGATCTTAACTTGGAAGCCATGAATAAAACTGGAACCATCCATCAGTTGAATATTCCCATCTTCTTGAAATGTTTCCTTTCTTTTGCTTTTGTCACATCTGCCTCCTCATTTTGTCTTTTGCTGGCTTCTGTGCAGACTCCCCACCTTTATCACGTTGGAGTCCTCAGGTCGAAGTCCTCGGCGTGTTTACTTTTATTATTCAGTCCGATAGTTAGGTACTATCTGTGTGCTAATGAAACCCCACATTTATATTTTGAGGGCTGAGCTTTCTCTGAACTCTAGACTTTGCTCTCCATCTGTCTGCTTGATATCTCCATTTGGAAGTACACTAGACACTGCACCCATAACATGTCCACAACCACTGTTGATTCTGACCCCAGGCCTGTCCTAAATCTTCTCCCCGGGATTTCTTCATTTCAATAAATAATACCAATATTCACCCAGTTGCTTAGGCCAAAACCTTTTGAGTTAGTCCGTGATTTCTCTCTTTTCTCGTACCTCACATTCTAAATTTTGTAGCCCACCTTTAGAAGATATCCCAAACCAGTGCTCACTCTCTTAACTTGCCTACCATCTTACTCCAAGGCCTCTTATCCTTAGGGGGCTGTCGTTGCCTTTTAAGGGGTCTCTCCACTTCTTCTCTGCTTTCCCCAGTCCACATTGTTCTTAGCACAGTTGCAGAAATGATCATTCTAAAATGTAAATCAAGTTTCTCCCAAACTCTCTTTTGGCTGTCTCTTATATTTAAATTAAATATATAAATTACATTAAAAATTTCAGGGACTTCCCTGGTGGTACAGTGGTTAAGACTCTGCGCTCCCAGTGCAGGGGGCCCGGGTTTGATCCCTGGTCCTGGAACTAGATCCCACATGCATGCTGCAACTAAGAGTTCACATGCCACAACTAAGGAGCTGGTGAGCTGCAACTAAGGAGCCTGCCTGCCACAACTAAGAAGCATACATTCTTCAATTATGGAGCCTGCCTGCCGCAACTAAGACTGGATGCAACCAAGAAAAAAACAACAAAAAAAAATTCAAATTCCCACTATGTTCTACATCTTCGGGAAGGTTTTCAAAATAAAAGAGTAGGATGAAAAATAAATAAAACGTAGCCCCCACCACGTTTACCCTCTATTTCTGCTTTATTTTCCTTTGTTGCACTTTTTATTTCTCCACAGTTCGTTTATCTCCCTTACTGTCATGTGAGCCCTGTGAAGGCAATACTTTTTCCCCTTTTTCCTGCTTTTTATTGCATTCATAATTTTTCCTATTGATTATACATTATATTTTGTTTTGTTTTTGAGATGGTTTTCCTTAAGGCTCATGTTTCTGTACCCTGTTGAATTTAATTTTGAAAGAATTTCAAACTTAGAGTTCGGATTGATTTCTTAGTCTTAGCAATATGAATAATGATTTATCATATTTTCATATCTCTTTGTATCTATCATCTATCATTTCATTTTCTAGTTATTTAAATATATACTTCCTATTTTGTCTTGGCCCCCTAACATTTTTCATATTTTGAAAAATTCAGGTTTTTATATATATATATATATATATATATATATATAGTAAAATTACTGTAAAATTCACCCGTGTAGTGAGTTTTGACAGTTGTATACTGTCATATAACCACTACAACAACAAGATAAAGAACAGTTCCATCATACTAAAAAAATTACTTGATGCCCTTTTGCTGTCATTCCTGATCCCATCTTCTGCCCTAGGCAGTCACTTACCTGTTTTCTGATTCTGGCCTTTTTAACTTAGCATATTTAATGCATTTGACACTCATTTATGTCATTGCATATATCAGTAGCTGTTTCCTTTTTATTGCTGAGTAGGATTCTCTTTTATGGAGGTGCCTACCACATTTTTTTTTTTTTTTTTGCGGTGCGTGGGCCTCTCACTGTTGTGGCCTCTCCCGTTGGGGAGCACAGGCTCCCGACGTGCAGACTCAGCGGCCATGGCTCACGGGCCCAGCCACTCTGCGGCATGTGGGATCTTCCTGGACCGGGGCATGAACCCGTGTCCCTGGCAGCGGCAGGCGGACTCTCAACCACTGCGCCACCAGGGAAGCCCCATTTTTTAAAAAAAAAATAAATTTATTTATTTATTTATGGCTGCATTGGGTCTTCATTGCTGCGCGCGGGCTTTCTCTGGTTGTGGAGAGTGGGGGCTTCTCTTCGTTGCGGTGCATGGACTTCTCATTGCGGTGGCTTCTCTTGTTGTGGAGCAGGGGCTCTAGGCACGCAGGCTTCAGTAGTTGTGTCACATGGGCTCCGTAGTTGTGGCTCGCGGGCTCTAGAGCGCAGGCTCAGTAGTTGTGGTGCACGGGCTTAGTTGCTCCACAACATGTGGATCTTCCTGGACCAGGGCTCGAACCCATGTTCCCTACATTGGCAGGGGGATTCTTAACCACTGCACCACCAGAGAAGCCCTCTACCACATTTAATTTATCATTTTCCAATTAAGGGATATTTGGATAGTTTCCAGTTTGGGGCAGTTATGAATAAAATTGGTATAAATATTCACTTGCAGATTTTGGTGTGAATGTAGGGTTTTTATTTCACTTAGGTAAAAATATCTAAGAGAGAGGTAATTTTTCAAGGAAAATGCCAAAGTATTTTCCAGTGTGACTGTACTATTTTGCATTGCCACTAATGATATAGAGTGGCTTGGCAGGATGTTTCTTATTGTTCTGATTCAACTTTATTCTTAGGTGAGCGCTGTGTCCCTAGGTCTCGGGGGTCCCGTCATTGTCTCAGCTAGTGGAGACCCGTCATGGTCTGGGTGTACGCAGTCTTGCTCCTCCTCCAGGGGGGAGGTTCATCCCATCCCCCATTCATTCCTCCATCTGCGGCTGGTCTTGACCATTGCAGGGCAGAGACTTTTGCTCTCCTTTTACCAGTCTGAGGCTTTTCTTTCTCAGGGAAGATGAAGAAGAAAGATCTTTGTGTCTTTCCCATGTCTCTGCTGTTGTCCTGCCCAGGCTTTTACCATGACTGGTACATTCTCAGGACTCCTCTCCATGCCCGAGTGGTGGGCACGAGCACCGGGGGAGGTGCATGGAGAGAAGCTCGTGAGTGGGTTAGAATTCCCCTGTGTTTGCGGGTCCTGGGTGTTCTGTACTCTCCTACCGCCACAAACTTGGCTTTTAGCAGTTTATAAAATTTTCACTGAACTGTTTAGCCTGTTTGGATGACATCCAGTGAGTGGCCTCTTCCTCAGATTAAGCAAGGGCTTGTGTCTCTTCTCTTCTTGGAAGTGCCTTTCATTCAACTGCAGGTGAATCGTTTCCTCTGCAACTTTTGTAATCTGATGTGTTCAAGAAAAGTGAATTTGTGGATTGTCTGCTGAGTTTTTGCTGTGACAGTGGGAGCAAAGTTCTTTGCAGCTTTCTACTACATCCAAAGCGGAAGCCAGGGATTTCCTTTGTGCCACCCTTTAAAGTTAACAATAAATTACTCAGATATTTGACAGTCTTTATTTCCTACATCCCTTGTAACATTTCCTAATTCTTTAATAATTTGAATATTTCTCTAAAAATATTTACATTGTGGGTCTGTTGTGTGGTAAAATTTCTCAGGTCTTATAGAAACCTGGGAATAATTTTATTATACCTTTACATTTGAGTTATGGTTTTGGATATAAAATTGAAGGTTAAGATATTTTTTGTCAATACTTTAAAAGTATTTCTCCATTTTCACTGCTCTAAAAATCCAGTTTTGCCTATTCATCCCTTTCCCTCTCCTCTTAAACCCTTTCTGTCTGTTCCCCTGTCCCTCATCACTAACTGCTTAACCCACTTAAATTTATTTTTTTATATATCTCTGTGTGTATGGTATATATATTATGCATAAAGAATGTTCCATCAAGTAGTTAAGTAAAACTTGGTCATCACTTGTTTTACATAGCTGGGATATAATTGAGTGGCCATTAAACTGTACCTTCTTCCCCAACCTTAATTTTTTACTTTCTTTATTCCTTTTTAATACTTCGAGATTTTTTTTTTTTTTTTAAAGAGAATTGATGGTAATTTATTTTCACTGGGCAAATCATGGAATGGTGATGGGGAGTTAAATTTAACTTATTCAGAATACCCCCAAGGAGCAAGAAAAAGTATATTTCAGTCTCTGTGGAGAAAAGGAAGGTAAAAAGTAGGATAAGAAATTAAAACACTTGGATGGCAAAAGTAATCTGATGAAAAATAAGGAACTGGGTTAACACACAAAATATCACCAACTAAATTCAAGGATTAAAGGGAGTTTTTTTTTTTTTTTTTTTTTTTTTTGCGGTACACAGCCCTCTCACTGTTGTGGCCTCTCCCGTCGCGGAGCACAGGCTCCAGATGCGCAGGCTCAGCGGCCATGGCTCACGGGCGCAGCTGCTCCGCGGCATGTGGGATCCTCCCAGACCGAGGCACGAACCCGTGTCCCCTGCATCGACAGGCGGACTCTCAACCACTGCGCCACCAGGGAAGCCCTTATAGGGAGCTTTAAAAAGTTAGACATCTCTGTTATGTTTGTGTAGATTAAGGGGAAATTTTAAAATTCCATTCAGGTTCAACTATTTTTATTTCATGCTCACATAAAAGAGTCTCTTATTTCTTAGACCAAAAACAGATAGATGGTCTCCAATTTATGATGGTTCAACTTAAGATTTTTCTGCTTTCTTTCTTTCTTTCTTTCTTTCTTTCTTTCTTTCTTTCTTTCTTTCTTTCTTTCTATTTACTTATTTTTTACATCTTTATTGGAGTAGAGTTGCTTTACAGTGGTGTGTTAGTTTCTGCTTTATAACAAAGGGAATCAGTTATACATATACATATGTTCCCATATCTCTTCCCTCTTGCGTCTCCCTCCCTCCCACCCTCCCTATCCCACCCCTCCAGGTGGTCACAAAGCACCGAGCTGATCTCCCCGTGCTATGCGGCTGCTTCCCACTAACTATCTACCTTACGTTTGGTAGTGTATATATGTCCATGCCTCTCTCTTGCTTTGTCACAGCTTACCCTCCCCCCTCCCCATATCCTCAAGTCCATTCTCTAGTAGGTCTGTCTCTTTATTCCTGTCTTACCCCTAGATTCTTCATGACATTTCTTTTTTCTTAGATTCCATATATGTGTTAGCATATGGTATTTGTCTTTCTCTTTCTGACTTACTTCACTCTGTATGACAGACTCTAGGTCCATCCACCTCACTACAAATAACTCAAATTCGTTTCTTTTTATGGCTGAGTAATATTCCATCGTATATATGTGCCACATCTTTATCCATTCATCTGATGATGGACACTTGGGTTGTTTCCATCTCGTGTCTATTGTAAACAGAGCTGCAGTGAACATTTTGGTACATGACTCTTTTTGAATTATGGGATTTTCTCAGGGTATATGCCCAGTAGTGGGATTGCTGGGTCATATGGTAGTTTTATTTGTAGTTTTTTAAGGAACCTCCATACTGTTCTCCATAGTGGCTGTACCAATTCACATTCCCACCAGCAGTGCAAGAGTGTACCCTTTTCTCCACACTCTCTCCAGCATTTATTGTTTCTAGATTTTTTGATGATGGCCATTCTGACTGGTGTGAGATGATATCTCATTGTAGTTTTGATTTGCATTTCTCTAATGATTAACGATGTTGAGCATTCTTTCATGTGTTTGTTGGCACTCTGTACATCTTCTTTGGAGAAATGTCTATTTAGGTCTTCTGCCCATTTTTGGATTGGGTTGTTTGTTTTTTTGTTATTGAGCTGCATGAGCTGCTTGTAAATTTTGGAGATAAATCCTTTGTCCGTTGCTTCATTTGCAAATATTTTCTCCCATTCTGAGGGTTGTCTTTTGGTCTTGTTTATGGTTTCCTTTGCTGTGCAAAAGCTTTGAAGTTTCATTAGGTCCCATTTGTTTATTTTTGTTTTTATTTCCATTTCTCTAGGAGGAGGGTCAAAAAGGATCTTGCTGTGATTTATGTCATAGAGTGTTCTGCCTATGTTTTCCTCTAAGAGTTTGATAGTTTCTGGCCTTACATTTAGGCCTTTAATCCATTTTGAGCTTATTTTTGTGTATGGTGTTAGGGAGTGATCTATTCTCATACTTTTACATGTACCTGTCCAGTTTTCCCAGCACCACTTATTGAAGAGGCTGTCCTTTCTCCACTGTACATTCCTGCCTCCTTTATCAACTTCGAGATTTTTAAATCAGGTTTAAAAGAAAATTGTTTTTCTAAGCACGAACTATAATTTTTTGATTTGGTATATTTACTACTTTAAAAAAATCATGCTATAGAAAAGTAGAATTGCAAATGTATAATTTTTATTGAACTTAATTGTTCTTACGGTATAGATATTTTTAAATGCTTTGCTTGCACTAAAGACATAATATTTAATTTTAAAGCACAAGTATCTGCAATAGTCTGGAACTTGAAATAGTTAAATAAAACTACTTCTCCTCTCTGTCTTCCGTACTTTTCATTTCTACCAGTGAACAGCTCTGCGCTTTTTGTTACTGTGGTGAAAAAAGCTCCTTAGGACAAGGAGACTTAAAACAATTTAGAGTAACGCCTGGATTTATTTTGCCATGGAAAAACCAGCCTTCTAACAAGAAGGACGTTGATGACAACAGCAGTGGAACTTGTGAGAAAATACAAAACTCAGCACCACGAAAACCAAGAGGACAGAGAAAGTAAGCAATTTTGAATTTAAGTGGTTTGTAACGCAGTTTTTTATTGCGATGTTTATGAATATACAAATGGGATTGTTACTGAACAATTTTTTATGTTTCCAACATTCATACGATGCTTTATGACTCACCATTAACCCAGCAGACACTCATTTTCTCAAAATTTCTTTCTTATTTAGAAAAAAGTTTAAGCTAGTTGTGTATTAACAAAAAAGAAGAAAACTTTAAAGAACATAATATAAGGAAGGCTAGAGGGGATTCATGGAATTTATCTATATATGGAATGAAAATTTTAGAAAATCAATGAGATCTTTCTTTCCTTTTTCTAGATAAGTTTTAAGTAGTTTGTAAGAGTATAACATAAAAGAATAGCAAAACCAAAGTGGTTTTACCTATGTGTGTCATTTATTTATTTGTTTCTGTGGTTCAGAGAATGTTGAACTGTCCTGTAAACTCTTACAGTACAGTGTTAACTTTCTTTCCTTCTAAATAATCATGTGCTGAGAATTCCCTTTCTAAAGTCAAAGAAGATGCTCTTTTCTTAATATGAAACTATTTACATATGTTGTACACCTGAAACTAATATAATATTGTAAATCAACTATAATTTTAAAAAAAGAATTTACTATTTGTATAACTATATATGTGTGTCTATATTCATGGACCTTATAGTTGCCCCAAACTCTTGTCTAATATGTTTGCTTTTGGAGTTAATATTTTTTTTATATGTTGTAGGTTCGTTTGAAGGCCATCTTATTATGTGGACTTGGCTCTGGTAGTTGAGGGAATAGAAGTTTCTGTGGTTGATGAGAAAGTGTAAAAATTAATTTAACTTGTAAGGCTAACCAGCTCTGCCCCTTGAGGGTGATGATGTAATCATCCAAGTGCTTCTCTGGCTTTTATCCAAAGTTAAGTACTAAGGCATTGTGTTGTACTTATTTGATTGGCTTCTTCTTTTGGACTGCTGCCAATGCCTTGAAGACCTAAAGTAGGAAATGAAACAATAACAAGAAAAACCCTTTTAAAAGAATTTAAAGTGGAACAGCTTAAGGAAATTTAGAAGTATTGTATTTATAGTCTTGGTGTTTTTAAAGGCCATAGCTAGCTTTACCTTTCGTGATCAATTGGGAGCTCACTTTCTAATAAAATATATCAAAAGTCCAGAAAACTTATGTCCATCGGTCATTAGTAAATTTACTGGACTGGACCAGGTTATATCGTATATCCTCATGTTCTGCCATTATTCAAGAATAATGGCAATTAATAAACAACTGTTCTGGGAAATACAGTTAGGCTTCATTTATTTATTTATTTTATAAGCTAAGTTAATTTTTACTGAAAACTTCATGAGCTAAAATAATTATGTAAAAATAGCCTTGGTTTAATGAAAGTCTTTATATACACTTAAGAGTTTAACAAGTTATTAAGTGATGATAACAAGCCAGTCAGTGGACCTTAGGAATAAAGCATGTTCATGAAATGTGGAAATCATTTAGGGATAAACAGTTACTTTAGCTTGATCATTTTAAATATTGACAAAATATGTTGCTAATGAGTTATAAACCAGATAAACAGCTAGTTAATTTTTTAATTTGAAAAGGAGTATTTTAAAATAGTTTTTCCCTCATGGTGCAGTAAATATAAGAATATATAATCAAGGATTCATTTCCTCTTTTTTTTTAGACTTAAAATGGGAGGGTATGTAAATATTTCAGCTGACTTCTCTCGATGTTCTCTCCGAAGCTGGGTTCCTCATCCGTAGGGTTGGTGTCAGCATCTTACTGATATGTTATGTACATACAGACTGGTTGTAAAACCTGAAGGTGAAATTTGACTAACCTGCTGCTTGGGAACTGGTTAGTAATAGACTGGTTAGTCATTCCATGGGTTTTTATACCTGTCCCCCCATCAAATTACGGGTGTAAAAAAAATATGTTAAAACAATGCATTCGTCTTCATAGATGAACTGTTAGTCTTTCTTCCCTCCTAATTAGCAAGTTAGTAGTGAAGATGTATTTGTAGGAATGGAGATTATATTTACTGGAAGGTTTGTTCTCATTTCACTGTGGGCAAATTTTATAAAAACAAGAATTTGAAGTTAGCATAGCATGGTAAACTTAAAAAAAAGTCTATGCATTTCTACTGCTGAACATAAAAAATACTGGTTATTTTTTATATGGTTTGATATTTAAATGTACTTATTGAAATATGTTAATACTTTTTTTCTTTCAATGATTCCAGGTATAAAAAAGTTTAGTACCCTGGTCATTGTGCTGATTTTCTCTTAATAGGAATCATGATATATATCCAGCATACATCAGTGCAGTGAGTTATGATCTATATTCAATAGTGATTTAATCCAGAATTATGATCAGGTTAAATACTGTGATATCAGGAGAAGATTAAAGTCTTAGTGCCAGCCATCTGATTTCCCATGTTTAATGTTAATCACAATAGTAGTCATTGTTTACTTCTTGATCTCAATTCATATATGAAGTTCTAGGGCTTTCAGAGTTTGAAATCTCCCATATGTTATTCAGTGAACACTTACTCAGTGTTCATTTTTATAGTGTACTTTTTGCTGTTACACTTTTTCCCTTATTCCCAGGTCACTAGTAGCTATTTTGTTTTTGCTTTTTACTTCTGGTTTGTGAGGTAAAGTCTTAGCAGAGGATACTTGCAGCATCATGCCACAGTCCAGCTGTCGAGATTGCTGAGGGGACCGCAAGGAGGCTCCAGGGCTCACATTTCACTCCCACTGCCTCCCTCTTCACACTTGTAGTGGGTCTTCATTTCCCCTGGGAAGTAACCTAACTGCCAGCTCTGTGGCGGCGGAGTCCTCACTGGTCATAAAGCAACTTAGAGATGTCTGATTTGATCAAGTTGCTTTCTAAGCCTTTAAGGAAGGCCAAAGGGAATATTCATTTTATGTGATAAAATATGGTTCCTGACTAGACTATTAGAGTGTCACGTAAAAATATATATATATAAAATGGCAAAATAAGTCTGCAACTGTAATTTGTAACACTTCCTTATGGATTTGGAGACCTTTTTTTTTGTTTTTAGTTGCTTACATTATATAATATAGCTATCCAGTTTTATATCTATACTATGAATAATAACATATTCTAAAAGTTGTTTTATGATAGTTTATGCCTAAGTAAAATTGATTAGGCAATACATTATATTTAAGTCGTTATAAAAGGAAACAATTTTCTACTTGTTATTACTTTCACATCCATTTTGTTTTATCTTATTTTCCAGGGAACGGTCTCCTCAGCAGAATATAGTACCTTGTGTAAGTGTAAGCACGCAGACTGCTTCAGATGATCAGGCTGGTAAATTATGGGATGAACTCAGTCTGGTTGGCCTTCCGGATGCCATTGATGTCCAAGCCTTATTTGACCCTACAGGTATGAGCCAGTCTTCATTAATAACTACCTTTTGATTCTGTAAGCATTTTCACTTTAGCAAATTATTCACTTAATAGTACATACCGTTCATCTAGAAATAATTATCACATTGGAAAAACGTCATTGTTAAGTATACCTGCTTAGGTAAAATAAATTGTCTAATTATGTTTACCTAACTTATTTAGCATCTGCACAGGGCCATCACTGGGCTGGATGCTTTTATAAATGTTTGCATTTACACTTGTGTAGGCAGCAGTGCCATGGAGATCTGACAGTTTCGGAGAGAGAAATTTTAAAGGGATCTATGAAAACCTGGGGAACATGGCAGTCTGGGTCTACTTGAAGTAGGGGTGAAGGATAAAGATCTAAGCCCTGTGAATGTCCTGTAACGCAGTATAGTAATCCATACTCATGATTTGGTACTGTTGGGGTTTTGAGTGAAGAACTGCGTGTAATTGTTCAGGTGCTCTGTGAGAGAGAGTTTAAAGACTGAGCTGTTACTGATGATTGATGTGGGCTCTTGGTGTGGGGTGCAGTGGAATAGAGGTGTATATGTAGCTTATTTGTCAGAAACAAAGTATTAAGTAATTTTCCTTTATGTAAATACACCAAATAAAATATAGTAACGGTTAAATAAAATGACTAGAAACAAATTTCTCTGTTGAAGGAATAATCACTAATTCACTGTGCATCAGAATCACTTGAGGGCTTGTTGACACGTTGATTTCTGGGCACCATGGCTAGAGTTTTTGATTCAGCAGGTCTTGGTTGTGGTCTGATATTTGCATTTATAACAAGTTCCTAGACGATACATTTCGAGGAGGGCTGCTTTAGTGGTATCGCAAATATCAGATGCCATCGTGTATTCACACATTTGAATTGATTTGGGGGATTTTCATCTTTACTTATTAGCGTTAATACATTTAATGTTTATTCAGTTGCTTCTTTTCACTTTAACCATTTTAGGCACTTGTTGGGCTCATCACCGTTGTGTGGAATGGTCACTGAGGGTGTGCCAGATGGAAGAACCGTTGTTAGTGAACGTGGACAGAGCTGTTGTCTCAGGGAGCACAGAAGTAAGTAGAAGAAACACATATTTAAACAACAGCTTTATAACATTTACTGTGTCAACATAAAAGATTCACTTCCAAGATGTATTAAATGATTACTATCATGTAAAAACCCTTAAAATAGGAAACTATTAATTTATATCCAAGAGTAGCTTGTGCAGACCACTAGAATATAGTATGTTAAGTTGTGCAATAAATGCATATCTTTAAAATAAATATTTTACATTTAAATCAGAAATTAAAATTCTTAGAAATGGGTATTACTGACTATGATTACATCTTACTCTTTAAGACAAAACTCTTTGACGAAGATTTAAAATAAGAGAGACAGGATTTGACATCTTTAGTCCACAGTGTGAGCTAGCTCTGTTTGCTATTTTAAAAATTGATTAAAATATTTCTTTTCAGTAAAGTTGGCAGTTCGGTTTGTCTTTTTGGCACTATCCCAAAATAATATCATATACACAGTCTGCCGTCTTTCAAAGCTTTCACTGCGATTTTCGTGTGATTTTGAATCGAGAAATAAATGCTACGTTTACCTTCCATCTATAAAGGCAACAAACCCTATGAAGTGAAATTGCTTTGCTGCCTACAAGTTCCCTTTGGTTTTTGACAGGTATATTTGGGAGAAGTGAAACAGGCCTTCCAAAGGAATATTAGAAGTGGAATTTTTTACTGTAGAAATGATACGGGCTTTAATAGATTTAATATAGGTAAACATTTCAAAAGTATTGTTGAGACAAGGACTTAGATTTAATTATTCAATTATTATAACATTTGCTTTACTCAGATGATCAAAATTACCTACTTTATATGGATGACTAACCCTCACCTCAGGAGTAGTCAAGTTAAGAGTGTTTGTTTTGGAAATGTGACATTACATTTAAAGGCTTGCATTACCAAATTTTGAACAGTGTAATGCACGATAAATAATTTCCACAGTCTGAACATACTTAGATGGCCAGATCGTGACTGTGATAGATCAGTGAAAACTGTTTCTTCCATGAACTACTTCAGAAGTAGTTTTGGAATATTTTGTGACGGTGAAAAGCATTATAGGAAAGGCAATGAACAAAGGCTAAAATGAACTGTAACAACTCATTTTTGATAAGGCTGTGGGGAAATAGGCACTCTTATGCCTCATTGGTGGGAATGCAAATTGGTACATGTCTTCTGGAGAGAAATTTGGCAAAATGCCTAACAGACTATACGTGCACTTATCTTTTGACCTTTCTGAGATTCTATCCTGAAAATATGCCTCCAATAATACAAAAACATTAACAGCATTGTTCATTTTGCAAAATATTGGAAAGAACCTCTGACCACACATAATAGAATGGTTGACTAGACCGTGGTATGGTTCATACAGTAGAATACTGTGCAACTGTAAAAAATACTATGAGGAATATATTTATGAACTAATACAAAGTAGTTTCCAATATATACTTTTAAGTGGAATAAAAAAGTGCAAAAGACCACTTATGGTGTGCAACACTTTATGTAGGAAGGAATGAGATGTAAGAAAGTATACATGCATATGCACATTTGTGGAAAAGAAACACAGGAAGAATAAGCCAGAAAGTAGAGAGATTGGTTACCTGTCTCTAAAAGGTGGGTGGAAGACAGGAGTGGGATCCGTGTAGCAGGGATGTGGTGCGACACTTCTCAGATATATCTTTTTGTATAGCTCTGACTCTTAGAACCATTAGAATGTTTCACCTACCCCTGAATAAGCAACTACAGCCATCTGGGCTATGGGGGAACCTAAAACGGGATAGCAGAATTCACAATGACAGGGGTAGGGAAAAAACTAAGCAACTGAAAAGTAGTGTCTTGACTGGATACCCGTAAAGCTAAAGACAAAAAAACCCCTGCATATACATGCACATACCTGCTGTAATCGAGTGAGTAAAATTCTAAAATGATTTTTGTGGTGTTAGAATGGAGATATCAATATAAACTTAAGGTTTTTAATATTTATATGGAAAGATACAGAAATATAGGTATGTGTGTATGCATGTGTTAGTATGTTGCATTTATCTCCTAGCTCTGTCCCCTGTGAAGGCCTAGACGTAGTGACTTCTGGTAGCAGTGAGCACAGCTAGTGCCTAGATCTTGGTTTCTAACCAGTGTTCTCCAATGAAAAGGACCAGAGCTCCTTGAAAAGTGGCTCATGGTGCAGGGAAGATACAAGATGAGGTGCCAGAAAGCAAGGAAATGCTCAGAGAGATGGGGACTCAAGCACAGGAGCCAACCTGAAGGAGCCCCTAAGAGCTGGACCGATTTGAGCAGTAACAGAAAATAATGATAAGTCTTGGGGTTTCATCCATGGAATGAGCCACACTGATAAATAAATTGATAAAATAGATAAGTAGCGTAGGTCAAGTCACATCACTTCTCCGCCTAACACTCTTCAGTGACTTCCCGTTTCACTAGGAGGAAAAAAGCCAGTCCTTCCTGACTGGCAAGGCCTCCACCATCTTCACCACTCCCACAAGTGCCCTTCCCCTCCCTCGCTTCCTTCAGCCTCAGTGATCTCTTTGGTCTTCCTCAAAACTGTCCACCTCTAGGCCTTTGCAGTCCCTGTTCCCTACATGCATGGCTTCCTCCCTCATTTCCTTTAGGTATTTATTGAAGTTACCTAATCTGTGAGGGCTTTGCTGGGCTCCCTATTGAAAATTTCAGGAGTCTCCTCCTCCCATCATACCCCCGCTGGATTGTTCTCTCCTCCGTACTTACCAGCATCTAACACAGTGTATATTTACTTAATAACCTTGTCTGTCTCTCCTCACTAGATAATAGTGCCCTTCTGAAAAGGATCTTTTTCTCTTTTGGTCATTCCTCAATAAATACTTGTAGCCTAAATGAATAGCCCTAAAGATCATTCATGGAGTCATTCATAGTTACAAGAAAGAAGTCACAAGTAAGTGCCAAAGTATTAAAGGACGTCACCAGTGTGGTCAATTTTATATACGCTTATAAATTTATAATTGTCAAAAGAACCCCTCTAAAATAGAGTAAATCTTTACAGTCCTACGTAAGAGCTGGGGTGGGGTGGTGTGAAAATGAAAAATCTTTGATGTCTTAAAAGGTCCCCCAGGGGCAAAGTGTGTAAAAGTGCTGTTGAACTTAGAACAGGCTTTTATTTTACCAAAAAGCAGATGTTAAAAATTTGTCGACCGTTATTAGGATGACATGGCTGAATGTATTATATCTACCTCTGTTTTCAAAGAAAATAAACACTTCATCTGCCTCTTCAAGATAAAGGTGGTGTTTCAACAATAAGAATGTAATGACTTTTCACAGAAACATGTGCTGAGGGTTGAGCATTTTGAAAACAGATGTTTGGAACTATTTCTATTGGTAGTTTATTGCCAGAAACAGTGAAAGTTTGTAATCAAACAACAAAAATATTCTCACATTGGTTGCCAAAAAATCCTGGACACAGAATTTCCTGATTAAAATATTCTAAAGAGTTTATGGATGTTTTAAACCCCTTTGTTAAAAATTAATATTTTTTTACTTTGGAAGGTGAAAATCTACTGGCTAATTTTTGATAATTTTGGTTGGAATTGAAAAATGGTTGTAGAAATATGTACTTTTGTTTAGATCTCCCTATTTTTGTGAGAATCTTTTTTTTTTTTTTTTTTTTTTTTTTTTGTGGTACACGGGCCTCTCACTGTTGTGGCCTCTCCCGTTGCGGAGCACAGGCTCCGGACGCGCAGGCTCAGCGGCCATGACTCACGGGCCCAGCCGCTCCGCGGCATGTGGGATCTTCCCGGACCGGGGCACGAACCCGCGTCCCCTGCACCGGCAGGCGGACTCTCAACCACTGCGCCACCAGGGAAGCCCGAGAATCATTTTTTTTAAAAGCCTTTGACAGATACTGAAATAAACTGAAGTTAGCATTGGACCTTTCAATCTTTTAATGATGGAAAAGAACAAGATACAAAGCTCAGATGGGGGGTTGCAGTACTCTAAACTTTTGGATTGTCTGCATCTTTAAATAAGAAATATTTGAGCACGTGTCCTTAATATACATCGTCATTGGAATATGTATCTCTCCTTTATGTCACTTAGCAACATTTGTAAATTCATGTTGTTTCTGTGAGTATTTAATTACCTTTGGTCCCCCCACTAGGGCTGTAGGCATCACGAGGGCATGAATACTGTATGTGTTGGTTTGTCATTTTATCTCTAGTGCCTGACAAAGTACCTGGAACACAAGGGAGTCATTTATGGGGTAAATGTATGCATGAGTGGAGTTTGCCAGTGAAGGGCAATACTGAGTGCTGTGGTCCAAGGGAGGGGAGTGTGCTACTGGCACCTAGTGGCGCTGCGAACCACCTGCACTGCACAGGCAGGACCCAGCTCCCCTGGTGCCGAGGCTGGCAAATCCCACCCCCCCCACCCCCCCGTAATCAGGAAATATTTCTATTTTAAAACTAATACATTTAATATATTTCCTCCATTGTTAAATGGCATGCATTATCAAGCAGTTTAGTTTTTCTGGAATGTCCCACAGATTGTTTTTCAGTTTTTCCACAGGGAACTTTATTTATTTTTTGCTAGATGGGAGAATATGCTAAACTACGACCTGTATTTCAGGAAAGG
The DNA here is from genome assembly GCF_039906515.1 of Pseudorca crassidens. NCBI lineage: Eukaryota > Metazoa > Chordata > Mammalia > Artiodactyla > Delphinidae > Pseudorca > Pseudorca crassidens. The sequence continues at coordinate 102,098,677 of NC_090303.1, read as the reverse complement.
TAATGGCGTTTCTCTTTTAATTTCCTCTTTGGAGCCCTGGGGGTGCTACCAACAACTTGGAAATCTGGATAATTTGAATATTACCAAGGGAATACTTTAATCCTGAATTCTACAGATGTTTGATCATTTATTTACCTAACGCCCCTCTTTCCAGCACTTCGCTCATTGCCCCCCAAAGAAATATCCCATAAACCTCCAACACATATTTCCATTATTTAACTAGTTCTGAATCAAATGTTCAACCTTACTCTATAAATAAAACATTAAAACATTACTTATAACATCTCTCCACTTAGACTGATAATTTCTCATGCTTTCTTCACCCTCATCATGTGCCACAACCCCATATTTTTTCTTTTTTTAATTTTTTGGCTGCGTTGGGTCTCCGTGCTGTGCACGGGTTTTTCTCTAGTTGTGGCGAGCAGGGGCTACTCTTCATTGCAGTGGCTTGGCTTCTCTTGTTGTGGAGCACGGGCTCTACGCGCATGGGCTCAGTAGCTGTGGCTCGCGGGCTCTAGAGCGCGGGCTCAGTAGCTGTGACGCACGGGCTTAGTTGCTCCGTGGCATGTGGGATCTTCCCGGACCAGGGTTCGAACCCGTGTCCCCTGCATTGGCAGGCAGATTCTTAACCATTGCGCCACCAGGGAAGCCCTCACAATCCCATATTGCAATTCCATTGTATTCTACTGATTTTGTGCCAGTTGTCTTTGTGCAAAAACCACCTAAGTTCTGCAAGAAGAGTTGTAAGTTTCTAATATTTTGGGTTCTTGTTGTAGACTGAAAAAGAGGACAAAAATAGCTTTTCTATATAAGGTGGAAGTACACATTAAGAATGTAAACAAGCAGTGTAATGTAAATGTAATTTTAACAATGTACAGTAAAAGTCTCTGTCCACACCCCTCCCCTGTAAACTGAAAGTAGGTTTATATAAGATCGTTTTAAATATGGTCTGTATCTTTACGTAAGATGATCTCCAAGTACCTACTTTATGAATAATGTTGTCTAATACTGCTATTTTTTATATAATCCTAGTGCTTTGCAATGTAAACTAAAAAATTATCAAAGTTATGTGTTCTTCATTTTGCCCTATAGTTTTTTAAGAGGAAGGAAACGTTCACATATCTGAATTCTCTGTTTGTGCTCAGGGGTCCACAAGATACCTCTACCTTGGAGACTGACTAGGACTCATGGGACTCAGCACAGAGTTGTAATTATGGCTAAGACTTGTTGCCTTTATGTGCTAAAGATGCAAAATGAAAAGATTTTTTTTTTTTTTTTTTTTTTTTTTGGTGGTACGTGGGCCTCTCACTGTTGTGGCCTCTCCTGTTGCGGAGCACAGGCTCCGGACGCGCAGGCTCAGCGGCCACGGCTCACGGGCCCAGCCGCTCCGCGGCATGTGGGATCTTCCCGGACCGGGGCACGAACCTGTGTCCACTGCATCGGCAGGCAGACTCTAAACCACTGTGCCACCAGGGAAGCCCGATGAAAAGATCTGAATGGAGAAAGACCTTGATGAAGTCTGGAAGACCCCATGTGCAGGCTTCCTTAGGTGCTTCCGCCTGTGAGGGGCATGCAGAGCTCCCTCTTCCTCCAGCAGTACAGATAGGGCAGCATGTGCATGGTGCTTCTGCCTGGAGAGGCTCAAGGTCTTTACTGGGGCTAGTCATGTATGCACCCTCTGCCCAGCACGTACCAGAAGGAAAACCATATTGTTTGCACAGATAATCTAGGCACAGTAAACTGCCCTTATCACATAGGCAACCCTGGGAGCCCTCCAAAAGCCAACTTCCTAGATGCCACCTATGTAAGCAGGCCTTTCTAAGGATAGTAGTATCAGGAATGCTGTTTTAACCCTTCTTTTGCACGGAAATAAGATTGGATTGTGTCTCAATTTCAACATATTTTTGTCTGTATAACTATAGTATTTGCTTGTTAGTTTGCAACAATGAATTATTCCACATCATAGGGAGGCTGTGATAGGTGCTCTAGTGGTATATATAATAACTTTTAACTTTGATCAGAGGAGCGATATTGATAAGGACACTTTTTTTTTTAACATCTTTATTGGAGTATAAATGCTTTACAGTGGTGTGTTAGTTTCTGCTTTATAACAAAGTGAATCAGCTATACGTATACATATATCCCCATATCTCCTCCCTCTTGCGTCTCCCTCCCACCCTCTCTATCCCACCCCTCTAGGTGGTCACAAAGCACCGAGCTGATCTCCCTGTGCTATGCGGCTGCTTCCCACTAGCTATCTGTTTTACGTTTGGTAGTGTATATATGTCCATGCCACTCTCTCACTTTGTCCCAACTTACCCTCCGATAAGGACACTTTTGACTGTAACAGAAAAATCCTGTATTTGACTCTGAAATCTACTTTAATATTAATATATCCATTCTAACTTTCTTTTGACTAGTGTAAATATGGTATATCATTCCATCCTTTTATTTTACCCTATTATATTTTTATACTTAATGTGTGTTTCTTACAGGCAGCAGGTTTTAAAAAAATCTAACCTGGCAGTCTCTGCTTTTTTATTTGTAGTACTTAGGCTACATACACTTAATGTGATTAAGCCCCTCCACCCCCCTTTGTGTCCATCTGTTCTTTGTTTCCTTTTTCCTGCATTCTTTTGGGTTGAAGTTTTTTGTGATTCCATTTTATCTCCTTTGCTGGATTATTACCTATACAGGCATACCTTATTTTATTGCGCCTTGCTTTATTGCACTTTGCAGGTATTCTGTTTTTTTACAAATTGAGGGTTTGTGGCAACTCTGCATCAAGTAAGTCTATCACTGCCATTTTTTCCCAACAGCATTTGCTCACTTCATGACCCTGTGTCACATTTTGGTAATTCTCACAGTATTTCAGAGTTTTTCAGTATTATTATATGTGTTATGGTGATCTGTGATTGGTAACCTTTGATGATGCTATTGTCATTGTTTTGGGGTGCTACAGACTATACCCACATAAGACAGCGAACTGAATCCATAAATGTTATGTGTGTTCTGACTGCCCCACCCACTGGCTGTTCCCCTGTCTTTCTTCCTCTCCTCAGGCCTCCCTATTCCCTGAGACACAACAGTATTGAAATTAGTTGTGTTAATAACCCTACAGTGGTATTTAAGTGTTCAAGTGAAAGGAAGACTCTCAATGTCTCTTACTTTAAATCAATAGCTAGAAATGATGAAGATGAGTGAGGAAGACGTGTGGAAGGCTGAGATAGGCTGAAAACTAGGCCTCTTGTGTCAAACAGTTTAGCCAGGCTGTGAATGCAAAGGAAAGCTCTTAAAAGAAATTAAAAGTGCTCCTCCAGTGAAGACACGAACGACAAGAAAGCAACACAGCCTTATTGCAGTTATGGAGAAAGTTTTAGTGTTCTGTACAGAAGGTCAGACCAGCCACAACGTTCCCTGAAGCCAAAGCCTAATCCAGAGCAAGGCCCTAATTCTTTTGAAATCTATAAAGGCTGAGAGAGGTGGAAAGCTGCAGAAAAACACCTTGGAGCTAGCAGAGGTTGGTTCATGAGGTTTGAGGAAAGAAGCCATCTCCGTAACATAAAAGTGCAAGTGCTGATGGAGAAGCTGTAGGTCATCCAGAAGATCTAGGTAAGATAATTATAATGAAGGTGGCTACAGCAAACAGCAGATTTTCAGTGTAGACAAAGCAGCCTTCTATTGGAAGAAGACACCATCAAGGACTTTCATACTAGAGAGGAGAAGTCGGTATCTGACTTCAAATCTTCAAAGGACAGGCTGACTCTCTTGTTAGGGGCTAATGCAACTGGTGACTTTAAGCTGAAGCCAATGCTTATATACCATTCCAAAAAATGCTAGGGCCCTTAAGAATTATGCCAGATCTATTCTGTGTGTGCTCTATAAGTGGGGCAACAAAGCCTGGATGACAGCACATCTGTTTGCAACATGGTTTACTGAATATTTTAAGCCCACTGTTGACACCTACTGCTCAGAAAAAAAGATTCCTTTCAAAATACTACTGGTCATTGGCAGTGCACCTTGTCACCCAAGAGCTCTGATGGAGACGTGCAATGAGATTTATGTTGTTTTCATGCCTGTGAACACATCTATTCTGCAGCTCATGGATCAAGGAGTAATTCTGACTTTCAAGTCTTATTATTTAAGAAAATACATTTCGTAAGGCTGTAGCTGCCAGAGATAGTGATTCCTCTGATGGATCTGGGCAAAGTCACTTGAAGACCTTCTGGAAAGAACTCACCATTCTAGATACCATTAAGACTATTCATGATTCGTGGGAAGAGGTCAACATCTCAGCATTAACAGGAGTTTGGAAGAAGTTGATTCCAGCCCTCATAGGTGACTTTGAGGGGTTTAGGACTTCAGTGGGGGAAGTAACTGCAGATGTGGTGGAAACAGCAAGAGAACTAGAATCAGAAGTGGAACCTGAAGGTGTTGACTAAAATGCTGCAATCTCATGATAAAACTTGAGCAGATAAGGAGTTGCTTCTTATTGATGGGCAAAGAAAGTGGTTTCTTGACAGTGAATCTATTCCTGGTGAAGATGCTATGAAGATTATTGAAATGACAGCAAAGGATTTAGAATATTACATGAGTCTTACTTTCGTTGATAAAGCAGCGGCAGGATTTGAGAGGATTGACTCCAATTTGGAAAGAAGTTCTACTGTGGGTAAAATGCTATCAAATGGCGTTGCATGCTTGAGAAATTGTTTGTGGGAGGAAGAGTCAGTTGACTTTCCAGACTTCACTGCCGTCTTATGCTAAAAGCTTGCCACACCGCCCCGCCTTTGGCAACCGCCACCCCATCACACAGCAGCCACCAGCAAAAAGATTGTGACTTGCTTTAGGCACAGATGATGGTTAGCAGTTTTTAGCAATAAAGCATTTTAATTTATTTATTAATTTATTAATTTATGTCTGCATTGGGTCTTTTTTGCTGCACGCGGGCTTTCTCCAGTTGTGGTGAGTGGGGCTACTCTTCCTTGCAGTGCGCGGGCTTCTCATTGTGGTGGCTTCTCGTTGCAGAGCACAGGCTCTAGGCGCACGGGCTTCAGTAGTTGTGGCTCGCTTGTGGGCTTCAGTGGTTGTGGCTTGCGGGCTCAGCAGTTGTAGCACGCGGGCTCTAGAGCACAGGCTCAGTAGTTGTGGCGCACGGGCTTAGTTGCTCCACGGCGTGTGGGATCTTCCCAGACCAGGGCTCAAACCCATGTCCCCTGCATTGGCAGGCGGATTCTTAACCACTGCGCCACCAGGGAAGCCCAGTAATAAAGCATTTTAAAATTAAGGTATGTACGTTGTGTTTTAGACAGAATGCTATTGCCCACTTAATAGACTACAGTATTGTGTAAACATAACTTTTATATGCTCTGGGAAAGAAAAAAAAATTGTGTAACTCGCTTTATTTTGGTGGTCTGGAATTGAACATGTGGTATCTACAAGGTATTCCTGTAACCCTTGTTTTGTTATTTTATTGGTTGCTTTAGGGTTTATAGTGTGCATCTTTCACTTACCACAGTCTACCCTGAAGTGATATTATGTAGTTGTCTGTATAATAAAAGTGTACTTCCATTTCCTTCCATTTCCCCCTCCTGGACTTTGTGCTATTGCTGTCATGTGTATTTGACTTCCACATGTTATAAACTCCATAGGGTATTGTTATTTTTGAGTAAACAGATACCTTTTTTTAAAAAATAATTTATTTATTTATTTATTTTGGGCTGCGTTGGGTCTTCGTTGCTGCACGCGGGCTTCCTCTAGTTGCGGCGAGCGGGGGCTACTCTTTGTTGCGGTGTGCAGGCTTCTCACTGCAGTGGCTTTTCTTGTTGCAGAGCATGGGCTCTAGGTGCGTGGGATTCAGTAGTTGTGGCTCACGGGCTCTAGAGCGCAGGCTCAGTAGTTGTGGTGCATGGGCTTAGTTGCTCCGCAGCATGTGGAATCTTCCCAGACCAGGGCTCGAACCTGTGTCCCCTGCATTGGTAGGTGGATTCTTAACCACTGCGCCACCAGGAAAGTCCCTACAACATTATATTTTGACTTCTGTATACACTACAGTGTGCCCACCTCCAAAAGTTTAGTTTCCAGTTGTCACCGTACAGCTGACCCCCTTTACCCATTTTGCTCTCCACAAACTCCCTTCCACTCTAGTAACCATTACTCTGTTCTCTGTATCTTTGTGCTTTGATTTGGTTTGATTTGTTCATTTATTTTATTTTTATTTATTTATTTTTAGATTCCACATGTAAGTGATATCATACTGTATTTGTCTTTCTCTGTTTGACTTACTTAACTTAATACCTGCAAGGTCCATCCACATCACAAACGACAAGATTTCATCTTTTTTTTTTTGTTTTTTAAATAAATGGCCATGTAGTATTCTATTGTAGATATATACCATATCTTCTTTAGCCACTCATCCACCTATGAGCACTTATTAGGTTGTTTCCTTATCTTTCTGTTGTAAATAATGCTGCGATAAACATATGGATGCATATATATTTTTGAATTTGTGTTTTTGTATTGGTAAGTAGAATAGCTGGATCATACGTTAGGTCTATTATTTATTTATTTATTTTTTGTGGTCCGCGGGCCTCTCACTGCTGCGGCCTCTCCCGCTGTGGAGCACAGGCTCCGGACGCGCAGGCCCAGCGGCCATGGCTCACGGGCCCAGCCGCTCCGCGGCACGCGGGACCCTCCCGGACTGGGGCACGAACCCGCGTCCCCTGCATCGGCAGGCGGACTCCCAACCACTGCACCACCAGGGAAGCCCCGTTAGGTCTATTTTTAATTTTCTGCGGAATGTCCATACTGTTTTCCATAGTGACCACACCAGCTTACATTACTGCCAAAAGTGTATGAGGGTCCCCTTTTTGCCACATCCTTGCCACCACTTGTTATTATCTTTCTGATAATAGCCATTTTAACAGACGTGAGGTGATAGATATCTCATTGTCGTTTTGATTTGGATTTGCGTAATACTTAGTGATGTCGAACATCTTTTCATGTGCCTATTGGCCATCTGTATGTATTCTCTGGAAAAGTGTTTATTTAGCTCCGCTGCCCATTCTTAAATTGAATTGTTTGTTTTTCTAAATCGTTGTTGAGTTGTTCACTAATCTTTTCTTCTGCAATTTCCAATCTGCTGTTAGTCATATCCAAGGTAATTTCATCTTAGGTGGTTTTATTTTATGAAGTTTGATTTGGGCCTTTTTATATCTTCCATGTCTCTATTTAGCCTTTTGAACATATTCAATACACTTATAAGAGCTGTTTTAATGTCCTTATCTGGTAATTTTTTCGTGTGTGTGTGCGGTACGCGGCCCTCTCACTGTTGTGACCTCTCCCGTTGCGGAGCACAGGCTCCGGATGCGCAGGCTCAGCGGCCATGGCTCACGGGCCCAGCCGTTCCGCGGCATGTGGGGTCTTCCTGGACTGGGGCACGAACCCGTGTCCCCTGCATCGGCAGGCAGACTCTCAACCACTGCGCCACCAGGGAAGCCCCGTATCTGGTAATTTTAACATCTCTGTTCATTTGGGGTCAGTTTTGAAGATTGTTCTCCATTTGGATTGTGTTTTCCTACTTCTTTGTGTGCCTAGTAATATTTACTTGGATGTCAGGCACTGTGAATTTTACCTTGTTGGGTGATGGATTTTTCACAGTAGGAAATGAGAAGTTAGGGTGATGAGTAGTTCAGTGGCTTCATGATGCCAAGTTGCCAGTTTCTTATACTGTCCTTACATTGTGCATCCACAGCATCTTGGTGCAGTTTCTCTCATAATCAAGATGGTGGGCAGGAGCTCCAGGGGTCATACCCTCATTGCATAACATTCAGAGACAGAAAAAAATAGAACCTTTTCTATATTATTTTAATTAAGGAAAATCCTCTACATATGCTTTCCTCTTACCCTAGCAGATTTCTTCTAACATCTCATTAGCTAGAATTACCTCCCATGATATGCTTTAAACCAATAAACAGTACAAGTGTTGGGACAACCACCCTTTGGTAAGACTCTGTGATTCTTCTCTGGGGCTAGGGATGGTACCTACCCCTCTAAAGCTCATTGCTGCTTAGAGGAGTGTGGCTATCTGAACAAAATTGAGAACCTTAGGAAGGAAGAAGGCAGAATGGATGTTTTGTAAGTTAATTAACAGTGTCTGTTATTGAAACATATTTTGACTGAGGGAAACTGAAAATGTTTTAAAAGTAGGAAATATTTAAGATGGTGTTTAGAGGATGGGCTAAGTTTCCATAGGTTAACATAGGATATCTAGACAAAGGGTCTTCTATTTGTTATTTGTAGTCTTTTTGATGATAGCCATTTTTACAAGTGTGAAGTGATTGAGGTCTCATTGTGGTTTTGATGTGCATTTCTCTGATGATTAAAGACATTGAGCCTTTTATGTGCCTGTTGGCCATCTGTATGTCTTTGGAAAAATATTTATTCCAGTCTTCTGTCCATTTTTAAAATTGGGGTCCTTGTTTTTGATATTTTTTATGAGCTGTTTATAAATTTTGGATTTTAACTCCTTATCTGTTACACTATTTGCAAATATTTTCTCCTGTTCAGTAGGTTGTGTTTTCGTTTTGTTGATGGTTTTCTTTGCTGTGCAAAAGTTATAATTAGGTCCCATTTGTTTATTTTTGCCTTTATTACTTTTGTCTTTGGAGACAGATCTAAAAAAATTGCTGTGATTTATGTCAAAGAGTGTGCTGCCTATTTTCTATTCTAGAAGTTTTATTGTTTCAGGTCTTACATTTACTTCTGTAATCCATTTTGAGTTTACTTTTGTATATGGTGTGAGGAAATTGTTCTAATGTCATTCTTTTTAAAAAATATTAATTTATTTTATTTATTTATTTTTGGCCGCATTGGGTCTTTGTTGCTGCGCGCGGGCTTTATCTAGTTGTGGCGAGTGGGGGCTACTCTTCGTTGCGGTGGCTTCTCTTGTTGCAGAGCATGGGCTCTAGGCGTGCGGTCTTTAGTAGTTGTAGCATGCGGGCTTAGTAGTTGTGGCTCACGGGCTTAGTTGCTCCACGGCATGTGGGATCTTCCTGGACTGGGGCTTGAACCTGTGTCCCCTGCATTGGCAGGCGGATTCTTAACCACTGTGCCACCAGGGAAGCCCTAATATCATTCTTTTACATGTCCAGTTTTCCCATCGCTAGTTACTGAAGAGACTGTCTTTTCTCCATTGTATGTTCTTGCCTCCTCTGTTGTAGATTAATGGGCCATAACTATGTGGGCTCTCTATTCTGTTCCATTGATCTACATGTCTGTTTTTTGCCAGAACCATACTGTTTTGATTACTGTAGATTTGTAGTATAGTCTGAAGTCATGGAGTGTGATAGACAAAGGATCATCTTGAACAAAATTTGGGGGTATGTGGATTCTGGAAGAATGTCACATATGAGAATAACTGGTGAATAAGTAGGGTGGTGGATAGTGGGAAATGGAAATGGAAAATGTCCTTAACTTTGCATTCCAAACTGAGGAATTTCATTAATGAAGTTTCTTTTTTTAAAAAATTAATTTTATTGTATTAATTTATTTAATTTTTGGCTGCATTGGGTCTTCGATGCTGCACGCGGGTTTTCTCTAGTTGCTGAGAGCGGTAGCTACTCTTTGTTGCGGTGTGTGGGCTTCTCATTGCAGTGGCTTCTCTTTTTGCAGAGTACGGGCTCTAAGCACACGGGCTTCAGTAGTTGTTGCTCGCGGGCTCTAGAGTGCAGGCTCAGTAGTTGTGGTGCACAGGCTTATTTGCTTCGCGGCATGTGGGATCTTCCCGGACCAGGGCTTGGACCCGTGTCCCCTGCATTGGCAGGTGGATTCTTAACCACTGCGCCACTAGGGAAGCCGAATGAAGTTTCTTAATAAGAGCAGCATTAACAAATCTGAACCCTTCCCACCTTTTGTAGTTAAATATGAAGATGTTTACTTGAAGACAGAAATATTTAGGATTACTCCTGTAATTAAAGGGCAATAAATGTAAGTTTCTGAATTTAGGTATTATGTGTTAAATATGAAGATAGGATGTTGTAGGGATGGAATGAATTATGTTTTATTCTTTATGGATTAGATGGCGGAGTTGCAAATGTCTCCATAGTTTCAAGTCTGAGTGTATGGGAAAATTAGGAGTTTGTTTGGACTGTAATGAGCCTTAGATACCATGAAATGTCTTTGGGACTAAATGTCAGGGTTGGAATTTTAGACAATGTTCCTAACTAGCGATGACTGCAAATCAAGCTGCCAATGGATAACATTAAGCAAGAGGAAAGAAGATGGACAATTGACCCTTTTGGCAATGTTCAGAGGAAGAATTCCAGTGAAGAGATGGATGTGACACAGAGTAAAAGTTGTAGGAAGTGTACTAGGAATTACTGAGTCTGGATGAGTAGCTTTAAGGAGGTATGGCCACTACATGATTTCACATGTGTTTTTGTATTATAAGATTTCCTAAAAATATTTTCTAAATAAAATATAATTAACTCTATTGAATGGGGGAGAATCAGGAATTTTGACTTCTTTTTCTGTCAGACATCGTTAGCTAATGTCAAGGTACAGCCTCACCAAGCAATACTACCTGTCTACACCCAGTTTTTTCATTTTGCACAGTAAGAAATTGTATGCTGTCTTCGCTCTAAAATGCAAGGCTATGAGGAGGACGTCAGGATCAGTTATGGATTATTTCCTCAGAATACTAAGTGCAGAATCTGTTACAGCAGGATAATCCAAGATTTGACCACAGAATGCTTTAGGTATACCTAAGTATAAAAACTGTTGTTTTATTTTCTTTCACCCTGCCAACTTGATTCTGAAAATTTATTTACGATTTAAGTTGGGTGGAAGCTAAGAGGAAACTGGAAATTTCTGTTACAGAAAATTAAGAGTTTGATATGCCTATTTGGTAACATAGTTAAATTTGAAGGGCCCATTTAGTGAAAATGTCCCTGGCCTTAGTGTTTTCCTTAGTAAAAGCTGTATATTCTTTTTTTTTTTTTGCGGTATATGGGCCTTTCACTGTTGCAACCTCTCCTGTTGCGGAGCACAGGCTCCGGACGCACAGTCTCAGCGGCCATGGCTCTCGGGCCCAGCCACTCCGCGGCATGTGGGATCTTCCCGGACCAGGGCACGAACTCGTGTCCCCTGCATCGGCAGGCGGACTCTCAACCACTGCACCACCAGGGAAGCCCTGTATATTCTTTTTAATCATTCTTTTTAGTTTTAATTAAGTTTGATATAAAGAAATGAACTTACCTTTGTGATGAAGTAAGTGGTGGTACTCTGATGTTATAAAGAATCCCTTTGATGTAAAACGTGAGGTGGGGGCAGAGAATGTCATGAACTTACATGTGCATAAAATATTATTTGAAGGCTACACAGGAAACTGGTAAAATTCTTTGCCTCTAGGGAATTTATCCTGTGTAGCTCTACACAAAGTGACTTTTGGTTGTATACCCTTTAGAATGTTTTGAATTTTGAATGATGATGTATTTTTTTTTTAAGTAAAACACTCTTAGTAATTTCTAATGTGTCCCTGAAAATGTATTTCAGAAGTTCATTTCTATAGTTTTGCCCTAACATTTACGTGTTTTTTTTGTGTGTGTGTGTGTGGTACGCGGACCTCTCACTGCTGTGGCCTCTCCCGTTACGGAGCACAGGCTCCGGACGCGCAGGCTCAGCGGCCATGGCCCATGGGCCCAGCTGCTCCGCAACAGGTGGGATCCTCCCAGACCGGGGCACGAACCCATGTCCCCTGCATCGGCAGTCAGACTCTTAACCACTGCGCCACCAGGGAAGCCCTATTTACGTGGTTTTTTAATGTACTGTGATACAGGAGTTCATTTTCTCACATATGGAGAGCCAGTTGTTACTGCATCATTTATCGAAACCTCGTTCCTTTCCCCCCCTCATTTGAAAAATAACCTCTGTCATTTAGCAAATGTTCAGTAAATGTATGGATTGTTTCTAAGCTCTCTATTTTGGTTTGTTTGTATATTTATATATCCCAGTGACAATGTCACACTGTCATGGTTACTATAGCTTTATAGTAAGTCTTGATATGTGGTCGGGCATGTATTACTTTCATCTCTACTTGCCGCAGAGAAACTTGTAGTAGGTCACCTCTACCACTGTGAATAACTAGAAAAGCTGGATAAAATCTGTTTTCAAAGAAATATTTAAAGGCATTAGAGAATTGTCCGAGGGAGTGAGAACCCAGAGGGAAGCATTATGTCAAGAGGTCAGCCTGACATAAACTTTCTCTTTTCCTTTGAGGCATTTATTTAGTTCATAAAAGACCAGCTATAGGTCTCGAAAGCTGGGAAGAGTTTCTGGCAATCTATAGAGCTGGGAAGACAAAATTAGGGTTTAGGGGCCATTAATATAACAGACTTTCATTTGGGACCCCTAAAGGCTACATTAGAAGTTAGTTTATGCATGCCCTGATCGTCAGATCCAGTCCACCACCTGTGTTTGTGTGGTCCAGAAGCCAAGATAATTTTTACATTTTAAAGTGTTAAAAAAGTTAAAAGTGTATTTCATAACACATGGAAATCAAATTTTAGTGTCCATAAATATGTTTTATTGGAACAATTGCATATTTTCTGTGGTTCCTGTTGCTCTACAGTGACAGCTGAGTTGTTGCTGCAGAGACCACATATGCTCTGCATTGCTGTAGGCATGCTACGAACCACAGTGGCACAGTTATAACTCATCAGTTTTTGATTGCCACATGTGTTCCCTTGGCATCTTTTTTTATTACTGGTCCATACCTTTCATGTTGAAGAAGAAAAAAAAGAAGAGTGGACTTCATATATAGTGCTTTTGAGGCATAGTGGAGTGGATTCTGTTGTTGTCAAATTAGATGGCAATGCATTATATTTATTAAGCTGAGACACTGCAGTTGTGCTAAAATAATACACTATATGTCAGTAATACCCGATTGAGCACACATCACACTAAACCCAACTCACAGGAAAGTAATGATCAGAAAAAAGAGTAAGTTAAAATGGACTATCTGATCGTGGCACAAATCCTTTACAAAAATGAAGAATGAAAATGAGTTGTAACTAAAGTAAGTTTCTGAGTGGCCCATTTGTTAGCCAAGTAAGGAAAGCTCAGTGGAGGTAAATTAAATCGTGTTTGACTATAGCAGTCAAAGAAATGTGTGCACAGCAAATAAACTTATGACTATTAGCCTTTCAGTAAGAACAGTTGTTTTAAAAGTTGAGGACACTCTGAGTAATACCAGTAATCATTTAAGAAACAAGGCAGATGGTCTCTAGTGGTTTTTATAGGTTCTTGATGAGTCAGTAGATGTTACAGTACTGCTCAGTTGTTTATTCTAGCAGCCAGTGCTCGTTTGAAGTGACTGAAGAATTAGTCTTTATGAATAGCCTGCAGGAAACAACTACAGAGAAAATATTTTCAAAGAAGTTGAGAAAACACTGTTTCAGTATAAACCGAAGTGAAATCTGCTCAGATGTGTACAATAAATAGTGGTAAAAATAAGCATGGAGCAGAAAAAGGCCTGAGTTTGACACATTTACAAAACTTGTTAAAACATAACAGTGTTTAAAAACCTGTGTTTATTCATTGTATTCATTCATTAGGAGGCACTTTGCAGAGAATTTTAAAATCTGTCATAAATGGGTTGTTAAACTAATAAGAGTCAGTGGTGAGTTTCATTTGCTCTTCTGGATGTCACTATCTCAATTCTAGGACTTTTTGTTAGAAATAAAAGCTGAATGTACAGATTGCCCTACTATGTATGCAGCAGTTTGATGACTGAGCAGTGGCAATATTTTATTACAATTTTTAAAACTTGGGGTTGAGATTAAATTTTTCTGAATAAGAAGATTGTCCTTAAACTGTAAACCAAATACTTAATGGATTTGGAAGTTAACTTTCGTTACAGTCTTGATAATATTTCCTAATGAACTCAACCTAAAATTAAAAGGCAGAGCACTGCTTTTACGTGAAACTTACACCATGGTAAATTCATTTGTACAACAGCCAGTGTTCGAATCACAGGTAATGTCAAGCTGCTTTATACACTTTTCATGCCATCAAAATTTAAAATAAAAAGCAAGATCTCCGTTCCCACACATAGATTTGGTACAGAAATATTTTCCAAGATCAAACTACAGTTCCGATAGCAGTTTTTGGTCCTTGAGGCAAGTACAAAGGAAATTTCCTTATTTCAAAATACATTTAACTGTGTAATTGAGAGGCTTGAACCTGTGCTTTAATTGAAATATAATTACATGCTAAAAGCAAAGATCAAGACTCTAATACAATTTCATAAGTGCCCTTCAAAGATGAATATGCTAAAATGAAATATGTTTGTGGATAGATATCAGTATGTGGCGGTACCTGTGTGTGAAAAGATTTTTTCAAAGATGGACATGAAGGGACTTCCTGGTGGTCCAGTGGGTAAGACTCTGAGCTCCCAATGCAGGGCCCCCGGGTTCGATCCCTGGTCGGGGAACTAGATCCTGCATGCATGCTGCAACTAAGAAGTCTGCATGCTGCAACGAAGAGCCAGTGTGCTGCAACTAAGACCTGGCGCAGCCAAACATACATACATACATACATACATACATATTTAAAAAAGGATGGGTATGTAAAATTTCATTGTATATCAGAACGAACTGATGAACATTCACAGTCCATTTTTATGATAGAGAAGTATAGCTTTGAACTCCAGTTAAGTGAAATGTTATCCTCCCTTCAAATCCATTATTCTTATTAGTAGTCTTGTGTTACCCCCCAAATTATATTCAATGATTATCATATTTTGAATAATAACAACAGTTTTTTAAAATTCGTGGAAATTTGTTTTGTCTCTTAGTGGATAAATACTTATATAATCTTAATTTTGCCTCTTGTCCCACAAAGCCTAAAATATTTACTGTCTGGCCCTTTTCAGAAAGGTTTGCTAATCCCTGGGCTACCCTCAGACTAAGGGAAAACTGGAGCGGGGGATAGTATCTGCAAAGACTTGAAACCCAGCTTCAAAGCACCTCATATGCAGATTGAATTAAAGTGATCTTCTCTGGCCTTTGTGCCTGTCTGAGAAAAAATTAAATCCCCTCTGGTAGAAAATAAGTTCATCTAGTGCGTAAAAATATCTCTATAGTTTTAAAAAAAGTTTCAGCAATAAATCTGAAATTATCAGGTATTCCAGAAGATAAGACCAAATCACTGAAAATCAAGAGAAAGAACAAATAATAGGAAAATGTCTCTGAGTTATTTTTGGCTTTTTACATCGCCACATAAAATTATAAAATTTTGAAAAGAAAATATAGGAGAATATGTTTGGAAATTAATTCTTAAGACACAGAAGGCACTTACTGTAAAGGAAAATATTGCAGAATTCAACTACATGAGGAGAGTAGCTTCTGTGAACAAGATACTGTAAAAGTGAAAACACAAGCCCTAGAGAGGAAGAAGATAATAGCAACAAATATGGCCAACACAAGGTATCATTTCTAGAATGTGTAAAATAACTACAGATCAATAAGAAAAACAAAGACAACCCAACAGAGAAATGGGCAGAGGACTTAAACGAGCAGTTTACAAAAAAATTATTTACATGGGACTTCCCTGGTGGTCCAGTGATTAAGACTCCCCACTTCCACTGCAGTGGGCATGGGTTTGACCCCCTGGTCAGGGAACCAAAATCCTGCATGTTGTGCAGCCAAAAACCAAAAAAACAAAAAAATTACAGGTAATCCAAATGACAAATAAGTTTTGAAAAGATACACAATCCCAGTAGTAATCATGAAATGCAGATTGAAAACTGCACAGAGATAGCATTCCATACCTATTAGATCAGCAAAAAAACTCTACTGGTGAGAGAGTGTGAAAATTGTAACAGCCATTTGGGAAAACAGATTGTAATTATCTGGTGAAATTGAAGAGACACCTATATGACCCAACAGGTTTTTTTGTTTGTTTTTGAATTTTATTTTATTTTTTTATACAGCAGGTTCTTATTAGGACCCAACAGTTTTATTCGTTTTTATATACCATTATGACATAATGTTCTCAGACTTTTTGGTCTCAGGACACCTTTATATTCATTTTGAAACATTAACATTTAGCTTAGTAGAGGACATCTGAATTCTCCTATCTGCTTCTGCATTCAGTGTGTTAAAATATGCTGGTTTGGTTGAAGTATATGAAAAAAATCCAGCCTCAAAAAGATACATAGTGAGAAAACGCAAATTTATTTTAATAGTCATTTCAGGTAATTATGAATATTCCTGTTTGACGCTACACCAAAAGTTGACAAGCAACAGTTTCTTAAAGGTTTGGTCCGAAGTGGAATCTGAAAGCTTGTCAGTGAACGTTGCCTTACTCGTTAATATTGTGACGTTGCCTTACTTGTTAATATTGTAATCTATTATCTTGCAATTTCAGTGGATCTTTTACCCAGCTTTGATTTTATAATATTATTAATTGGTCTTCTGGAAAATATTGGTTCATTGAGTAATCCAGATATTTTAAATATTGACACATTTTAATAAATAACAAAATTCACATTTGTTGTTATAACCCTGATATCAGAAGAGTTTAAGTATTGGGAAACAGTCAAGCTCACTGTGGTAGATACATGTTTTCTAAGTTTTGTCATTGGTCACAAATGTTCTCAGTTGTTTTCCTTGAAGTGACAGGCTCACTCACTTTTTTCAGTTTTAAAGAAATATGTGTCAGATAATCAAAGCTGGATAATCATTGTCAGTTTTTCTTCTACGTAAAAATAATACTCCATGGGCTTCCCTGGTGGCGCAGTGGTTGAGAGTCTGCCTGCCGATGCAGGGTACGCGGGTTCGTGCCCCGGTCTGGGGGGATCCCGCATGCCGCGGAGCGGCTGGGCCCGTGAGCCATGGCCGCTGGGCCTGCGCGTCCGGAGCCTGTGCTCCGCAACGGGAGAGGCCGCAACGGTGAGAGGCCTGCGTACAGCAAAAAAAAAAAAAAAAAATACTCCATGAGAAAAGCAGCTATTTCTGTTTATAATCAAATGATTACAGAAGTGCCTTTCCTGAAGAAAACCTTCATATTTTGGTGTAGCAGAATTACTTGATGCTTTATATCCCATCTTGTCACACAGATATTTAAAAGATATATATTCATGGATTGAGATTTTAAAAATTAATAATTTTACTGCTTCATTATTGATGTTCTTAAATGACACTAGCATTATTATTTTTTAAAATATCTTTGTTGGAGTATAATTGCTTTACAATGGTCTGTTAGTTTCTGCTTTATAACAAAGTGAATCAGCTATACATATATTACCATATCTCCTCCCTCTTGCATCTCCCTCCCACCGTCCCTATCCCACCCTCTAGGTGGTCGCAAAGCACTGAGCTGATCTCCCTGTGCTATGCGGCTGCTTCCCACTAGCTATCTATTTTACATTTGGTTGTGTATATATGTCCATGTCACTCTCTCACTTCGTCCCAGCTTACCTTTCCCCCTCCCTGTGTCCTCAAGTCCATTCTCTACGTCTGCGTCTTTATTCCTGTCCTGTCCCTAGGTTCTTCAGAACCATTATTTTTTTTTAGATTCCATATATATGTGTTAGTGTACGGTATTTGTTTTTCTTTTTCTGACTGACTTCACTCTGTGTGACTGACTCTGGGTCCATCCACCTCACTACAAATAACTCAATTTCGTTTCTTATGGCTGAGTAATATTCCATTGTACATATGTGCCACATCTCCTTTATCCATTCATCTGTCGATGGACACTTAGGTTGCTTCCATGTCCTGGCTATTGTAAATAGAGCTGTAGTGAACATTGTGGTATAACTAGCATTATTTTTAGTACAGTTGTAGAGCTAGTTGAGAATGGCTATAGTAGCTGCTAGTACAAATTGGTGTCACTGTTTTGATTATTGCAAAGGCATTAGCAATTTTACCCACCATTGTTTTTGTACCCTGTGCAAATATCAACACAGTGAAAATGGTAAATAATGTCTTATTATGAACATAGCTTTTACCTCACAGATTCCTTTACAAGATCTTAGGGACCTATTCAACCAGAGGCCTGTGGACTACTCTTTGAGAATTCCTCCAAAGAATGTTTGCACATACGTATGTGTCAGGATACATGTACGAGAATGTATGGGGTAGCAGCATTTTTTTTTTTAATATGATAGCTATGAACTAGAAGCAATGAAAATTTCTAGATAATTAGATTATGGTATATTCATCCAAAGACATACTATATAGCAGTGAAAATGTGTGAACTATAGCAGCAGAAATCAAATAGTTGATTCCCTCACATGTATATTGACTTGAAGCTAAGTAACAAAAGAATTTCTACAGTATATTTTTATTTAAATTCAGTTCTAAACAGAACTAAATTATATTGTTTAGAGACATAGAGATGGAGCTATAGTGAATAAGAAATCTAAAGAAAAGCAGAAGATTAATTACTACAAACCTGTGTAGTGGCTACCTATGGAGAGGGTACAAGAATAATCATTTGAATGATTTCAGTGGCAAGATTTCTTATCCTTTGTGTTGGTACACAGATGTTCTCTTGATAAGTCTTTAAATTGTAAAAATACACTGTCCTATGTGTGTGATGTTTCACAATAAAAGAAGGAAGCAAATAGGATAAAAATATATGTCCTTGAATGGGATGATACTAATGTCTGTAACTTAATCTGTAAACTTAGTGCAATTTTTTGTGAGATTTAAATTTCAATGGAAAAAAAAAGAATAAAAACAGTTGGGCACATCCTTAAAGGATAATCAAGGAGAAGTAGCCCTTACAGATGTTAAAACATACTGGAAAGCTACAGTTAAACTGTGGTATTAGAGTCATGAATAATTAGATTGCTGGTATAGAATAGAAAGTCCAGAAATAGACCAAACACATAACAAAAAGTTACTCGACGGTAAAAATGTCATCTCAGATCATCGGTCCATTTTCTTACTTGTTCAGGTTGGGTAATTTCTCCATTCCATTGTTTAGCCCTTTCAGTTAATGCTTTATTTTTGTTAGTATATTTTTCAGTTCTAAACTTACCATTTGTTTCTTCATGATATCATATTTCTTTGCGAAGACTTTGTTTCTTTGCTGAAACTTTGTGATTTTTTTCATTTTCTTCAAATGTCTTCCTCATTTTTTTGTGGAAGCAGTTTTATAATGTCTACTTTAAAATATTTGACAGATGTAATTCTAACATCTATTTCTTCTCAGTGTTCATGTCTATTTATTGTCTTTTCTCATTCCTTTTGAGGTTTTCCTGGTTCTTGTTATGGTATGACAAATTATTTTTCTATTGAATGCTTTATATTTTGAGTATTATGTTATGAAACTCTGCATTTTATTTAACCCCCCATCCCACTTCCTTCTCTTTTAGCAGATCTTACCTGAAACTGTGTTTTGGGGTAAAAAAGGGTGGCACCCCTTTGTTACTCCCCGGTGTGTGCGGAAGCTCCAGTCCTGTAATTAGCCTCCACTGACACATTGCTAGGGAGGATCCTCTAGTGAACACTGGGCAGGAGTGAAATGCAGACCCTGCTTTATGCTTTGCTGATGTCACCCTGGCTCAGAAAGTTCCTGCTCTTCACGTGGTCCCAGTGTCACTGAGGTATATGGGTGGGCATGCTACCTCTGGACAGTGGTTAAGTTCTGATTCTCCAGTGGGCATTCCCTGCCACCACCCCAGTGGGGAGGGTTAGGGGTGGGGACACCTTGTCATCATTGCCTGGGTGTTGAATTCCAGGCCCTCTGCATTTTCTCCACTGGTACTATGGAGGGAGGAGGTCTTGTTCCTATTGAGTGGGTCTGCACACCCTCTGTGATACCTCACTGTCTGGGAGGGGAGCGGAGCGGAGGGGATGTCTGGGTTTTCCCTTTGGCCTTTGCTGATGGGCGTAGGACTTGGGCTTCTTCTCTGGTGTTTGGCTCCCAGAGGTTGATCATCACCTAATAGTTTTCTGTCTTGCCAGCCTGCTACTTTTCCGTTCTTTTGGTTAGAGACAGTGGGTATTTCTTGGGCTTGTTTTGTGTTTCTGGTTCCTTTAGCACCTGTTCTTATGAATGAATCAAATCTAGGGAACTTATGCTGTTTCATTCTTCAGCACCTGGGCTCTAGTTTGTCTGGCCCTTCTCTTTACCTTTTAGTGTGTTCTGGTGTTTGTCTTATGTGTCATGTCCAAGGTTTTTAGCTGTACTTAGTGTAAAATATAGGGAAAAGTGAATCTCCTCCATTTTGTCTGGAAGTGGAAAAAGTCTGCATTCATTTTTGAAGGTTTTGTGGTTTTTTGTTTTTGTTTTTTATAAATTTATTTATTTGTTTGTTTTTAGTTTTGGCTGCGTTGAGTCTTCGTTGCTGCATGGGGGCTTTCTCTAGTTGCGCTGAGCGGGGGCTTCTCTTCGTTGTGGTGCGCGGGCTTCTCATTGTGGGGGCTTCTCTTGTTGTGGAGCATGGGCTCTAGGCGTGCGGGCTTCAGTAGTTGTAGCACGTTGGCTCAGTAGCTGTGGCTTGCAGGCTCTTGAGCGCAGGCTCAGTAGTTGTGGTGCATGGGCTTAGTTGCTCCGCAGCATGTGGGATCTTCCTGGGCCAGGGCTCGAACCTGTGTCCCTTGCATTGGCAGGCAGATTCTTAACCACTGTGCCACCAGGGAAGCCCCGAAGGTTTTGTTTTGTTTCTGAATATATAGTTCTGGGTTGATGTGCTTTTCTTCTTTTCAGCATTGAAAAGATGTTCTTTCACTGTGTCCTGTCTTCCATTGTTTTTGATGAGAAGTCAGGTGTTAGTAGTATCGTTATTCCTGTGTATATAATGTTTTGATATTCTCTGGGTGCTCTCAGGACTTTGGTTTTCAGCAGTCTGAGTATGATGTGCCTAGGTGTGATTTTCTTTGTATTCTTCTTGTTTGGGGTTTGCTGAGCTTCTTAGAATTGTAAGTTGATTTTTTTCACCAAATTTGTGAAAAGTTTGACCTTCGTTTTGTATTCTTTTTTTGTCACATTTTCCCTCTCCTCTTCCTCTGCAACTCTAATTACATGCATGTTCGTGCATTTGATATTCTCAAATATTGTCATAGGTTACTGATGCTTTGTTAATTTTTCAGTAGTTTTACTTTTTGTTCCTCAGAATGGATGAACAATTTATTTTCAAGGTCACTGGCCATTTCTTCTGTTGTTTCCAATCTCTTCTTAAGCACATCCACTGAAATTTTTATTTAAATTGCTGTAACTCCTAGGTATAGAATGTCCATTGGATTTCACTTTGTAATTTTCATGTCTTTTCTGTTACTCTCCTCCTGCTCTTGACCAGCTTTTCCTGTATGTTGTGGAACATATTTCCGATAGCTGCTCTAAAGTCTTTGTTTATCTTGTCATTTTCTATTGAATATTTTTTTTCTTAATTGTGGGCCCCATTTTCCTGTTTTTTTTTCTTTCCCCATATGTCTAGGAATTTTTATTGTATACTGAACATTTTAGATGATAGGTTAATACCGGATTCTGTTACGTTATTTTGTCAGTATCAGGTTTTTTTTCTGGGAGACTTATATTATTGCTGGCCTTACATTCCAAACTACATCATCCCAGCAGTCAGTGACATCAGAAATCTCTACTCAGTTCCTTCAGCAAACAGGTCAGCTGTTGTTTTCCCTGAGCTGCTTAAGAGTCCCTCTGTGAATATACATTTCAGGGGTGTAACGATTTGAGAGTTTATTCAGTGCGGGGGGCTCTCTTTTCTGTGGCTTCTGCCCTTCAAGGTTTCCCCACTGGTTCCATCCTTTCGATCATTGTTGAACTTTACCTGTCTTCTCACACCAGTAAGACTGATGCTCTCTGTGTGAGGCCTAGTACCACCCTTCCCTTTCTGTGCATACTAGGAGGCCTTAGTAGAAATCCTTTTAAACACAGACCTTAGCCAGTGATGTTCTTTTCTGTCAAGAGTCAGATGTCCTGCCATTCCAGGCTTGGTTGTTCACAAGTGACTTCAATTAGGTTTTATATTTTATTGAGATTTTAGAAATTTTATTTCCAAGAGAGCAATTCTGATACTGGCCTGCCATTACCCAATAAATAAATTAAAAAAATTATTATTTCCCCTGTGTGAGAGTCATTCTTTTATTAAGGTATATCTTGTACACAATATAATTCACCCCTTCCAAGGGTACAGGTGAACATATTTTGAGAGATGTGTACAGTCATGTGTGTAACTATCATCATAGTCGAGATGCAGACCCTTTCCTTCACTGCAAGCTCCCTCATGGCCAGTGCAGGTCGTCCCCTCCCACCACTCGGGCTCCCGGCAATCACCACTAGATCTGTTCCTCTCCCTACTTTGGTTGTTTTTTGCCTTTTTTTGCCTTCTCTAGACTGGTATGCAAATGGAATCGTACAGCAATCTTTTCTGTCTGGCTTTTGTACTTAGCATAATGGTTTTGAGATTTCTTCCTGTTTGGGGGCCAGTATTTATAAAGCTGCTTGAACATTTGTGGACACGATGTTCTGCGTTGTTGCCATCACTGAATATTGTCAGTGTTTCTCTATTTCAGCCATTCCGGTTGGTGTTTAGTGGTATTTCGTTGTGGGTTTGATTTTGCATTTCTGGATGAGTAATGAAATTGAACACATCTTTAGTGAAGTGTCTGTTCAAAGCTTTTGCCCCAAAGTCCCCCTTTCTCTTGTTGATTTGTCTTTTCCTTACTTTCGAATTATAAGAGTTCTTTATATACTTGCCATAGAAGTCATTTATTAGAGGTATATTTTGCAAATATTTTTGTCTAGTCTATGACTTGTTTTCCTTTTTTAATGTTTTTTGAAAGAGTAGGGGGGTTAATTTTGATGAAGTTTGTCACTTTGTAAATTTTTTCTTTTATAGATTTTGTTCATTATGCCTTATATAAAAAATATTCAAGTTGTCCTGCATATTCCAAGGTTACCTTTAGATTGTTTATTCCTTTTATAGTTAAATTGCATGTATGATAATGAGAAGATGAGGTAAGGTTCAAGGTTCTTTATTTTCAGTGTGGATATTCATTTGTTCCAGCATCATTCTAAAAGACTGTTATTCCCTTGAATTATCTTGACTCTTGGTCAAAAATAAACCACATACACACAAAGATATAGTTTTTCAAAAACATGAATTCATATTGATACTTTAAAATTTAATCCAGTAGCTGTTTGTAACATATTTAAAAATTTTTTTATTCCCCACTCAATCTATAATTGTACCTTTTAATTTTAATTAATATTTCCTCTAACTAAAAAAGTTATTAAAAGAGAAAGAAAAGTTGTTTATTTTGTGCATCAATTTAAAAGTACTCCAGAATAACTATACTAGTATTAAACATTCAAAGCTAGTAGATCAATAATGAGATTTAATATCTTCATTGCTTTCTGCCATCATCTTTTGAGCCTTCTAGTAGTATTGGAGATACTTTGAGTTATTTGCCATGGTTAGGTAAATACTATTTTGATAACATATTCAGCTGCTACAAGCATTTTAGTTGATGGTATTAATATTTTTACTGATAGTACTTCTCTGAAAATAATTTTTTCTCATAGCTCTTACTTGTCAGTGGAGAGTAATGGAAGTCTGCTCTGTTGCTTCTCTTTGTGAGACAGGTGGAAAACACAGAAATTCCTTTCATGCCTGCTTTGCATTACTGCTTGCAACTCCCCAAGGCAAGCTCTGTTATCACTACTAACACCATAGATGAGTCTTGCCTAGTTTTGTTCTTTATATGACTCATACAATAAATACTGTTTTCTGTCTTTTTTCATACACCATCATACTTGTGAGATTCATTCAAATTATTGCTTGTAATTGTTCATTTATTCTCATTGTTGTGTCGTATTCTGTTGTGAAAGGACCATAATTTATCCACTTTTATTGGGCATTTGGGGATTTTTCAGTCTGGGACTGTTATGACTTGTATTTTGTGAACGTTCCAGTATATTTCTTTTGGTAGGCACCGAGGACTAACATTTTATGGAATTCTAATTAAAAAATGGCTACCTTCTTTTCTTATAACCTAAGTGAGAGTGATTATGTAAATGAGACAAAGTATTCATTATGTTCTTGTGTTCAGTTAGTGGAATTTGCATTAATTACCCATTTCTAACTGATTATGAACCGCTCAAATTCAGTTCCTCTTTGTGGCATTGTGAGTGTGGGCAAGGAATTTAAACTCTGTGCTTCATTTATAAAAATCAGAAGTTATGGTACCTACCTAAAATGGTGGTTGTTAGACTTAAAATAAGGTAATTTTTGTTAACTACTTGGCCTAGTTGCTCACTGCATCCTGCATGTTAAGTATATTTTATTGGCCAACTTTCTGACTTCCCTAAATTATTGGTGTTGATAAAGTGTCACTGTCTCTTTTTAAGTTGTTTTCATTTTTATGTTTTATTTTTATATATCCAGGGTACTAGAAATTTGTAATTCAAATTCCAGGTTATTAAAAAAATTTTTTTGTTATTTGATTTTCTCTAAGATGTGTGTGTGTGTTTACCATATAAAAGTCTAGGAGTTTTATGTAGTCACATTTATTCATGTTTTTATTTATGGTTAAAGCTGTTAGGGGGCTATTAGTTGGGGGCTTCTGATTTGTGTATGTTTCTATCAACTAGAGAGTTTACTGTTGCCTTGACGCAGTGAATAGAGGGCACACCTGTTGGCTCAGGAATGCTTGCTGTAGGATAGTCTCTCTGAGGTTTCGCTTCTTCATGTCCAAGATGGAGTTTAATACATTTACCCTATTTACTTCATAGTGATGAGTAAGGAAGACGTTGTATAATGTAAAAAAATTTCTTAAAGGTAACTGGGGCTTCCCTGGTGGCGCAGTGGTTGAGAGTCCGCCTGCGATGCAGGGGACGTGGGTTCGTGCCCCGGTCCAGGAAGATCCCACATGCCGCGGAGCAGCTAGGTCCATGAGCCATGGACGCTGAGCTTGCACGTCCGGAGCCAGTGCTCCGCAACAGGAGAGGCCACAACAGTGAGAGGCCCGAGTACCGCAAAAAAACCAAAGCAAAACAAAACAAACAAAAAAAATAACTGATTTGGCAGAGATCAAATCATGGAGGGCCTTGAAATGCTCCGTTAGCTGTTGCTGTATAAAAAATTACCATAAATTTAATGGCTTAAAATAGCACCCATTTGTAGATGAGAAGTTTGGCCAGGCTCAACCGTGCTTTTTTTTTAGGGTTTCACAGGGTTCAAATTAAGATATCTGCCAGGCTGGGTGTTTATCCAGAGGCTCTGGCGAAGAATCTTCTTCTAAGCTCACTTGGCTCCCGAGGGCAGAATTCAGTTCCGTGCAATTGTAGGACCAAGGCTGCCATCTCTTTACTGGCCATTTGGCCTGGGGTTGCTGTCAGCTCCTAGGGGCCACTCCCTGGTTTTTGTATGTGGCTTCTTTTATCTTCAGAGACAGCAGTGTGGTCCTGAATCCTTCACTTGCTTTGAATTTCTCTGACTTCCCTTTCTGCTACCAGTTGGAGAAAAATCTTTGTTTTCAAGGAATTGTATGATTAGATTAGAATAAGCCCTGTCCCCCTTGATTAATTCAAAGTTGATTAGGAGCCTTAATCCCATCTGCAAAATCTCTTTGCCATGTCTTATGGCATAATCTCTGGCATGGTATTTCATCATATTCACAGTGTCTGGATTAGGGTGGGGCATCTTGGGGGGGCTAGGGTCAGGCGTTTTAGGAGTCTGCCTACCACAGATGCCATGTTGAGGAGTTTGGACCTGGTCCAGAGGTATCAGGGGTCCCTTAGAAAGCTTACTGTGGCAGCAGTGAGGAGGGTGGGTCAGAAAGGAAAAATTTCATTCATAGCAAAGTCCATTTTGAGTTTGTAATGTTATTTAATGGATGTTTGTATTTTTTTGTTAAGTAGAGGTTTTGATCAGAAATGTATGTTTATTAGAGTACAAAGTAGAAATAATTAACTGGACCCAAACAACAACAGATCACTCATCATGATATTCATTACTTCAGGCCAATTCATTATACAAAGTGGTTTGATAGATTGCTTTTTATTTTACTCAGTACTATTTTAGCATATCTTTCTAAAGCAAACACTGATTGTTTTGATAGAGACTTAAACACCCGAATGTCATTAATAATATCTTCCTACACACAATATTAGGGTGTGTTTTCTTCCTTAGATTGCTGATCTCATGCATTATGATTCTTACTGGCTTAGTTTTTATGTCTAGTTTTACTTACTTTTATTCTTTGGTCTTGAGTTTTGCCTGTTTTGGCTGCTGCACGCAGCATGTGGGGTCTTAGTTCCCCGACCAGGAATCAAACCCATGCCCACTGCAGGGGAAGTGTGGAGTCCTAACCACTGGACCGCCAGGGAATTCCCCTGAGTCTTGCATTTTTCAAGCTGTATTTTTTTCTTCTGAACTAAATTTGCCATATCTCAAAGATTTGGAGTCCTAAATAACCACTAGGTTGCCAGGGAATTCCCCTGAGTCTTGTATTTTTCAAGCTGTATTTTTTTTTCTTCTGAACTAAATTTGCCATATCTCAGAGATTTTGACAAGTTTCTTATTTAATCACTTCAAAAATAATATATATATTTTCATTTTGATTTAAAGAAATCTGCTAGATTGAAGGGAGTTTTCAATTTTTCTAGTGGATAGATTGAAGGGAGTTTATCTTTATATTGTGAATTTATAATTATTAATGTGTTAAGTTTAGGAAATATCTGCTTTTTAAAATATGGCCTAGGAAATACCTGAGTTTTTGAATTTGTAAGACTTTCTTAATCCCATAGATATTGTGAGTTAAAAAGAATTTTATGTACATTTGAATAGAATGTATATTTTCTGTTCTGGGAATTTGGAGATCTCTCTGTTCATGTGTAAGTTTGAATCAAACTTGACCATCATTAATAAATATCTTGATTTCTGAGAGCTGTGTTAAGTCCAGTCTATGTATTTCTGTTTGGCTTTACTTTTTTTTTGTCTTTTTAAGCATATGTTAAGTTTTTACTGTAGCATTAAAAAGTTTGTTTTTTTAACTTGAAGTCAGCTTTACTTTTATAGTCAAGAAAATTGATTAGGCATGTGAACATTAATGACTGTTTCTTCTTTTGGAATTTTCACCGTAATGTTAGATTCATTTTAATGTGAACTTATCTTTGTCCTGTTCACTGCTTCTTGGTTTGGACCCTATTTTTATGATCAATATTGCTGTACCTGCTTTCTTTCTCTCTCTCTTTCTTCCTCTCTTTCTTTCCCTCCCTCCCTCCCTCCCTCCCTCCCTCCCTCCCTCCCTCCCTCCATCCCTCCCTTCCTTCCTTCCTTCCTCTCTCTTTCTCTCTCTCTCTCTCTTTTTTTTTTTTTTTTAAATATTTATTTATTTGGCTGCGCCGGCTCTTAGTTACAGCACACGGGATCTTCATTGCAGCATGTGGGCTCTTAGTTGAAGTATGTGGGATGTAGTTCCCTGACCAGGGATTGAACCCGGGCCCCCTGCATTTAGAGCATGGAGCCTTAACCACTGGACAACTAGGGAAGTCCTACCTGCTTTCTTTTTGATAGCATTTGTTTGTTCTTTCCCCCCAGATCATTATTTGTGAATATCCTGTGCTACTGTGCCTTGTGCACATATGTGTATATATATATATATATAGATACACATACACATATGTGTATCTATATATATACTCATACACATATGCGTATATATATAAACGTACACATATGCAAATATATACACACATACACATATGTGTGTATATATATATACATACACGTGTATATATGTATTCATGTACATAAATAAAAGGTTTGTGTGTATTTACATCTAAAGTGTGTGTGTGCATAAAATATATTTTGCACATTTTGCAAGTTTTTTTTTTTTTTTTTTGGTATGCGGGCCTCTCACTGTTGTGGCCTCTCCCGTTGCGGAGCACAGGCCCCGGACGCGCAGG
The DNA here is from genome assembly GCF_039906515.1 of Pseudorca crassidens. NCBI lineage: Eukaryota > Metazoa > Chordata > Mammalia > Artiodactyla > Delphinidae > Pseudorca > Pseudorca crassidens. Next base: position 102,070,735 of record NC_090303.1, on the reverse strand, counting down.
CTCAGTGGCCATGGCTCACGGGCCCAGCCACTCCGCGGCATGTGGGATCTTCCTGGACCGGGGCACGAACCTGTGTCCCCTGCATCGGCAGGTGGACTCTCAACCACTGTGCCACCGGGAAGCCCTCAAAGAATTTTTTTGTAGACCTTGGAAGATATTGCTCTTTTTTTTTTTTTACATCTTTATTGGAGTAGAGTTGCTTTACAGTGGTGTGTTAGTTTCTGCTTTATAACAAAGTGAATCAGTTATACATGTACATATGTTCCCTTATCTCTTCCTTCTTGCATCTCCCTCCGTCCCACCCTCCATATCCCACCCCTCCAGGTGGTCGCAAAGGACCGAGCAGATCTCCCTGTGCTATGTGGCTGCTATCTATTTTACATTTGGCAGTGTATATATGTCCATGCCTCTCTCTCGCTTTGTCACAGCTTACCCTTCCCCCTCCCCATGTCCTCAAGTCCATTCTCTAGGTCTGCGTCTTTATTCCTGTCCTGCCCCTAGGTTCTTCAGAACCTTTTTTTTTTTTTACGATTCCATATATATGTGTTAGCATATGGTATTTGTTTTTCTCTTTCTGACTTACTTCACTCTGTATGACAGACTCTAGGTCTATCCAACTCATTACAAATAGCTCAATGTCGTTTCTTTTTATGGCTGAATAATATTCCATTGTATATATGTGCCACATCTTCTTTATCCATTCATCTGATGATGGACACTTAGGTTGTTTTCATCTCCGGCCTATTGTAAATAGAGCTGCAATGAACATTTTGGAATATGACTCTTTTTGAATTATGGTTTTCTCAGGGTATATGCCCAGTAGTGGGATTGCTGGGTCATATGGTAGTTCTATTTGTAGTTTTTTAAGGAACCTCCATACTGGTCTCCACAGTGGCTGTATCAATTTACATTCCCACCAACACTGCAAGAGTGTTCCCTTTTCTCCACACCCTCTCCAGCATTTATTGTTTCTAGATTTTTTGATGATGGCCATTCTGACTGGTGTGAGATGATATCTCATTGTAGTTTTGATTTGCATTTCTCTAATGTTTAATGATGTTGAGCATTTTTTCATGTGTTTGTTGGCAGTCTGCATATCTTCTTTAGAGAAATGTCTGCTTAGGTCTTCTGCCCACTTTTGGATTGGGTTGTTTGTTTTTTTGTTATTGAGCTGCATGTGCTGCTTATAAATTTTGGAGATAAATCCTTTGTCAGTTGCTTCATTTGCAAATATTTTCTCCCATTCTGAGGGTTGTCTTTTGGTCTTGTTTATGGTTTCCTTTGCTGTGCAAAAGCTTTGAAGTTTCATTAGGTCCCATTTATTTTTGTTTTTATTTCCATTTCTCTAGGAGGAGGGTCAAAAAGGATCTTGCTGTGATTTATGTCATAGAGTGTTCTGCCTATGTTTTCCTCTAAGAGTTTGATAGTTTCTGGCCTTACATTTCGATCTTTAATCCGTTTTGAGCTTATTTTTGTGTATGGTGTTAGGGAGTGATCTAATCTCATACTTTTACATGTACCTGTCCAGTTTTTCCAGCACCACTTACTGAAGAGGGTGTCCTTTCTCCACTGTACATTCCTCCCTCCTTTATCAAAGATAAGGTGACCATATGTGCGTGGGTTCATCCCTGTGCTTTCTATCCTGTTGCATTGATCTACCTTTCTCTTTTGGTGCCAGTGCCATACTGTCTTGATTACTGTAGCTTTGTAGTATAGTCTGAAGTCAGGGAGCCTGATTCCTCCAGCTCCGTTTTTCGTTCTCAAGATTGCCTTGGCTATTCGGGGTCTTTTGTGTTTCCATACAAATTGTGAAATTTTTTGTTCTAGTTCTGTGAAAAATGCCAGTGGTAGTTTGATAGGGATTGCATTGAATCTGTAGATTGCTTTGGGTAGTAGAGTCACTTTCACAATGTTGATTCTTCCAATCCAAGAACATGGTATATCTCTCCATCTATTTGTATCATCTTTAATTTCTTTCATCAGTGTCTTATAATTTTCTACATACAGGTCTTTTGTCTCCTTAGGTAGGTTTATTCCTAGATATTTTATTCTTTTTATTGCAATGGTAAATGGGAGTGTTTTCTTGATTTCACTTTCAGATTTTTCATCATTAGTGTATAGGAATGCCAGAGATTTCTGTGCATTAATTTTGTATCCTGCTACTTTAACAGATTCATTGATTAGTTCTAGTAGTTTTCTGGTAGCATCTTTAGGATTCTCTATGTATAGTATCATGTCATCTGCAAACAGTGACAGCTTTACTTCTTCTTTTCCAATTTGGATTCCTTTTATTTCCTTTTCTTCTCTGATTGCTGTGGCTAAAACTTCCAAAACTATGTTGAATAAGAGTGGTGAGAGTGGGCAACCTTGTCTAGTTCCTGATCTTACTGGAAATGCTTTCAGTTTTTCACCATTGAGGACGATGTTTGCTGTGGGTTTGCCATATATGGCCTTTATTATGTTGAGGAAAGTTCCCTCTATGCCTACTTTCTGGAGGGTTTTTATCATAAATGGATATTGAATTTTGTCGAAAGCTTTCTCTGCATCTATTGAGATGATCATATGGTTTTTCTCCTTCAGTTTGTTAATATGGTGTATCACGCTGATTGATTTGCGTATATTGAAGAATCCTTGCATTCCTGGAGTAAACCCCACTTGATCATGGTGTATGATCCTTTTAATGTGCTGTTGGATTCTGTTTGCTAGTATTTTGTTGAGGATTTTTGCATCTATGTTCATCAGTGATATTGGCCTGTAGTTTTCTTTCTTTGTGACATCCTTGTCTGGTTTTGGTATCAAGGTGATGGTGGCCTCGTAGAATGAATTTGGGAGTGTTCCTCCCTCTGCTATATTTTGGAAGAGTTTGAGAAGGATAGGTGTTAGCTCTTCTCTAAATGTTTGATAGAATTCGCCTGTGAAGCCATCTGGTCCTGGGCTTTTGTTTGTTGGAAGATTTTTAATCACAGTTCCAATTTCAGTGCTTGTGATTGGTCTGTTCATATTTTCTATTTCTTCCTGATTCAGTCTTGGCAGGTTGTGCATTTCTAAGAATTTGTCCATTTCTTCCAGGTTGTCCATTTTATTGGCATAGAGTTGCTTGTAGTAATCTCTCATGATCTTTTGTATTTCTGCAGTGTCAGTTGTTACTTCTCCTTTTTCATTTTTAATTCTACTGATTTGAGTCTCCTCCGTTTTTTTCTTGATGAGTCTGGCTAATGGTTTATCAATTTTATTTATCTTCTCAAAGAATCAGCTTTTAGTTTTATTGATCTTTGCTATCGTTTCCTTCATTTCTTTTTCATTTATTTCTGATCTGATCTTTATGATTTCTTTCCTTCTGCTAACTTTGGGGTTTTTTTTCCTTCCTTCTCTAATTGCTTTAGGTGCAAGATTAGGTTGTTTATTCGAGATGTTTCCTGTTTCTTAAGGTAGGCTTGTATTGCTATAAACTTCCCTCTTAGAACGGCTTTTGCTGCATCCCATAGGTTTTGGGTCGTCGTGTCTCCATTGTCATTTGTTTCTAGGTATTTTTTGGTTTCTTCAGTGATCACTTCATTATTAAGTAGTGTATTGTTTAGCCTCCATGTGTTTGTATTTTTTACAGATATTTTCCTGTAATTGATATCTAGTCTCATAGCGTTGTGGTCGGAAAAGATACTTGATACAATTTCTTTTTTTTTTTTTTTTTTAAACATCTTTATTGGGGTATAATTGCTTGATACAATTTCAATTCATTTAAATTTACCAAGGCTTGATTTGTGACCCAGGATATGATCTATCCTGGAGAATGTTCCATGAGCACTTGAGAAGAATGTATATTCTGTTGTTTTTGGATGGAATGTCCTATAAATATCAATTAAGTCCATCTTGTTTAATGTATCATTTAAAGCTTGTATTTCCTTATTTATTTTCATTTTGGATGATCTGTCCATTGGTGAAAGTGGGGTGTTAAAGTCCCCTACTATGAATGTGTTACTGTTGATTTCCCCTTTTATTGCTGTTAGTATTTGCCTTATGTATTGAGGTGCTCCTATGTTGGGTACATAAATATTTACAATTGTTATATCTTCTTCTTGGATCGATCCCATGATCACTATGTAGTGTCCTTCTTTGTCTCTTCTAATAGTCTTTATTTTAAAGTCTATTTTATGTGATATGAGAATTGCTACTCCAGCTTTCTTTTGGTTTCCATTTGCATGAAATAGCTCTTTCCATCCCCTTACTTTCAGTCTGTGAAGTGGGTCTCTTGTAGACAGCAAATATATGGGTCTTGTTTTTGTATCCATTCGGCTAATCTGTGTCTTTTGGTGGGAGCATTTAGTCCATTTACATTTAAGGTAATTATCGATATGTATGTTCCTATTCCCATTTTCTTAATTGTTTTGGGTTCATTATTGTAGGTCTTTTTCTTCTCTTGTGTTTCTTGCCTAGAGAAGTTCCTTTAGCAGTTGTTGTAAAGCTGGTTTGGTGGTGCAGAACTCTCTCAGCTTTTGCTTGTCTGTAAAGGTTTTAATTTCTCCATCAAATCTGAATGAGATGCTTGCTGGCTAGAGTAATCTTGGTTGCAGGTTTTTCTCCTTCATCACTTTCAGTATGTCCTGCCACTCCCTTCTGGCTTGCAGAGTTTCTCCTGAAAGATCAGCTGTTAACCTTATGGGGATTCCCTTGTGTGTTATTTTTCCCTTGCTGCTTTTAATATGTTTTCTGTGTATTTAATTTTTGACAGTTTGATTAATATGTGTCTTGGTGTATTTCTCCTTGGATTTATCCTATATGGGACTCTCTGTGCTTCCTGGACTTGATTAACTATTTCCTTTCCCATATTAGGGAAGTTTTCAACTATAATCTCTTCAAATATTTTCTCAGTCCGTTTCTTTTGCTCTTCTTCTTCTGGGACCCTTATAAATCGAATATTGGTGCGTTTAATGTTGTCCCAGAGGTCCCTGAGACTGTCCTCAGTTCTTTTCATTCTTTTTTCTTTTTTCTTTATTCTGTTCTGCAGTAGTTATTTCCATTATTTTATCTTCCAGGTAATTTATCTGTTCTTCTGCCTCAGTTATTCTGCTATTGATCCCATCTAGAGTATTTTTCATTTCATTTATTGTGGTGTTCATCGTTGTTTGTTTCATCTTTAGTTCTTCTAGGTCCTTGTTAAATGTCTCTTGCATTTTGTCTATTCTATTTCCAAGATTTTGGATCATCTTTACTATCATTCCGAATTCTTTTTCAGGTAGACTGCCTATTTCCTCTTCATTTGTTAGGTCTGGTGCATTTTTATCTTGCTCCTTCATCTCTTGTGTGTTTTTCTGTCTTCTCATTTTGCTTATCTTACTGTGTTTGGGGTCTCCTTTTTGCAGGCTGCCGGTTCGTAGTTCCCGTTGTTTTTGGTGTCTGTCCCCAGTGGGTAAGGTTGGTTCAGTGGGTTGTGTAGGCTTCCTGGTGGAGGGGACTAGTGCCTGTGTTCTGGTGGATGAGGCTGGATCTTGTCTTTCTGGTGGGCATGTCCACGTCTGGTGGTGTGTCTTGGGGTGTCTGTGGACTTATTATGATTTTAGGCAGCCTCTCTGCTAATGGGTGCTGTTGTGTTCCTGTCTTGCTAGTTGTTTGGCATAGGATGTCCAGCACTGTAGCTTGCTGGTCATTGAGTGAAGCTGAGTGCTGGTGCTGAGATGGAGATCTCTGGGAGATTTTCGCCATTTGATATTATGTGGAGCTGGGACGTCTCTTGTGGACCAGTGTCCTGAAGTTGGCTCTCCCACCTCAGAGGCACAGCGCTGACTCCTGGCTGCAGCACCAAGAGCCTTTCATCCACATGGCTCAGAATAAAAGGGAGAAAAAGTAGAAAGAAAGAATTAGTAGAAGAAATAAAGAAAAAGAATGAAAGAAAGAAAGGAGGGAGGGAGGAAGGAAAAAAAGAAAGGAAGAAGGTAAAGTAAAATAAAATAAGAAAATAAAGTTATTAAAATAAAAAATAATTATTAAAAAGAAAAAAACCGGATTGAACCCTAGGACCAATGGTGGAAAGAAAGCTATACAGACAAAATCTCACACAGAAGCATACACATACACACTCACAAAAAGAGGAAAAAGGGGAAAAATCATAAATCTTGCTCTCAAAGTCCACCTCCTCAATTTGGGATGGTTCGTTGTCTATTCAGGTATTCCACAGATGCAGGTACATCAAGTTGATTGTGGAGCTTTAATCCGCTGCCACTGAGGCTGCTGGGAGAGATTTCCCTTTCTCTTCTTTGTTTGCACAGCTCCTGGGACTCAGTTTTGGATTTGGCCCTGCCTCTGCGTGTAGGTGGCCAGAGGGCGTTTGTTCTTCGCTCAGACAGGACAGGGTTAAAGGAGCCGCTGATTCAGGGGCTCTGGCTCACTTAGGCTGGGGGGAGGGAGGGGCACGGCGTGCGGGGCGGGCCTGCGGCGGCAGAGGCCGGTGTGACGTTGCACCAGCCTGAGGTGTACCGTGCGTTCTCCCCGGGAAGTTGTTGCTGAATCCCGGGACCCTGGCAGTGGCGGCCTGCACAGGCTCCCCGGAAGGGGTGTGTGGAGAGTGACCTGTGCTCGCACACAGGCTTCTTGGTGGCAGCAGCAGCAGCGTTAGCGTCTCATGCCCGTCTCTGGGGTCCGCGTTGTTAGCCGCGTCTCGCGCCCGTTTCTGGAGCTCCTTTAAGCAGCGCTCTTAATCCTCTCTCCTCGCGCACCAGGAAACAGAGGTAAGAAAAAGTTTCCTGCTTCTTCGGCAGCTCCAGACTTTTCCCCGGACTCCCTCCCGGGTAGCCGTGGTGCACTAACCCCCTGCAGGCTGTGTTCACGCTGCCAACCCCAGTCCTCTCCCTGCGCTCCGACTGAAGCCCGAGCCTCAGCTCCCAGCCCCGCCCGCCCCGGCGGGGGAGCAGACAAGCCTCTCGGGCTGGTGAGTGCCGGTGTGCCCTGATCCTCTGTGCGGGAATCTCTCCGCTTCGCCCCCCGCACCCCTGTGGCTGCCCTCTCCTCCGCGGCTTCGAAGCTCTCCCCCTCCGCCACCCGCAGTCTCGGCCTGTGAAGGGGCTTCTAGTGTGTGGAAACCTTTCCTCCTTCACAGCTCTCTCCCAGAGGTGCAGGTCCCGTCCCTATCCTTTCGTCTCTGTCTTTCCTTTTTTCTTTTGCCCTACCCAGGTACGTGGGGGGAGTGTCTTGCCTTTTGGGAGGTCTGAGGTCTTCTGCCAGCGTTCAGTAGGTGTTCTGTAGGAGTTGTTCCACGTGTTGATGTATTTCTGGTGTATCTGTGGGGAGGAAGGTGATCTCCGTGTCTTACTCTTCCGCCATCTTCCCGGAAGCCGCTCTTTTTTGTTTTTACATTTAATATTGCCAATGAAAAGCAATTCCCGTGTCTCCTATCTTTGTAAATGACCCCTTTTCTTTTTGGTGGGGCTACTAGAATTTTTCATTTATCCTTGTTATCTTTGCCCATGTTTCTAGGTGTAAGACATTTTAATCTGAAGCTGGTGTTTTCTGTTTGGGTGGGTGTTTTTGTAGTGAAACAGATATCAATAGAACAGAAAGAAAAAGACTCTTGTCTTTCAGTTTCCTCATCTATTAAATGGAAATTATGCTTAATAAATGTTACCTTTTATTATTAGATATTTTCATAAATTTTTTTTCTAATTTCTCTGCTTATAATCCTTCTATTTTCTCTCCTTCTAGTACTCTTTCTAAACAGACATTGGACCTTCCTGATAGTTTCTCATGCCATTTTATTTTTTCTCTTACTTGCTATCTTCATTCGTTATTACAGCATTATGGGAGAATCCTAACAGACTAATAAGAAAAGTTTGGTAAAGGTTAAAAACAGCCTGGTGTGTAGAAAATTAATATTTGATATTTCTTACAGCACTTAGCCAATTGCAGTAGTTGATATAGAATAAATACTTGATAATTAATTGAACAAGCTTTGGAATATCCTGAAACTTATTGTTACTGTTTCATAACTCATCTTGAACCTTAATCTCTGAAATTTTGTTGATTCTGTTTTGTATTATAGACTTATTTTGCGAGAGCTTTCCAAGTTTTGGAAGTTCCTCAGACTCTTTCTTACAGGTGGCAATGTGAACTCTCATTGAGAGTTTTTTCTTGGATGTGTTCTTGGACTAATGTCAAAAGATATTTAACACTTTTCTTTTTATCTTTCCCTCTCCTTCTCTTCTTTTTAATGGTTAAAAAAGTATAAAAATTATTCTGGGGTTTTTATTATTGAGTCAAATTGTTTAGTTGATAAGAGCTTTTTATCTTACCTTCCTCTCACGAAATGTTAATTAGCTTTGTAATTGTTACTTAGCTTGTAATTTGTTTTGATTTGTGACTTGTGGTGTATGAGGGTGCTGATGTTAGACAAGTTTCCTGTAGAAATTTATTCTTTGACATTTTCTACAATTTTATAAATGCTTTTTATTGGTTCAAAAAGATATATTCCAGCCTGTATAGATAGTATATGTTTTCTTTCAATGCCAAATGTCTTTCATTAGCTATGTAGTTATAACAGATGGGTTTGAAGCGTTCACTTAAATGCAGTTAGTATTTTATTTCCCTTTATTCCCTAATCTCTTTACATGTTATTGTAAATTAGTATGTTGGATACATTCCAGGACTTCTCATAGTAGTTTAGCTAATGTCATGTAATATTTTCCATTGCAAATATGATTAAGAGAACATGTTGATGTTTCTAAAATGATATAGACAGTGAGAAAAGGATCAAGTTAAATTCTTTTATTTCCTTATTATACACTTAAAAGTCATTATATTTTATTTGTCAAAATTACTTTTAGAGCAAAAGGCTTCTGTACAACTTGTCATATGCTATAAAAGTAATGGAGATTGTAGATTTTAACAGTGTAGCAGAAATTATTTTGCGATGTTAATGAGTTAATAATAAAAACTTTTCAGTGGTTGATTGGACATATAAATGTACTTTCTTCCCGCAACATTACCTTGACCTTCCCAGTATTGACTCAAGGATACTCAGACTACCTAGATATTATACATGTCTTTAATTCTGGGTTCTGTTAATACAGTAAACATATTTGGATACCATAGGAGGTTGTGACATAAATATATTGTTTGGAAAAAGCTGATTATTATGCTTTATCAGTGAAGATAAAGAAGGCTTTATTTCTTTTCTTCAGTTTTTGTTAATGCAGTAATAATACCTTTGAGTACAAAAAGACAACTGAAATGTGTGTTAGTGTGTGAACTTGTGGACAGTATATAAAATTAAAATGTCAAAGATATAGCTAGTGTTTATGAGTTACTTAGAAACTACAGTGGTCTTGTTGCCTGCAGCCAAAATGTGTAGAAGACACACCAAGAGACGCTTAACTTTCTTATATTGGTTCCGTGCAGGGGACCGATGGTTATGAGGAGGCGTTGATGGCATGTGATATCTTATGTAGATTTACATGCAAGACATTGAAATTATTTACAATTTACAAACTATTGTATTATCTAATTGACTAGCAGAAGATGGAATCAGTATATTAGCACGTGAAGATGTTCATAGTAATGTTAGCAACTCTATTACCTGAGCCTCGGTTTTACCACGTGCCGTCCCACTTGGCTTCAGTTAGTTCAGCTCTGCTAGTCATGAGCCACACCTACAGTAAGATTAGCAAAAGTGAAGTCCAGTTAATATATATAAATATGAACACCAGTTTATTAGGGCCTTTCTATGTCAAACAGGATTCATGGCACTAAGAATACAAAGTTAGTACAACCCGATTCCTCTACTCAAAGATCTTGGATGAAAAAAGAGCGATAAGTAATTACCATGCAGTAGCATAAATGCTAAAACAGAAGTATATTCAAAAAGGGCAGCTAGGCCTCTCCTACACAGAGAGAGAGATTTTGTACGTTATGATGCCCCAAGTGGGCTTGGGCGGATGAGGACGTTTATTAATCTTTCTTAGGGAAAGAATTACTCTTAGATAATTCATACTGACTTCTTACACATTTCAGGTGCGCCAAACTTCCCCTGCTGTTCGTTTGAGACTTTATTTCTTTGATTTTACCACTTGCAAGAGATAGAGGCAGATTGGAATGGGGGAAGGAGAAAGTCAGATGACTTAATTTTTCTTCACGTGCCCAGCATTTTAAAGAAACTTGAAACTAACTGCTACAATGAAGTGTGTAGATTTGTATGTGTGCCTTTAACCATGTAGTTGCCACTCATTAACTTATTCTGTGATTGACTAGTTTACTTCATGTTGATTTTTAGGCAGGGTGAAAATAGTAAGAGGTTTTGGAAATAATATATATATGTTTTATCTGTTTATTAATGGGATTTAATCACCTGTTAAAAATAATCCCCAACTAGAAACCTGCCCTTTTAACCATATTATTAGTTTTTTAAAAATGGTAGTTGTATTGACAAAGTCAATAGAAAAAAAAAAGTGAAATGCTAACTTTCTAAACTTGAATGGAAGGATGAATATGTATTCATCCTTGGATGAATATTTACCAAGCACTGAACGGAGAACTTAGATTTTATCATTTTAACTGATCCTTTATTTAGTGCTCTGCAGGCTTCAAATTGTTTTACTAGTAATGTACAAAGACTTTTGAATATCTTCGTAGCCCCACCTTTGAGTGTTGCTTTTCCAGGTTTTATAAGGATATTTCTTTATCCTTTGCTCCCTTCCAGCGATGTGCATTTTGTAAGCACCTTGGAGCCACTATCAAATGCTGTGAAGAGAAATGTGCCCAGATGTACCATTATCCTTGTGCTGCTGGAGCCGGCACCTTTCAGGATTTCAGTCACTTCTTCCTTCTTTGTCCAGAGCACATTGACCAAGCTCCTGAAAGATGTAAGTTTACTACAGATATATTTAAAAACATTTATCAGTGTATTTACTTAAAATAACAAATGTTTAAGTTCCCTAAGTGTTATTCTACTTGTGGTAAAAGGCAACATTACATAATCTTGATAATCTGAGAGATCTTCACAAGAGATCCTTGGGTGGGGTGAGGGGGCAGGGGGAGGAATCTGTTACCAACAATATCATTGAAGTTATATCCAGAGAGTTATTTCCTCAAAAATTCAAAGATAGTTTGCATGTTTTTTATTCTTATTTAAAAAATTTAACTACTGTAGAAAGGTAAACTTGCTGAGTATATGGTATTTTAATATGTACTATGAAAGTAGGTCATTTAAAAAATTAAACAGTGTATTTAATTCAGTGTCTTTTACACTAAAAAGACTACCCAGTTGGAGATTTAGAAGATGGTTCATTCAGATGTTATTTCAGGATGTATGTTGATAGGATCACCAAACACTTGAAAATCTTGGAAAATGTCCTAGTAGTCATAATAGAAATCTCGTTAATGCTTCTTCTTGATTCATCTGTCTTGGTTATAATTATCTATAATCCTCAGTTGTCTTTTTTTTTTTTCTTTTCCAAACAGTATTTTATAATTAGGTGAAAAGGTTTAAGTGTTTGAAATTTATGTTATACAGAAACTTATAACTCTTTCCTATCCTTATTAAATAGAGATCTTACTTTTTTCCTAGTGTATAGATTTCCAATGAGCATGCATGATTTGAGATCTTTTTTCCCTAGTAAATTGAATTTCCAATCTGCTTGTGAAATCTCTTTGATGCCTTCTTTATTCAGTCTTTTTTTATGTCATCTCTTAGTTACCTAATTGTTAGCTTTTACCTGTATTCTTAGCAATGTCAGTAAAGGCTTTTTTCCTATCTTTTCCAGCTTTGTGAAACATAAATATAGCTACTTCAGGCTTAAAGTAATCTCAAACACAGATTTCATAATCATCATTTTTCTCTGTTCAGTACCATGATTTTATCTTTAGTTAAAGTTATTTTGTGTCTACATGTATAATCATGTTGTCCTTAATCACTATACAGACGTAAATTATAGGTAAGGCAAACTGAAATGTCACATTGTATTTAGGCTAATAAGGGATTTAAAGTTTTAAAAATGCTTTGGATTACACACTGTTAAATCTGGGAGAAGAAGACAACACTCATGCACAGCTACTGTAATGGGTGTTATTTATTTTAAGGCCTCATATAGTGAATTCCTTCACTAAGTACACAGACTGTGATGTGAATCATCAGAGCTGATTGTATTCTGGGTGGTATAACACACTTTTCCAATTGAATAAAACAACTGTGGGTGTGTTTAACAATTTAAATTTTATTCAGCCTTTTGTATGTGGTCGTGATTTAGACCTCAGTAAACAACATGCAAACTTTTCTATGACTATGTTTCTAATGTGAGAAATTCTATTACTTATTGGCAGTACTACTTTCTTTTGCAGACTCTGTTCACATAATGTATATGATTTATATACATTTATTTGTTAGGGATCATAAATTGTTTTATAAAATAATGAAGTGTAAGAACTGAGGTGAGATGATTTGTTACCATTTATCATGAATATAGTGAAAGGTTCATGCTGGCAACATAAAGCTAAAAGATACACTGAAATTACTGGTACCTTGCCTTGTTCCAAAGTAGACTTACGGAGACTTACACAAATACATGAACAGTAGGATAAAGTAAGACTAAAAATAAGCAAGAAAATTTGGCCAGTGGGAAGGGAAAATAAGGATAGGATAAATGGGAGGGTAATACGGTGAGGCTGATACCCAAAATAAATGTGTATTTCCCAGGCCTATGCCACAAATCTGGCTCCAGAGCTTTCCAGCAGTCAGCATGAAGAAGGGCATATGAACAGTTGCCTGATTTGTAGTAATAATAATTCACTTGATACTGACACTGTATGTACACTATATATGGTAGTGAGAAACTGTCTTCAAGTAGCTGTCTTGCAGTATAAACAACAAACCCCACAGGGCAATTTCTTATAACAGCCCTTAAAATAAGTCAGTGGTATAAAACCAAAGCCCAGTTGAGTAAATTCTATTCCCTGGGGATCCTAAACAATGCAGTCTAAATACCCAGCTTCCTGAGCATCTGTTTTAATCCAAGGATGTAGAGAGTACTGCAGATAGACTATATTGCAGTAATATACAAGACTACGTAATAGTCTTATAAAATCTTTAATTTGTATATTTAGCTGTTCTAATTGTATGTCATAGCACAAAGCACTTTTTATGTTTTAAAAATGGGGATATCTTAAATGACAGTGTTATTATGAAGGTTAAATGACAATGAAAATCATGTAGCATTGTACCATATATTATGAATTGCTGTACTGAAAGGTAGTTATTTTAGCTCTTATCTAAGTAATGTGTTTGCATTGAGTATAATACTTGATGCTACTGGCTAAGAACAGAGCGGTATGCTGTGATAGTTACCTGAGTTAGGAGTAAGATTGACATCTTTTTATGAAAGTTGAAAAATCTAACAAAAACATGGACCTCATTAGAAAAAAACATCCCAGCAAAAAGAGCGCATCTGTGAGCACGACCAGCATTTTCATCAGAAAACAATTTTGGGGTGCTTTGTCTTCGAAAAATGCCAGTCATGGCTCTAACCTTATTTTCACGACGATGCAAGTATACACTAACCTTGCCTGGAAACTTTACGCTAAATATCCATCTAAGGGACATAGCCACATATACTTCCTGAGTAGTATTTTCCCTCTCATGGAAGGCTGAATGGCAGAAAGCCAGCCATGCAAGGTCAGAGGAAAGAACATTCCAGGCTGAGCGAACAACTACTGCGCAGGCCTTGAGGCAGGAGCATGGCGTGATTGTGGAATAGACAGCTAGTCACTGTGTCTGGAACTTAGTGTCTGCCAGGTGGGTAGTAGAGACCACATCAAGGCGAACAAAGACTAGATCATGTAGGCCTTGTAAACAAGGGAAGGGGTTTGGATTTTATTCTGTCTTCAGTGAGAAGCCTTTGCAAGGTTTAAACCTGGGAATGCTACATCTCTTAATCCACTCCCCCTCCCCCAGCGTATTTACTTTCATCACTCAGCTTTTTCTTCCTTTACTTCATTTAAACTTTTAACTCCTACCTCATTTTCTTAGTTGTCTGGTCTCTCTTGACACCAAGTCCTGCTACTTTTCTGTTACCTTAAATTCTGTCAGCCCCTGACGTTTCTTTCTTACCTACCTGCCTACCCTGTGGGCCAGCCTCTCTGGACAACATCCATGATTTACTTCTTCTTTCTAGAGATTCCATTTTGATAGGCAAATCACCTTGCAGAGTGTCCTGCCAGCGATGGTCACGGAAGTTGTAATGTCGATGGAAGTTACAAAGCTATGCTGATTTAGTCCTTTTAAAATTCACTGATAATAATCTGACTTGAGACTGTGCTCTTCACCTGGTTCTCTTCTTATGTGCTGTCTAGCCTTTCTTAAGCAGTAGTCTCACCTTCCAAATTGACCATGTTTGAGGATCTATGATAAGCTTCCATCTAATTTAAGCTCCATGTTTTTGCCTTTTCCTCCATTTCTTCTCGTCACAGCTGTCACTTAGGAAGAAGTGACCTGTCCAAAGCTTATTCTCTGTTTCTGCTGCTCTTTTCTTGCTTTCCCTACATCATTTAGCTTCTTCCTGCTATGCCTGTGCTGGCACTTTTCCTTTGCACTTTTATTCTTCACCTTCTTTGCCCTTCCAGTGGGCATCAATATTGATTAGTAGTAAAGAATATGATCTTTGGAGCCAAATTAACCTGGATTTTACTCCTGTCCTCTCTTAAATTGTCTTTATCTTTAGTCTTTCACTCAATCTATTTTGCTTTCCCTACTGCTTAAAGAAAATTTTCACTTAGTCGTTTGATTATTGCTTCAAGCTTAACGCCCCTTTGGCTTTCAGACATATATGTATGTATATGTACATATACTTATGTCTGACATGACACTTAAGCCATCCAGTAATGTCATCTTCTTAATGCATGCCCTCCAAAAGGCTGTTTTAGTATTTCTACATATTTCTGTATGTTCGCCCAGATCAGAAAAATGGTTGGGACCAAGTTTTTTCTATTATTATTTTTATATAATGCATAGTAAATGTTTTTGGACTGAATATATCACATGGATTTTTTTTTGCCCAATTTATTAAATGATGCATACTAATCATACAACATGACAGTATTGTCATCAAGGAATTGGTGGAAACTGTCATAGAATAAAAAGTAATCTCTGCTATAGTGATACACAGAGTTACCTTGTTGCAGAATGAGCTTTGCTGTATAAAACAGTGCTGTGCAATAGAAATATGATGTGAGCAATATATGTAATTTTAATTTTTCTAGTGGTCATGTTAAAATTTTTTATTTGAAATTAATTTTAAAAATACATACTTAACCCAATATATCCAAAATGTTAATATTTCAACTTGTAATTAATAAAATTTTTGAGATAGTGACATTAATATTTTTTTCCTATTAAGTCTTTGGAATTCGGAGTGTGTTTTATATGTATAGCACATCTCAATTTGGACTAATCACATTTCCATTGCGCAATAGCTACATGTGACTAGTAGCTACCATGGCAAGTTGAAGTGGCAGAGTAGCAAACTCTAGAAAGTTTCACAGAAGCATTTAGATAGTGTTCCTGGCAAATTACAATAGAAAGATGTAATCTGATAGAGTCCAGTACTTGCCCCAGTTTCTGTAAGTTTTGAGGGTAGGCAAAAATCAAAGATTAGTTTTTAAATGTACTTAGCTTGAATGAGTAAATATGGAACTCTCTTTTAGTATTAAGAAAACTACTTTGCTCTGTTTTTCCATTTTTATTTAAAAAAATGAACTAATACATGTAATTTCATTTTTAGAATTAATGCTTTCTTCTAAATGCCTGTCATTTAAAGAGCCACTTAAAAATGATTTTAGAAGAAACTCCTTTGCTTAAAATATAAGAATTGATTTGTGCTAGGCAACTGAGGATATGAAGTTGAAAAAGACAAGGTTACTATCCTTCAAGGGTTCACGGTATTGTGTTATAATTAATTGATGATTTAACAGTTTCTTCTAAGCATATGGGGAAAGGAATAATCAACAACTAAATGGGCATTTAGGTGTGGTAACATTAGATAGTCAGGGTTTATGTCTGAGCAAGAGTTTTAAAGGCCTCTTTGGAATGGGCTAGTGGCACAACAAAGGAACAAAATTACAGGCAGAAGGAACAGAATGTGTACAAGTACACAAAGGTTGAGCAGTCTGTTGTGTTAACGTGCACAGCAGACCGCTTGATCTGACCAGGAAATAGTGAATGTTCTGAGATTCAGTTGGAAAAGGAGATAATCCCCCCCCACTCCTTTTTTTGCCTCAAACTAGAAATTTTTGATTTTTTTATTTTAAGGCAAGAAAGGAGGTGTTGATAAAGTTGTAATTTGCGCAGGGCGTAACACTTAGAAAATTGCTCTGGATCTTTAGCTGATTTAGGGAGGAGGTCAGAGCCCTAAGCCAGCATTCCATTCAGAAGATAACTGCAGTGACCAAGACAAAGTGTGATGGACTGAACTGTACAAACAGATGGAAGAGGATACATAAAAAGTTTACTCAGTAAGAACTGGTATCCAATTGGATGTGTTGGGTCAGGGAGTAGTTAAGGGTCAATAGTGACGCTAAAGTTTCTTTACCCAGCAGGTCGAGAAAGAAGGGAGAGGTTTAGGTTTAAAAAAAGTTCTAGAGGGGGCTTCCCTGGTGGCGCAGTGGTTGAGAATCAGCCTGCCAATGCAGGGGACACGGGTTCGATCCCTGGTCCAGGAAGATCCCACGTGCCACGGAGCAGCTAGGCCCGTGCGCCACAACTACTGAGCCCGCGTGCCGCAGCTATTGAGGCCCGCACGCCTAGAGCCCGTGCTCCGCAATGAGGGAGGCCCGCTCACCACAATGAAGAGTAGCCCCACTCTCCCCAACTGGAGAAAACCTGCGTGCAGCAACAAAGACCCAACGCAGCCAAAAATAAATAAATTTATAAAAAAAAAAAAAAAAGAGTTTTAGAGGAGTTGAGTTTGAGTATTTTTAGAACACCTGGCTATTGAGGGTCCAGTAAGACTTGAAAATAACATTTTGAGGTTCAGAAAGAAGTTTGGGTCTGGTGATAGAGATCTGGGAATTGTGGTGGTGTTTTATGATGTAGGAATTGATGTGATTACAAAGAAAAACCATGGGGAATTAGAAAAGATGGAAGAGGATGAAATCCTAAGAGACTCCATCATTTAGAGGGCTTGTGGAGGCACAAAAGCCAGCACAGCAGGAGGAGATTGGGGGCATGGGAAGCCTAAGGAGAAATCTGGAGAAAGCTGCCATCATAGAAGTCAATCAAGGTAGGAAATTTCAGTGTGGGCGTAGATGTAAACGCTGCAGATGGCAAATAAGGTAAGACCTAAAAAGTAACCACGGGATTTCATAGGCCACTGGTAGCCTCATTAAAGTAGCTTCAGATGAACAGTGGGTGAGGAGCCGCCAGGGGCCCAGCTTACAGTCTAGATGCATCCTAGGGCCTGTTTGTGTTCTGCCCTCAAACTGCAAATGGTTTTTTTTTTTTTTTTACCAGTTTAAAAGGATTCTAAAATAAAAACAAAAACTCTGTATGCCAAAGTCTTCTATGGCCCACAAAACCAATTCTTGGTGTAAGGAAAAGGAATAGATTATTACTCTGTTTCAAGATACTTGACTGGGGAAAGAAAGCAGGTAGAAAGGGCTTATAGCCAGAGAGGACTGACCAAATCTTCAGAAAGCGAAAGAGGGAAAAAAAAAAATCGTATGTACAATTTAAAACGGTCCTAGGACAATCAGCTAATCAGACCAGACCATTTAGTTGAGAACATAAGTGTCAGTTACAGACATATTTGTGTATATCATCCAATTGGTATGATTTTAGAATACATTCTTTTCCTTATTATATTGTAATATGCATGCGTTTGTATACTTGGCAAGCCAGTTTATCCTGACATTTATTTTTTATTTTAGATGGTACAAGAACTGTTAAAAAGTGCCATTCCTTTTAATCCACATTTAGCGATAGACGATGTCCATAATTTTTTTACAACTGGCAATTAATATAGATGAATATAGAATTAGTATATGAAGTATTATATTTGTGTATGAATATGTAGCTTCCATCTTTAATGTTCTCCCTCATATATTTTCCAGTATTAAAAAACCCTTATTTGACTTGAATAAAAATTAGTGTTTATGCATAAGAAGCATCTTAGTCTAATTGATATTAACATTTCTTAATTTTGTCTCTGATTTTGTTAATTTCAAAACCTATTTAACACTCAAATAAAAATGTTTATTTTTGCACTGCAAAGCGCCTCTCAGTTGATATTTTCCTTTTTGGTTCTTTTCAGCAAGCATATATTGAACATTAACTAGGTGCCCAGCATATCACTGGTATTAGGGATATAAAATTAAATAAGAACTGCTTATGGTCTCAAGTAGATGTAGGTACAAATCATTGCAAAACTATATGATTAAATTTAATGTGATTAAATTTAGATTAAAGATATTATAATGTTTTAATGGAGACCTTATTCTGATTGGATATCAGTTCAATGTGGATAATTTCAAGTGTCTGAAAGATTTACCATGAAAATTCCCTTCAAGTGATTTTTAAACTGTAAAGCCAGAAAAATATTAAATTCTTATACAACAATTTCGTTGTTTTACTGTTAATTGTAGCAAAGGAAGATGCAAACTGTGCAGTGTGCGACAGCCCGGGAGACCTCTTAGATCAGTTCTTTTGTACTACTTGTGGTCAGCACTATCATGGAATGTGCCTGGATATAGCGGTTACTCCATTAAAACGTGCAGGTTGGCAATGTCCTGAGTGCAAAGTGTGCCAGAACTGCAAGTAAGTTTTAATTTCAACTCAAAGGTGTGTATTGAGTTTAAGAGAGACCCTATTATTAGGTACTAAAGGTTTGTGTAATATGATAAAGGTTGTTCATACTGCAGCTATATTCATTCACACTGACTTCATCATGTCTTTAGAAATTGCTAGATATTTATTAACATATTTCTTTGAAATAAGTCTAAACAAAAACTAATTTTAATAATTTAAATTCCTCTGGTTGCCTAAAAAGCTAGCTTAAGTTTGCCAGCAATTTTAAATGAATGATATTAACAATTAAAAATAAATAAGCATTAGAAAAAAAAGCACCTTTTTTTCTGAGGGAGACTGGGGAGGAGATTTAATAGGAAAATAAACCTCTAACTATGGAAAGTAGTTATTAGAGTGAACCAAAGAATCAGTGATAAGTTTCAATTTCTATTCCAGGAAGAACAATTTATACTAAGTCTACTGTTTAAAAAGAAATCTGTATCTATCTGAAAGGCAGTTACTTTCACCATAATTCTGAAACAAAGTATTGTATGGCATTTAAATGTTTGTAATGGGATTATCTTTTCCTATTTGTTTTATTCCATCCTTTGGTCATTTCTCCAGTCTTTTCTGTGATTATTTTTTTCTCATGCTACTAATTAATTAGCATGATAATTTGGGGATGTTACCTGCATCTACAGCAGTCTTCAAATTGTTTACAGGCTGAGGACTTTTGTAATCAGGAGAAATGATGCCCACCACTGCCATGTTCAGTCTGTTTTATTTGTAATTTAATTTGATAACAATAAGCATCAATATCTTAGAATTATGTGGAATAAATAGGACGACGTGCTTTTATATTTTGGTAAAAATTAAAGAAAATATCAGTAAACATTTATTTGATACCTCGTATCTGTGCCTGGCTTCTTCTTGAGAAGGAGTAAGAGAACTTGAAGAAAGAGTGCTTTTCCTCCAAGATCTTTCCATGTAGCTAAAGAGACAAAATGTGCAATTTTATATGTAGAATTTATTAAATTAAATAAGAAATTACTGGAGGCCAATTAACCCATCTTCCTTTTTACTTCTGTTTATCACCAGGTTTTATTCAGCGGTTCCTCTCTCAGCTCTTCTTCTTGCATTCCCTAGTTTTTCTTTTCCCCTCCTCTTGAATTAAATTCTTAGTATCTGAGAGGGACTAACAGCCAAGAATCAAGGCTGAGATCATGGACAGGACAGGGGCCCAATCTTTGGGGCAGAAGAGTGTTTAGGGGAAGATTTTAGGTTTTCAATTATAATTCTTAATAATTATAACAAGATTATTATTCTTATATCTATTTATTTAGCACTTATTGCTTAATGGATATTCTTAGCTCTTCAGCCAGAATTATATTTAATTCTCACAGTAATCTTTGATTATCATTCACATTTATACCTGAAATTAAGAGGACTAAGTCTAAGTTATTCAGGAGTCACACAGCTAGAAAAACAGAAGTCTGAACACAGTTGTAGGTCTGATCCAAATTTGATCCTCTTTTTATTATATGACAGTGTCTTCCAACTCACCATGCCAAGATTTGTTCCTTTCCGTGCAGCATCACCTATCAGTTACAGCTCCTTCCCAAAAAAAGGATGGGCATGGGATGTTTAAGAAGTAAAGATCAGTGTCATTCATCTTGCCTTAACCCCTCCTTCTTTGCAGGAACCCTAAAATGACTAAAACGGGTTCACCATAGGTGGGCGTTCAGTAAGGATAATCCTTTAGGGACCTTTGGAAGATTTCTGTCTCATCCTCTAGAGGGTTAACTCTGTCATTATCTGTGCATAGACCAAACAGAGACGGAGGGTATTTATGAACTGGGCAGTTCCCAGGACAGATTCTTTTCATGATTACTTATGTTACAAACATAAGTTTAAAGATAAGGCATCATTAATGCTATCTTATTTTTTAGACAATCGGGAGAAGATAGCAAGATGCTAGTGTGTGATACGTGTGACAAAGGGTATCATACTTTTTGTCTTCAACCAGTTATGAAATCAGTACCAACCAATGGCTGGAAATGCAAAGTAAGTTGTTTATTTTTTTAAGAAAAAAAATCTGTATGTTTTTTATATAGAGCAGACAAATCGGATACCTATTCAAATCTATATTACCTTCAACTTAAAAACTTTATTGATGTATAATTGATATACAGTAAACTGCACACATTTAAAGTCTATGATTTAATTTGACGTTTTCACTCATGAAACCATTATCACCTTCAAGATAATGAACATATTCATCACCCCTAGAAGTTTCCTGGTGCCCCTGAGATTTCCTCCTTTCTGACTGTTCACTGCCGTACTCCCTTCTGTCTTCCAGGCAATCTGCTTTCTCTCACCATAGATTAGTTTGCATTTTCTAGAACTTTATGTAAGTGATGTCGGATAGTATATACCCTTTTCTTTTTTGCAGGGGGTGGTGGTTTAAAGTCAACATAAATATTTTGAGAGTCACGCATATTGTTGCACATGCCAGTAGTGATTTCTTTTTATTGCTTAATAGTTGAAGTACCACAATTTGTTTATTGAATCACCTGTTGGTGAACATTTGGGTTGCTGACAATTTTAGGCTGTTATAAAAAATGCTGCTATGAACCTGTTAACTAACAAGTGTATGGTGCTTCATGGCTTAGAAATTGTGTTTCAGTGATTCATCTTTAATCTTTGAAACTATGAAATAGGTAGTATCCTTATAGGCGGACACTGAAACAGATGTATTTTTAAAATCTATTAATTTAAAATCCAGAAATAAAGCAGATAACATTTTGATCAGATTGGCTTTTAGATGATTTTACCTTGATTTTATATGTGTGTATGTATTTATGTATAAACTTGTATTAAATATTTGGAATCATATCATATATGCGTATGTATATGTATATTGTTCCTTCCCCATGGTAGCTTTAGTAAGTGCTTACTGACTTAGATATCTGGTTTTTTGGATGCTGTGTAAAGTTTCTTTGGGGTTTTGAGAGTTAGGATCTATAGACATTTTTCCACTTCTTTTTTATTACTTAAGATATCAGTCTTTCTGCTTGGTGGGATGCTTTTAAGATGTATTTTCAGCTATTTTAAATTTTTTCTGGGTATTCTTTTAGTCAGTGTTTCTCCCCCTTTCCATCTATTTTGGTATTTGCATCTTTGTGACCTTGAGGTATTCCATTCTGGCCTCTCTAAACTTCCTGAGGAATTTATTGAGGCTCTGTTGCCTGCATCTCTAAACCCTGTAGGTTGGCTGACACCTCAACCTACTGGGCAGAGTTAGTATAGTACCAGGTAAACAACAGCAAATTTTAGAATTGTCTGTCCTTGGAAGCACAAAATATTTAAATTCTTAAAGTGAAAGTAGAAGGTAAGAATAACTCAAGTTTTACCTTCAATTCCCAACTGACTGAATAAAACTAATTTTTTTTTTCCTGTTAGGAAGATGTTTACAAACAATATTTACTGTGACTTTTCTTTGAATGTTCTCTAGAATGAGTCAGTCATAAAAGTAGTTAATTTGCTTCCTTTGAAATCTATACAGGTAAACTAATAAATTCTAGATTAAGAACTGGTGAGGGACTAGTGATTAAGTGAATTGCCGAGGTTTACTAATTTGCAGAGGCAGAACAGAGACTAAAATTCAGGTTTCCTGTCTTACATTGTAATGTTTTATCCAATATATTATGCTCCCTGTGCTATCATACTATACTTAATTAACAGTGCTTTTGTCCCTAGACTAATTAAGGAATATTTCTTAATCTAATTTTCATCTGTATTAGGATTTGGATCCTAGGAAACTAAAGACTCTAGATCCATGGGCCATCTCTACAGAACCCCCAGGCTGAGTTTTATTTTTTTTAATTATTATTATAATCTTAATTTCACAGAATAGACATGAAGCTAGGCATAAACTTCTTTAATCTATGGTAATTACACTGTCTTAACTTAGAAAATAAATAATTTAATCTAACAAATAATTTTTTTTGAATTTTATTTTATTTATTTTCTTATACAGCAGGTTCGTATTAGTTATCCATTTTATACATATCAGTGTATATATGTCGATCCCAATCCCCCTCCCCAATCTAACGAATAATTTTGCTTTTAAAGTAAATTGCCAAGACATGTTTTAATAGAAAGGTATTCTTTGTCTTTAATAATGTTCATACAAAGAGTGCCTTTTGTATTTGTACAGAAATAGTTTGATAAAGCCAGGACTGTGTTTACTGGTTCAGAGTAATCATACCTCAAAGTGCCAACCAGCAATTCTTGTGAACATCAGATATAATGAAGTACCACTCAAAAACTCTAGAAACCTTTTGGTTCACAGGTGCACCGTATGGGCACAGTTGAAATCTGTAATAAATGGGGTATCGATCCAATTATTTCTAAAATACAGAAGTTTATAAGTTAAGGGTATGCTGTTTGCAGTTTCTGTTGTCAGGTGATGTGTATGAAGAACCTCCTTGCTCTGTGGATGCTGCTCGCTACTGCGGAGCGAATCCCTTGTGCGGTACACGCGTCTCATTCTTTTTACCACGGTTCTGCTGTGGAAAATCTTGTATCTTTCACACGTCTTTGACAGCACTTGGGGCTAACATAATAATAAACACAAATGCTAAATGCAGTTACATTTTATATTAATTAAAACAATTTTTATTTATTTTATTTTTTTTGGCTTGCGGGATCTTAGTTCTCCCACGAGGGATTGAACCCTAACCACCGGAGTGCCAGGGAATTCCCTATATTTTTTAAAGTTAGCATTTCTATGAAATATTTCAAGTTCTCAGAAAACATACAGACCAAGAATACACTTGTGGTCTCCCTGCATCCTCACATTCTAGTCCCTTTGTCACAGAAACGCGATCCTGTTACCTTTGCCCTTCTCTTTGAGCTCGTGTTTGTCGTGGTCTCGGCATCTTCCCCTGCTAGTGGGGCGGCCTTCAGGAGGGGTCGGGTGGCGGAGGTGGTCGGTGGAGGCCGAGGCTCCCCGCCGCAGCTGGGCTCGCAGGCTTCCAGGAGGCGCCAGCCCGAGGCTTCTTCCGGGAGCAGCCTGCGGGAGGGAGGCGCTGGCCGTTGGAGGGGTGGGCGGTGGTGGTGCTTGCCCTCCTCGGAGGGTCCTGGAAAGGGGAGCGGTCTTGCTGGCAGATCCCCAGGGATGGGGTGTTGGTGAGGGGGTAGGAGGAGGCGCCGGGGGAGCCTTACCCCTGCGCCCCACCCCCACCCCCAGAGCCTCGACACCTGGAACTGGCGGCGCGTCACCTGGTTCTAGGGCGTGGGGCAGAGGGCGGCGAGTTCTGTCCCGCCTCGGCCCGAGGGTGGGGCCTGGAGGGGCGGGGCCTTCTCCACTGGAACTGAGCGCCTCGGGGCAACTCTTCTCCGGTGAGGTCGCCCGGGAGGGAGCAGCCTGGGGGCCGAGGAGGGTCCCGTGAGCAGTTTCTGCCCGGCGGCCGGACGGGGTGCTTCCGCGCGTTCTCTCTTGGCTTGGTTCTTGGTCTAAAGAAAAAGCTGCCGTCGGACGGATTTGTATGTTTATTACTTTTATCTCCGCTACCGCGCCTCTTTTACTTTTTTGAAATAGGAAGTTGAATTCGTAATTCGTTTTCTTCACTTTCCTAAGGAAAAAAGGATATTTAAGACTATAAATTTACCTTTGATTATAGCTTTGGCTGCACTCATATTTGTTGTATTGGTAAGTTTATATCTGTTCACATTTGACTTAATTTTATCTTTTTTTAGGTTGTGCTTAAACACATTAGTGTCTGCTTTAATCGTATTGAATCAGATAATTTAACTAGCGTAGTTTTCTTTTTGACATATATTTGGATGCTTGACTTACTGACTTTAAAGCTGTAGTATTTGTGTTTATTAATTTCATTTAATTAGATGAAGTTCTTTTTCCATATTTTTTTGACTGATTCAACAGTGTATTATGGCGTAGATAAAATCGACTCCTGTAATTTCTCATATCAATTTCTTCTTGCATTTAAACTTGTGCTGGTTATTTAGCAAGTAGATCAGGCTAATATTGATGTATTGTGCTTTTTATCAGTGTAAAACTATTCTCTTTATATTGTGTAATGCCTTTTTTTTTTTGCGAGGGGAGAGGGGGACCAGATATTTTGCTTTGCCTGACAAATATGGCTGAGTGGGGTTTTAGTTTAACCAGTTGAATGTGATCTTTTCATTTTGCATCCTTCTGTGTCATTTTAACTGTACCTTTTGAAAGGTTTAATAGTCAAGTATTTAGACTAATGGATGTAATTGAAATGCTTGGCTATTTTAAAACAAACCTGTTCTTTTAATTTCCTTTCTGTTTTTCAGTTCCTTTTATTCCCTGCAGTAATTTGTAATTCAGAATATTAGGTTATAAATGTTGAAAATATTAAAAGTGCCCCCCCTTGCCATTGAAAATGAACAAATCAGAAGTTTTCTCCCTCCTCTCTGTCTTAAGTTGACCCAGACTATAGACTTTTTCTTTGGGGAGGGAGGGATCTTCTCTGTAAATTCCAACCTCGTCTCACCCCCAGTCTTTTGGAGACTTGGTTATGCACTTCTATAAAAGAATTGTAAATATTCTGGAATCTTGCAAACCTGAAAGAGATTGTTGCCTTCAAACTACCAGAAGAACTTGGTTTGGTACAGTTTTGCATTACAACTTTTTTTTTTTTACTCTGGATACTTTTTTTCCGTTTTTTTCCCAGTTTATGGAATTACAGAAGAAGTTTGTTTTGTTTTTAGTTTAATTAGTTAATTGGTTTTCTGCTTGAAGGCCATGAGATCTTTATTTTTGTTCAGTTATTTGGATTTGCTTCCAGGATGTTGGTTCTACACTAATTAGTGTTCTCTGGAACATACTGACTATTGTCATTCTCCCTTTAGGCCCGTGGAAAGG
Source organism: Pseudorca crassidens (assembly GCF_039906515.1). Taxonomy (NCBI): domain Eukaryota; kingdom Metazoa; phylum Chordata; class Mammalia; order Artiodactyla; family Delphinidae; genus Pseudorca; species Pseudorca crassidens. Next base: position 102,045,068 of record NC_090303.1, on the reverse strand, counting down.
TCTAGGGAAGTGTTGGTTAAATTCATCTTTTTAAAAAATATTTACTTTCTTTACATTCTCCTTAATAATCTTTAGTAACATCTAGGTGATTTTGTTTCCTGCTTTAATTCATTATTTTCTTTGTTGTGGTTTTCATTATTTTGGAAAATGTGTTCAGAATTCCTAGTTTATTTCTCAAGGTTGTTCTCTGGCTTCTTTTTGTTCTGCCCTTACTAATTTGCTTTCTGTAATAGTCTGCTATTCTCTTTCACGTGACAGAATTATTTATAATACTGCTGAGAATACGAATGGATAGTGTGTGTGTTTTATTCTGTTCTATGGAGGTATTATAAAGTGATTAAAAAGATTAAGCTGTGGAGTCAAATCTCAGGTTTTCCAGTTACTAAATACAGGATCTTTGGCAAATTATTTGACTTCTGTAAGCTGTGTTTCATCATGTAGTTAATAGTACTTAACCTCACAGGGGTGTTGGATTTAGCGAGATGATGCCTGTAAAGTGCTCAGCATAATGCCTAAAGTAAGTGCTCAATTCTCATGGAGTTTCTCATAGGAATGCTTATCTTCTTTTCAGTTTGAAGAATGATACTCTTTCTCTACTGTTAAATTCTTTCATAGTTCTTTATAGTCTTTAGTCAAATGCAAACACTGTGGTGCGGGCTGGAGGTGCAGAGGCAGATAGGTGTGCCTTCCCAGGAACGGTGTCAGTCTGGCGAGGCTGCTTGCACTGAAGTGAGGGTGATCTTTTTAGGAACTTCGTTATATACCAGTCATTGTCCCGTAGGTTTCTTTTCTCTGTTTCTCTTTCAAGAATGCTGATGTGTGGGTATATTACGTGTTTTAAAAGGCTTTATGTGGAAATAATTTCAAACTTTAAAAGTTGGAAAAATAAAAATAATACCCATATGCCATTTACGTAGATTCACCTGTTGTTAGGATTTCAGTATTGTCATCCATGCCCTTTCTCCTTCCTCCCTGCCCCATGTATATTTTTTTGCTCTGAACCATTTTGAGAGTAAGTTATACACACTGTGTTCCCTTTACCCCTAAATACTTAAATGTGTATTTCCTAATAATAGGGATATTCTTACGTAATCACAGCAGTATTATCACCCCATACATTTACATCAATATATCTAATCTACCATCCATATTTCAGTTCGTCACTTGATCCCATATAGCATTTCCCTCCTCCTGTGTAGGTCCCAGAATAGTCTCGGATCAAGTATTCCATTTAGTTGCCATGTTTCTTTTGAGTCCTTGAATCTGGAAAATTTCTTTAGCCCTTCTTTGTCTTTTTTGATATTGACAGTTTTGAATAATAGAGTTTTTCCTCACATACCTGGTTTTTGTTTGTTTGTTTTGTTTTCTTTAAATCACAAATAGAACTTTCCTTATTTTGTCTTTGTCTGATATTTCCTCATGATTATAGAGAGAGTTATTCATTCTTGGGCAGAATATTGCGTAAGTGGTGCTGTGCTCTTCTCAGGCTTTCAGCTGGGTGCACCTGATGGTTCGCTCTCCCTCACAGGTGGTGTGAATTCTGATCATCTGGTCAAGCTGCTGTAAAGTTTCTCCACTGTTTTCTTTCTCTCCTATCTAATAAAGCAGTACGTGAGGAGACACTTTAACACCGTGCGAATATCTTGTTGCTCCTCAGAATTTTCTCCAAGATTATAGGAACCAATGCCTGATGCAGTTTTTACCTGTTGTTTGTAAAATGATGCTTTTCTAACTTCACATTTACCAGTCAGCCCCCTGCATTCTGTTGTATGCAAGAACCCTCCCTTCTTTCACATGTTAAAATTATGTATATCTTGTCAGTATTGACTCATGAATTCTTGTTATTATTGATAATTTATTACTGTACCTAATTTGTTTTGTGCTCAAATTGTCCAGTTTTGCCTTTGATATCCTTTTCACGCTGGCTCCTGTGTCTTTGTGGCATGCCCTCACCATTAAGCACTTCATTACATTTGGGCATAACAAGATACTCCAAAATCATCTTACACCTCCCTGCCCTAGCCCTGGAATCTGTCCTCTTTTCTATAAATAGGCCAAGTTCCTTTAGTGAAGATTGGGTGCTAGGTGTGCCCATTGCTCTGGGGGTGTTTGCTTCTTTGTCCTTTCAGCATATGAGGCAGTAAATACATGCATGTGTATACATTTACACATATGCATATCTACAAATACATAAGTATGCGTATACTCACACATGTACATCGTTTATAAATAATGAATTTACACCAATACCTCCAATTCTGACCCCTCCTGCTGAGTTCTTTGCCTTCTCACATTCTTACATATCCATTCTCGTATAGTAAGAATCCTTGTGTTTTGCCTGTTATCCTTGAAGATTTTGGTTTTTTAAAAATTCCCCATTCTTTTCTTATTGATTTAATTTTTAAAAATACATAGGATATTAACACGCTTTCAAAAATTTCTGATTCATCCTTCCTGTATTTTTTTGTAATGATAAGCAAATATATTTTTGTTTCCCTTTTCTACACTGAAGGTAGCATATGTGCTCTTTTGTATGTTGCTTTTTTTTTTAACTTAAAATCTGGAAGTCACTTCATATCAGTTCATAGAGATCTTCCTCATTCCTCCTCCTCCCTTCCTTCCTTGCTTCCTTCCTTTCTCTCTCTTTCGTTCTCTTTCTCCCTTTCTTCCTCTCTCTCTTTCTCTCTCTCTTTCTTTCTTCTGTTTATTTGAACCATAGTTTTTCAGCCAATGTCCTATGCTTGAATATTTAGGTAGTTTCCGATATTTTACATTAGAAGTGATTCTGTAGTCAATAACTTTGTGCATATGGGTTTTTGAATTGCTGGGAGCGAATCTCTAGAATAAATTTCTAGTAGTAGGATTACTGGCTCAGGGGGGTAAATGCATATGTAATTTTGTTAGGTATCGTCAAATTCCCTTTCATGGGACTTGTGGCTCTTCCTTTTGCCACCACTCATGCATGAGAGAACTTCTTTTCTACATCCTTGCCAACAGGCTGTCATGTTCAGCTTTTGATTTTTGCCTGTCTTATGAGTGAAAAATGTTATCTCAGTGTAGTCTAATTTTCTTTTCTCTTTTGAGTGAAGCTGGTCATTTTTTCCTGTGTTTAGGGGTCATTTTTTTACCCCTTTTTGCGAGTTGTCTGTTCTTGTGTGTTGCCTGTTACTCTTGAAGATTTTGATGACCCCACAGTCTAAGAGCTCCTTGTATAGTCGGGATATAAGGCCTTCAGCTGCGTTATACGGTGCACATCTTTTCTTCCAGTTTGTTGTTTGCCTTTTAGCTTTGCCTGTGTTATTTTTTGCCATGCAAAAGTTTATTTTTATATAGTCAGATTTATCAGTCTTCTATTGCTTTTGGATTTTTGAGTTAAAATTAGAAAGCCTTTTCCTATACTGAGGCTATAGGAGAGTTCATGTTTTCTTCTAGTTTTTATGTTATTTTTTACATTTAGCTCTCTAATCCATTTTTAGTTGATGCTTCTATATGGTATGAGTTATCTTTTCCCAGTTGGCTATCCAGTTGTCCAAAATCCATTCACTAAAAAGACAGTCTTTGCCTCAGTGACTTGAGATTCCAGACTAGAGTTTTAGATTTAGTTGGGTTTATTTCTGGAATTTCTTGTCTGTTCCATTGCTCTGTCTTTCTATCTTCATGAGCCAATGCCGTACCGTTTTAATTATAGAGGCTTTGCAGTATCTGGTAGCTGTGGTCCCCTGTCAGATCTTTTCTATTTCACATTTTTCCTAGCTGTTTTGTCGTTTATTTTTCCATATGAACCTTAGGCTCTGTGAAAAACCTCACTGGAATTTTTATCAGGTCACTTTAAATTTATTCATTGATAGTGAAATCTTGATGTTAGGACATCCTAACGAAGAACAAGGTATGTCTTTGCATTTGTTCAAGTCTAGTTTAGTGTCTTCTAGGAATGTTTTCTAATTTTCTTTGTATAGGTTTTGGACATTTCTTAAGTTTATTCTTAAAAGTTTTCTCTATTTTGTTGATGTTATAAATGGGATTTTCCCATTCATTATATCTTTTAACTGGTTATTATTTGTGTATGTGAATTCTATTGAATTTTCATTGCTAATTTTATATCCTGCTACTTCGTTAAATTCTTTTATTAAATTTGTGATACATTCTCTAGGATTTTCCAAGTATGCCGTCTTGTCATCTACAAATAGTTTTACTTTTTCTTTTCCTATTTTGCTTCTGTTTTCATTTGTTTTAGTGTTTACATTGGTTCAGAACCATGTTAAATAGTAGTGGAGATAGTAGGCATCCTTGCTTTGTTTCTGACCTTAGTGGGACTGCCTCTGGGGTTCCCCAATTAAATAAAATGCTGGCTTTAGAATTGAGGTATGTGTGTATGTCACATTAAGGAAATACCTATCCATTTTAATTTTCTCGGAAGTTTTTTTTTTATTAGGAATGGATTTTAATTTTTTTCCAAAGGTCTTTTCAGCATCTAGTGAAATAATTTATCTTCTCTCCTCAGACCTAATAATATGTTAGATTTTATTAATAGGTTTTCTAATATTTAACCATACTTGCATTTTTGTGTAAACTCCTCTTGGACATGGTTTATGGTTTTTCTTGATTTGCTATTGGAGTCTGTTTGCTAACATTTTACTTAGGATTTGTCATCAGTATTTACGAGTACCTCCATTTTAAATCTGTAAGACTTTAGCAGATCTGTGGTTCATGCTAGTTTCTCTTTTTCAGTGAGCATCTCTTTTGTATCAGAAGATACCAGCAGCTCAGAAAGATAAAGTTCCTTTTTTATTGGTGCTTTAGATTGCCAAGCTGGGGGTGCGTGGGTAATGAGAGTCCCACAGTTTGTCAGCCTTGTGCCCAGGATTTTAAGGCAGCCTAGCTCAGAGGCACAGAAGGTTTGGCTGGCCTCTGCCAGGCCTTGCACATCAGCAGTTCTACTTTGCTAACGGTAGTGCCTCTCTGTTCTGAGAATATGAGAAGCCATAATTGGATATTGATGTTGAGTGGTTATTTTCACCATTTCAGACACCTAATCATTTGGAGTGGGTTGTATTTCCTTAGTGTGAATTCTTGTTTTTAGTTTCTGAGCTACCCATAAACAAACAGAATTCCCTAGCAGGACCATTTTGCTTTCAGAGTAGTGAGTTGAGTAGGCTTACTCAACACGAGCTACTTCCTGATTCTGGAATGTGTTTCTTTTTTTGAAGTTTGGATTGCTACGTTCTTGGTTTTCTTCCTTCCCTATTTATGTTTTCTTGGATGTCTCTATCCACTATTTACACTTTCCAGGAGGTTTCAGTGTAAATTGAGTGATATCTCATCAGATGTTCAAAACAAACCTCGTTTTCAAAAACGTACACCCTAAATTAGTGTCATAAAAATTAAAGCTTAATATATAATCTACAAATGTTTCACTGATTTTTTAAAAAGGTTTACACCAGAACTGCAGTACAAATGCATAACAAACTGTTTCTGTTTTCATTTTTCCTGGTGTTTAGAATTGCAGAATATGTGTCGAGTGTGGCACACGATCTAGTTCTCAGTGGCACCACAATTGCCTGGTATGTGACAGTTGTTACCAACAGCAGGATAACTTATGTCCTTTCTGTGGGAAGTGCTACCATCCAGAATTGCAGAAAGACATGCTTCATTGTAATATGTGCAAAAGGTAAGAAGATATAGTTATTCCATTTGTTTGTCAGTTCTTCTGTCCATGTGATCATCTGCTCTGCCATGTATTTTGAGATCCAAACTTTTGTCATTCCAGTAATCCTTTCAATACTGAGTGCCATTATAGATGGAATTAAAGTATGTTTTTATGAGTCTGAAAGGCATAACGATGTAAGTGGGCAAAAAATAAGACAAGACCAGAAACAAGCATTAAGAGGGAAAAGTAAAGAGTAAATAGTTTAAAATGTGTTTAAAAAAGGTCAACACCTGTGATGACATCCAAAAATGACAGCTTCTTTTCTAGAACCTTCAATTGCTAACCCCTATTACCTCTTCTTCCATCCTTACCCCTTCCTATATCCAGTTTTTCAGCAATTATCTTTCTTTTCCCTAAATATTAATTTGACTTTAAATTAGAAAATTTTATTTAAATATATTTATCATCACAGATGGGTTCACTTAGAATGTGACAAACCGACAGATCATGAACTGGATTCTCAGCTCAAAGAAGAGTACATCTGTATGTATTGCAAACACTTAGCTGAGATGGATCCATTACAGCCAGGTGATGAAGTGGAGATGGCTGAACTCACTACAGGTAAATTGAGAGTTTTTGTTTTTTAGGATGCTGTGCCAGCCAGTCAGCAGTATATTACTTTAGTAACAATGAGGGAATCCTGTGTATCAGATCCCATCTTATTTTTAGCTTCTGTACCTGTGATCTTGGTCATCTCTGAATCTGATGGTTAACATCTAATCTAGCCTCTTTACAACTGTTCACCCAATATTTGAATTCCAGGACTATCGTACGCTCCTACAATTGTGTTTTTTGGGCCAACAGTGGAAGTTCCTTACTGTTTGGCTCTATGACCTAGTTTGCACTTCATACTCTGGGTTATTTTACTCCAAACAAATTTTAGTTTTATTAAATTTTGTTCATGTAGTTTTATTAGTACACCATTGGGTTATAAACGTAATAACAAGATTCTTAGATCATAAAGGGAACAGACCTGCTAATCAGATCGTTTTTCATTTTCATCAGTATGAATGGCAAAGTCTGTAAAAGTTCTATTTTATCATCTGACATCATTTAGACACACCTTGGTTACTAACATTTTGTTTTTAGTATGCCATCAGTATACAGTTGTGCAGTATCCTTTCAAAATAATAAAATTCCAGTTAATTTTTAATTCATTATATTTTCCATATTGGAAAAATGTAAATATATATTTGGTTCAAAATAGAAAAATCTGAAGAAGAATTTATGGCATTTTCAGGGATAATTTACCCCCATTAGAACAAGGTGATAGTTGTTGACTTAGTTAACAAAAACAGAAGAACTCATTCTGAGCTAAAGAATAAATAATTTTCTGTTAAGATTGTAACAATGAAATGGAAGTTGAAGGCCCTGAGGACCACATGGTACTTCTGGAGCACGTGGCTAATAAAGACGTCGGTGGCCAGCAGCCCGCGCCTGGGATTGTTCCAGATGGTAAGGGTGTTTTTGGTGATGGACAGTCTGTTCTCTGAAGAAAATGCGTGTGTAGAGTGAATATGTGAACATCTGCAACTTTAGTACCCTAGATAAAAATAAGCTGAGACATAGTCATGTACGAAGTTATTTAGAGAGGAGCCTTTTTAAATAAAATTGAGAAATTAATCGGGGAAAGGGCATGTATATATTGTATTGATAGTTCAGCTGTAATCTAGACTATACTCATAAATATATACTTTGTTTAGGGATCAAGTGATTTTCATTAAAAAGCAATTTCTTTCTTTAGTTATCTTTGTAATTACTAACTAGAGCTGTTGCTGATTGTGAGATGTTTCATGCTGAGATAATGAAAAATTCATTGTTTTAGATCATGTAAGCAGTCCTGTTGAGGGTTATTTCAATGATATTTCAGTTAAGCTTTTTGCATTATTGGTAATAGCTATTATTGTACTTGAGGATCTGGAATTAATGAGAGACCAGGTTTGGGGAAAACTACTTATTAAATTTAATCTTGGTCTCACCTCAAAGTCTGTGGGATTGTATGTGATACTGTGTTAAATAGGTTGAATGTATACATAAAAAGCCCTTGAGATATTTTGAGGTTAATTTTATATTTAACAACTCTCATTAAAAATTATACTTCATAAAGATATAAAGCGAAGAAAAATAAGACAAAACTATATAATAATCTTATAGTACATAATCAGATTCCTTCCATATCCAGTTTCATTTCCATATCCTACTTAACAAATGAATAGTAACAGGATGTTTTATGCTTATATTTGAAATTGGAATTTGGCAGAAGGATAAATATCTTACCCAAATTACTGTTGAGAAGGCAGTGTTAGAGGAGTTTGGACTCCTTGCTGGAGATTCCATAAGTGTGTTATTCACAGCAGCTCACATCCATACTGGAGAGCAGCAGAGGAGTGATTCACCGGAAAGTCGTGGCATGCGTGGACTTCTCATTGCTGGTAGGCAACGTGTTCATATCGTCTAATTTGATTGATTTACAGCATAACGCCTTTATGGTTGCTATGCGATTCGAGTCATAGTCTGCTAAGGTGACTTTTCAAATTAGAGATGAATTGTTTACTATTGCTATACTCACATGACGGTAGTTCAGTCTGTGGTTAGGTGATCCTCTTCTGGAAAACCATTGGCAGTGGATTTCTAAGGCAGAAATAGAGCATGTTTGCACTTTTATCTTAATCCTTCCTGCCTAGCACAGAGGAGAAAGAACATCCTCGTGTTCTGAGTGTGTATTGCAAACGTTCCTCTTTGCCAGTGAGACTTGAGGTAGTTGATCTACTATTATGAGCACATAATTTAGGCATCATATAGCATTAAGATTGTTTTACTTGAGTCACTCAAATGGTGATACTTTCGGTTTTAAACCAAAAATGTTCACTTCATTTATATGTATTTTCTGTTTTAAAAGTCCATTTTTTTATTACTTTTAAAATATTAAAGTATTTTCGAAGTACTTTGTGTTTAAAAATATTTAGTATGATCAGATCTGTTATTTGATGTTTTTTTGCTTTTCAACTATAGTCTTTGAATAAAGCAGGAGTGAGAAGTGAGATTTCATTTTGATATAAGAACATATATAAATTTCAGTCACCGTGGTAAATAGTAAATAAGGAAATTAGTGTCTTTATTAATGTACGTAAGAAATTACCCTGATGGCATTTGAAATAAGTGCTTTTTATCATCAGTGGTCTTACTTAATAGAGCCGCTTAGGGCCCATGTCAATTGGACCTCTAACCTTACTCTTAAGTAATATTGGGTTAAAGGTTTAACTTACTAGTACCCTGATTTAAAATTTAGTAGTCAGTGACTATAGATACTTCTGATATCTAATTTCTTTTTATTGATTTGCTAAGATAAGTCTCTTTGGTGATAGATGATGAGGAAGAACAATAATTATATCCAAAAAAATGTATTGATTGTGTTAGCATGTATGGCTAAGCAAAATAAGTCTTTTCTGTCTATGGTCATTACTTATTTGAGTCTACAGAAGCTTTGTTACATCTTGTGTCGGCTTATTGCAAAATTCTTTTTATTCTAGACTAATCTTTTTTAATTTGGACACATCATGTAATATCACTGAGCCTCATTTTCCTAGTTGTAAAATGAGTATAACTTCACCTACAAAATTTTTTTTTTTTTCACCTACAAAATTTTAAATCCTCTTGTAAGTGACCAAACTGTGAAACATCATATATAATAGTTATATTAGAAATTAATTCTATTTTAATATTCTTACCAGAAATTACCTTAAACTCTGGGGATCCCATTAAGGTAGTGTTCTTGTAGGTTTTCTGGTCTGATCGGTGACTGATTCTAATCCATAAACCCTGCTCTCTTTTGACCTTTACTAAACTTGGTAATTGCCTTATTGCCTTTCTTGATGAATACCTTCTGACTTAAGGCATGGTTTTAAGCAAAAGTATGTTTTGGATCCCCCCCCGCCCTGCCAACGTTTTTTTCCTACCCAGGCCTATTATTTTTAAACCATAGAGCTACAGACATGTAAGACATTAATGTTTTATACCTAATCATAGTTAGAAATTTTCAAATTCATAGGTACATTAACATAATAGATATTTGAAATTTTATAGAATCATCCCAAGATAAAGTGAATCCTGAATTGGAAAATCAGATTTCTCGTGAAGCTGATAGCGAAGAAATGGAAATGCCTCCTAAAGTGATGCACACTTGCGGTGCAGATCAAAATGAGAACAAAATGGAAGTGACAGACAGCGCTGAAGCCCTTGCCCCCCAGGTCGCTGCGCAGCAGGGGGAAGTGCACTTGTTGGAGGGACCTAACATGGCGGTGTCCCCAGAAGAATCCCGGCCTCCAGGAGCCAACACTGAATCCGTCACTGTCCCGTCCCCCGGTGGGGAAGGTACGGCTTTATGTTCTAAGGAACAGTTGGCCATAGAAAGGGTACCAGAAGAAATGGAACAGAAAGAAAATCCTGAACCCTCTACTGCATTTATGGACTTTGAAGTGGCTCCTGCAGTTGAGAGTTGTGTGAAAGATGGTGTACGCCAAGAAAGCAAATCTGTAAAATTACCACCTGAGACAGAGTCACCATCTACATCAGCAGCGGGCATGAGCAAGGCAAACACGTCTTCCTCTCCAGCACTTTCTTCCGACTTGCCTTCCCACGACATGCTGCATAGTTACCCCTCGACTCCCAGTGCTTCTGCTGGAAACGTCATGCCAACAACTTACATCTCAGTCACCCCCAAAATTGGCATGGGTAAACCAGCTATTACCAAAAGGAAATTTTCTCCTGGTAGACCTCGGTCCAGACAGGTATGATGATTTTAATGATGTTGATAGAAAAGATGTTGGAGTGATTCTATAAAGTAAAAAAAAGTGTATGTGTAGCTTTGGTTTGGAGGGCAGGTTTTCCCGTTTAGGTGGAATGTAGATGTAATGTTGACTTATGTGTTTTGGCCACTTCAAAAAACACACTGTTAATGAAGACTAGTTTATTAAACTTGAAGTGATCTTATTGGAATGTAAGTGCAACCTCTTTGATTATAGTTTCTAATAGAAAACACTTTAAAGAAGTTTGTAGTTCTATGCCATAGTAACAGCAGAGACTTAAAAAAAAAAGTAAGGTTTTGGGTATAGTGTAATTAACATTTATTTTTCCCCTCATATATTTGTTTAGATATTATTCGTTGTACATATTTTTGACTGCTTAAGCATCAGAATTTACCTAGAGTATTTTTCATGCAGGGGAATTTCTCATTTTGGTTTTTCTATTGATTGCTAACTTTTTGTGGGAATTTTTTTAAAGTTAGGACTTACTTCAGTGGTTTTGTGAACAAAATTTTAGGATTATATTGTTGATCTTCAGGAAATGAAGGGAGTTCTTCCCATGATTATTCTAAGTTGTGTGAATGTGAACTCTACCCTGTAAGGGTAAGTTCCAGATCTTTTTCAGTGGGATTTGAGTGAAACTACAAAGCAAAATGAAGATACTATAGCTAAGAATTATATGTTCTACAAAATTTCTACTTTCTGAAGTTTTTCATAAAATAGCAACATATCAAACAGTGAAAAAGTCATTAGTCGCAATAATAATTTGGAGTTTTAAGTCTCATGATTTAAATTGCTTTCAGTGATTAAAGTTTAACTTTTTATAGGAATAATAATATTTTGATCGTCTAATTTTGGGATTGTGACACCAGTAAAAAAGTTAAATCAAACTTTATTTTAATGTGAAAATTAGTCTCCTACTTGATATTTATTTTCTATTCTACTAAGAGAGATTTTTCTTCTCAAACTAGTTCTCTTCATCCTTAGTTTTTTCTTTTATTTTCCTTTTCTTTTTTTGAATAGCATATACTAATTGTGTAGTTTTGGCTCTGAAAAGACTTTAGCAATGGAAATTTGAATCTCAAATTTAATTTTGGTTCAGACATTTACATTCTTTAAGGATATTGCATCATAAATATTCCTGTTAAATTTTACTGGTGTCTCTCCTTATTTAGAGACTTCTGCTCCAACTGAGAAGCCATTACGATTATTTTTCTGTTGACCTATGTTCCAAAATAGTGTGGGTATTTTTGTATGTGTGTGAGAGTGTGTATGTACATATATTTTTTTTCTTCCAAGTTCATCCCATTTTACATGAGCCGTGTCTTAATATTTGTTACTGTTACTACTACTGCTATGTTCTCTTTCAACTGTGGTAGTATTCTCCTTTCTATTTAGCTGCTACTGTCTGATTACTACCTCACAATTTGCTGCTAATCTCACAAGCAGCTATAGGCCATGTTCTACCTCCCAGTTTTGTTTTAGTTGTATAGGAAACAACCTTCACTTGGTGATTCAAAAAGCTTGTTGATACACTGCTTTGCTTTTGTGGAGACTATGCATTGGATAGAACAAGATACCTTATTTGTATCATCTTATTTTATGGGAAAATATTTAATGAAGTCACATGACTGTGATCTACTTCAGACACTCATGTACTAATTGCTCTCATGATAATATTGAAAGTTTTTGTTAAATCTTCTATGAAATATGTTTTCTTAGAAACATTTTCTTGAAGTATTCTTAAATATTTAAAGAAAATTTCATAGAAAAACATAAGTACTCTTAAATATATTTTGATAACTTTCAAATGCTAAGAATTTTTTTCTTCATTTTACCTTTCCACCTTTTTTGTTGTTGCTAACATCATATATGTGGAGAGCTTAGGAATTTACATAAATTCTAAGACTGACATCTGTTGAGAGGTTCTCATAGAGAAGGTGAAATTTCTTCAATAGAGTAGGTTTCCAAAAATAGTACTTCATTAGATTATAACCACTTTGCCATTACGTTGTGAACTGAATTTCTTATTTTTCATCAATTTAAGTAGTTTATTAAGAACCCTAGAATTTTATAACATACTTGTGTATTGCAATAGCATTTTAAATGAAGTGTCTCGAATTAACATATCAGTTTCATAATCTGTTCCTGTGAGAGCAAAATAGGCCTCCAGTGGTGAGCTGTAGAGGATTATAGTTTTGTTAACAATTAATTACAAGTAAGCAATCCCTCCCTCCCTGCCTCCCTCCCTTCTCTTTCTTCCATTTCTGGTTTCTAGACGTAAACCTTTTAGTAAGAAGCACTGTTGGCATTTTGGGGGGTTGGTTGGTTTTTGCTTTTAAAGTTAAAAAAGGCAGATCGGTGAATCATATCATCCAAATAAAGAGAGATTCTGTTCTTGATAAATTATTTCATATCCAGCTTTTAACTAAAATAAATTTGAAGTTTGAAGTACTGCTGTATATAATGTATACATAATGATATTCATTAAAGGAAATTACTCTAGTAGTTGTAATTGTCTATTCCTGGATACCTATGAGGTAAACTTACATACAGATACTTTGTCTTAGAACCTATCAAAAAAGGTTTCATTAGTAAATAGGTAAATATTCTCTATTCTTTATGAGGAATAAAAGTTGTAGAGTAGATGCCAACAGTGATTTTCCCACATACCTTCTAGTCTAAATACTGTGTGGCATTTTATAAAAGTGACTTTTAAGAAGTCTTTTTTGTATTATTTATATATATTTGTACTGTAATTAATTGATTCTGGGAGAGATTGATTAATAGAAATTCAGCATGAATATTTCCATAGTGCAGTTGTTTGACTTCAAAGCCTTATTCTTCCATTACTGTCTGTGGGACACCAAGCAAGTTACCATGTGAACTCTCTTGGTTTCTTCATCCATAAAACTACATCAGATGGTTGTTAGAATTTAACGATAACACCTATAAACCCCCTGACACATAGCAAACGGTAGTGCTGCCCTGCTTTCTTTCTTGATTTGCAGGATAATGCAGATATTATGTGAAAATGGAGACTTGAGAAGGATTTAGTGTTCACGTGTTAAATTTGGCTGTGAAGTGGTGGTCCTGAAACCCATCACGTTGACTCATAACTATTTCTAAGGAAATGTGCCAGTGAAAATAACTGCAGGCCCGACCAAGTCAAACACTGGCCACAGTAAATACAGGATGTAGTAGGTTTTCAAGTTCAGTGCCGCATAGTGGTTGCACAGATTTTAGAACTAAACTGCCTATTTAATTATTCTGTGTGTGATAGAGGCTGCAGTAGAGGAAACCACAGGGTACTGTGGGAAAGCAGAGAGGGCAAGAGGAAAAACTCTACTCAGGCTTACAGGCTTAGGCATGTTTTCTGGGAGAAATGACTAAACCATTGCTACTCAGAATGTGACCTGCAGACCAGGAATATCAGCATCACCTGGAAGTTTGTTACACTGAATCTCAGGCCCCACCTTAACTTGAGTGAACATGTCTATTTTAAGAAGATCCCCATGCAGCCTGAAGTCCAAGAAGCACTGCTCTAAACCATTGAGAAACTGTAGTTTTCATCCTAAAAAAATGTCTAGCCTTTGGGGTGTCAACCTACAACACATACAGATCAGAAGTATCATACATCCCTCTTAGTGTTCTTGTGCCTGTTACATTTTTTAAGCCATTACTAAAACGATTGCTAGCGCCAGCCAAATTCACTTTCTTAAATTACTGAGGGCTAAAGCTGGCAGCAGCTATTTCTGCACAGATATAGTTTATCTCTTATCAAATCACTCTCAGGACTAAATTTCTTGTTCTGTTTGATGTTGAACTCAGCTTTGTATATGACTTATTTATGTTAAAAGAATTCTGTAAGTCATAAAAAAATGAATTGTTTGCTACAATAGCTGTAATGTACATGAGCGAATGTATGTACCAAAAAGACAAACTATAAATGCTTGTGTTTTCTGTTTCTCTTACTAATTGTCCTCCTTTCTACTCTCGTTTCACTGTTTTCACTTTCTCTAAATCAAACTCACCCAATAATAGCAATCTTGGTTTTGCACAGTATGTTAGGGAGAGGGTGGACTTAGGACTTGGTGGTGTGAATCTTCCCCGGAGACATACCTGACCTTCTCTGGCCACGTTTTAAACTGATTCAGTAGAATTGGATACTCTTGGGCCCTAATCATGACATTGATCATATGTAACAGCCAGCAGCAGGGTTTGACTTCTAATAGAAAGTTGCTCATCATAGCCTACCCTCCACCTGCCATTATTGTCCCATTTCCCTATTCCCACAGTCCTTGTAACAGCTTTGTAATTTTACTAGGTTGATAAATTGGCCTCAAAGCAGAAAACTGAATACCAACTTTAAACAGTAATAATTATTGTTGGAATCGAATTCAGACTCTGCCAAATAGTATTTGTAAAGTTTCTGTGGCATTTGAGAACAAGTTGGTTCTGTTTAGCACTCTTTGTAACTTAAATTCTCCTGATGGTTACGTTTTTTAACCCCTTTTTTTTTTTCAGTTTGTAGATAGTTTAAGAGTAGCAGTGCATGGAATAGGTTGGTAATTTATTAATAGGTGAAGAAGTCCAAGATTCTAGGCTACAACTGATGGAATTAGTGTGTTTCATATCACAGTACAGTGTTTATTGATGCATTTATGAATACATGCATGCAAAAATGCTCAGTAGAAAAAGTAGACGTTCAATAAGTGCTGAACAGAAGGCTTAACATAGCAGTGAACGAAAAGAGCAGAGTGTCTGCCATCAAGCTTATACTCCAGTGGCAATAGATAAATACAAGTGCGGTAAAGTAAAACCAAGTGTACCAACGGTGTAAACCGTGTTA
This sequence comes from Pseudorca crassidens, assembly GCF_039906515.1. Taxonomy (NCBI): domain Eukaryota; kingdom Metazoa; phylum Chordata; class Mammalia; order Artiodactyla; family Delphinidae; genus Pseudorca; species Pseudorca crassidens. The sequence goes on along the minus strand of NC_090303.1, from coordinate 102,029,707 downwards.
CAGTAGATGGGGAATCTGACCTCTTCTGAATGGTCTGTGTAAATTCTTTTTGATCAAAGCTGAGATCTGAAGGGTAATTTATAACTACAGTTGATAATTACATCAGTATTTTAGTTTTAAGGTCTAAAGAATATATTAGGTAATTTCTTCTTTGTGAAAATATCTAAGTGTAATCATAATTTTCTTCATTTCCTATAAAATTGCACGTGCTCTACCTTCCAATGCCTTAAAATTTTAATGTAATTACCCAAGCTTTTATTGTATAAGTTTTTCATAGCAGTTGAACGGTTGTCTAATTATCCCTGAAATAGCATCTAAATATTCTTAATCTATAGAGCCCTTCATTTTGTTCATCCATGTTATATGAAGTGTGAATGCTTTTTGAAATGAGATATAATTTTGGCATCAAAGCTAACTTATAAATTATGAATAAATATTATTTTAGAATATGACTTTTTATGGTATACTTTAAGGACTATCTACTGATATACCATTAAACGATCTACCAAAAGGAATTTAATATGTACACTAGCCAGATATCCTCAGAGAAAAACACTGGAAACGTTGAGGGAATGAGGTTTAGATACCTCTTGCTCTCACTCTCTACACTAAATACTGATAAACAATAGAACAGATGACCCCGTATTGTGTTCAGTATGCAGATGCTAAAGGTGTTGTAAAGGACACATGGTTCACTTGGAGTGCCCGGGAAGGCCTCTTCGAGGAGGAGGTATTTAAGGCCATACCTGAAGATTCTGGAGACGCCAACCAGGGGACAGGTGGTGTAGTTCTGAGTCAGTAGGTCCCCACTGTTGAAGAGCTCGGCGTGTGTGAAGGATGGCAAGGAAGCCAGGGTAGCTAGGGCGTATCGACGGTGAGAGATGCCACAAGATGCAACTGAAGAGAGGCAGTAAGAAAGGTTTGAGTTTTAAGTGTCACTGTGGAGCTATCAGAGGGTTTGGAACAGGGCAGGAGAGTCTTGCTTGGTCACATTTACATTTTTTAGGAGTCCCTCTGGCTGCTGTGTGGGGAAAGGCTTGAGGAGGTGCAGGTGAGGAAGAAGCATAAATAGAAGTAGACCGTTGCAGCAGGCTAGCTGAGAGGTGGTGCCGGCTGTGGGAGTGCAGAGAAACAGAATGACCAGAGACAGAACTTGAAGAGAAAATGTGCTGAATTTACCGATGGTTTGGATCAAAGGAGTGGTGAGGGAGAGGATTGAAGAGGCAGAGGAGAGTGATGAGAGAAGAGAACAGGTCTAACGACTCCCAGTTCTCTGACTCGGACTGGAATCCATTTCTAAAGATGGGGAAAAGTTGTGAGTTGGAACTCGTTTAAGGGAGAGATTTTAGATGTAGTAAACTGGAGAGGTTTTGTGCGACAAAATGGAAGTGCTAAGAAGGAAGTTGAAAATCATAATAACTTGGAGCTCTCAGAACATGTTAGAACTAGAAATGTGAATTTGGGGAATAACAACATCCAAGATGGTGTTTACAGCCCTCATTGTAGATAAGATCATTTAGGACAAGACTACACAGAGGAGAGTGGTCCAGGCTTCCGCCCTGGAAAACAGTGGGGCTTTAGAGGTCAAGTGGAGGAAGAACTCAAAAGGGAGGCTGAGAAGGGTCAGTGAAGGAGGGCAGAGAAACATTCACTGATGTGCTGCACAGAGCCCAGCAGAACTGTAAGTAGATGTTGACAGTGAAATGACAATAGAGAAATTGCTTTTGTCAGCGCAGAGGTTACAGAAGGCCCTGGACACAGTAGGAAAGAAGACAAGTGTGGACATAGACGCAAGGTGATCTGTTAGTGGGAAAGCATTTGTCAGGTGAAATCAGCATGGCTGTTAGCTGAGCGGAGGGTAGGTTAATTAAAGTGAAACCAGCCTCTCCCTGTGTGGTCTTTCTCGAAATACTGTTATTTCATTAACTGTCTCCTCCCCAAAGGATAGCAAGTTCTTATTTCTAGTTATTTAAATTCCCTGGTGGTATTTTAATGGGATTGATAGGCTACTACTTGTTAGTGTGTTAGTGTTCTAGAAACCTGGTAAGTACTGTGTTTCTTGTCTTTAGTTTTGATCATTTAATTGGTAAAATTATAGCATGCTCTGTTCAATTATCTAATTCCAAATAGGTTCTGTATTGTTTGACATTTGTGTTTAAAATGTTATCTTTGTGGAGTAAACGTTTTTCTTTATGCTGCTTATTAGCATCTTCATCAGATTAGTTCAGGTTATTGCTGAATGGGGTTATCTGGAAGCAAAATGTTTTAGTTTTATCTTAACTATTTTAGTAAGTACTGTTTCTCATATAAAAAATCAGATACATCAGGCATTTTAATTTGCAAATTTAGGACAATTTGCTTTAACATTTTTCAACTATTCAAATTAGTTCCTTGGATATAATCCAAGTGTAGTAGTCCCCTAAATAAAAATAAAAATCAAAACCCACAACTAATGGTCACTGAAGGAAGAGTAATTAAATGTTAGGATTATAATGGTATTTGCATCTTATGGTTACAAACTGACTTTCCAAATTTTAAAGTGAATGTGTCTGTTGATTGCTCATGTTTCTGACTGCATTTTTTTGGCCTACTGTTTTGGTGGTTTATAGCAAGAAGTATACATAACATTCTTTTTGTTTATTCTTTTCTCCCTTCCGGTAGAGTGATAGTTGTTAGAAGAAAATAATCCCCAAATAGTTTCTTATAGTTTTAATTCTTAAAGTTTGATTGACATTTATTTATATCTTGGTGCCGTAATTGCAGTTCATGAGTCAATGTTGATGTCATGTAAGCCTTGATTTTTAATACGTTTCATTGTACTGATGTTTCAACCAGAATAAAACATTTAATGTAAATTGTAGCTACAAACATTTAAGTATACAGTCACTGTAAGTGATAAGCTTATTTTCCTTACTACCTTGAAGCAATCTGTCCTAAATTTCCATACGTCTGCATTTGTTTTTGCTGTTCTAAAATTCCTTAGTTGCTGGCTTTGACCTTTTATGTTGCGGAGTTTTATACATCTATTTTCTCACCTGCCATATCCTAGGGGGCTTGGAGTACCCATAATACAGTGAGCCCACCTTCCTGGTCCCCAGACATTTCAGAAGGCCGGGAAATTTTTAAACCCAGGCAGCTTCCTGGCAGTGCCATTTGGAGCATCAAAGTGGTAAATAAAATTGCATTTACATTCGTATATCATTTCTTTCTGGTTGGTTTTGTCCGCGTAGAAGTTAAGAATTAAACCTTTCTTTTCTAGATAAATAGTTTAGTTTCCAGAGCCACTTTTTAAATCTAAAATTTTTAGTATTTGAAGAAGCAACGTGCTTGCCTTTAAAAACCTGCACTGGGAGGAAATTAAATTGCCATTTTACTTGACTGATCTTAAGGGTAAATTTTTAATACCCTTTTTTATGGTTGCTTCCTTTTATGTTGTAATTACCAGTATTTCTACGGGGGAAATCCTTGTCACATAGGCTATAAAGTAATTAAAGACTTGTTCATCATATCGTATAATTTTGTTGCTTAGAAAAGAACAAAAGAAAAGCTACATTAATTTATTATGTACTAATGGAGAAGAAATAGCAGAATTGCAGCAGATTTCATTGTCTGTGTTAATAATCTAAAAACTATAGAATCTCTTTTTCATGTCATTGGTGGATGACTCTGTTAGTCCTTGAAGTTGTCTGGTGCATTTTGAAGGTGAAAAATTAATTTGGAAAAGTGTTAATCATCTGAAAAGTTAAAAAAATTTTCCTGACTAGAGAAGACAGTATTCTTCATCTTCTATATTTAATAATATAATTCTGGAATAAGGGTTTTTAATTTACACTAATTAAGGATTTCAAAGGAGTTCTAGATTCTGCTTTCCTATTTTCTATCACCGTTGGAAGAACTTTTTTTCAACTCACTCTGATAGCATGCAAGGTGTTGAAAATGTAAATATTAATTAGAAGAGTTAAAGAGGTCTTGTTTGACCATTATGAAGCATATACCACTGATTTTCACTTATTCTTACCTGTGTCATTGGATGTTGAGGAGAAATACATTGAGGGATTACTGTAGTCTTGATTCCGTCACTGACTTTTAAAAAATCTTTTATACCTATTGAAAAACAACAAGAGAAACTATCCAATTGAACACTACCCTGTCGCTTGTTCAGAGAAGCTCAGGATCTGAAGGAAAGCAGCTTAAGAGGATAAGGAGAGGCAGCTGGAAAACTGGAAGTTGGCTTTTACTAAAAAACTGAAGGAACAAAAGCCCCCCTTCCCTCTTGTTCACGTGTGTCTTTTTGGTGCTCACAGTATAACCATAAATTGCTGACTTGGAGAGCATTCTGCCAAGTAGGTAATGAGCTCAGTGTTTCAAACTGCTGCAGGTGACCTCAGCTGAAGGTGTCATGTATTATTTACCTTGTTAGGGAAAACAAAACCGGGATTTTCCTGAGCATTTTAGTAATCTTAAATACACACAGCACAAGTAGGTGTAGATGCCAGGTGTTTTCAGGTAGTAATACATAAGTCTGAGAATAAATAAGAAAACAGCAACACAAAACCTTAGTGCTTATTTGTTAAAATATCAGGGAATTCAACATATTTTCCCATAGAATTTTTTCTTGTGTAAAAATTCACATAAATTATTTCCACTTGAAGTAATTATTATCTAGGTGATTTAAAGCAAGCCTTTTAATTTTTCATCAGCTTTCCTGTATGGTCAGGTATTGAACGGTTAGAGGATATTGACAGTTTTCACGACAGAAAAAATACTGTTGCACATAGTAAAAATGAGCTTTCGTGCAACGCAGCGGTGCAGAATAGTGGTTAAGAGTGAGGTCACTGGAGCCAGGCTTGCCAGGTGTCTGACTTGGCGCAAGTTACTTAACCTTTTTATTCCCCAGTGTACTTACCTCTGAAGTGGGGATGATAAAATAGTATTGACCTTATGAGATTGTTGAGAGGAACAAGTGCTTCGAGCAGTACATAATAAGTACTTAGCATATGATAACTATTAATATCGATACAATTACAAGAAACCAGTTAGCAAGAGAGTCCTTCCTCATACTTGCTCTATAATACAATACAATTTGTTGCGCCTGAAAATACCTGGATAGAGTTGTGGCTTTTCTGCCCCCTAGGATGTAGGATTAGGAAACGGAAATACAGTGCCAAGGTTTGCTGTTGCAGGGCATTCACAGTAACAGACCAAGTTTGATTCTAAGGTTGTAGATGTTTAAGTCGTAGAATACATACTGAAAGATGCAAATAATAAGCCTGGTCTCTTAATATTTATCATCTGATTGGAATAAAAGGGAGAAGCAAGTATTTGTGTAACATTTAATAAGACGGTTTATCTCACATTTTGGATTTAAAATTCTTTTGGGCTTTTACAGAATGCTGACTTTTCCGTATCTGTCGTGTAGGGCCGGGGGTCAGGATTTCCAGGAAAGCGGAGACCTCGTGGTGCGGGACTGTCAGGACGAGGCGGCAGAGGCAGATCAAAGTTGAAAAGTGGAATCGGGGCAGTTGTGTTGCCCGGGGTAAGGCCCGCTCACTTTACATTTGCTACAGTCCTTAATGTGTCGGCCGACGATGATCAGCTCATTTGTACCAAATTACTTAGATTCTAAGAGTCACATAAACAGGCTAAAATTTTATCTCCATCTGCATTTCTTTTTAAACCTCTGGTGAGGTTTTCTTCTATATTTTCTACTTTTTCATTCCTTTTTTCTTACATTCCTCTTTGACTCTGATCTTTCTTCTCCAAAATCCAATATGCAGTATATTTGCTCTTCTATTAAAACAAAACTTCTGTTATATTCTTGAGTTTATTTGAAGAATTTAATTATGTTGGTGTTTTAAATTTTTGATTGTAGTTGCTCTCAGTAATATGTAATATGGTTTACAGAAAAAATTAGAAATGTTGTAGATTAGTATGAAGTCTAAAAATGTTGAAGATTTTATGACTGTCTTTGACTTATTTGAATTTAAGATTGATAACTGTATGGTCATTGGCACATTATGAGGCTTTGTTTAAATGTGTATTGAAAAAACTGCATTTGGCAAAAAATAATAGCAGATATTTCCTGCAATAACTTTACTATTTTACCGATACCCTGTTTTTCAGATTCTAATTGTCATGTTAAGTTCAGGATACAGGTGGGATTGTTCAATTTGCTACTGTTTTTCAGATTCTAATTGTCATATTAAGTCCAGGATGCAGGTGGGATTGTTCAGTTTGCTGCTAAAGGAGTAAGGAAACTTGGATTCTGGTGTTTTTTTTTAAAGCAAGTCCCTCCCTCCCTCCCCACTCCCCGAATTAATAGGCCTATTGAGGTAAAATTGATATAAAATAAGGTACAAATATTTGAAGTGTACAGTCTCATAGGTTTTGACACATGTGTACACCCTTGAAAACCACACTACAGTTAAGAACATATTCGGCCCTCAAAGTTTCTTTGTGCCTCTCTGAAATCCCTTTGCCTGCCTTCCTGCCTTACCCCCAGGCAATGACTGATCTGATTTCCATTTCTGTCGATTGGTTTGCATTTTCTGGAGTCTGTGTAAGTGGAATCATGCTGAATATACTCTTTTTGATATGATTTATTTCACTCAACATAATTATTTTGATATTAATTCATGCTCTTGTGTGTGTTAACAGTTCCTTTTTGTTGAAGAGCGTTCCATAGCATGGATGTGCCACAGTTTGTGTATCTGTTCACCTATTGAAGGACATTATGTTTGCTTCCATTGTTTGGCTATTAGAAATAAAACTGCTCCAAACTTTTATATATAAGTTCACCTGTGGATATGTTTTCTTTTCTCATGGGTAAACATATAGAAATGGAATGGCTGGATGTATGGTAGGTATATGCTTAGCTTTTTAAGAAAAGGTTGGTTTTCAAGTTGGGTGTGACATTTTATATTTGCAAGAATATGTAAGGTTCCATTTCCTCCACATACTCACCCACATTTGGTATGGCCAGTCTCCTTAATTTTAGCCATTGTAACAGGTATGTTAAGAGTATCTGACTTGCATTTCTCTAATAACTTGTGATATTGATCAGCTTTTTTAGGTGCTTATTTGCTATCTGTATATCTTCTTTGATAAGGTCACTCTTCAGATCTTTAATACATTTTCCAAAATCGAGTATTTTTTTTAAATTTTATTTTTGGCTGCGTTGGGTCTTTGTTGCTGCGCATGGGCTTTCTCTAGTTGTGGCGAGCGGGGCTACTCTTCCTTGCGGTACAGAGGCTTCTCATTGCAGTGGCTTCTCTTGTTGCGTAGCACGGGCTCCAGGCACGCGGGCTTCAGTAGTTGTGGCTCGTGGGCTCTAGAGCGCAGGCTCAGTAGTTGTGGCGCACGGGCTTAGTTGCTCTGCAGCATGTGGGATCTTCCTGAACCAGGGCTCAAACCCCTGTCCCTTGCATTGGCAGGTGGATTCTTAAACACTGCACCACCAGGGAAGCCCAAAATTGAGTAGTTTTTTAATTAACTGAGTTTTGAGATTTCTTTATGTATTCTGGACACAAGCTCTTCATCATATATATGATTTGCAAATATTTTCTTGCATTTTGGGGTTTGTCTTTGCATTTTGTTAACTGTGTCTTTCACAGAGCAGTTGATTTAATTTTGATGGAGTCCAGTTTATTAATTTTTTTCTTCTTCTGTGGATTGTGCTTTTTGGTGCTGAGAAATACTTGTGTCACCCAAGGTCACAAAGATATTCTGTGTTTTCTTCTAGAAAGGTATTTCATTTAGATCTATAATGGGATTTGAGTTTTTTAAATGTATGGTATGAATAAAGATGGAAGTTCATTTTTTTACATACTGAGTAGCTGGTTGTTTTAGCACTGTTTCTCTGAATTGCCTTTCATCATTCTTGAAAATTAGTTATCATATATGTGGATCTATTTTTGGAATCTCATGCTGTACGATTGCTCCATTTCTTTAGGCCAATACTCCACTATTTTGATTACTTCTACTTTACAGCTGCTCTTGAAATCGAACACTGGTAGTGTTCTGATTTTCTACTTTTCAAAGTTGTTTTGACTATTCTAAATCCTTTGTACTTCTATATGAATTTTTGTATTAGCTTGTCAATATCTATAGATAAGCCTGCTAGGATCTTGATTGTGTTTGCATTCAAACTATAGATTAATTTGGGGAAGATTGACATTTTAACCATATTGAGTTTTTGAACCCATCAGCACCTGTATCTCTCCATTTCTTTAGGTCTTCCTTAATTTCTTTCAGCGATGTTCTTTAGTTTTCAACAGACAGGTTGAACAGATACTGTTAATCAGATTTATCTCCATCTTCCATATTTTTTATGCTATTGTTAATGGTAGTGTTGTCTTAATTTCAAATTGTGTTTGTCAGTTGCTAGTATCCAGAAATACTACTCCTTTTTGTGTATCTGTTATTCTAATTGCTTGTTTGTAGAATCCATTGGGTTTTCTACATAAACGATCACGTTGTCTGCAGATAAAGTTTTACGTGTTTCTTTTTAATCTGGAGTCCTTTCGTGTCTATTCTTTTTTGCATTTGCTATAGCCTTCAGTATAGTGTCGAACAGAAGTGAAGAGCTCAGATAACCTTGCTTTTGACCTTGAGGAGAAAGCATATAGTTTTTCATAATTAAGTATGGTGTTAGCCTTAGTTTTGTTTTAATAGACATCCTAAATCAGTGTGAGGAATTTCCTTTCTATTAATAGTCTGCTGAGATTTTTTTTTTTTTAATTAGGAGTAGATGTCAGAAGTAGATTCTGTCAAATGTGCTTTTTTTTGCATTTGTAGAGATGATCATGTAGCTTGTTTGTTGATATGTGAGTTACATCTTTATGTGTGTGTGCTAAAGCAATCTTGCATTCCTGGGTTAAACTCTACTTGGTCGTGATGTTGGATTCAGTTTGCTAAAAGCTTTAGACTTTTTATATCTATGTTCATGAGGGATATTGGTCTATAGTCTTATTTTCTTATCATGTCTTTGGTTTTCATATCGGCATAATTCTGGCTTCATAGAATGATTGGGAAATATAGTTTGCTCTTCAGTTTTCTAGAAAAGTTATGTAGTGTTGGGAATTTCTTTCTTATATTATTTATAGATAGAATCATTAGTGGAGCCATTTTGGCCAGGAGTTTTCTTTATTGGAAGATTTTCAACTACAAATTCAATGTCTTTCATAGGTATAGGGCTGTTTAGGTTATCTGTTTTTTCTTGCATGAATTTGTCTTTTAAGGAATTTGTTTCATGTAGGTTGACAAATCTGTTCTTCTAGAATGGATAATAGTGTTCCTTTACTGTCCTTTTGAATTGGTAGTGATGTTCCTCGTTCCTGTTGTTGGTAATTTGTGTGTTTTCTCCATTTTCCTGATCAGTCTTGCTTGAGGTTTATCAATTTTTTTTTGCGGTACGCGGGCCTCTCACTGCTGTGGCCTCTCCCGTTGGGGAGCACAGGCTCCGGACGCGCAGGCTCAGCGGCCATGGCTCACGGGCCCAGCCGCTCCGCGGCATGTGGGATCCTCCCGGACCGGGGCACGAACCCGTGTCCCCTGCATCGGCAGGTGGACTCTCAACCACTGCGCCACCAGGGAAGCCCGAGGTTTATCAATTTTATTGACCTTTTTTGAGCCAGCCTTTGCTTTCATTCATTTTTCTGTATTTTTTCCTACTTTCTATTCCATTGATTTCCACTCTGATCTTTATCATTTCCTTTTCTCTCACTTTGAGTTTAATTTGCTCTTCTGTTTTTTGGTTTTCTTTTTTGTGTCCCTGCTTGGAAATGCCCAACTTTTGAGGTTTAGGCTAGAGCTTTCTCTTTTCTTCGGCTTATATCTGTGGTTCAGGAAAATAAAACTTTTGTAACCTTCAGAACAGATCAGACTGTTATCTGTGCAGGGAACAATAGTGCATACTTTGTCAGAGATTGCCTTTCAGGTAGATTTTATTTTTCTGACAGTTTCAAGATCATGAAATAAAGTATGAAATGAAAACAATGTGTCACTAAGCTAGATGATAGAGTTTTCTTTCTTACATGTATGAATTGCTATTTTAAAAAAATCTTGATTTTTTTTTTTTTTAGCACATTCTTGTCCCCCTGCTTGATTTAGGGGATACTGCAGCTTTCTACTGCAGCTTTGTTTCTGGTTGATACGGGGAATACTGTGTTCCATCCTTGTTTTTCAGTTTAACAAAAGCATTCTCTGGGTAAATTTTCCTTTGAAAATAAGAATAACACTTCTACAATTTGTGAGCTACTTACTACGTGTTACCCAGTTGTAAGACCTGTTTTGTGTTCCCATGTTGGAGATGGGGAGGTAGAAATGGATACTTATTTCAATATATTGAATACTTTTGTTACCTATATTCTAGCTGTTTCAGTTATGTATTTTAATGATGTTCTCAATGTATCATTAGTCCTGTGTTTGAATTACTGAGATTACTCCATCCACTCTGGTAGGCACTTAATTTATTACTGATGGAATGATTATTCTACTTTTATGAATCATCGTGTTTGACTAAAAGGTAATTTTGGGATATGCATATAACATATGGATACATTTCCTCAGTTTAAAAAATTAATATTTTTTAGATAGATGGAAATTTTGTCTACTAGTTGAGTCCTGATTTTCTCCCTTTCACCAGTTTTGGGCATTTACATTTTAGGTTGATCCATATGAAATTGCCAACATTCAACCCCCTTTGACCTTTGAACAGCAATTTCTTATGCTTCAGCCTATGATACATGGCCATAAGGCAGACACGTAATTGTTTTGTGTGTTTTTATACCGTAGTGCCCTGGCTCATGTATTACTCTGCAGCTTGTTTTTCACCTCAACAGTGTAGCATGTGATTTTCTTCATGGAAATCCGTACAGATTTCTGCCTTGCTGTTTTTTAAATGCTGCATAATTTTTCATAGTTTGGATTGTTCCTAGTTTTAGTCATTCCCTAGTGCTGACCAGTTAGGTTGCTTACACTTTTCCCATGTTGTCTTTAGGCCTTTGTGACTATAAATTGCTTTTATCGATTACTGTCGTAAAACCATAGAACTGTTCATTAAAACTGCATTTAAAGTCTTTTGCACTGAAAAATTTTATTACTGTAATATACTCCTTCTGTTTACTGATAGTTAGTCTTTTTTCAGTTATTCCTCAAGAACAGTAATTTCTATTACTTTTCATTTTGACCCTAACCTGTTGTGTTTCAGCTCAGTTCTTCCAAGCTATGTTGTAAGCTTTTAAAGCAAAGAGAGTTTATAGTTCTGGCATTGGCTTCCCCATTCTCTTTTTTAGCATCTCATTCAGAGCTTTTTTCATGATAAGCACTCTGGAAATAATTATTAATAAGCCAGTGTGTACTTAGTTGATTTGGTCAAATTTAACAAGTCCAGAATTGAACGGCTATGGTTGATAATTCTTTGGCTAAGACTGAAATTATGATAAGTTATTCAAAATAATTATATTCTAAAACACTGCTGCCCCCAAAGAAATATGTGAACCATATATGCAATTTAAAACTTCCTAGGGAATTCCCTGATGGTCCAGTGGTTAGGACTCCGTGCTCTCACTACCAAGGGCCAGGGTTTGATTCCTGGTTGGGGAACTAACAGCCTGCAGGCCATGTGGCACAGCCAAAAAATAAACAAATTAAAACAAACAAAAAAACTTCCTAGTAGCTACATTAAAAAAAGAGAGAGGAGTAGGTGAAATTTAATTTTAATATATACTGTTTGATCCAGTATATCCAAAATAGTATCATTTCAACATGTAATTTATAAAATACACAGAATTATTTGACCTATATTTATGTTCTTTTTTGTTTGATACTAGGTCTTTAATATCTGGTGTGTATTTTATACTTATAGCTTTATACATCTCATTTTGCTGTACCCCCATTGCAGGTTTTAAGAGTCACTAAAATGGAATGATATATGTGTGTGTATCTGTGTGTGTGTGTGTGTACATCCATATATAAGTATACACACATACAATGTTTTTGTTTGTTTCTTGATTAGAATTTCTGGTTAATCAGTCTTACTAAAGACATATTTATGTTTTCTCACTTCCTGATCTATGGGGCTTGTAACTCTGAAGAGACAAGTGAATTTAAAAAATGCCATAATTTATACTTTATAGTAGTATCTTGGTAATAATAATCTAATTGGGAATTGTTAGTATAGTCTCTGGCAAAAAAGTTGTACTTTAAACATGAATCTTCTTAAGCTTTTCAGTCAGGTATAATACAGGTGAAAAATATAACTTCACATTTTGTGTGTTTTGCTTTTCATAGGTGTCTGCTGCAGATATTTCATCAAATAAGGATGAAGAAGAAAACTCTATGCACAATACAGTTGTGTTGTTTTCTAGCAGTGACAAGTTCACTTTGCATCAGGTTTGAACTAAATTATTTGTCTTGCACTTTTTAAAAAAATTAATTACTTTATTAATTAATGGCTGAGTTGGGTCTTTGTTGCTGGGTGTGGGCTTTCTCTAGTTGCAGCGAACGAGGGCTAGTCTTCCATGTGGTACGCGGGCTTCTCATTGCGGTGGCTTCTCTTGTTGTGGAGCACGGGCTCTAGGCATGCGGGCTTCAGTAGTTGTGGCTCGTGGGCTCTAGATCGCAGGCTGAGTAGTTGTGGCACACAGCCTTAGTTGCTCCGCGGCATGTGGGATCTTCCCAGACCAGGGCTCGAACCTTTGTCCCCTGCATTTGCAGGAGGATTCTTAACCACTGTGCCACCAGGGAAGCCCTGTCTTCCACTTTTGAACTCCTCCTTGCCCATTTCTACTTTATCCCGTATGTACTGCAGTCATTTAATATTTAGCTCTAGAGCTATACCAACTAAGAAGGTGCTTTATAAAAATTATAAAATTAGTATATTGGTATAGTCTTAGTTTGGTGTGGAATTTAAAATACGTTAATGTGTTCTTAATTTCAGGATATGTGTGTAGTTTGTGGCAGTTTTGGCCAAGGAGCAGAGGGAAGATTACTTGCCTGTTCTCAGTGTGGTCAGTGTTACCATCCATACTGCGTCAGTATTAAGGTGAGTACACTTAGATTTAATTATTAATGCAAATATGCTTCAGGTTAACAAAAATGTATTGATTTGATTAGTATCATGCTGCTTCCAGTTCTTATAATTAATCAATTATTGCTTGTTAGGATTATTATACATATGTGACAATATTTAAGTACTTGAAATATTAAAGTACACCCTCCACTTCACCCCCCCACCCCCCTGCTCCTTCACTGCCTTTTTGGAATCTCAGTTGTGTGCAAAATTGTGTGATATTGTCCTCAGATCACTAACACCTTGTTGGGTTTTTTCCCCCAATTGTTTTTCTTTCTGTGCTTTAGTTTGTATAGTTCTATTACATTCCCAGAATGCACCATTATTATGCAGTATCCAGCCTATTTTTAAGGCCATCCAGTGGGGTTTTTTTTTTGGCTGTACGCGGGCCTCTCACTGTTGTGGCCTCTCTCCTTGCGGAGCACAGGCTCCGGACACGCAGGCTCAGCGGCCACGGCTCACGGGCCTAGCTGCTCCGCGGCATGTGGGATCTTCCCGGACCGGGGCACGAACCCGTGTCCCCTGCATTGGCAGGTGGACTCTCAACCACTGTGCCATCAGGGAAGCCCTCATCCAATGGATTTTTTACCCAGATAATTCTGTTTTTTAATCTCAGTTCCATTCTATAGCTTATACTTATCTTGTGGTTTTAAATTTTTTCTTCATTATGCTTTTTGTTGCAAGTCCTTGAAAAGTTTATAATTGTCTGCTACTTCTATCATCCCTGACATTTTTCATTTTGTATTAACTAATTTTTCATTTTGTAAATGTTTTACAGCTTTCTTTTTAACATCTAGTAAGTTTTGATTGAATGTGGACATTGTGCATTGTGATGGTGTATTGTTGAGAGTCTAGATTTTGTTCCTTTAAAACGCAGTGAGATTTTGTTGTGGCAGGCAGTTATTTGTGGATAAGTTTGAACCTTTTGACACTTCTTTGTGTCAGGCTTTGAGGTGAGTCCACAGAGCCTTCACTCTGAGGTGGCTATTCTCAAACTTTTTGGTCTTAGAACCCTTAGCACTCTTAAAAAAGTATTGAGGACCCCAAGGAGATTTTGTCTATGAAGATAATAATGATTGAATATTTACTGTTTTAAAAATTTCAACTGAGAATATTTTAAAACACAAAAATATGCAGACACACCTTGTATAATGCCAATGTAATGATGTTTTAAACATCATGTAGCGTCTACAAAACATCACAGAGTGAATTAAAGTGAATAGTTTAGATCACACTTTCCTAACTGCTGTTCTAGCACCAGTTTAATACTTGAGGCATGGCCTTTATGAGGTCTCTGTTGAATTCTCCCTAAACCTTCCCCTTTCTGATCCCTACAGGCCCCTATTCACCAGTGTCTTTTCAGTCTGACTTGTTTGAGATTCAGATGTCTTCCAGCACTGTGTGCACTCTGATATTTATTACAGATTCCCAGCAGCTCTTCTTTACCCTGGTTTTGGGTCCTTGTGTGACCTCCTGGATGTGCAGCTTGGTGTTCAGTCGAAGACTAAAGGGAAATACTGTGTCGATTCCTGGAGTTCTTTCTTTTTTTTTTTTGTGGAGTTCTTTCTTACTGCTCCCTTCTTTCCAGTGCTCTGTCCTGCACATTCCAACTGCCTCAGCCCCCTGAACTCCAGCAGTGTGTCCTAAACTCAGTGAGCCCGTTGTACTTGCCTGGGCTCGTCCTTCCCTGGGGATCATTCTGGAAAAATGGCTATAGGCGGAAGAATATCATAGGACTCTCCTTGCTTGTTTCCCTCCTCTCAGAAAAAGTCTTACACTGCCTTTTGTCCGGTATCTGAAAACAAGTGTTTCATAAATTTTGCCCAGTTTCCTAGTGTTTTCTGATGGGAGACAGGTCTCGTTTCAGTTACTCCAACGTAGTTGAAGCAAATATCCGTTAGACTATAAAACACATCTCTCATACCTTAGACATGATACATGGATGGGGACCCTGGATAATATCTTGGTTCAAAGAGCTCTTAAAAATGAAGATAAAACCAGTTCAATATGAGACAAAAAAGAGTGGATAGTAGAGCCCTGAAATCTGCACTAAGAGGGAGTTTCAAAGGGGGGGGGGTATTGTTCAAATGTTGAAATACCGCAGAGAGTTCAAATGATAAACACTAGTACGTCATCTAGATTTGGCAGTAAGGTCTTGACTGACTGACTTGAGCAGTTTCACTGGTGGTGGGCAGAGCGACCAGACTGTAGTGTGTTGAAGAGTCACTTTAAACTGAGGGACTTGAGAATTCGGCTGTAAAGGACCACAGACTGTGAAACAGGAAAACTTAGTGGGAATGAAGATACATCATTAAAAAAAACTCTACTACTTTATCTTCATCTTACCTTTCTTCTAAGCCAGGGATTGGTAAACTGCCACACAGGCCAAATCTTGCCCACTGCCTATTTTTGTAAGTGAAGTTTTATTGGAACACAGCCATGCTCTTTTGTTTACATATGTCTGTAGTGAGCTTCACACTACAGTGGCACAATTATGTAGTTTAACATACTGCCTGGCCAGCGAAGTCTAGAATATTTATTACCCTGTCCTTTACAGAAAAAGTTTGCTGGCTACTGCTCTATGCTCCCCTGCTCTTCCTACCCTAGGCTGTTTCTTCCATTTGCGTAAATAATATAACCTGATAATCTAAGACTAAGTTAAACATATCAGTAGGCTAATCAAAGTAATAAATATACACGCTTAAGAAGCAAATGTCTTTACGAGCCTTATGGTAACCGACGGACCCGTCTTCCTCTACCTTCACATCTGAGTCCTCTTCCCCACAACGCAACCCCTTTGGGTTCGTTCAGGTCCTTCTTTTTGTAGTTAACTGTACAGCGCTAAATAATATACTCGTGTTACTCCTTTATGTGTGTTAGATTTTGTTGACTTGCCTCTATAAATAAATAAATAAATGCTGATTGAGCTCTTAAAATACACCTCCTGCCTTCTCCCAGCATCTTCCCAGTATAGTTGTTTTACTATATTTAGTTAATAAACAATGTTGGCTATGACTCCATAAATGTTCACTGGAGATCTAAATAGTGTACTATGACTTTATTTTGTTTTTCATGGAGTTTTCAATAGCAAGAAGAAAATAATGATTCATGATCTCCGTTAGTTTTTATTTGTTTTTACCTACTGTAGAAGCATGATCATATCAGATTATTTCAGCAAGTAACTGTTTTTCTGGGAAAGGCTTACCCCCTTCCACACTCTGCTTTTTCCCTGTTCTGAGCTGGGCTGGTAACTTCTAGGTCTGTTACTCAGTTCTCATCCTCAAACATCTCTGGGATGACATCCTCTTTTGGGTTCATTGCTTTCTAGATCCCACGTCTTCCTTTTTCTTGGTATACACCCTCACTTTGTTCCTCATATCTCTTAAGTAACTTCATTAGAAAGGGTACTTGGAAGCTGAATTTTGAGTCTTTGTCTGAAAGGCATTCCACTTTAACACTTAATTGCTTGTTTAGTTAGATTAAGGATTGTACCTTGAGAAGTATTTACCTGTAGAATTGGAAACTGTTACACTCTTTTAGCATCCAGAGTTGGAAAGTTTGATGCTACTTTGATAGTTGTTCATTTATTTAACTCTTGTGTAGTTTTTTTTTTTTTTTTCAGTATGCGGGCCTCTCACTGTTGTGGCCTATCCCGTTATGGAGCACAGGCTCCGGACGCGCAGGCTCAGTGGCCATGGCTCACGGGCCCAGCTGCTCCGCGGCATGTGGGATCCTCCCGGACCGGGGCATGAACCCGTGTCCCCTGCATCGACAGGCGGACTCTCAACCACTGCGCCACCAGGGAAGCCCTCAAGTAGTTTTAAGACCTTATTCTTCATGATCTTAATTTTTATTCTGTATCTTGATTGTTTGCTATTTTGTTATAACACAGGTTCTTTGCGGTCCTTTTTACCTGTAGACTCTAGT
Organism: Pseudorca crassidens; assembly: GCF_039906515.1. Classification (NCBI taxonomy): domain Eukaryota; kingdom Metazoa; phylum Chordata; class Mammalia; order Artiodactyla; family Delphinidae; genus Pseudorca; species Pseudorca crassidens. The sequence goes on along the minus strand of NC_090303.1, from coordinate 102,012,708 downwards.
CTTTTGAGATCTCTTAGTTTGTTCCAAATTTTTAATACTCCATGATGTGGCTGTTTTCTGGAATTTATTAGAAGCATAGAGATTCTCAAATTTTTCCACTTAAGTTAGACCCTTGAGGCAAAGGAGAATAAGCAGAGGGCTGAATATGAACTTAAGAAGTCCTAGCTTCTTAGCCTAAAATCCTCCAAGACCATAAAATGGCCTTGGGAACTCATGTTGTACCTTAATTTTCTTTGCATTTTTAATATTGATTTTAATATACAAGTCCTTATGTGATGTACACAAGTTTCAGGATCATGAATTCATGAAATGTCATAGATTGAAACTTTATCAATACATTTTCAAGTCCTGTGTTAACAATAATGGGGTCATTTACTTGTTTTCTTTAAAAACCAGTTACCACACCTATCAAGTGGACATAAAATCCAGAGCACAAGGTAGTTACATAAACTGAAAAGGGCATTAAAATATGGATCCCTTTATATTATTCTGTCCAGTAGGAGACTCCGAAAAGTACATGAACGTGGTCACCCCGGAATTGGGCCACTGTTGGTGCTCAGTAAACGTTAGTTGCTTTTGCCTCTTTTCTGCTCCTAGGTATGTAAGCACCGAGTTCATTTGGCGCTTGATCAGATACAGCGTATTTGATCATGTTTGCATGAGGGGTAGGTTAACGTATGAATCACATGGCTTGGTTGTTTCTTTTGCAGATCACGAAAGTGGTTCTGAGCAAGGGTTGGAGGTGTCTGGAATGCACTGTGTGTGAGGCCTGTGGGAAGGCGACAGACCCAGGAAGACTCCTGCTGTGCGACGATTGTGACATAAGTTATCACACCTACTGCTTGGACCCGCCACTGCAGACAGTTCCCAAAGGAGGCTGGAAGTGCAAATGGTACCCTAGGACTTATGTTTCCCTTGTTAGACTTCTTAAGTTCAGAACTTTCCCACAATACTTTAGTTTTCACAAATTAGCAACAACTGCTTAATTGCGTGGTACGTGTTTACAATGATCGATACCACTAACCAGAAAATTTTTCAAATGTGCATTAAATACTTCCCCCTGTTCTGTTCTTGTGTAGCTTCTTGAATTTCAGTAACTAAATAACTGAGTAAATAAAATTGAGACTTGTGCGGTGTTGGGTTTCAGGTGTGTGTGGTGCAGACACTGTGGAGCGACATCTGCAGGTCTGAGATGTGAATGGCAGAACAACTACACACAGTGTGCTCCGTGTGCAAGCCTGTCCTCCTGCCCCGTCTGCTACCGAAACTATAGAGAAGAAGACCTTATTCTGCAGTGTAGACAATGTGATAGGTATTGTGCTGTTTTTTCTTCATCTTTTGTAAGCTTTTCTCTCTTAAATATAGCAAAAGGAAATTGAAAAATAACTTTCTTCTATCTTAACGGTAAGAAGTAAGAGTTTTCCTTTCCAGATTTTTAGTCAGCTAGAAGCTTAACAGAAGTTTTCTGTTTCATATTCTCAGTTCTAGGCTAAACAGTTTTCACTTGGGGCTTTCTGAGGGTTGAGATCTTTGATTTCAGTGGTATATTATTGTGCTCTGTTAGCACCATACATGTAATATTAGTGATCATATTATTTCATCAGTAGTACGGGATTCTCAGGATTCTGCCTACCAATTCTTTGTTCTAAGGCAGGGTAACTTTTATTTCCCAGTGACCGTTCATTATCACTTACACAAGCTCTGTCTACTCCACAGTAGGTGCATCACCTGGGGCACGTACGTGCTGCACCACTCCGTTATGTGAATTCCTTTCTACTCACCCTAACTAGCTTCCGTGCTGTCTCTGAAATACTCAGTATTTTGTCATAAAGCAATTATCCCATCCTCATATAATGTGCTTTTGCTTCGTTCATAGTACTTGTTCTCATTGCTTTTTTCTTCTTCTCAGTTCTGACAGTTTTTTGGGGTCGATAGGAATGGTTAGAGAGGGGTGACATGGGCTAGGTGGGAGGAGCACGTGAGACTTGGGGGCTTTAAGGTCGGAGGCTGTCAGCTCCTGTTGCAGTTTTTAAAAGGAAGCCATCCTCAGTATATTTCTTCTTTTTTTTTTAATGTATGAATATGGTCTTTCTAGATGGATGCATGCAGTTTGTCAAAACTTAAATACTGAAGAGGAAGTGGAAAATGTAGCAGACATTGGTTTTGATTGTAGCATGTGCAGACCCTATATGCCTACATCAAATGGTAAGCAAATGATTTAAATGGTGAGTCTGTGCTCTTGGATTGATACAACTCACTTGTGCCTGCTGTCCTTAATCAGTGAGTGGGCTTAACTGTACTTCTTTTTCTCTTTTTGTGAAACTATTGTTTGGACAAGTATTTTATGAAAAATAAGTTACTTTTCATTTTTAATTAACTCTCATTATCCCAATAATATGTTAAAACAATCTACTTACATAAAGGAAGTAAATTAAGAATATATTTTAGCTATAAGGTGTAATTTTTGCTTTCAAGAATCATAATGTTGGGGACTTCACTGGTGGTGCAGTCGTTAAGAATCTGCCTGCCAGTGCAGGGGACATAGGTTCAATCCCTGGTCTAGAAAGATCCCACATGCCTCGGAACAACTAAGCCTGAGCGCCACAACTACTGAGCCTGCGCTCTAGAGCCCGTGAGCCACAACTACTGAGCCTGCATGCCACAACTACTGAAGCCCGCGAGCTTAGAGCCCGTGTTCCTCAACAAGAGAAGGCACCACAATGAGAAGCCCATGCACTGCAACGAAGAGTAGCCCCCGCTCGCCGCAACTAGAGAATTGCTGCGCACAGCAACGAAGACCCAATGCAGCCAAAAATAAATAAATTTATTTTAATTTTTTTTAGGTGTCCCTTTAAAAAAATTTTTTTTAACATCTTTATTGCAGTATAATTGCTTTACACTGTTGTTTTAGTTTCTGCTGTATAACAAAGTGAATCAGGTATACGTATACATATATCCCCTCCCTCTTGCGTCTCCCTCCCACCCTCCTTATCCCACCCCTCTAGGTGGTCACAAACCACCGATCTGATCTCCCTGTGCTATGTGGCTGCTATCTATTTTACATTTGGTAGTGTATATATGTCAGAGCTACTCTCTCACTTCGTCCCAGCTTACCCTTCCCCCTCCCCATATCAAGTCCATTCTCTACGTCTGTATCTTTATTCCATCCTGCCCCTAGGTTATTCAGAACTTTTTTTTTTAGATTCCATATATGTGTTAACATACGGTATTTGTCTTTCTCTTTTTGACTTACTTCACTCTGTATGACAGACTCTAGGTCTATCCACCTCACTACAAGTAACTCAATTTCGTTTCTGTTTTGGCTGAGTAATATTCCATTGTATATATGTGCCACATCTTCTTTATCCATTCATCTTTCGATGGACACTTAGGTTGCTTCCGTGTCCTGGCTATTGTAAATAGTGCTGCAATGAACATTGTGGTACATGACTCTTTATGAATTATGGTTTTCTCAGGGTATATGCCCAGTAGTGGGATGGCTGGGTCATATGGTAGTTCTATTTTTAGTTTTTTAAGGAACCTCCATACTGTTCTCCATAGTGGCTGTATCAATTTACATTCCCACCTACAGTGCAACAGGGTTCCCTTTTCTCCACACCCTCTCCAGCATTTATTGTTTGTAGATTTTTTGATGGTGGCCATTCTGACTGGTGTGAGGAGATACCTCAGTGTAGTTTTGATTTGCATTTCTCTAATGATTAGTAATGTTGAACACCTTTTCATGTGTTTGTTGGCCATCTGTATGTCTTCTTTGGAGAAATGTCTATTTAGTTCTTCTGCCCATTTTTGGATTTGGTTGTTTGGTTTTTTTGATATTGAGCTACGTGAGCTGCTTGTATATTTTGGAGATTAATCCTTTGTCAGTTGCTTCGTTTGCAAATATTTTTTCCCATTCTGAGGGTTATCTTTTCATCTTGTTTATGGTTTCCTTTGCTGTGCAAAAGCTTTTAAGTTTCACTAGGTCCCATTTGTTTACTTTTGTTTTTATTTCCATTTCTCTAGGAGGTGGGTCAAAAAGGATCTTGCTGTGATTTATGTCATAGAGTGTTCTCCTGTGTTTTCCTCTAAGAATTTTATAGTGTCTGGCCTTACATTTAGGTCTTTAATCCATTTTGAGTTTATGTTTGTGTATGGTGTTTGGGAGTGTTCTGATTTCATTCTTTTACATGTAGCTGTCCAGTTTTCCTAGCACCACTTATTGAAAAATAAATAAAATAAATTTATTTTAAAAAAGACTCATAATCTTGTAGTTATTAGCAATACATAGGAATCCAGTACATTGGTTCTTTATCTTTACCAGTTTTTCTTCCATGATGTTGTGTATTTCCTCCACCATTTCTCTTTGTTGTTTTAAAGGCAGCTTTTAATTCTATTTAATTTAATTCTGTTTAGTTTTCAAGCATTTATTTTAGTAAAATGGGTACAGTAGTAGAAACTTTAATCATATGTAACTCTTTAAATACACCTTACCTTTTGTGAAAAAATCACGAGTTTTTGTTTTTGTTTTTGTTTTTTTTCCATTTCAGTGCCTTCCTCAGACTGCTGTGAATCTTCACTTGTAGCACAAATTGTCACAAAAGTGAAAGAGCTAGGTAAAATCTGAAATGCTTTCCTTGACTGTTCTTTACAAAAAGCAAAGAAATGCTTTTATATAACTGAATTGTGACACGTTACATGAATCCTGCCTTACTCATGTGGGTGTTCAGTGTAAATTTCCTAATGTTGGTAATCATTTCTGTATTACATACAAAATGTCTGTCTTTCCCAGCTTTAGTGGGACAGTATTCCTACAGATCTCACCAAATTGGCAGTGAAAATAACCACTTTTGAAATAACCGTTAACTACATACTTGTTTTGGTTTCATTGATACATTATTGTGTTTAGTTGTCAGTTAGACTAGACAATAAGGCCTAGTTAGCAAAGAGATTTCTTCAGAATTCATTCTCTTACTATTTTTTTCTGGAATAGATCAGCCTAGAATAGTGACTAACATGATATTCTTATTAAACTCTCATTCTTTTGCCTACTTCTATTTGATATCATCTGATACAAAAACATTTGGATCGTACAGAAATTTTTCTGATGAAGAGCAATTTTGTACACTTAAATTTTTGCAGAATTTCTGCTTATTTACTACCTCTCCTTGTAAGTGATTATACTGATGCTTTGATTTCCAAATCGGCTTATGGAGTATTTTTCTTCCTCTTCTGTAAATTGATCCTCACCTTTTAGTCTGAAAGGACACTCTAGGAAAAGGCTCATAGTCGAGTGACTGAAGCATTGCTTTTAGCTTCCGTGCTTTCTTTTTAAATCCCTGTATTGATACATGAAAATAGAAATGCCAGGAAGACCATTTAAAAAAAAACTTACAACCTTTCTCTCTATAATTCAAGGAGGTTTGACCAGCTATGCTTACTTTTAACTGAGTACTGTTAATTATTTGTGCATTTCATAGGTAATTGGTTTATAGAAGTCACATTCCCTTGACACGGTCCTTATGGAACAATAATCAACTTATCAATCAAAATTAAAATGAAAGTTTTAATTTGTATCCTTGGGATATTGTAATTTTAGATCCACCCAAGACCTACACCCAGGATGGTGTATGTTTGACTGAATCAGGGATGACTCAGTTACAGAGCCTCACAGTTACTGTTCCAAGAAGAAAACGGTCAAAACCAAAGTTGAAGTTGAAGATCATAAATCAGAATAGCGTGGCCGTCCTTCAGACCCCTCCAGACATCCAATCAGAGCATTCGAGGGATGGTGAAATGGATGATAGTCGAGGTAATACTTACATATTTTCCATGGAATATGTTTGCCAAAATAAAGAATATAAAAGAGCTTTTAAAATTATTTGATTTATCTAAGGGTAGATCCTGCTGACTTAGAAGGTAACCCTTGGTGTGACACTGTCCTGCGTCAGTGGTCTTCCGAGACCTTGCCTTTTCAGGTTCTCTTCGTTTCATGTATCCTAGAACAGACCTATATTACAGAAATTTCCAGGAGCACCATATCTTTGAAGGTCACAGATCTTTTCAGATCTTTTCGGGGTTTGCCAGATAGCTGCATAAACCTCTTCAGATGCTGTGAACTTGGATTCCATGGTTAAGTTAAAGTAGAACTCCATGCAATCTAGAAATGAAAGACCATCATTAATGTTCAAATATAAGCTTATATGCACAGATACTCATCATAAACCATCTGTTTATAAACAGTTTCTTGATCAGGTTTTCCTGGCTGAATTTTCTTGAGATGAAAAAATAATTTTAGTGGCATTAAATTCAACATGAGTTTTATTTTTACTTTTCTCTGAAGAAGATTGCCATAGGCTTGTTTGTTTTTAGGGTGGTTATTTCTTTTCAATTGATTCAAAAATAAAGTAATAGTTGTTTTTGTTCCATCACATCTTATCATTTACCAGTATTTATTGAATGCCTGCTGTGTGCCAGATGTTGGAAGTCATGTCAGTGAGCAAAGCAGATAAAATTCTCTGCTCATGGAACTAACATTTTAATGTTAGGAGAAAAGATCATTAAAAAGACATAACGTAATAAGTTAATAAAGATGTGTTTGGCAAGTGCTGTTGGAGGACTTGGGAGCACAGACAGTGGGCTGAGGGCCCAGATGAACTGGAAGCCATATTTAAGCACCGACTTTAAAGAGTTGAGTGAGCCCCTCGATTATCTGAGGGAAGAGACAACGGGAAAGACCCTGAGTGGGATGTACCTATAACATTTGCTGAACGTTGTGGAGAACAGTGTGTCCAGCACAGTGAGCAAAGGGATAAAGGCCTGTGATGAGATCAGAGTTGTGAGGAGAGGTGGGGTGACTCAGTAGGTCCTGTAGGACCGTAAAGGTGATGCTTAAGGCATTTACTGTAAGTGGAATGGGAGGTTGTTTGGAGGTATCTGATGAGAACAGTGGCAAAGTCTTACTTACAGTTTAAAAGGAACACTGCTGTGATGTAAACAGACTTTTAAGCCCAAGAGTTGTAGCAAGCAGTTCAGGCAGGAGGCTCTTGCAGCCGTCCAGGTGAGAGTTGATGGTGGCTTAGCATGGGGTCTGTGCGTGCTCCTGTTACTTTATCAACTAATCCTCACATTTCTTTTGCAGTAGTGTGTTTTTGGGTCTGTGTGGTTGGAGAAAAGCTTTCTGATGCTTACGTATAACTCATTTTCAAGTACTGTTGAACAGAAGTTCATTTTGAAGTTTTCAGTGATTTGAGGCTTGTGAAGAAGTAGGCTGTGTATCTGGGAGGAATTGACCTGATTTTACCGTCAGCCAAAGTCCAGTGAAGAATTGCAGTTTCTGAGGGTGTCAGAAAATGCCTGAAGAATGGTTTTCCCTTAAACCTGAGAAATGCTGCATTTCACAAAATTTGAAAGGTTTTTTGGTAGTACACACTAATTCCCAAAGTATGAAATTATAGAGGGAAGAAATGTTTGTTGATGTTTGTTTACAAACAAAACATCAATAGAAAGACCCGAGAAGGTTTTCCCTATGACTACCGTTCTGTAAAACGACACTGTGAGAAATGGTAGATATTTCTGCAGCTGTACAGTTTCCAAATTGAGGCTGCCAGCAGGGAGATCCCCATAGAAGTAATACTGTCCATCATATTATACACATAATACATACGTAATTTTAGATTCCACAGGAGTCGACGAAGTCCACATGAACTTGTGATGCTCCTGAAATATTGCAGCAATACTCACCTTTTTGGGGGTTGTTTTTGTTCATTTTTAAACTCTTCTGATAAACGTTTCTTAAGGAAAATAAGTCATAAACTATCACCTTAGCATATCAGAAACAAACTTGTGCAATAAAAGCAGGCTCCTGGGGTCTGGATAGCCTGTTAGTGCAAAAAAAAACCAAATCTAAAGAAAATAAAACTGCTATCTGTGTCTCAAGAGTGGGAGCGCAGGGGGTGGGGGGAAAAAAGTGGGAACACGGGGACTTCCCAGGTGGTGCAGTGGTTCAGAATCCACCTGCCAGTTCAGGGGACACGGGTTCTATCCCTCCTCCGGGAATATCCCACATGCCGCGGAGCAAGTAGGCCCGTGCAACACACCTACTGAGCCTGCGCTCTAGAGCCTGTGAGCCACAGCTGCTGAGCCTGCGTGCCGAAACTACTGAAGCCCGCGCACCTAGAGCCCGTGCTCCGCAGCAAGAGAAGCCATCGCAATGAGAAGCCCGTGCACTGCAACCAAGAGTAGCCCCCACTCGCTGCAACTAGAGAAAGCCCGCGCGCAGCAACGAAGACCCAATGCCCACAAAAATAAATACATAAATTTATTAAAAAAAAAAAAAAGATGAGTGGGAGCACAGTGCTTCCCTCTCAGTTGCTGCCCCCCGTGGACCCTCACAGCACGGTGGGGACATCGGGAGGTGGGGAGTGAGACCGCGCCCAGGCTGTGGCAGGCATGGTGTGGGGCCGATTGAGAGGAGAGGGAGCAGCCGGGTGGGTCGGTTATCACCTCCTGCAATTTGTTATCGGTCATTTTCTCAATGCTTTAAATTTTGTTTTGGGGCAAGTAATATATTCACATGTTTTAAACTGCACAAGAATAAGGGTGTTTCTCTCTTCCCTGTCCTGCCAGTTCACTTCTCCAGACGCAGCCATTCTTTGTGTCCTTCCAGAGGTGTTTTGTTCATGTACAAGCACATGGATATATATTTTGTGTTCCTTTTGTCTTACTGTTCTTGCTTTTATGTTATTCTTCATTTTTCATGGCCTCATTTTTCATACTCCTTTGTATGGATGTAAGTAACTCAGTTCCCAAACTGATAAGACCTTTAGGGGTTTTGTTTGTTTGTTTTTTCAGTCTTTTATTGTGTGTTTCCTGAGATTTCATGTATTCCTCCTTGTTTCTCTCCCTCATTTTTGGTGGGCATACCTTCTTTTGTTTCTTGAGAGAGAATGCATGGAAGGTAAATTTGAGAGGTTATGTACTTCTGAAAGTGTACCCTCCCACCTGACTGATCTTTTCCAGGTTGGAATTCAATTTTCCCTTCAGCGTTTTGAAGTCATCGATCCAGTGTCTTTTAGTTCCTGGTATATAGGGAACTTGATACTTTTTATATGGTCCGTGTTCTCTCTGGAAGCTCTTGGGATTTTAGGAAATTCTTTGTCTGCAGTGTTCTGAAATTTGGTGAAGATATGTCTATTTCACTCTGTTAAGGATGTTTTGCCTTTCTTTTGTCAGGCACTGAGTGGTCCCTTTCGTCTGCCATCTCACACCCCTCAGCGTTAGGAAGTGTTCTTGAAACCATTGATTCTCCCCCTCGGTGCCCCGTCTTCTTTTTCTTGACCCTGCTATTCAGATGTGAGACCCACTCAGCCCATTCTCCCTGTCTTTTCTCTCCTCCTTTCCAGCTCAGGTCTTTGCATTTTACTCTAAAGTAAATTTTTTATTTTATTTTTCTATCGCTCTACTGATTTTCATTTTTGTTTTGTTTTCAAATATCATGGATTAATTTCCAAGAGCTTTCTTTCCTTCCTTTGCATGTTCCTTTTCATAGCATCCTATTCTTGCCTCATGAATGTTTTATCTTACCTGTTGGAGGATTGAAAATCTTTTTCTAATGTTTTCTTTTTCCTGCCTAGTCTTTCAATTCCCAGTTGCATTTTGTGGTCTCAGGTCTCTAGCTTTCTCATGTGATAGATAATCCTTGGTTGTCCGTGTGTGATTAAAAGTGAGGACTAAAAGTGGTGATTGGAAAAATAAATTAATAATTTTTAAAAAAAATAAGGAATGAGTGATTAAAAATGATGAAAATCTTCAAGTTTGTGGGTGGTATTTGTTGGCTAAGCTTTTGTGATCTGTGCTCACTATTTGCAAAATCCCCTAGTGTCAGTACCTTTAGACATTTCTCTTGGACTGGTCAGGTTTCCCAGAAGAATCTTCCTGTCCCCTGCTTGGACAGTAGAGGTTTAGCTGCTGGCTTTCTGGGAGTTTAGTGGGGAAAGGCCCCAGGGGAGAGAGGGTCAGTATTTAACATGCCTGTAGTCACTTAATCCTGTTTTCAGTCCATGACCCCAGTGTTGAGTTTGAGTGTCTTGAGTGAGTGTGAATGGCACTGTGAGTGTGAATGGCAGCCTCACAGTGTGTGAAGTTGGGAAGGTCATAGGGATTATGGCTTCTGTAGTTAATATGATATAAAACTCTCTTTGCTTTAGCTGCCTCCCACCCATTTCCAAAGGTACCTGGCTCTGCCAGTTCTTCAACCTTTTGAGGATTGTGATAAAGTTGGATTTTTTTCTTGGTTCCTTCCACTTTCAACTGAGAATTTGTATTTCCTGAGTCAGTTTTCATCTCTCTTTCTTTTTCCAAATTTGTGGCTTTTCTTCTTTCCTGTTTTTTCTGTCTTTGTTGGTTTATCTTTTAAAAATAGATTGCTTTACTGTACATAGGGTTTTGGGAGAGTGAAATTAGATACATGAATTTAGTCTACCATCTTAAACGTAAATTCCCTCTCATATATTTCAGTGGGTTTATTTTAAGGTAAATAATTGCTAGCTTGTTACCTTTGGTGTTTGCTAAGTTTCAGTAAATAAATAAATAGATAAAATTTTCATGGTTTAATCTTAGCTGTAGAAAGCAGTTATCAGATTGTTATAGAATTGACCTTAAACACTGACCTAATATTATTGAAAACAAATACACTACTCATGGTATTACAGAAATATGCATAATACTTAGAATATTGAAGAAAAGTGTTAACAATTTATTGTTAAATGTATTTGATAACTTTTTTTTCCCCTAAAGCACAGCGTAAAGCATATACAGCTTGAAAAGTTTTGATTACCATGATTTTAAAACAGCATTCCTCTCTAGGAACTGAGCTTTTGTATGCATTACTTAGTTTCATTGTTTACTTACATTTGGTGAAAAATTTGTTGAACACCTATTACGTACTGTGCTAAGGATGCAGCTGTTAATAAGAGTCTTAGATAAGGAGAATATAGTCTAGCAAGGAAACAGACATTAAAAGAACCAATTCAAATAAAGCATAATGTTAACGTACAGGAGCATGTATAACTGTGGGAATTCTCTAAGAAAGTGATGGTTATAAAATCCTGAGGGTTCCCTGGTGGCACAGTGGTTAAGAATCCACCTGCCAATGCAGGGGACACGGGTTCGAGCCCTGGTCTGGGAAGATCCCACATGCCACGGAGCACCTAAGCCCGTGAGCCACAACTAGTGAGCCCTTGCACCACAACTACTGAAGCCTGCACGCCTAGAGCCCGTGCTCCACAACAAGAGAAGCCACTGCAATGAGAAGCCCGCGCACCACAACAAAGAGTAGCCCCTACTCGCCACAGCTAGAGAAAGCCCGCGTGCAGCAACAAAGACCCAACGAAGCCCCCCCCAAAAAAAAAATCCTGAAAGATGGGTAGGTGGAAGGTGGCAGAGGTGGAAAGGGAGCTTGATGTGCTCAGGGAGCTGAGCGTAGCTTGCATAGTGGGAGTGAGATGAAGCTGGAGAGTTCACAGGACACTGTTATAATGGGCCTTACAATTTGGATTTCATTTTGAGGCCACTAGGAAGACATTAAAGGATTTTTAAGCAGAAAATTGATACTTTTCCATTGATAAATTGATATTTATAGAAACATCATTTAGGCTGCAATTTAAAGAACTGATTGGAGAGGAGGGTAAGCATGGAGGCAAGGCAGAACAGGCGGGGAGGGAATGCAGTAAGTCAAGATTGGACTCAGGTGGTAGTTGAGGGAAATAGAATGTCCTTGGGAGATACTGAGGAGTCCTGATTGAACGAGAAAAGAAATTAGGAATTGTCAAGGCTGTCTCCTAGGAATCTGCCTCCTGCATGGTACGTTTCCATGTCTTTTAATGATGATAGGTAAACCCTGGGAAAGGGAGAAGGTTCATCTTAAATTAGTAGTTCAATTTTGTATATAAAGTTTTCAGTAACTGGGTAATATCTAATTACAGATTAGTTGGAACTCAAGAGAGTTGTAGGCTAGAGAGACAGCCTTGGGGTCCTGGACCTGAAGACATAATTAAAAGCAAGGGAATGATAGGTTAAGTGCAGATTGATTTATAATTGTCTTTGGGAGCATTCTCTGTGTGTTTCCCCTTCTCTTATTCTTATGTTTCATTTCCTGAGAACATTGCACTAATTAGCATGAGTTCTGTATCCCTTAGGGGGCCTTTTCTGTCTCTATACTTTCCCTGTCAACCGGGATGCATGATTAGAATGGCTCCGCAGCCACTTTGCTTTGTATTTCCTGTTACATAGGAATTGTGTATTTGATAACTTTTTCAGTTTTATCTGTACGTTTACTTTTTTCCAGAAGGAGAACTTATGGATTGTGATGGAAAATCGGAATCTAGTCCTGAACGGGAAGCTGTGGATGATGAAACTAAGGGAGTAGAAGGAACAGAGGGTGTCAAAAAGAGAAAAAGGAAACCATACAGACCAGGTATAGTGCCTGAGCTAGACATCTTAATATAATCAAAACTTAGTTAATTTAAGAAAAATATGATATTGAGGGCTTCAAATATAATGAAATAAACAGGATGAAATATAACTTCTTAAGAACTCTCTAAGCTGAAACTTAGAGAGTTTTTTAGGCTGCGCCGTGCGGCCTGCGGATCTCAGTTCCCCAACCAGGGATCAAACCTGGGCCCTGCTGCATTGGAAGCACAGGGTCTTAACCACTGGACTGCTCGGGAAGTCCCCAGAACTTGTAGGCTTTTTTAGGCAGTTATTAATGTCTGTTTACCAGTGAATGAGGTAGTTTATTGAATCAGTTCAATCTTTATTCTTCTGATTGCTTATATTTTATTGGTAAGAGTGATCGAAATACCTTCTGATGTGTAAGGAAAAACTCTGTGTTTGTTTTCTGCTAGACCTTAAAAGGTAACCTTCCTTACAGATGAGCCACATTTATAACAAGGGCCTAGATTAGCTTCGTCCAAATCACTGTATGAAAATGATTTCATTTCTTCGTAATTATGAGGCTTATAAGTGCACCTACATTTTTAGACACTGCCAAATTCCTTCCAGGAACTTATAGTTAAATGTTAGGGTTTTTTTGTTTTTTCTTTTTCTGCCTTACATGGAAGTTATCCATGTAAGGGACCCATTTGAGGGGCCCATTAGATCACAAAGTATATTGCTAGACAACTATCATATGACAGAAGCTGTTAGTGTTACTATGTGTCAGGCACTGTTCTCAGCACTTACATCTATTTATTTAGTGTTTATCGTATGTGTATAGGAGATACTATACATTATCCCTTTTTTTACCAGTGAGGTAACTGAAGCAATGAAAAGTTAAATAACCTGCCCAAAGTCTAGTAGTAACCAGAATTACACAGTTTGACTCGTCTAAGAACTTTAGGAATAACTAGACACATTACCCCAGAAGTCATGTTGATTTTTGCTTGGATCATCTAGTTTAGTTTGTATCTTGTATCTGTTCTCCCTCAGCTAACATACAAATAATTTGAATGATGATCTATGAGCTACTAACATTAAGGAAACAAGCATAATTTACTATAATGTTTACCCTGACATCGTTTAGGAGAAGAAATACATGCAGTCTTCTGTACTTTAATGAATTTGTATTCCTATTTGGTTATTAATGAGGTAACAATAACTTTGATCTCTTTTATTTGCTTATTTCCAAACTCTTGTATTTTGCATTAAAATGAGATTATTGATTTAAGTTAACCCATATTGAATTTGGGAAAAGCCTCACTGTTTAAGACTAAGCAATTGCACCCTACTTACTGTGGAATTACAGGGAGAAATTAGTAGTTATTTACAAGATTACCTAATTTCTGTTTTGGATAGGTATTGGTGGATTTATGGTACGACAAAGAAGTCGAACTGGGCAAGGAAAAACCAAAAGATCTGTGATCAGAAAAGATTCCTCAGGCTCCATTTCTGAGCAGTTACCTAGCAGAGATGATGGTATGGTACTGATTTTGTTTGATTTAACCCTCTTATCTTGATATCCCCATTGAAAAGAACTATCCTAAATAATGTTACAACGACAACCTTATTGCTTCTTAGTGATGAAAGGATTTGAGTGCCTGTAAAGTTCATATCTGCAATATAGAAATTAGGTTTGATAAGAAAATTATTTAAATCCAATCAATTATATTGCTTTGAGATTACTTTAAGAAGGGACTGAGAATATGCGGGACTGAATAGGGATTGAATCACATAGTTATGTCTGGTACTTTCTGGCCATCTCACAAAAGGCCTTTCTTTGCCTGCATTAGCTACTTGGCATAAAATTGGAAACTTTTTAGACTATATAGTTGAAAGTGACAGCGTATCCCAATAATTTATAACAAAGGTGTATGGTGTTTTAGAAATATATCTTCCAATTATTAGTCTGTCATTGTTACTTAGAGTTTCAAAGAAAGCTAAATCATTGCTTAAGTCATAGCTGAAGAATTGGTCCTAATGAAGACTTTGCAATCAGTATGGTCATGATCTGTACACTTTCTGTATTTTAAATATTTTATATAGAATCTGAAGAAAAAAGATGTTTTTGTCATATTCTTTGAATAGAGTTCTTTTATTACTATGTGATAGGGTTTTGGCCTGTGAATGAATTTCAGAAAAATTGCTGCACATTTTTAAAAGGAAGCACCATAATAGTTTTAAAGAAGTTTCTAATATGACTTAACATGGCTGTAATAAGCCCCAGTTAAGAAATGTGATATGTTCAATGAAACAATTTTTTTGTTTTCATCTTCGTCTCTATTTTGTCTTCTATATAATTTTATTTTTATCATTTAGTTCAGTATTTTTCGTTTGTGTCATCCAATGTCATCCACTGAGTTTTTAATTTATTATGCATTTTTCCTTTTCTAAACTACTTTTTTTGATATTTTAACACTTTGTAGCTTCTTTTTACAGCTTATTCCTCCCAGTTTTAGTTGATTTAGAATATAACATTTCTAAAACCTTTGCATATCTGATTCTGCTCTGTATCTCCTGGCCCTGTCTCCTAGTGCCTCATTTCGTTGTGTTTATGGTGTGAGATAGATACATATACATTAAACAGCAACAAAATTTTTTTTAAACTGTGAGCTCATATTCTTTAGAACATTCTCTGAACTTCTTGAAGACTGAAGTGAAGGTTGGTTACTTCAGAGAACATTTGTTGCCAGGAACATGAGGTGCTATTCCCCTAGGACTCCTTTAAGCTAAATTCTTAGCTTGAAGTTTTTTGGTCCACCTATGTTATATAAATTCAGATTTCTTACATATCAGGGCTGTACTGAGTTTATGAACTCTCCGGGAAGATTTTCATTTTTTTGCCTTTCTACCCAGCACCTTATTCAGTGACGAGATGACAAGCAGTTTTCTTTGCTGTCAGGTTGGCGGGGGGGGGGGGGGGGGTGGTGGTGAGTGATGTGTGGAGGACCAGGGGAACGGGAGGGTGTGTTTCTTGTTAAACCAGCCCTGGTGTGGAGTCCTTCAGGGTCCCCCCTTTATACAGACAGCTTCTGGTTAATCTCTACACCTTGGGAAGAAGCTATAGGCTTTGTCTTCTATTCCCCATTCCTCATAAGGCTCTGAAAACTGGAGTTCAAGGTCACTAGATTTTAGCAAAATTTCAGAGAGCTTTATTTAGTTCTTTGCTTATTTCTGTGATTCCTATTTTACCTTAATTTTTGGTCTTGGAGAATTCTTTATTTTCTGTTTCGATTACTGCTGTATTTTTTTTTTTTTTTTTTGCGGTACGCGGGCCCCTCACTGCTGTGGCCTCTCCCGTTGCGGAGCGCAGGCTCAGCGGCCATGGCTCACGGGCCCAGCTGCTCCGCGGCATGTGGGATCTTCCCAGACCGGGGCATGAACCCGTGTCCCCTGCATTAGCAGGCGGACTCTCAACCACTGCGCCACCAGGGAAGCACTACTGCTGTATTTTTTAAAAAATGTTCAGAAAATGTTTATCCACTATGTTTAGTTGTTTTCAGTCCACCTATGTAGTCTGGCAACAAAAGTGCCCACACTGATTTTCAGAAGGCATGTGCCTTTTGCCTAAAGTATGTGAGGGTATCATTTGATTGCTTGCTTACCTGCTTTAAGTGGTGTACTTGTTTTATTGCTAAGTTCATAGTCCAACATTTTGGATTTTCGCATTTCTTTGATTTTAAATTTGAGCATTCATAGCATATTTATTATCATATTCATAGATAGTCATATATTATCACAATATGTATGTACTCCAGATACCTAATTTGCAGTAAATCCCTGAACTTGAATTGCTGGATTGAAGGACACACATTTTTTAAAAGACTTTTGTTAGATAGTCCCAATAAACTCTAGCAAAAGGTTGTACCCACTAAATTCCCTTTAGTAGTGTTCGAGTAGCCATTTATCCATACTCATTAGCATTGAGTATGTATTTTCCTTCTTTTAATCTTTAACAAAATGTCAACATTAAAAAAATCAAGTTTCTACTTTGTGAAGAAGAAAATACTCATTAAGAAACAATGGGAAGCATGCTGATAATACGTAGACATGAAATGAATTTTTTATGATACTTAAAAATTAATAAACTTACTTTGAGGCCTTTTTATGAAAAAGGTAATTTGTCAAGTCATTATGCTGTGTACCTTAAACTTAGTTGTATGTCAGTTATATCTCAATAAAACTGAAAGACAAAGGAAAAAGCTTGTTTATGTGGAACTGTATGTTGTAAGTTATAAAATTACTTTTGGTGGGCTTATCTGAAAATTTTAAATACCACATATTTATAAATGTGACTATTGTTTCAGGCTGGAGTGAGCAGTTACCAGATACTCTAGTTGATGAATCTGTTTCTGTTACTGAAAACACTGAAAAAATAAAGAAGAGATACCGAAAAAGGAAAAATAAGCTTGAAGAAATTTTCCCTGCCTATTTACAAGTAATATTTTGCTTTATATTATTTATTTGTTAATGAAAGAAACGTAAAGTGATGTATCGAGTTTTGAAAAAGAGTTTTGTTGTTTTTGTACATGTTTTAATCAGTCATCATAAATGCCATTTTTTATCTTCCAGAGCCTCTTTAAACATTACATTTATCTTCTTTGTGCTTTGATACTTTTTACAAAGTTCTTTTTTTAATCCCAGTTTTTCATTTATAAATTTCATAAGAAACACAAGAACTCTTTGGCTGGGAAAAGCTCATTCTTCCAAACCAGTTATACCTGTGTGCTCTGCAAACGCAAGTCTGGTGGACAGCTTCCTTTGCTAGTACGGGTTACAGTAATTATGTTCACTGAATGATGATGGGTTTTTAGCTGCCAGAATTGCAGCTTTCATAATATTTACCACTTTTAGAGGCCTAGTGAACCAAAGGTTTAGGCTGAACTGTTTTTGTTTTCTAAAATATACATCAGGAAAATATCCCTCAATATGAAGAAATTGTTTGATAGATGTAAATAGAAATCCTTCTAGTTCATCTTGTAAACATTAAGTCTCAGAAGAGTTCAAGGCCATGTGGTACATTGGAAAGAACCCTACATCAGAAATAGGACTGAGCTGTAAAGGCTGGCTCAGCCATAGCTCATTCTAGATTCTTGAGCATGTAATTCATCCTTCCTTGGCCTCTCTTCCTTCATGTGTAGAAATTGAATTGGATCAGACTGTCATTGAGTGTCCATCTGATCTGTCCCTCCCACGCAGCTATGGCGAACATAGATAGCTCTTCATTGCTTGAGTTGTAATGTTTTTTTTTAACCTTAATTTTCCAATTAGCTATTACTAATTTAATTGGTTTTAAAGGCATTTCCTTTCAATTAACATACAGCTTCCTCAATTTTTTTAGTAATTAGAAGTGTAAAATTCAAATATTCATTTGACTAAAATGTCTTCTATATTTATCAAATAAGACTTTAAAGCATAAGTACCTTAAGTATATAATAATATTTATGAGTGAATTTTTGTTAGACAACTAACATCATAAGGGCAGTGTCCATTTTAAAGAGTGCAGTCTTTAAAGTCAGAGCCCTGGGTTTGAATGCCACTATTGCTACCAGTTAGCTATGTGATTTTGTTTTATTTAACAACTCTGTGCCCCAGTTTTCTCATCTATAAAATTGTGGTAATACCTACTGTACAGAAATGTTGAGAGATGAAATAAGAATTGTGGATGTAAAGTGCTTAACTCTGCACCTTACATTTTATCTATCTTTAATAAATGTTTTATTTTCCCCTTATTCCCTTCACATACCTATTCATTCTAGCTTTGTACCTTTAAAAAATATGTAACAGTAATTTTATTGTTCAGGAAATAGAACCATTTATTGTTTAGATTATATTTAATTGCACCCTTTGTGTTGTCTCCTGTGCCCTTCACCTCCCATCTTAATAGTCCTTCCTGGGAGTATTGAGTAGATGGCATGCCCCCCTCCTCCTGTTGACCCTTCTGTAAAGTGTAATGTACATTTAGGAAGCTTTCTTTAGCTTTTTAATGGAAGTATTGATATGAAAACTGACCATTTCATACTTTTGCAAAAGAGCCTTTAAAAATAGTGGATCTGATTTGCTGATTACTGCTGTGATCTAAATCTGTTGATCGGGATTGTTTCTTTTGGTGTACAGGTGTAATTCCCCTGTTGTCCATCAGTAATATATAGCTTTTTTGATGTGCAGGAACCTTTTGTGATAGTACTATTTCTTGGACATCTTGTGATAGCAATTGTATCTTTTTTCACCATTGTTCAGGGGTGGGGTGGGGCATACATAATATATAGTGATGAAAACCCGCCAGGAATTCAGTAACAGTGTTTTTCTAGCTTTTCTTTATTAATCACAACAGTGTCAAGATAAACTATAAATAATTGTATAATCCACCCAGTAGAAATAGTTACCTGGCCTATTAAGAGCTGGTGGTACCACATGGCCATAGGAACCCCTGTAGTAGATCTGAAGTCCCCAGGTTCTGGTCATCACTGAACACTATTAAGTCACAAACCAGGTGGAGCCACTCCCTTACGTTAACTGCAGGAAACAAAAAGCCGCCAAAATAGTAAGAACGTAACAGTTTTTGATAAATACCACTAAATTCATCATGGGTCATATTAGGAAAAAATTCTTGCTAATGGTGGTCTCAGATTTCTCAGATTTATACTGAAGGCATTAAATAAATGATCTATAAAGTTCTAAGATGCTTTCCTAATGATAAAAGCATTGCCAGTATAAGAAACAAATCATCTCCTGCCCAGTGCTCTATATTTGTGGGTTTTCAAATTTCTTTTTCATAGTGAAATAACTTCTTCATTTAAAAAAAGTGAAAATTTCAAATCAAATATTCATCGCCTCTACCAGACTTCACATACCTCCTCCCCTGTCCCTTTTCAAAAGTTAACAGCTTGGTGTTTATCCTTTCAGAACTTTTAAAATAATTTATTTTTGTATAGTCTTGGTTTGTATTTTATGTTTTGCTGGACATATCACTCAACTTGCTTTCTTTTAATACTGTATCTTAGAGCTTCTTTTTTTTTGACTGCATAATTCTACATCCTTTTTAAAAATTGATGTATTTTATAGTATGGATATCTATAATTTATTTAGTCATATGCTTTTTGACAGACATTGAGTCTGTTTTCTCTTTTTGGTATTACTAAAAAATGCTGCAGTGAACCTTTTTTGTGTATGTGTCTTTGGCAAGAGTGTATTAAATGTTGGTAGTTACTGCAAAATTGCCCTCCACCAAGAATCCCCTTTCCAGGCAGACCACATTGTAGACAATAGAGTTTTGGGGTTGAAGTAAGTGAAGGGGGTCCCCAGTGCTTCCTTTTGTTCTCTTTATTGATGCTTGAGAAGTTTGGGGGAGATCTAGAGCTGTAAGGAGCCCAGCTTGAAAGAGTGGTCTCTACAGTAGAGCAAGTATATTGAAATGGAGAAAAGTTAATATGAGTAAACGGATAAAAAGCCATAGCCTTTAATAGCCATACATTTTGTACACATAGTTTGTTTAAAATGACTATAAAAACCCTCTTTCAGATTTATAGCATGTGAAGTCTTTAATATGGTTGTGTGCATTAGTATGAGAATACTAAATCTATCTGAAGTATATAAATATTAGAGCTGTAGATCAAACCCTTGTGCTATCCTCTGTAGATAATCTATAAATATTAATAATATTCATGAAGTTTTAGTTTTTCTTATAATATGAATTAAGGTGCCACACTGTTACAAATTTATCCATTTTTAAATTTAATTGTAATCTAATCTGGGAGTATCGAATTATTATACTGCAGTTGGTAGAAACATATGTGACAGAATTGTGTGGTTTTATTTGCATAATTTTATTTGATTCTTGTAAAAAAAAAAACCCAAAAAACCTTATTTTTAAAATTCCGGTCAATTCTTTATATAAAAGAATTGACAGGCTATCTCTATAATTATTTATATATTTCTATATTCAATTTTTATATTGTTAAATACTAAGCTTTTCTGTTATTTCTGCCTTCTTATCAAAATGATGACAGAATTATCTGTTCTCAGTTTAGAATTTTATAACTAAGTCAATTGTTCTCATATGTGCTTATCTTTATCTAGGAAGCTTTCTTTGGAAAAGATCTTCTAGATACAACTAGACAAAACAGACTAAGTTTAGATAATCTATCAGAAGATACAGCTCAGCTTTCTTACAAAACAAACATGAACACAAATTTCTTGGATCCTTCCTTAGATCCACTACTTAGTTCATCCTCAACTCCAGCAAAACCTGGAACTCACGGTATGTGGAATCAGTGACAAACTTTTCTTTATCGCATTACATTCATCTTCCTTTTAATCAAACCTTTGAAATGCTTTAGTTTGGCCTCATACGCATTTTAAAAATTAACTTTATTGAAGTACCAGGTCTATAAGATTTATCAAATAAGTTTATCTGTGTAACAACCACTAAATCAACTCCTGTGAGTGGCGAAGGAAAATGTTTGGTTTACAGTTTGCTGAGGGTAATGTAAGGGAGTGTAATTAGGCCATAGTTGGTGAGTTATAAATATAATAGTCTTCAACTTAGGTAGATTTTTGTTAATTACATAGCCCCAAGAAATTCAGAAGAGGAAAAGAGTGCTGTAGCTGGGAACTGGCTGTTCCACTGTGATAACAAAGTGAAATATATTTCAGATCAGTTTCTCACTACTGAGGGTTTGGGCCAGATAAACCTTTGTTGGAGGAGGGAGGCTGTCCTGATATTTAGCAGCATCTCTGTCCTTATGATATCATAATGATCAAAAATGTCTCCAGATATTGCCAAATGTCTCTGCAAAACTGTCCCCTATTGAGACCCACTGCCCTAGCTATAGTGAATATGGGGACTACCTAGAATCAGAGAAAGGTATGAGAGCTTAATGTTTATTAATATTAACGTCAGCAAGGCTCTCAGAGGTTTAACTAGTTAGGTATCACAAAGTTTTTCCTCCACTTCTGTATTTTTTATCTCGCTTTCAATTAGAAATTTAATGTTCTTCTGACAGGCTTCCTTTTGCCATTGAATTACATTTATTACTCCTTTAATCTTATAAACTCAGTTTGGAAAACAATCTTAAGGCAGCAGCCTTCCACTGAAAGATGACTTTTGATATATTAAGTAGTTACAGCTTCATTAACTTACCACTATCCTGGATGGAAATACAGGCTTTTATTTTTTATTTTAACTTCTTGAAATAATTAGAAGCAATCTTATCCCCTTGTTATTTGAATGCACCCAGCATGGGAGTAAAGGCCATGCTCTTTGTTTAATGTTAGCAGATCATTTTACTTTAGTTGTTGTTTTGAGTACTTACCTGCTCTGATCCCATGTTAATATGTTGTTAAAATAATGCATAGTGAAAGACTTGTCGGCCCTTCAAAGGATGTCTTACTCTGAAGGATTATCTTATAAAAGTCTTGACTAGCCATTTAAAGACTTACATAGAAGGAAATTGCCCTTGAGTTTTCATAAGGAAAAGAACTAAGGTTGGAAGGAGACATATTGTGACTGGAAAGACATTGCTGTACACTATTTTTATTCCTGTTTCCTTTATTTGAAGTTGTTTTTTCCACAGAACTCCTGAAGAGAGAATACTTTAATGATAAAGCCAAAATGTAGAGGACTAGAGTAATACACATTTCAAAACCTAGGTTAAATATAATGTCCTGTGCAGTCGAACCACTCTCTTGCCACTATGATGGAAATTCAAAAGTAATGGCTTCCTTTTTAAAAATACTTTATTCAATGTAGTCCATTACATCAGTTTTAATAATTTGTTGATAAGATACAAAATTTCTTCAGGTAGAGGAGAACTTTTAAAACATGGTCCTTTAAAAAACGCTGGTTGTAATTTGTTTAGTAGAATTCCATTGGTTTAAAACAAACAAGCCCGCAAACCTTAACCCTGGAACAATTATCCCCCAATTTTTTTTCTTTCAAGTGTACTGTTTTCTAGAGAATACATTATTGAAATAATTTGATTTCTTAAAAACTTTACAAATATTTGGGCATACAGAATTTACTTTAGCTCAATTTAAAAAATTATATTTTTATGTATGTCTGAATTCTATTTGAGAAGTATACGTTTAATGGGACAAGACTATTTTCATAGAAATATTTGATCTAGAATCTGGAGTATTTTATGTCCTCCCCTCCTCTCCTTTTTTTTTTATAAATTTTTAATTGAAGTATAGTTGATTGACAATGCTGTGCCAATGTCTGCCTTACAGCAGAGTGACTCAGCTATGCACATATATATTTTTAAAATATTCTTTTCCATTATGGTTTATCATAGGATATTGAATATAGTTCTCTGTGCTGTACAGTAGGACCTTGTTGTTTATCCATTCTAAATATGAATCCTTTTTTTTCTTAAGTAAAAGTATAGTCCAAATGGATAAAAATATTCAGATATCCCTTAACTTAAATGACTAATAAAGTTTCTAAAGGTAGCCTAAATATTTTCCTGCTTGATTAGGCCAGAAACCCTGGTAGTTCTCCTTGACTCTTCATTATCTCATATTCCACATCTGATATCTCCGCAAGTTTGCCTCTGCCTTCAAATGATATCCCAAAGCCGACCACTCCTAACCTCACCCTCCCACCACAGTCTTGTGGGCTGGTACCACCTCTCACTTAGACCCGTCCAAGGCCTGCTGACTGATCCATCTCCCCTCTTGCCAACATGCCTTACCCCCTCCTCCACCCCCGTCGGTTCTGCGCCTGGCAACCAGCGTTTCCCTGTAAGATGTCAGTCACACCCTCCTCTGGCAGTCGTCCAGCAACTTCCCATTATACAGTTGACCCCTGAACAACAGGGGTTTGAACTGCGAGGGTCCACTTATATGAGGATTTTTTCCACTGATACGTACAGGAGTCCTACCATCCCTGGCTGCCTGAATCTGCAGAGGTGGAAATGAGGATATAGGGAGGGCCGACCACAAGTCATATTCGGATTTTTGACTGTGTGGAGGGTCGGTGCCCCTCACCCCCATGTTGTTCAAGGGTCAGCTGTACTTTATACTTCAGAATAAAGCTCAGTCTTCGCCTTGACTTGTAAAACCATCCATAATCTTGCTTAACTGCCTTTTCAATCTCTTACCACTCTTTCCCTTTCTTACCGCAAGCACTGGCTCCTTGTCTTGACAAAACTCTTCCTGCTCTGGTCTTTGCATCTGCTTTTCCCTTTGCCTGAGGTACTCTCTCCATTTTAGGGCATATGCTCCCGTAGCTTGTTTATTAGATTTGTGCTTGGTAACCACCTTTAAAAGGCCTTCCCTGACCACTTTATCTAATATCTAACAGTATTTCCACATCTTATTCTGGATCCTTCTTTCCTTATTGCTTATCTTTATAGCACTTACACTGCTGTCATTTATTTACTGTCAGACTCCCTCTGCGAAAGTAAGCTCTGGAGGCCATGCACTTTGTTTTAGTCACTTCTGTATTCCCAGTGGCTGGACCAGTGCCTGTTAACATAATCCATAGCCATAATTCTGTGGGTGCTCAAACACTTTCTTGAATAAATAAGTGAATTAATCAGTGTTAAGGGTAAAGCTGGAAGTAGGCATTTAACTAGATGGTATCTGGTTTATACTTTACAAGGAACTTCTAAACAGTAGGTTTGCCTTTAATATTTTATTTATCTTCTGGAGTGTTTTCCAGATGTCATTTTTAGTGATGCCACTTTCTTAATTTTTTGCTTTGTTTCACTTTTATTGCCTGTGGGTTTTATTTTAAATTTTATTTTATTGTTAATATACAGTAGTCACAAAAACAAAAGTCTTAATTTTTAATGTTTTGTTACTGAAAATGTTGGAGTGCCTTTTCTATGAAAAATTCCTTACTTTAGAAGTAATAAACTTTTTATGACTCTAGTACTTACCTCAGTATCTGCTGTATTCTAGATATTTAGTAAATGGTTGAATGAGTGAGTTTTAGAATTTAATGTCTAGGAAAATACTGACACTTTACAAACATACTTACTGCGCTTAGGCACTGCTGATGATCCCTTAGCCGATATTTCCGAAGTCTTAAACACAGATGATGACATTCTTGGAATAATTTCAGACGACCTTGCAAAATCAGTTGATCATTCAGGTATATATGAGTACTGTTTGCCCAGTGTCTATTTTATGATGTGAGTGAGAGGTATGTGTGTGAAACAAGCTTAGTCTTTTCTCTGAAACTGAAAAAAAAATTTTTTTCTTTCTTTTCCTTCCTTCCTTCCTTCCTTCCTTCCTTCCTTCCTTCCTTCCTTCCTTCCTTCCTTCCTTCCTTCCTTCCTTCCTCCCTCCCTCCCCTCCCCTCCCCTCCCCTCCCCTCCCCTCCCCTCCCCTCCCCTCCCCTTCCTTTGTCAAAGAACTCATCATTTTGTTTGATCTGCCTTGGCTTTCCTGCTTTAAGAGGGGAAATAGCAAGTTAGTTAATTTCTGTTGCCTGTCTAATTGCATCAGATTTAAGGCCTGTTGCCTTAGAGTCCTGCTGTACCTGTTTCTTCTTTTGTTTGCACCGTCCCCCAGCTCCCGTGGTAATCATCCATTTTATTTGGTTTGGGTCTTGTAGGTCTTGATTTATGCACTTTCCAGGTTGAGAGCTCATCTTGTCCATTTGGTAAGAAACTGAGCAATGGATGACGGCTGACTAGAAGTAGTCTTTTTTTTTTTAAATAGTGATTTCAGCTGAAACAACCTGTAGGTGCATGTGTATTTGTTATAGTGCTAATTTGTCACTAATCCAACTTTGCTTTTCCCTTTGTGCGTGCAGCTAAAGCATGGTACAACTGTACTGTGTTTTGGATGACTTTCTCTGTAGTGTTCTTTTTTTTTTAAATGAATGGTTTTATTCATGTTAGTATGTAATTTATAATATTACCCAAATATTATAGAGTTAGTTCCTATAAGAGCAGATAAGTTCCAGATAAGAGCAGATGAAATTTTACTTTTGATAGCAGTAATATTGAGGAGGAAGCATGATAAAGTAGATAAACCAGTTTTAAATATGACTATTGCTTAAAAACCAATTTATATGAGATAAAGCATGTAATAAACATAATCTGTATATTGTTTTTGACTACAGAATATTTCAAAAATATGATCTGTAGTTGAAATTATTCACAAAAGGATAATTTTTACAAGGCATTAAAAATTTTAGAGCTTGTCATTAATTTGTGTGAAACTTGTTTCACAAACTGCATATGATAAGTTGAACCATACATTTGAAACACTGTCTTCTAAGTTTAAGCAGTTAATTGTATATTAAACATTGTATATTGATTCTTCTTAGAGAGTCCTGTCTTAGTAATATGCTGCTTATTTTTTTGTGGAAGTTAGCACTTCAGAACCAGATGTGTTCTTTGGTTTCTCAGGGAATGTGTTTGCATTGATTAAACCGTACCTTTAAGCAGCACCCAAGTTTATAGATACATTGTGCCTAATTTTTACTGATTGACTCTCCAGATTGATTTAGGAATCCAGATTAATTCAGAATTATAGGCTTCTCATCGCTCTGTGTTAATCATATGGTTGTGTTTTAATGCAGGGAAATAGTGTAGTGCATTCTGTGTGAGTGTTCAGAGTTCACTTTTTAATACGCATACCTTGCTCCTCAGCTGGAATAGACCTTGGTGCCGGCGTTGATGATCCTTCCTCTTTGCCTCAGCCAAGTGTCAATCAGAGTTCACGACCGTTAAGTGAAGAGCAGCTCGATGGCATCCTCAGCCCTGAACTAGACAAAATGGTCACAGATGGTAAAATATTTGCCCTACATCTAGGCTTTCTAAAAGACATGAGTAAATATGATTTTCAAAGATTTCTGCATGCTTATTTACAATTTAACTTCTCTTCTGATAATTTTATGTCAAATGCTGTTTTGTATCAGTATATTGAAATGATGGTTGTTAATATTTCCACCTCTTTATTTTATCCTAGGAGCAATTCTTGGGAAGTTATATAAAATACCAGGTATTTGTGTTTTGATTTTTAGTTTATAAGAATGGAATTCCCTGTGCTTTGGCTCTGTAGCCCTTTAATCGTACTGTCATTGGAACTGTGTCTCCTAGAGCTTGGAGGAAAGGATGTGGAGGACTTGTTTACCGCTGTGCTCAGTCCTGCAGCCACGCAGCCAGCTTCCGTACCACAGCCTCCGGCGCCTCCGCTGCTGCCCGCGCACGCTCAGGGTATGTCGCCTCTCGAAAAGTGTTGTAAGCATGGCTCTGCGGTGTGTGTCCCTCAGGAACCACGCACACAGACTGATAGCAGAAAGCCCTCTTTTGTGCCGATGGAAGAGTACCAATCTCTGAGTTTCCCTCAGTTACACACCTACCTCCCTGACATCCTCTGGAAATCGGCGATTCTCTTCATGGCCAGAATTCTTCTGCTCACTTGATCTGCGGTGCCACTATTAACAGTGCCTGCCTTCTTCCCGTCCCCCAGTCCCAGTCCCAGCTCACTTTTACTCAGTCCTTCCTGCAAAGATGTTTGGAGAACTGCTCCCCCCTCACCTGACTGCCTTAGACTCATCCATCTGGTCTCAGTTTCACTGTCATTTCCTCAGTGGTTAGCAAATCACCACCTCCACACCTCCCCCATGCTTTTCACTGGTAGCATGTGGTGCAGATGTAAATGACTGTTTGGGTAATTATGGTTTTCCCTTTAGATTGTGAGCTCCTTGAAGGCTTGGGTCACATCTGTCTTCACCAGTGTATACCTTGCCACAGAGTATGTCCTTAGTACATACTTTCAGAGTAAATCAGTGGCCTTTCTACCACTGTCGACTATGAAATTCCTAATTCTGTGGAAATTTGCCTATTTTGTTTAATCCACTTTCTTCTGCCTATTTGTAACTACTTGCAGAACAAGTTTAAGGCTTTCCTTTCTCCCTCTGCCTGGACAGCTAAAATCTGATAGGCTAGAAGTAAAATTTGTGGGAGTAGGTAGGTAAGGTGGTAGTGCTGCCAGTCTGGGAATCTCCTATAGAAGGGAGATGGTGGTGTGTATTCTTGATGATTTGAATAATGGGTCATTTCTCTATATCCTGTTGTCACTGCTTCATGATTATATACTGAATTGAATAATTTGTAATGATACTTTTATAAGCTCATACACTGTTTTTGTGTAAGTGCTGAAATGTACAAATAATTTAATGTTATCTTTACTACCAATTTTGTGTATACATGAAAAAATTCTATAACGCACATAATTAAAATATTTTAGTTTCTACCAGTTTAGCCTCTAAACATAAATTTACCTTGATTTTTGCTAGACTAAACATGTGATTTACATTTGGATAAAACAGACATCATAAGTGCTTCTTGCCTTAATTGTTCCCATATGCTGTCTTAATGATTAAGAACTCTTCAATATTTCTCTTCTCAACATACAAAAAAAACTATCTCCATGTTTTCTGAAACTAAAAGTATGTATTTCAGAAATTAAATCATTTAAACATGTATTCCTTTATAAAAGGTTTTATGATCATTGTTTAAATCATTTCACTGTGCTGTCTCATTTTTAATAAGGTTTTGAAGGTTGGGGGCAGTTGATTTATTTTTTTCTACCCAAAATGTGCTTATTGGGATGGTTTCCCATTCATCTTGATTCCGGCAGCTTTTAGTGCTGCTTCCGTCTGGAGGAGCATCCTTCTGTAAGCCTTGCTTTTCCTCCTGTAGGCTGGCAGAGGACAGTAGAGCAGCCAACACACAAAACTACTGTGTGTGCATGGCTAGAGACGGTGGTGATTATATAGCATCCTGGGCATTTCACATCCATGAAATAGGAACTGGGGCTCTGCACCAGGCGCTTCTTCTTGTGTTTCCTCTTCTCTTCTGGAGAGGGATGAAGGAGATCCTTTGCGAGAGGCATGTTCTCGTGGGGAGGTCATCACCGTCGGAAAGGTGGGGTTGATCTTTTTTTTTGCGTAGGAGTCGCTAAGATTTCAGCATTCATGTTTGAAAGAATAATAATTTAAGGATAAAGCATGATCAGGTCACATGCAGGGAGACCACACAGATACTCAAGAATGGCAACTCTAACATTTTCCAGGGCAAAGGAAGAGAGGTAAGTGGTCAGTGTTTAAGAAGGCAGAACAAAAAGTACGCGTGGGACTGAATTGTGTCTACACAGCTAGGCATTGGCAGTTGGCCTTTTTTTCTCCAGGTTTCTGAGAGGCACTGGAGACCTCACACCAGTGAAATGACCTGATGAGTTACACATTTCGGCAGAGTAGCTCTGATGTCAGTATTGGAAATGGATTTGACACAAGAAGAGTTGTACTAATGAGTTTATTGCAGTTGGGACTGAGTTAGAATTTGGGCTCCATTTAAATATATCTGCAGTGCTAATTGAAAGGAGGAAATGGATTTGAGAGACAGTGATGTTAGAATAAGTAGGATAGTGCTACCAAATGGATGTAAGATGTGAGAAAAAAGGAAATAAATTGAACTAGACTATATATAAGCCAGGCTTGCCTAGAGGACAACCAGTCATGCTGTAAACTGGAAACATGGAACAAAGAAGCGTGCACGCACGCGTATGTGCATGTGTGCATGTGTGTGTGTGTGTTGTAGGGGAACAAAGAAGCGCGTGTGTGTGTGTGTGTGTGTTGTGGGGGAACAAAGAAGCGCGCGCGTGTGTGTGTGTGTGTGTGTGTGTTGTAGGGGGAGGGTAGTGGAGATGTAATGAATTTAGTTTTAGGCCATTTTTAGTTAGAAATGGGACATACACATTGTTCTGACTTACAGGCAGTTGCAGTTGTTGAAGGCTATAGATGAAAATTTAGGAATTGTCTGTTTAGTGGTTGGAAGGGTGAGGTTTCTTAAGAATATACTGCCAGTAGAGTACAGAATCTTGAAGAACTCTTTTTAATTAAATAATGAGTTACATGCTTAAGTCAACTGATTTATATTATACACTCCTTTCCCCTTTTGAAGCATTAGGTGGAAGTGAAAAAAGCTGAGAGATGGAGACGCTGAGTGAGACGTATAGGATCTTCGCAGTGGCCGTCATCAGGCTGTAGGGTCGGGTGGGGTGAAAGGCACTGTTTCACTGGATGGTGAGATTGCTGTGATCTTCAGTGGAACAGCTTAGTAGGAGCGATGAGGAGAAGGGCAGAGTGTGATGTGTTGACACTTTTACAGAAGGTCAGAAAGCGGAGAAGGGAAATTTCAAGAAGATTGAGACAGTAACTTGAAATCACTTTAGGTGAAAGTTCCATGAAGTGACTTTGCAATTCTTTCCATGGTTTATGCCTTGAAAAAGATACTAGTGTGACCAGGTATGGTAGACTTGAGAGAATGGGAGAAAGACCACCTCCTAGTTAAAATAATAACAAAGGGAAAATGCTTTGCATCTATTTATGTGTACTTAAGTTATTTAATTTCTCTGGGTCTTTTTGCATAAATGGGGCTACACGTAATAACCCATTTCATGGCCTGCTTGTGAGGACCAAAGAGTTAATTAACACATGTAAAGGTTTTGGAACAGTGCCAGGCATATACTAAATTGCTAATGAGTAATAGCTATTGTTATGTAAGGTTTCAGTCTAGTCGTATTGCAGGTACAGTAGTCAGTGCTGATAGCTCCAGGATAGATCACATTCTCACTACCAGGAAGGGAGCTTTTCTTTATCCTAACTACATGAAAGGCATTTAATATTTTTCAATAAAATATCATATTCCTTAGTGGAACCTACTTTTCTCTAAAGTTAAAAAATAGAAGTAGCATTCTACTTGGAATAAGTGCAGAAATCTTGCTTCTTAATCCGATCCTTGGAGTGAACTTAAGTGTCCTGAGACACTTGTTGTGGAGTCCAGATCCAGTGGGCCCAGATCTGCCGTTCTGCAGGAGAAGCCCTAACCTGGAAGTCAGATGATTCCAGGACCACCGTCCTTGAGACAAAGCCTGAAAAGCTGCGGGCAGTCAGCCCCAGTGTCCTCAGACGAGCTTGAGGGTCGTAACGGAGGGTCTGGTTTGGCTGAAAGGACATTATGTAGTGTAGAACATTATGTGGGCAGGACACTTCGTTATGTTTTCTAATAGCTTGGCAAGTGGTTGGGTTAGGAGTTCTGTGTCACCATACCAGGTGTGCCCAGTATTAACCAACTTTGTAACTGATTTTCATTTGTATAATTAACTGGTGATGTGGATCTCCTAGTGTTGTTCTGAGTGTTACGACGTAAGTAGAGGCCGTGTATTTATTATGTCTTTAAATTGGAAGGGTTTTCTCCCCACCTTCCAGTTTTATTGAGATATAGTTGACATACAGCACTGCATAGTTTAGGGTGTACAGCATAGTGATTTGACATACGTCGTGAAATGATTACCACTGTAAGTTTAGGGAAGGGGTTTTTGAAGGTACACCAAAAAAAGGTGGGTTTTTTGTTTGTTTGTTTTTTTGCTGGAAAACTGCTTGGTTAAGGACAGTTGGCTTATTTCCAAATCGTTTAGGAAAATAGATGATTGCAATAGGGGTTGGAGTTATATGCTTGTGGAGAGTTTGGAGAAACACAAGGTGGTCTTATTATGGTTTGCCTAATGTCTATTTAGAAAGAAGATGTGAAGGTACTGGAATGAGAATTAAAATACATTTGGGGGCTGAAACTGCAAGTAATGAAAATTAGGTCAAAACCAGAAATTATTTATTTTTACAGCAGTCATGCAGTTTATAATGGCAGATGAGATGTTGCTTGTTGTTCCAAAGTACTTTAGAGAAAGCGTCAATTTGGGAGTAATAGGTGTTTTTTTCATATAAGGGACATCTGTTTGTAAATTTTGAGTGAAAAAGAATGTTTGATACAACTCACTAGCATTTGTTGAGATTGATTCTTTTTTTATTTATTTTTATTTTTTTGTGGTACGCGGGCCTCTCACTGCTGTGGCCTCTCCCGTTGCGGAGCACAGGCTCCGGATGCGCAGGCTTAGCAGCCATGGCTCACGGGCCCAGCCGCTCCGCGGCATGTGGGATCTTCCCGGACCGGGGCACGAACCCATGTTCCCTGCATCGGCAGGCGGACTCTCAACCACTGCGCCACCAGGGAAGCCCTGATTCCTTTTTTAGAGCTCATATGTACTGCATACTTACTGCATAGCAGGCACTGTGCTGAAAACTGCACATACAGTATGCCAGTTACATTATAGGATACCTTCATTTTATAGAAACAGTGATTGATTCTGCTTATAACAAGTAGCAGAATTAAGATTCAAGCTCAGGGCCGTCAGACTCCAAAACACATGCTACTTCCATTATACCATAATGAAGTAAACAGAATTATAGAGTCCATATTTCAAAATTTTATAACCTAGTCACTCTTTAAGCGATATTTTACAGTATAATATTGGGGGGAAAATCCTACTTTTAAGTAGTGTTACGAATTTTTATTTAAAAATATTTCCGCCGCTTTTTAATTATTTTTTAATAATATGCAAAAATTGCTGCTTTCTTCTTTTAAGATGTTTTTTCACGGATGCCACTCGTGAATGGCCTTATCGGACCTAGTCCTCATCTCGCACATAATTCTTTGCCTCCTGGAAGTGGACTGGGAACCTTCCCTGCTGTAGCGCAGCCCCCCTACACTGATGCCAGGTATTTAAAAGCCTCCACGTTCTACGGAAACGTAAATCTTTTTTGTTATATGAATGGTTATTGGTCTGAGTGATCGTGCACAGTGTTAGTGTGTTGCACTCATTGTGATCTTTGCGAAAAATCATCAAACATTTTAGCTATTTTGTAATAATAGGTTTAATGAAACTGTACTTGACCATAGTACTTAGAAAGTTATTTTATGTTTATGAAGTAAAGTTGTTTATTATTTGCCAGGGATAAAAATCCAGCATTTAATCCAATGGCAAGTGACCCTAACGGCTCTTGGACATCATCAGCTCCCACTATGGAAGGAGAAAATGATACAATGTCAAATGCCCAGAGAAGCACACTCAAGTGGGAGAAAGAGGAGGCCCTGGGTGAAATGGCAACAGTAGCACCAGTTCTCTACACAAATATTAATTTCCCCAACCTAAAGGAAGAATTCCCAGGTAAGTCACGGATATATCACTGCTTACATGTGACCAGCTTTCCCACACGGCACAGGCTTTTTTTGTTCTTGTCTCACTATAACAGAGAGCCTGTGTATCACCATTAATTTTTATCTAGTGTGACTCTGCACAATGTGAAGATTCCCTAGGTATCTAGAAACATCTTGCATTTTCTTAGTCCTAAGCCCGGTACCGATTTGCATATTTTCCAGAAGTTAATTTCAATTAATGAAGTGATTCCAGCTCCTAGCAGTCTTTTTAAATACATGGAAGTCAGTGTTGTGTTATATGTGTAATTGTACAAGAAAATTCCTAGAATAAAAAGCTTATCATTTAATCAGAAGTATTAAGTTAGGCTAAATCAGACTCCATTCTAAGTATTGTTCACATTGAAACTAACTCGGAATTATTTCCCCTTCTTCCCAACTGTCTAGCCCATTTGAAAAAAGCAGATGGTACAGTGGTACCATTTTTGAAAATTCTCATTAGCAAGAGGATGAAACATTTGGAATAATGTCACTTACAGAATATTTGTAAGCAAATGCTCATTTAGTATCTTGAGTTCATGTTGCAAGACAAACTAGGATTTGAAAAGGTCACTTAAGCTTTGTCTTGCAATAGTTTCCCAGCTGTCATATAGCTCTTTTAAATTACTAGAGGAGTACTTAAAAGTGGATTTTTTTATGGATGACCCCTGTCTTTTTTGGTTTGGCCACCTTGTAGTACTTTATATATTATTCATAGAAATAAATGCTACCTTATCTAACAAGAAAAGTCAGTGGTTTAATGCAGGGCTGTCTGTTAAAGCAGTATACACATTCTTCAAGGGTTTTTTTTTTGTGTGTGTGTTTTTTTAACCACAGTTTTATTTGCTGCTTAGAGATGAGTATATCTGGTTCTATTAAGTCACTTAGTGTCAGTGTAAAAATTGTCCTTAGATTGGAGCTGTAGGTTTCCTTTTTTTTAATGTAATTTTCTTTAATAGATGTACTGTGTGATTCTAGAACCTCATGAAATACCGTGTTAAGGCTGTTGGTCTGCAGCTGATTTCCATTTTCACTGGCTATTTCAAAGCTTTCTGTTTATAAATATGGACAAAAGCATTTCTACATTTATTGCTAACTGTTGATCTCACCCACATTTCATTTTGTGTACTGTCCTGACACTGAGTTCATAGAAGGGGCTTGAAATCATTGCTTTTCCGTATCTTTGTTGTGCACAAGTGCTGATGAGATGCTTATTTTTAGTAATGATTACTTCCTTTTGGTCAACTTGATAGAATTCTCTTGAGTACAGATGTTTTCCAAAACGTTTAGCTTTGGTCCTGGTAGCATCTTACATGGTTGAGGGAAGTTATTATGTTTGGCTTAACTTTATCTTGGCTGCTTAGAACTTTGATTTAAAAACTTCCCAGCTCCACCGGTGAGATTGTTAATGAGGCAGCACTCCATTCAGAAATATGTTTGGTCTGCTGTGTGCCAGGAACTTTATACCATACAAAGAACTAAATACAGGACTATCATTTATGAAAATATGGGCAGAATAAGTTTAACTGTTAGCAGTTTATCAACCTTTTGATTAAGACGCATCATTACCGTGGTTCTGTGAATGTGTCTACTGTGTTCTTTTGTTGCAGACTGGACTACTAGAGTGAAGCAAATTGCCAAGCTGTGGAGAAAAGCAAGCTCACAGGAAAGAGCACCATACGTGGTATTTAAAAAAACTCACATGTATCATGCCTTCAGACACAATACGTGAATCTTATTATTATCGTCTTAGGTTCATAAAAAGATTTCCCATTCCAAAAAACATATGTTAAATACTTGTACAACTAATAAACAGCTTTGTTTTATAGTGTTTTCCTAACTCACGATGTCTTAATATAGAGGGTGACATTTTCATAAGCTGGTTAATAGAACCAGTATGTTGAAGATTGAAATCACTTATCCTAGGAGCGTGTTTAACTCATTTCACTTTTAAATTGTTTTATCTCTTCGAAAGAGTACTACATTTTGCAGCCACATTAATGTGCCTCAGTTTCTTCCACAATAAGCTCTTTTTGTATTAGGTTTAGTAGAGGATTTTGAAAGAGGTATACCTGGACACCTTTAAGGAGCTTTTGAAACATGGACTTGGCCAGGAATTATTAGGGTATTTTATAAGATTCACAGTTCAGATGGTGACTTATTTTCTCCCAAAGAGCCAAATTAAGATTGTCAACTGGATCCAAATCCTTGCTTTCATTTGAAAGCATATGATATCTGCATTACCGTTTTGAAAAATACATGTACTTATTTTCTACTTTGATCTTCAGCAGACATACTGTCAGTGATAATGACTGCTTGGATCAAGCAGAAAATTTTGGTGGGGGGATGTGTTGATGATGCTTTGCTTTGTTTTACCTTGACTGGCAGAGGTAATGGCAGGATATTTTTAATATTTCTCAATGATTTTTCTTTTTTTAACGTTAAGCTTCAGGTTCCAGATTTTAGATTTGGAGGATTGATTTGGTATTTTCCTTTTCTCTAAATTGAGAGAGATATTAATCGTTCCATTTTTGAAGAGTCTGTTACAAAAATTAGGATTGAAAATATTAGATTACACCTGGGTTCTCTAGCCTGGTTCAAATAGAGAGATGGAAATATGTCTTCAGTTGAAACATGCCTTATAAAAGGGAAAAGTGGGGTAGTGTCCAGATCTTTTCACACAAGAGGCTGTAAGTTCTCAAGATTAATATTTCAACTGTTTACAACTATTTAACCCAACTTTTTCTTGCTTTTGTATGATAAAATTTGCCATAGTTTTATTTAATTTTAACATATACTGGGAGATAATTTTCTTCTCCTTTTTTCAAAGCAAAAAGCCAGAGATAACAGAGCTGCTTTACGCATTAATAAAGTACAGATGTCAAATGATTCCATGAAAAGGCAGCAGCAGCAAGATAGCATCGATCCCAGCTCTCGTATTGATTCAGATCTTTTTAAAGATCCACTAAAGCAAAGAGAATCGGAACATGAACAGGAATGGAAATTCAGACAGGTGTGTGTTTCTGTTTCTTTAAGAATTGGCTTTTTAGGACTTCCCTAGTGGTGCAGTGGTTAAGAATCCGCCTGCCAATGCAGGGGACATGGGTTCGAGCCCTGGTCCAGGAAGATTCCACACACCATGGAGCAACTAAGCCCATGCGCCACAACTACTGAGACTGCGCTCTAGAGCCCACGAGCCACAACTACTGAGCCCGCCTGCCTAGAGCCCGTGCTCCACAACAAGAGAAGCCACCGTGATGAGAAGCCCGCGCACCGCAATGAAGAGTAGCCCCCCGCTCGCCGCAACCAGAGAAAGCCCACCCAGCAACGAAGACCCAACGCGGCCAAAAATAAAAAGATAAATAAATTAATTAATTTAGAAGAATTTGCTTTTTGAGAAAAGAGCTGTTTATGATATAGTTTCAGCTATAGTTCTTACTACAATATAAAAATTTGATTTAAAATAGACTTTCCTTTCTCAGTAAAATATATTTAAGTTGATTTTGGGAAGTTTTAATAAATATCATAAACGATATGCTGCCGTAGACATTCGGTATACTGTGATGAATAATAGTCTCTCCTCTTGAGGAATTTACAATAGGGGAGCAATCTGGAAACTGACGACATCAAACGAATAAATTTTCTGTTGCTGTTCCCCCCTGCCCCGTGACAGCTATATTCTTCCTTAGCCGTATGATTGTTTTTTTCTTTCCTATTCCAACAGCAAATGCGGCAGAAAAGTAAGCAGCAGGCTAAGATTGAAGCCACCCAGAAGCTGGAGCAGGTGAAGAACGAGCAGCAACAGCAGCAGCAGCAGCAGCAGCAGCAGCAGCAGCAGCAGCAGCAGCAGCAGCAGCAGCAGCTGGGCCCTCAGCCTCTTCTGGGGCAGTCTGGCTCGGACACGCCGAGTGGCGGCATCCAGAGCCCCCTGACCCCGCAGCCTGGCAATGGAAATACGTCTCCTGCACAGCCCTTCCATAAAGACCTGTTTGCAAAGCAGCTGCCCGGCACCCCCACTTCCGCGCCATCAGATGACGTGTTTGTAAAACCGCAAGCTCCACCCCCTCCTCCGGCGCCGTCCCGGATCTCCATCCCAGAGAGTCTGTCACAGGCTCAGGCTTCTCAGCCGCCTTCCCCACAGATGTTTTCCCCTGGATCTTCTAACTCCCGGCCGCCATCTCCAGTGGATCCTTATGCGAAAATGGTTGGTACCCCAAGACCACCTGCTGGGGGCCATGGTTTTTCCAGAAGAAATTCTGCACTGGTGGAAAACTGTGCACCTTTACCGTCCGTATCTAGGCCCACTCAGATGAGCGAGACAACAGCAAGTAGGCCATCCCCAGTCAGAGATCTATGTTCTTCCTCCACAGCAAGTAGTGACCCCTATGCAAAGCCTCCAGACACACCTAGGCCTGTGATGACAGATCCATTTCCCAAACCCTTAGGCCTGCCCCGGTCTCCTGTAGTTTCGGAACAAACTGCAAAAGGTCCTCTAGCGTCTGGAACCACTGACCACTTTACTAAACCGTCGCCTAGGGCAGATGCGTTTCAAAGACAACGGATACCTGATCCATATGCTCGACCCTTGTTGACACCTGCACCTCTTGATAGTGGTCCCGGACCTTTTAAAGCTCCAATGCAGCCGCCCCCATCCTCCCAGGACCCTTATGGGTCAGTGTCACAGGCACCGAGGCGATTGTCTGTTGACCCTTATGAAAGGCCTGCTTTGACACCACGACCTGTAGATAACTTTTCTCATAACCAGTCAAGTGATCCATATAGCCAGCCTCCCGTCACCCCACATCCAGCAATGAATGAATCCTTTGCTCATCCTTCAAGGGCTTTTCCCCAGCCTGGAACCATATCAAGGCCAACATCTCAGGACCCATATTCCCAACCTCCAGGAACTCCACGTCCTATTGTAGATTCCTATTCCCAGCCCCCAGGAACATCTCGCTCCAATCCAGACCCCTATTCTCAACCTCCTGGAACTCCCCGGCCCACCACCATCGGCCCGTATAGTCAGCAGCCACCAGCCCCAAGGCCGTCTGCACAAGCAGACTTATTTGTTACATCTGCAGCTAATCAGAGACGTTCTGACCCACGTGCTCACCCTCCTGGAACACCGAGACCTGGAATTTCTGTTCCTTACTCTCAACCACCAGCAATACCGAGGCCAAGGATTTCAGAGGGTTTTACTAGGTCCTCAATGACAAGACCAGTCCTCATGCCAAATCAGGATCCTTTCCTGCAGGCAGCACAAAATCGAGGAGCAGCCTTACCTGGCCCTTTGGTAAGGCCACCTGATGCGTGTTCCCAAACACCCAGGCCACCTGGACCTGGTCTTTCAGACACTTTTAGCCGTGTCTCCCCATCTGCCCCTCGTGACTCCTATGATCAGACTCCCATGACTCCGAGATCTCAGTCTGACTCTTTCGGAACAAGTCAGGTTGCCCACGATGTCGCTGATCAGCCACGGCCTAGATCAGAGGGGAGCTTCAGTGCACCTTCCAGCTCACCCATGAATTCTCAAGGCCAGCAGTTCTCCGGTGTGTCCCAGCTTCCCGGACCTGTACCGACCTCAGGAGTCACCGATACACAGAGCACTGCAAACATGTCTCAAGCAGATACAGAGAAACTGAGACAGGTAAACAGGTTGAATGTTCTCAGATGTTTTAAGTGTGTTATTTGAGAATGCTGTTCATCTTATCAAATTGAGTAATTTATGTACAGCTGTTAAAGTCAATCTTTTCTGTAGAATTGGTCATACTGCGAAGAAGAAAAATGAAATTGGTAAAATCAACACTGATGAATTGGGCTTATTCTTTTATCTAATTTCAGTTTTCATGAGTTGGTAGGGGAATTCTTAAATATGAAAGGTTCAGTTTTGTGATAGTTGTATGGCAAGGAAAAGGACCCAAATCATCACTTTATTTTTTATAACCGATTGAATATTTAAGTGTAGCTAGTGTTTTATCATACTTTGAAATATTATGGTATTTTAAACATTACCATAGTCAAGAATCCGAAGCATTGAGACTTAAAAAGCTATTACTTTTTAAAAAGTCCCGGTCATTTTTTATTTCTTTCCGTTCAGCGACAGAAGTTACGTGAAATCATCCTCCAGCAGCAACAGCAGAAGAAGCTGGCAGGTCGACAGGAGAAAGGGTCACAGGCCCCAGGAGCAGTGCCTCATCCGGGGCCCCTGCAGCACTGGCAGCCGGAGAGTGCCAGCCAGGCTTTTACTAGGCCTCCCCCGCCCTATCCTGGGAGCATCGGGTCCTCCATTGGCCCTCCTCTAGGACCTAGATATGCTGCTTTCCCAAAAGACCCGCGTGGACCCTGTACTCCTGATGTTACTGGTATGGGGATGAGACCTCATGGATTTAGGTAATGCGTTTAGTTTCTTGACATTTAAATAGCTAATAGAAGGGAATATGCACGACTGAAATTATTTTGTTTGGGACCATTTTTTAATTGTATAGTTAATTAACAATGTTGTGTTAGTTTCACGTGTACAGCAAAGGGATTCAGTGTCATATATATATATGTGTGTATATATATACATATGTATATATATTCTTTGAAATTACTCTTAATCAAGAAGTTTATGCTGTTTTTTACTTTTTGATCCCTTTGAGATGTGATCAACATTATTTTTCACTAATGAGAGGTCGTGGGTTTTTCTTTAAACCCCTCAGTACCCAACAGAGCGTAAAAGCACTCCGTTTGTTATTAAATACTGACTGTACTAGCCTTACGTCACAGCCACAGCGATGGAGTTTATCCTACCAGTCAAACCTTTAAAATGTAACTGCCCTATTCCTTCAAAGCCTACTGTGATGTGATGAGTGAGAATTATTCTCTCCTTAGATTTTTAATTTTAATTTACATGGTAAATATTTGTGGAAATTTCAAAATTGAAAGGATGTTTTCCTGTAGGAATTTTTTGTGATGAGTGGTTTCCATCTTTGAAGTGGCTAGTAGAACAATCAAAGCCAAATGTAGGCCTGAGTTATAATAAGGATTATATTATAACATAATAATATTTCTTTAACATATGCTTTTCATTTTATCAGGTATAATTTTTAGTCTAATACCTACCTCCATGTTAAAGGTTTACCCTTGTTTTCCTTTTCTCTTTCTCCTTTTGCCTGTTGCTATTTTTTTTTTGGTTTTTTTTTTTGGAAAAAATTACATTACAATTTTATTATTGTAAGCAAATTAAATTCCAAAGGAAATACTTTTAGAAACAAAAAGGTTGGAATTTTGGAGTCAATCTTCAGATTTTTTGTGGTAATCCTGGTAGGATTTTTAAAGATTGTCAGACATACGCAGTCTGCTATCTTTTTTTTGTTTCTTTGTTTCTGCTTTATAACAAAGTGAATCAGTTATACATATACATATGTTCCCATATCTCTTCCCACTTGCATCTCCCTCCCTCCCACCCTCCCTATCCCACCTCTCCAGGCGGTCACAAAGCACCTAGCTGATATCCCTGTGATATGCGGCTGCTTCCCACTAGCTATCTACCTTACCTTTGGTAGTGCATATATGTCCATGCCACTCTCTCGCTTTGTCACAGCTTACCCTTCCCCCTCCCCATATACTCAAGTCCATTCTCTAGTAGGTCTGTGTCTTTA
This sequence comes from Pseudorca crassidens, assembly GCF_039906515.1. Taxonomy (NCBI): domain Eukaryota; kingdom Metazoa; phylum Chordata; class Mammalia; order Artiodactyla; family Delphinidae; genus Pseudorca; species Pseudorca crassidens. Next base: position 101,972,519 of record NC_090303.1, on the reverse strand, counting down.
TTCCTGTCTTACCCCTGGGTTCTTCATGACATTTTTTTTTCTTAAATTCCATATATATGTGTTAGCATATGGTATTTGTCTTTCTCTTTCTGCCTTACTTCACTCTGTATGACAGATTATAGGTCTATCCACCTCATTACAGATAGATCAATTTCATTTTTTTATGGCTGAGTAATATTCCATTGTATATATGTGTCACACCTTCTTTATCCATTCATCCGATGTTGGACACTTAGCTTGCTTCCATGTCCTGGCTACTGTAAATAGAGCTGCAATGAGCATTTTGGTACATGACTCTTTTTGAATTATGGTTTTCTCAGGGTATATGCCCAGTAGTGGGATTACTGGGTCATATGGTAGTTCTATTTTTAGTTTTTTAAGGAACCTCCATACTGTTCTCCATAGTGGCTGTACCAATTCACATTCCCACCAGCAGTGCAAGAGTGTTCCCTTTTCTCCACACCCTCTCCAGCATTTATTGTTTGTAGATTTTTTGATGATGGCCATTCTGACTGGTGTGAGATGATATCTCATTGTAGTTTTGATTTGCATTTCTCTAATGATTAATGATGTTGAGCATCCTTTCATGTGTTTGTTGGCAGTCTGTATATCTTCTTTGGAGAAATGTCTGTTTAGGTCTTCTGCCCATTTATGGATTGGGTTGTTTGTATTTTTGTTATTGAGCTGCATGAGCTGCTTATAAATTTTGGAGATTAATCCTTTGTCCGTTGCTTCATTTGCAAATATTTTCTCCCATTCTGAGGGTTGTCTTTTGGTCTTGTTTATGGTTTCCTTTGCTGTGCAAAAGCTTTGAAGTTTCATTAGGTCCCATTTGTTTATTTTTGTTTTTATTTCCATTTCTGTAGGAGGTGGGTCAAAAAGGATCTTGCTGTGATTTATGTCATAGAGTGTTCTGCCTATGTTTTCCTCTAAGAGTTTGATAGTTTCTGGCCTTACATTTATGTCTTTAATCCATTTTGAGCTTATTTTTGTGTATGGTGTTAGGGAGTGATCTAATCTCATACTTTCACATGTACCTGTCCAGTTTTCCCAGCACCACTTATTGAAGAGGCTGTCCTTTCGCCACTGGACATTTCTGCCTCCTTTATCAAAGATAAGGTGACCATATGTGCGTGGGTTCATCCCTGTGCTTTCTATCCTGTTCCATTGATCTATCTTTCTGTTTTTGTGCCAGTACCATACTGTCTTGATTACTGTAGCTTTGTAGTATAGTCTGAAGTCAGGGAGCCTGATTCCTCCAGCTCCGTTTTTCGTTCTCAAGATTGCTTTGGCTGTTCGGGGTCTTTTGTGTTTCCATACAAATTGTGAAATTTTTTGTTCTAGTTCTGTGAAAAATGCCAGTGGTAGTTTGATAGGGATTGCATTGAATCTGTAGATTGCTTTGGGTAGTAGAGCCATTTTCACAATGTTGATTCTTCCAATCCAAGAACATGGTATATCTCTCCATCTATTTGTATCATCTTTAATTTCTTTCATCAATGTCTTATAATTTTCTGCATACAGGTCTTTTGTCTCCTTAGGTAGGTTTATTCCTAGATACTTTATTCTTTTTGTTGCAATGGTAAATGGGAGTGTTTTCTTGATTTCACTTTCAGGTTTTTCATCATTAGTGTATAGGAATGCCAGAGATTTCTGTGCATTAATTTTGTATCCTGCTACTTTACCAAATTCATTGATTAGCTCTAGTAGTTTTCTGGTAGCATCTTTAGGATCCTCTGTGTATAGTATCATGTCATCTACAAACAGTGACAGCTTTATTTCTTCTTTTCTGATTTGGATTCCTTTTATTTCCTTTTCTTCTCTGATTGCTGTGGCTAAAACTTCCAAAACTATGTTGAATAAGAGTGGTGGGAGTGGGCAACCTTGTCTTGTTCCTGATCTTAGTGGAAATGCTTTCAGTTTTTCACCATTGAGGACGCTGTTGGCTGTGGGTTTGTCATATATGGCCTTTATTATGTTGAGGAAAGTTCCCTCTATGCCTACTTTCTGGAGGGTTTTTATCATAAATGGGTGTTGAATTTTGTCGAAAGCTTTCTCTGCATCTATTGAGATGATCATATGGTTTTTCTTCTTCAATTTGTTAATATGGTGTATCACGTTGATTTGCGTATATTGAAGAATCCTTGCATTCCTGGGATAAACCCCACTTGATCATGGTGTATGATCCTTTTAATGTGCTGTTGGATTCTGTTTGCTAGTAGTTTGTTGAGGATTTTTGCATCTATGTTCATCAGTGATATTGGCCTATAGTTTTCTTTCTTTGTGACATCCTTGTCTGGTTTTGGTATCAAGGTGATGGTGGCCTCATAGAATGAATTTGGGAGTGTTCCTCCCTCTGCTATATTTTGGAAGAGTTTGAGAAGGATAGGTGTTAGCTCTTCTCTAAATGTTTGATAGAATTCGCCTGTGAAGCCATCTGGTCCTGGGCTTTTGTTTGTTGGAAGATTTTTAATCAGAGTTTCAATTTCAGTGCTTGTGATTGGTCTGTTCATATTTTCTATTTCTTCCTGGTTCAGTCTTGGCAGGTTGTGCATTTCTAAGAATTTGTCCATTTCTTGCAGGTTGTCCATTTTATTGGCATAGAGTTGCTTGTAGTAATCTCTCATGATCTTTTGTATTTCTGCAGTGTCAGTTGTTACTTCTCCTTTTTCATTTTTAATTCTATTGATTTGAGTCTTCTCCCTTTTTTTCTTGATGAGTCTGGCTAATGGTTTATCAATTTTGTTTATCTTCTCAAAGAATCAGCTTTTAGTTTTATTGATCTTTGCTATCGTTTACTTCATTTCTTTTTCATTTATTTCTGATCTGATCTTTATGATTTCTTTCCTTCTGCTAACTTTGGGGTTTTTTTGTTCTTCCTTCTCTAATTGCTTTAGGTGCAAGTTTAAGTTGTTTATTCGAGATGTTTCCTGTTTCTTAAGGTGGGCTTGTATAGCTATAAACTTCCCTCTTAGAACTGTTTTTGCTGCATCCCATAGGTTTTGGGTCGTCGTGTCTCCATTGTCATTTGTTTCTAGGTATTTTTTGGTTTCTTCAGTGATCACTTCATTGTTAAGTAGTGTATTGTTTAGCCTCCATGTGTTTGTATTTTTTACAGATCTTTTCCTGTAATTGATATCTAGTCTCATAGCGTTGTGGTCAGAAAAGGTACTTGATTCAATTTTCTTAAATTTACCAAGACTTGATTTGTGACCTAACATATGATCTATCCTGGAGAATGTTCCATGAGCACTTGAGAAAAATGTGTATTCTGTTGTTTTTGGATGGAATGTCCTATAAATATCAATTAAGTCCATCTTGTTTAATGTATCATTTAAAGCTTGTGTTTCCTTATTTATTTTCATTTTGGATGATCTGTCCATTGGTGAAAGTATAGGGTGTTAAAGTCCCCTACTATGAATGTGTTACTGTCGATTTCCCCTTTTATGGCTGTTAGTATTTGCCTTATGTATTGAGGTGCTCCTATGTTGGGTGCATAAATATTTACAAATGTTATATCTTCTTCTTGGGTTGATCCCTTGATCATTATGTAGTGTCCTTCTTTGTCTCTTCTAATAGTCTTTATTTTAAAGTCTATTTTGTCTGATACGAGAATTGCTACTCCAGCTTTCTTTTGGCTTCCATTTGCATGGAATATCTTTTTCCATCCCCTTACTTTCAGTCTGTATGTGTCTCTAGGTCTGAAGTGGGTCTCTTGTAGACAGCATATATATGGGTCTTGTTTTTGTATCCATTCAGCCAATCTGTGTCTTTTGGTGGGAGCATTTAGTCCATTAACATTTAAGGTAATTATCGATATCTATGTTCCTATTCCCATTTTCTTAATTGTTTTGGGTTTATTATTTTAGATCTTTTCCTTCTCTTGTGTTTCTTGCCTAGAGACGTTCCTTGAGCATTTGTTGTAAAGCTGGTTTGGTGGTGCTGAACTCTTTTAGCTTTTGCTTGTCTGTAAAGGTTCTAATTTCTCCATCAAATCTGAATGAGATCCTTGCTGGGTAGAGTAATCTTGCTTGCAGGTTTTTCTCTGTTGCTCTGTTTTGTATTTATTTGTAAATTGCCTTTAGTTTTTTCTAGAATGAGGTACAATATAAATAAAAGTATTTGTATAATTTATTCATTTACTGAATCTTTGCAGATAATGCCTATCATTCTTTGTCTTACTACCCCCAGTCCTCATTCCTTTCTAGCAAATAATAGGTTAACCTGTCCAGGCATCATGCCTTTGTCTTCTCATCTGCAGAGGCCTATAAAGTCTCTCTAGTACACTTCATTAGACGTCCTGCCTTCATTCAAGCATCCCCCCAAATCAGCTTCCTCCGTATCATAGCCTCCCTAGATATAGAAGAAAGAAATGGACTCCTTTGCAACTCCAGTCATATCTGCTGATTTCTAAGCACCTGATTCCATCTGCTTGGTGGCTTTGCTTTGTCTTTGTCTGTGTTATCTGTTAGATCATATGCCTTTAGAGCTCGGATATGGTATTTATTATAGGGTACTTGGCAAATATTTACTTGCATATAGATACTTTATAAGTAGCTGCTAATGGTGATTATTTTCTTTTTGCTACGTCATTGTATTTGGCAACATTAATTTTGTATGTGCGTTTAATCTAAAACTTTTCCTTTTTATCAACCTAACTCAATTCAGAATAATACTTTATATTGACGATATGCTTTTTTAATGTCTTCTTTTAGATTTGGATTTCCAGGAGGTAGTCACGGTACCTTGTCAAGTCAGGAACGCTTCCTTGTACCTCCTCAGCAAATACAAGGATCTGGAGTTCCTCCACAGCTGAGAAGATCTATGTCTGTAGATATGCCCAGGCCTTTAAATAACTCACAAACGAATAATCCAGGCGGACTTCCTCCACATTTTTCGCCACAGAGCCTGTCAGTTCAGCAGCACAACATACTGGGCCAAGCATTTATTGAATTGAGGCACAGGACCCCTGATGGAAGGCCTCGGATGCCCTTCCCTGCTTCTCCTGGCAATGTTATAGAGGCACCTTCTCATCCAAGACATGGAAACTTCATTCCCCGGCCAGACTTTCCAGGCCCTAGGCACACAGACCCCATGAGACGACCTTCCCAAGGTCTCCCTCATCAGCTGCCTGTGCATCCAGATTTGGAACAAGTGCCGCCATCTCAGCAAGAGCAGAGCCACCCTGTCCATTCATCTTCTGTGGTCATGAGGTCTCTGAGCCACCCCTTAGGTGGTGAGTTTTCAGAGGCCCCTTTGTCAACATCTACACCAGCTGAAACAACATCTGATAATTTGCAGATAGCCACCCAGTCTTCTGGTGGTCTCGAAGAAAAGCTTGATTCTGATGACCCATCTGTCAAAGAACTAGATGTTAAAGACCTCGAGGGGGTTGAAGTCAAAGACTTAGATGATGAAGATCTTGAAAATTTAAATCTCGATACAGAGGATGGCAAGGGAGATGAATTGGATACTTTAGGTAATTTGGAAACTAATGATCCCAACCTGGATGACCTCTTAAGGTCAGGAGAATTTGATATCATTGCATATACAGATCCAGAACTTGACCTGGGAGATAAGAAAAGCATGTTTAATGAGGAACTGGATCTTAATGTTCCAATTGATGATAAGTTAGATAATCAGTGTGTATCTGTTGAACCCCCAAAAAAGGAGCAGGATGACAAAAGTATGGTTCCTTCTGATAAACATTCTCCTTGGAAAAAATCCACTGTCAGCAGTGAGATTAAAACAGAAGTACTGTCTCCAGATTCTAAAGGGGAAACCAAATGTGAAAGTGAGAAAGGTGACGAGGGTAAAGATGCTGTTGACGCTCCCTGCCCACAGGCCCCTGCTCAGACAGACGCGAATGATGGGGAACAAGCTTCTTTGCAGTCCTGTGATGCAGATCTACTTGAGAAAAGAACTAATCGAGAAACAGCTGGCTCCAGCACAAGTGTTCGTGGGTCCACTCCGCTGCCTGCTGAAGTTGTGATAAACTCTTGCAGCATACCTGGATCAACTCCAGTTCTCTCAAGTCTACTTGCTAATGAAAAATCTGATAATTCAGACGTTAGGCCATTGGGGTCTCCACCACCAACTTTGCCGGCCTCACCGTCCAGTCATGTGTCAAGTTTGCCTCCCCCTCTAATGACACCGCCTGGTCATGCTTTGGATAATACCTTGAATTCTAATGTGACAGTAGTCCCTAGATTAAACCATACTTTCCCTCAGGGTGTGCAGGTGAGTCCAGGATTCATTCAGGGTCAGCCAACAGTGCATCGCAGTTTTGGAACAGGAAAGCCTGTGAATCAGACTGTACCTCTGACAAGTCAGTCTGCTGCCAGTGGCATGTCTGGGCCCCAGCAGCTTATGGTCCCTCAGACGGCCGCCCAGCAGAATAGAGAGAGGCCCCTCCTTTTGGAGGAGCAGCCTCTACTTCTGCAGGACCTTTTGGATCAAGAGAGACAAGAACAGCAACAGCAAAGACAGATGCAAGCCATGATCCGTCAGCGGTCTGAACCGTTCTTCCCTAATATCGGTAGGAATTCCTCGGAGTTTCAGAAATAATTACTGTGGGCATGGGGTGGGATGCAGTGCTTACAAGATTTGTGTATTAAATTACATGTGGACTAGAGCACTGAGGGTTGTATTTCTGTTCCTCCTTCAGCTTTGAAATGAACGTGATTAAGAGTTTTAGATTCCTCCCAGGTACATCAAGAGATTCAAAACTCTGAGTTTCAGACTTTCTCAAGTCTGTCTTTTATGGGATTGTTTAATAGAAATAAATCTTTTTTAGTTCCTGACTTCTAACCATTATTACCATGTATTTTCAGAGTCACTGAAAGGTGAATTTAAAGCAACTCTGCTAGGAGTAAACTTCTTACTGTCCTATTATGCACAATGAATGCTTGGCATTTTTTTTTTTGTTATATGAAGCTCTTTAACTTCCAATAGCTTACTAATTTGGGGAACGCCCCCCCCCCAATAGAACAGCAATGCAGTAAAAAATACCTGCGTGCCTCTAAGAGAAAGAATTAGCAATCAAAGGACACATGTCCAAGGAATGCTTTCTTCTAAACAGTAAAACTGACCTTCTGTCCTTCGTACATTACCAATTCCATCATATTGGTCCATTTCTTTTTTATTTATATGCAAAGAGGTCTTTTGTCAGTAGCCTATGTTTCTTGTAAGAAATTGATACATTTTTCTCATAAAGAGCAATAACCAATTTAGTGGAATTCCTTAGTATTGGTAATAACTGCAAATTCTCATTCATGATGGAACATTACTAAAGAAGCAATTCTGCTTAGAATTGTGAAAGTTTGGGTGAAAGGAATTGCATTGCTTTAGATTACTGGTATAATCTCTGTTACATTTGACAAGCACCTTGTTTTGATTCTTGCAGTACTAACGTATTAAAAGTGTGGATCACTTAGGTGGGATTAAATTCAGGATGAGGTTCTTGCCATCTCATAATTCCTTCCTTACCTGGTATAGGACCTATAAGAGTGATTATTAAATAATAAGGAATAAGAGTCTGTAAGTTACATAATGTTTGTGATAGTTATGTTACCTTTTAGTGTCACTTGAACCAAATACTATGAAATAAGTAACTTTAAAATATATTTCTCCTTTAGATTTTGATGCAATTACAGATCCTATAATGAAAGCCAAAATGGTGGCCCTTAAAGGCATAAATAAAGTAATGGCACAAAACAATATGGGCATGCCACCAATGGTTATGAACAGGTAGGTGAAGATGTTTCTCATTCTTACTGTGCATCAAGAAGTGCATGCAATTATTACTGGTTACTAGAAGGAGCGTATAGTAACTCAAAACTTGTATTCTAGGAATATGAACAATAAATATTTCAGTTGGTTGTGATGTCAGCTGAATATGATCAAATGCAAAATGCTGTACAAATGTAAAGGTTAAGTTTCCATTCGTTTCAGGGTAAACATAATAAAACATCATAGAATGGTTTGAAAGATTGACTTGATTAAGCAGGAAGTCCAAAGTATTGAAGTGTATGCCTGTTTGCATACCTTTAGAATAGTTAATGCTACCCAGAAGCTGCATGGGACAGAGTTGCTTCATCCTGAATAGGTGAGGATGGAAGGATAGGCAGGAAAACAGAAAGTAAACTGTTCTGTGCTGAGAACAAAAGGTAGTTTATTTCAGCCTGGGACTATTTTTTATTCCATCAGAGGACATTTGAAAGTTAGCATTTGGAAACTTTGTAAGCCTTTCCACTATTAGCAGAAAAAATGGAAAATTATACATTAGAGAAGATTATGAGTTATTTGAGTATCTGGATTTCTGAAATTAGGTATTTACACCCCCTAAGGGGTATTAAATAACCACAGGTAGTGTTTCTTAAGTTTTGCTCATGGACCATCATCAGAATTATGTGGTAGTTTTTTTTAAAAAATGCAGGTTCATTTACTCAACCACAAACCTACTGAATCAGAATATCTGGAAATGGTGCTTGTATGTCTGTAGTTTTAGTGAGCGCCATGGGCAATTCTTACGCACATTGCTGTTTGAGAACCTCTTTCAATAGAGTAGGCATAGAGCCTCAATTTAGCTTAATTATCTTGTTGAATGTGGATGATTATGGAATTGAATATGAAATCTACATGAATTTATGATAAACATGATCTTTCAAATAAATTGGGAATCCTTAAAGGTGCTTTGTTGAGATACTTTGGAAATGGTTAAGAAGCATTTTGTTTGTTTGTTTTTTAAATTAATTTATTTATTTATGTCTGCGTCAGGTCTTTGTTGCTGCGCACGGGCTTTCTCTAGTTGCGATGAGCGGGGGCTACTCTTCGTTGCGGTGCGCAGGCTTCTCATTGCGGCGGCTTCTCTTGTTGCGGAGCACGGGCTCTAGGCACGCGGGCTCAATAGTTGTGGCTCGCGGGCCCTAGAGCGCAGGCTCAGTAGTTGTGGTGCACGGGCTTAGCTGCTCTGCAACATGTGGGATCTTCCCGGACCAGGGATGGAACCCGTGTCCCCTGCATTGGCAGGAGGATTCTTAACACACTGCATCACCAGGGAATTCCAAGAAGCATTGTTGAGATCAAAGAAGAGATTGTAGTTTCTAGTGATTTTCATTATTTTATTATTTTTTTTTAAATACATTTGATGTGTTTCTTAGTCTGTTGCAGCTGTTAAACTTAGCGATGTTCAAATTGACCATTCTTGGCAGTGAGAGCTTATTCTAGAAGGCTCCTCAGTTTTTTTAAAAAAATTATTTATTATTTAGTTTTGGCTGCATTGGGTCTTCGTTGCTGCACACGGGCTTTCTCTAGTTGTGGTGAGCGGGGGCTACTCTTGGTTGCAGTGCACGGGCTTCTCATTGCGGTGGCTTCTCTTGTTGCAGAGCACAGGCTCTAGGCGTGCGGGCTTCAGTAGTTTTGGCTTGTGGGCTCTAGAGCGCAGACTCAGTAGTTGTGGCACACAGGCTTAGTTGCTCCGCGGCATGTGAGATCTTCCTGGACCAGGGCTTGAACCTGTGTCCCGTGCACTGGCAGGTGGATTCTCAACCACTGCACCACCAGGGAAGTCCTGATTTTCATTATTGCACAATGTCTATTAACACTATTTCTGTGTCACGGGGCTTCTTAACTTTTTTATGTCTTGAACTTTTTTGACATCCCAGTGAAGCCTGAACTCCTCAGAATATTTTAATGCAAAACCAAAAACATTGGTTTTACAGAGGAAATCAATTATATTTGAAATATAGTTAACTTAAATATAAAAGTTACAGCATATGGTGCTTCTCTAATGCATTAATAAATTTGGCAGTAAGTCTAATAACTACCATAATTTCAAAATAGTGATGAACTTAAATGACCTATTAGGTATGTGCAACAACTTTTGCTATGAAAATAATGCGAGTTCTATTGGTGCAAAGTCACAGTAGTGCTGATAATATTGTAGTTTGCTGAGCATAGTCAAAATAGAAGGGAATGCTAAATTTAATTCTGTACGTACTTTAAAATATGCACCTGAGAATCGGAACCCCTGCTCCTTCAGCATCATGTTTATATCACTCAGGTACACTGATCTGTTAGTCATCAGGTGTGTTGTTAGCCCTTCTGCTGAGCACTTTGAAGAAGTAGAGGTGATGGTCCTTCCTTCAGGCGGTGTCATAAGTTGACTGAGGGTGATAGCCAGTGAGTGCTTTTGGGATTATGAGATTATTCCACACCAGGGCTGTAGTGGAGCCAGGGGGTAACAGATGAATCAAAAGCTGAGTAAAAAAATTAAAAAGCATATGTTCCAAATGATGATAGTACTCAGATATTAAGGTACAGTGTTTGATAAATAATTTGCAAAATATAATCTTGTTATGTTGATGCATTTGGTAATTCTAGGGGCAGTGTTTTCATCAAAGCAGTAACGTTTCTGTGAAGTATTTAATTAGAGTAAGTAACGTTTTGCCAGATATTTTGAACCATATAGACTTTCTCTTGGTCAGTGACCAGGTGTTGCTTTGCTTTAACATTTAGATATAAAAATGTATGAAACTTTTTTTCTTTTATTTTTTTCACATCTTTATTGGAGTATAAATGCTTTATTTACAATGTTGTATTAGTTTCTGCTGTACAACAAAGTGAATCAGCCATATGCATACATATATCCCCATGTCTCCTCCCTCTTGAGCCTCCCTCCCACCCTCCCTATCCCACCCCTCTAGGTGGTCACAAATCACCGAGCTGATCTCCCTGTGCTGTGCAGCAGCTTCCCACTAGCCATCCATTTAAAAAAATGTATGAAGTCAGAATGGCCATCATCAAAAAATCTAGAATCAATAAATGCTGGAGAGGGTGTGGAGAAAACGGAACCCTCTTGCACTGTTGGTGGGAATGTAAATTGATACAGCCACTATGGAGAACAGTATGGAGGTTCCTTAAAAAACTATAAATAGAACTACCATACGACCCAGCAATCCCACTACTCAGGCACATACCCTGAGAAAACCATAATTCAAAAAGAGTCATGTACCAAAATGTTCATTTCAGCTCTATTTACAGTAGCCAGGACATGGAAGAAACCTAAGTGTCCATCAACAGATGAATGGATAAAGAAGATGTGGCACATATATACAATGGAATAGTATTCAGCCATAAAAAGAAATGAAATTGAGTTATTTGTAGTGAGGTGGATGGACCTAGAGTCTGTCATACAGAGTGAATTCAGTCAGAAAGAGAAAAACAAATACCGTATGCTAACACATATATATGGAATCTAAGAAAAAAAATAAAAGGTCATGAAGAACCTAGGGGTAAGACGGGAATAAAGACACAGACCTACTAGAGAATGGACTTGAGGATATGGCGAGGGGGAAGGGTAAGCTGTGACAAAGCGAGAGAGTGGCATGGACATACATACACTACCAAACGTAAAATAGATAGCTAGGGGGAAGCAGCCTCCTAGCACAGGGAGATCAGCTCGGTGCTTTGTGACCACCTAGGGGGGTGGGATAGGGAGGGTGAGAGGGAGGGAGATGCAAGAGGGAAGAGATATGGGAACATATGTATATGTATAACTGATTCACTTTGTTATAAAGCAGAAACTAACACACCATTGTAAAGCAATTATACTCCAATAAAGATGTTTAAAAAAATGTATGAAACTTCTTAATTAAGATACATCTTTTGTTTTAGGATGCAAAAAGTTTTTGTAAGCTACCAACTTTTTTTTTTTTTTTTTTTTTTGCGGGCCTCTCACTGTTGTGGCCTCTCCCGTTGCGGAGCGCAGGCTCAGCGGCCATGGCTCACGGTCCCAGCCGCTCCGCGGCATGTGGGATCTTCCCGGACCAGGGCACGAACCCGTGTCCCCTGCATCGGCAGGCAGACTCTCAACCACTGCGCCACCAGGGAAGCCCCCAACTATTTTTAAATAAAGATTGGAATAAATAGTTTTAGTACATAAATTCTAAGAAAATTGTCTTCATTATATTTTTCATCTAAAAGGCTTGAGTTAATTTTAAGGTATAATGAGACATATAACAGCGTGGAACCTCTGGAACAGCCTCATTGACATCGCTGCCCCACTCATCACTGTGGGGAAAGTTACTTAATCTCTCTGAATCTTCCTTTTCATCAAAACTAAAATGAGGGTAGTAAGAATCCACACTTCACAGAATTGTGTAGTGAGGTTGGGACACAAAAAACAGGGCTTTAGTAAATGTTTTTGATGAGGAAGACACTGCCATTACTCTTCTTCCCTGGAAGAGAAAATTGTTAAGCACTTAAAAATAATGTTAGTTCCAAATGCTTCTCATTTGATGCTTAGTACTTCTTTTTCACAGGTTCCCCTTTATGGGCCAGTCCGTGACTGGAACACAGACTGGTGATGGCCAGACTCTCCTTCCACAGGCAGTTACTCAGGTACCGCTGCTTGTAACTAGTCACTTAAGAATGCACGTTTTCCTGTGTCTCTCGCTATTCTTTATGGTGAGGCCTCTTCCAAAAAATAGTAGAAGTCCTAGAACACAGCCAGGATGTACCAGTATTATCAGCTCAGCAGAAATAAAGACATTTTATTATTTTTTAAGGGAAAGGCAAAGTTTAAAAATTGACAATTTCTGAAAAGGATCTACATTTTTAAGGGTAGAAGGTCACTTGGAGGGAAGCCAAATGCTTAGGGTTTGGGGGTTTGCTTTTATTTACTTTCAACCCCACAGAGATATTTTCATGTCCTGCATTTTAGAATTCATTCATTACATTTAAATGTAAAACTGCTATAAAATGTAGAAAATAATGATTATAATCATTTTATTTAGATACGGATAGTCATGTTCTACAGTTTATTCCTTGGAATAATTTAGTTTTTGAAATATTTACTGTTCACAATAATCAGCTTTAAAAAGTGTAAATATTTAGTGTCAAGCAATATCCAGGAAAGTAGAACTGCTCATTTCATATTGTGTTTTCTTCTTTTTTTTTTTCAAGTATCTGCCAGGGTGGGGGGAGGAAAGAGAGAAGCTGCCTATTTTCTTTATGTCTTTCTGGCACTTTCTTCTTTACCCTGCCGGTTAACGCTTCAGGTTTATTATGCTGATAATTGTATTCTTTTGATTAAAAAAGAGAGACCATCTGACACAATGGAAAAGCATAGGCTTCATAGCTGAGTTTTAAAATAATCTGAGTTCCACTATGAGTTTATTGTGCAACTTTGGGCATATTTTTTAACTTCTGTTTCCTGATCTGTTAAATGTTACACCACCTGCTTTGCAGTATTATATGGTTTACATGTAGTGTATTCTGGGTGCTGGTATCATTTTTAGAAATTACCTTATATACAGCTCATACCTAACAGAATTTGTGACAACTCAGTAAAACCTTTTTCAAAGTTAATTCTGTTTATCAGGCTGTTGCCAGGGAATTGTGAGATGATAACTATTTGGTCTCCCTGGAAGATATAAGACATTTAATGAGAAAATAAGAGTAACATTTTTAATTAGTATATATTTGTTTTATTATTTGTGTCTGTTAGAGATATTGGTTTTTGTTCATAAATAACTTTGTGTTGTGGAGTGGAATTCAGTAAATCTGGAGCCCATGTTTCAGTCTTAGTTGCAGAAGAAACCAGGTAGATTTCATCAAAAAGTGGGGTTCTACACGGATCTTTAGCTAAGTATAATACTAACACTATTTGATTTGCCCTGCTATTATATCTCTGATGAATAACCCCTTCAGACATATTTGTTTTTCAACTGAAATCTAGCAAGTATAGTAGTTCAGAGATAGTTTAAAATGTTCAGAAATTAAGTTGTCACCACAAAATTCATTCTACTTTTTATAAAAATGAAAGTTTTAAAGATGTCATAAGAAGTTAAAGTTCTTTTCCCTCTCCATTTCTTTTTTTCTATTTCATTTTTTAAACCTTTTTTTTCCCCTTGAACTGAAATGTGGAATAAACCTATTTGTAAATTTTACTTATTTTAGGATGGCAGTATAACACATCAGATTTCTAGGCCTAATCCTCCAAATTTTGGTCCAGGCTTTGTCAGTAAGTATAAATCTAATTAGTTACCTGTTCTCTGGGGATTGCTTGTTTGCACTGTATTTGTGTTCTTTTAAAATCTTGGAGTTAGTTTAGGTATGTTATTTTAAGCCGAAGTGCCCTGTCTTCTATTAAACATCACTGCCCTATTTGGCATCTTTTCCTCAAGGCATGTATTTCATTCCTTTTTTTCTGTGCATGAATAATTATGGTTAGAGATAAATATTTTAATACAGAAAGATCATCTTCCCCGTTCTCTTCAGTGTTGCTGCTATTTTTTGTATATAGATTGGGCACTTTACAATCTGTAGAATTAAACCACTTCTTTTCTAATGACTGTCTGCCTAAGTGACAAGGACACTAAATGGGAACAACAAAGGGAGATAAGCTGGGTTAGCAGCATGGTGTGAAGTCAGGGCTGCAGGATGCCATTGACCCTTTCTAGTTACTTTCAGGGGTCCCAAGGTGGTTCAGGATAGCGTTTAAAGTTCTCCCCAAACTGAACCTTTCTGAAATCTTCAGACTGTTTAGCTAACTTTTTTTTCACCATTATTTTTCATTTTGCTCACCTCTGCTCTCCTGGTTCCAGAAACCAGAAAGGCTTTCCTTGCGGTAGGTCTCATTCTACCAGAAGCAGAACTTCTGAAATCTTGTGAAAAAGCCTGTTCTGAAAAATGCCCTTCAAATTTGGTAGACTAGATTTCAAGTTCATACATGTACTGGAACTTCTGGGTTTAAGAACAAACCCAAAGTCTGACCTTTTGAAATTACCCCTGCACTAATTATTATAATTTGCATACATATTCGCATTAAAAACAAGTAAACAACTGTAACCAACTGGCTTTTTCTGGCTTTATTGTGCCCATTGGCTTTGGTTGGATTCTTATTGTATGACAATATTCTGTTATCATTGATGTAATTTTTCAGCTAATGTCCTTCTTGGAATTGTATTTATTTATTTCTTTGTCTTAAAATGAGTCAAAAAGGTATATTCTGAATTTCACAACCATAAGGTGACTTTTTTTTTTTTTTGAACTTGGCATCAGTGAAGTAAAGTGCCCTTAAAGAATTAAGAAGGAATATTGCTACAAGATGAAGAGATACAACTATTTGGGGAGATATTAATGACAGTCATACAAGTAGAGAAGATTTTACTTGATTAATGGCTTATTTATAGACGTATAAATGACGAAATTCATAAAAATTACCAATGTTTTTAACTTACGGATTTCCTCTATAAAACAGACTTCATTTTGGTCCTTTCTAAAGCTTTCTAGGTTCCCTCCCTCATAGTTTAGGACATACTTTCACCATTTAGAAATAGGGGAAACCCATAAACTTAGGGAAATTAGCATGGGAAATGATACCTAATCCATGCTCTGGACCTTAATAGGTTATGTCTTACTTTGTCTCTTCAAAATCTGTAAAGTTGAATTAATCAAATACAAATATAGTTCAATATATAGTTTGGCTTATGGGTTAGAGAATTTGATAGTTTAGTAGATAAATAGTGTTCCATTAGATAAGTCTTTTGCTTTTCAAAGATTGGGTTTATAATATTTATAAGTATGAAGTTAGCCTGTGTCCTGAGAACATGCATTCTTTGGTTTTCTTATATATTTTTCTAAAATTTTATACTTTATATAGTTATTTACTATTATGTTTTCAAAATATCTATTACAAGGTCATGATGAAAATGTTTCCTTACAAAATGGATTTGTGTAACTTATATTGGACTCTTTAGAAAATTAACACAGGTGAATTTTAATTTTTTTCCTCAGATGATTCACAACGTAAACAGTATGAAGAATGGCTTCAGGAGACCCAACAGCTTCTTCAGATGCAGCAGAAATATCTTGAAGAACAAATCGGTGCACACAGGAAATCCAAAAAGGCCCTTTCAGCTAAACAACGTACCGCCAAGAAAGCTGGGCGTGAGTTTCCAGAAGAGGATGCAGAGCAGCTCAAGCACGTCACTGAACAGCAAAGCATGGTTCAGAAGCAGCTAGAACAGGTAACAAATAGGTTTGCAAAATAGAAGCAGTTGTTAATGCATAGAATGTTTTGGTCTGTCATTGATTAATTGTAAAGGATTTCGATTGGTGTTAAATGGCACACAGAAGTGCACTGTCAAAGTGACAGCTCTGAGACCTCTTACTAACTGAAGAAATAACCCCTGTCCTTGCCCCAGAGTCGTGGTCACACAGCACGTACTTTGAGTAAGCGCCACTGATGAGATAAGTTCTCATAAACTGTTTTCATGCTGGTATAGCTAATACAGCTGGGGAAATTCAGTTACGTTCCCTGTTCTGAGAAATCACTGTGCAGAGTCTTAGCTTTCCTGAGGACAGCTCATGGGGAGATCCTAGGCTTTCTACTTGGAGTTGACCTTTGCTTTGCCATGTCCTTTGGTTCCTTAGTTTGTAATGGAATTTCAGATAGAGCATTTGAATCATTCTGGTGGGGTTTTTCTTGTTTTTTTTCCCCATAGTATGTTTTTATTAGTATTCCTTCTCAATATCATTTTGGTCTTAAAGTACATTGGTGTATCTTATGTAAAGGACTCATTCCTGAAAAATGAGATCATTTTGCTGTTACCTTCCATTATGAGCCTGATGTTTTTGAAAATGCACATACTGAAATATCAGTTATACTCAAGAAGAAGTAAAATTTAAAATTTTTATTTAGTGTTCAAAATGTGTTAAGTGGCCACTCCTAGTTACTCAATGAATTAAAAACTTAGGTTCACACACAAACCTGTACACAAATATTGACTGCATCTCTAACACACTCACCAAAAACTGGGAACCCCTGGACTGTCCTTCAGTATCTTGACTGTGGTGATGGCCACACTAATCTCTACCCATGTTAAAGTTCATAGAATTGTACACCAAAAAAGGTCAATCTTGCTTTTGATTGTCAATTTAAATCTTACTCCCAATGTTAATAGTGGAAAGGGAGGAATTCAGAGCAGATTGAATCAGTAAAAATCACAGAAGTGCTTTCTGTGTAGTGAACACAGTTACATGCCCCGTCTTACCTGACGTTCTCTATAACCTTATGAACAAGGTAGTATTATCACCATGTTACACATGAGGAATCTGCTGAGTCATTGTGGAGGTAGGTGACATAACTGATCATTGGAGTAGGGATTTCAACTGAGGCGTTTTATCTCCAAGCTATAGCTATCACAATAATGTCCCAGCAATAAGCTGATTACAGTATGATTTCCATTGTTTAAAACCAAGAATGAGATGTGTCCTTTCTCTTTAAATTTACTTTCTGGGGCCGTGTTTATTTCAAGTAAAAATGCTTTTAAGGGTTTCTTTATAACTTATTTTTAGCCTTTTTATTGCCTTCTGGTATTTTTATATAAATTTTTTATGACGAGGGCCTAGCTTTTTTGCATATCCATGGATCAAATCCTATTTAGAAGGTAATACTATACTTGGAAAATAGGACACATCATCTGCTACAACATAGTTGCCAGCAGTCCAGTGTAATCTTATTAAGACAAGCAATTCATGACAACGTTTTTAAGAGAATTTTAAAATGTCACGGCAAAGGCGTGGATCACCACATTCTGTATTCCAGTTAGTGTTCTGGTGCCTTATGTGTGTTCATACTCATTCGCCAGTCTGATGGTAATTCCTCAGTTCTAGGTAGTAAGCCAGTCAGGAAAAAGAAGAAAAGAAGTAGGAGTTGCCACAGCTACAGGAAAAGAGACCAGAACCATTATGTGCAGAGAATATGCTAGTCTGCCTGGGAAACTGTTGAAAATAAGTTGAAAACCTGTCAGAACTGGCTCAGTGTACTAGTACAGTACACAAAAATTGAGTGCTTTTGGAGGGTATGTACATCATCTTGCACCCCTTTCTCCCAGCTCCCTAAGTGAGCTGGTGTGTCCTTAGGACACAGGTTGTGTCTTCATTGAGGTTGGTCTGTAGTGTCTGCCCATGGGGGTACAAAGACTTTCGGGGATTAATTAACTGACATAAGTCAGTCATTATATTAGGAGCCTCTTAGGAACTGTTCAAAACATTACCTCAGAGCTTTTACATATTTCAGAAATTATAATTTGAATACGTTACCCATTAAATTCAAGGAGTTTTATTACCAATCTAGTCTTTTTAACCTGGAGGGGAGGGTGTGGTATATGTACAGGTAATTCATCTTGTCTTAACATGTTGTACACTTTTGTATACTTAAGAAATGAAATCTTAACACGTTTAAATGGTTAAAGTTTGAGTTAAATCTCACGGTTAGTCTAACCTTATATATTAATGTAACTTCTAAAGAAGTTAACAATTAGCTGATTCCTGTGTAGCCTTTGTTTATGGTTTTATTTTTATATGTAGCTTAGTTTATGACTCAGAGAAAGATTTTCTTAAATATTTATTTCAGAAAAATGTTTTTCAAATTTGTTTTTGGTATTTCATATTCAGAAACATGCTATTATTGAAAAGCTTGGCAGTTTTAGTTGATCAGTCCTTCCTTTCTTTTTTTTTTCCCCTTGGTGATTTCTGCCATTGCCTAAGCAAGATATTTTTGCCTCTGCCTGATCTAACTGCGTTCTCTATAACCTCCACCATAATCGTCAGCCAGTGTTTTTATTTGATACCCGTAGCACATATAAACGAGTAAGATTTAATTTTGCTCTTCCAGATTCGTAAACAACAGAAAGAGCATGCCGAGTTGATTGAAGATTACCGGATCAAGCAGCAGCAGCAGCAGCAGCAGTGCGCCATGGCCCCGCCCACCGTGATGCCAGGTGTCCAGCCCCCATTGCCCCTGGTGCCAGGTGCCGCCCCGCCCCCCATGAGCCAGCCCAGCTTCCCCCTGGCGCCACTGCAGCTACAGCACCAGCAGCACACCGCGGTCATTCCCGGCCACACGAGCCCTGCGGGAACGCCCAGTTTGCCCAGTTTCCCTGGGTGGCAGCCTCCCGGTGCTCCTTCCCGCCCCACCCTCAACCCTCCTAGGATTCAGCCTCCAGTGGCCCAGTTACCAATAAAAACTTGCCCCCCAGCCCCAGGGGCAGTGTCAAATGCAAATCCACAGAGTGGACCGCCACCACGGGTGGAATTCGATGACAATAACCCCTTTAGTGAAAGTTTTCAAGAACGGGAACGTAAGGAACGTTTACGAGAACAGCAGGAGAGACAACGAATCCAGCTCATGCAAGAAGTAGATAGACAGAGAGCTTTGCAGCAGAGGATGGAAATGGAGCAGCACGGCATGATGGGCTCAGAGCTAAGCAGCAGGACACCTGTGTCCCAGATTCCATTCTACGCTTCTGACCTGCCTTGTGATTTTACGCAACCCCCAAGACCCCTTCAGCAGCCTCCGCAGCCGCAGCAGCAGGCGGGGCCGGTTTTACAGCAGCAGAACCTACAGCAAGGGTCTATTAATTCACCGCCCACCCCGAATTTCATGCAAACCAGTGAGCGAAGGCACATGGGACCTCCCTCGTTTGTTCCTGACTCACCGTCAATTCCTGGTGGAAGCCCAAATTTCCATTCTGTGAAGCCGGTACATGGAGGTGTTCCTGGGGCCAGCTTCCAGCAGTCCCCGGTGAGGCCTCCTTTTACACCCGCTTTACCTGCGGCACCTCCAGTGGCTAATAGCAGTCTCCCCTGTGGCCAAGACCCGGCTGTAAGCCGTGGACAGAGTTACCCAGGATCAGCCCCATCTCTCATTCAGCTGTATTCTGACATAATCCCGGAAGAGAAAGGGAAAAAGAAGAGAACAAGAAAGAAGAAGAAAGACGACGATGCGGAATCTACCAAGGCACCTTCTACTCCCCATTCGGATGTAACTGCTCCACCAACCCCGGGTGTCTCGGAAGCTGCCTCTGCTCCCGCAGTGAACACACCCGGCGAGCTCCCTCAGCAAGGAGAACCCGAGGCGGCGGAACCGGGCGGCCTATCACCTCCTGACCCGGCAGCGGGCCCGCTGCGCACAGAGCCAGAGAACGAACTGCCCAGCGGTGACTTCGCACGAGGGACCCCAGGTCAACAGACCTGTGCGAGTTCAGAGGTGGATAAGCGCCCCATCGACGCGCCTGCCCCCTCTGGGGAGATGAAACTGGAGTCAGCTGAGCCGGAGCAGCGCCCGGGCCCAGATGGGCCTGAACTGGAGGAGCGCCCTGGGGATCGGGCCAAAGAAAGGGCTGTGGCCGGCGCTGCCTGCCCGGGGCAGAGTCCTCCCCGACCTGCCGGCGCTCCTGCTGCCAAGGGAGATTCAGGCAATGAGCTTCTGAAGCACCTGCTGAAAAATAAAAAGGCATCTTCCCTTTTAAATCAAAAACCGGAAGGGAGTTTTTGTTCAGAAGACGATGGTACAAAGGATAACAAACTGGTTGAGAGGCAGAACCCAGCCGACGTGGTAAGTGTGGCTCAGGAGAACAACTTGCTTTTTTCCCCTTTTATTTTAAATTATGGTTACAACAGATTAGTGCCAACTGCTGTATTGATTTCAACGCTATCTTTTATAACCTTTTTACTCTGGAGTAAAAAACCGCAGACCTCATGTTTTGGTTTATACCTATAAACTATATCAGGTAATAATTTGTTTACTGTATCTTTCAAAAATCAGAGAGCTGTAGGGTCATGCGTTTCATACGTAACATATTCCTGTCAGCTGATTATCACCACATTGAGTTGATCTAACTAAAACAAAGAAGTAAACATCTACATGTCCTAACTGCAAATAGAGTGCAGTTTCCATTAACCTCTTTGAAATATAGAAAATAGCTCACGCACCCTGTTAATACCCTTGGGGACTCTCAGGAATAACCCATATTGGGAATCTATTCTGTTGCAACGTATTAATACTTTATAGAAACACAGTTTTACAGGTAGATGCTATTTTATCTTTGTGGTTTTCCATGTGTCGATATTTTGCCCTTTTTAAGTTTTTAAGTGTTAGACTTCTTTTTTTTTTTGGCTGCGTTGGGTCTTCGCCGCTGCACGCGGGCTTTCTCTAGTTGCAGCGAGCGGGGGCCACTCTTCGTTGCAGTGCGCGGGCCTCTCCTGTTGCGGAGCACGGGCTCTAGGCGCACAGGCTTCAGTAGTTGTGGCATGCGGGCTCAGTAGTTGTGGCGCGCGGGCTTAGTTGCTCTGCAGCACGTGGGATCTTCTAGGACCAGGGATCGAACCCGTGTCCCCTGCATTGGCAGGCGGATTCTCAACCACTGTGCCACCAGGGAAGTCCCCTTTTTAAGTTATAGAACATTGGATTTGCTTTTGTTTTTTCATTTGATGAAGAACTTTGTTGTAAATATACCTTTACAAGATTCGATCCCCTGCATTTCAGTGAACTTCCTTGACATATTTCCCAAACTGAAGTTTTCTAGGTTGTAGGAATTGGTTAACTTGTTTTATCTTTCAAATGCTACACTACCTTGGCTATTGTGTTCATAAAGCTTTCCCTATAGTGCTTCTCAAATTAGATTTTAAATTTTTCATTTTTTTAATTGAATGAGGTGGAGTGCTATATTTAGTTGTCCAAATTTGCAGTTTTAAGATTGTTAGTGAAGCCATTTGTTTAGCAAGTATTGGTTTACTCTTTGTTTTCTCTTATTTGTCTGATTCGGTAGAGGTTGAGTGGTAACCCCATAGAGTCATGTAATTTTTGTAAATTGTGGTGGTGGTAACTTTTTCAGTCACATTTGTCATCAGCAAATAGGCCTGATCTCTAGCTACTTTGTCCATTGCATCCTCTGCCCCTAGGAATACCAGGCTGCTTGCAGTCCCTGAGTGTCCTTCTGATTTTACCCTTCCATATATGGCCATATGCTGCTATTTCTGCCCTTCTTTGTTTTTTTTTACATCTGGCCAATATCTGTATCTTTTAAGACTCAGTTCTGGAATCATCTTCCCCAGATACCTTACTCAGCTCAGCCAGTCTCAAATAAGTGGATGCCCATGTGCTTACATAGCAGTTTCTCTAGTACCACTGAGCATAGACGGCTCCTTGAAGGGTGTAGACGGCGTCCTGAGCACCTTTCTGTCTCTATGCCTTTCTATCTCAATACCACATAGTTGGTACTCGGTGGAGTGAAGTTAGGTCCTAATATTAGTGATTATATATAAAAAAATATTTATATTGGGTGTTATGATAGAAAAAGGGATGAGATCAATCAGTATATGTATAAATGTTTGGACTATGTCACATGTTCTCATACCATCTGGGAGGGCAGCAAGGGGCGGAGGCCCTGGATTACTAGGGGTGATGCCTTCTTAACCACATTCTAGGGGTTACAACTGTGCTCAGCGCTTGCCCTGAGGTACGGCAGGCACAATTATTATTCCCGTTTTACAAATGATGAAATTCCTTTACTTTCTAGTCACACTTAAGGCAGAATTGTTGTGGCAGTAGCTGGACAGGCCCAGTTTGTCCTCCGTGCTGAGGGCATGTGTTTTCTCACACATAAGCTGGCATTAGTTGTAGTGTAGGGGTAAAGCCTTGGGAGGCTTTGAGAGCTCGCATCACTCAGCTTGCGTCAAATCCACGTTCCGTCTCTTTCCAGCCTGCAGCCTGGGCAGGTCAGGCTTTCTGAGCCTCAGTTTCCTCATCTGTAAAACAGGATTAATAATGCTCCCTGTTACTGGGTTGCCACAGGGATTAAAGGAATTAGGGTACACCTTGTGCTTGTGATATTAATAAAAGGTGGTGCATACCCATGACTACCAATGACATATCTAGGAATCTGGCAAGAGGAACGTAAAATTCTAATATGTGCAAAGGTGTGACCACATGAATAGCTAATGAATGACTTTATCTTTACTAATAGATAAAAATGAGAGAAAACAACCTAAATCCACTAGTGTAGTTATTGATTGGATTATTGTTTCTGTATATATCTGAATATACAGATTTTTTGCAGCCATTAAAATTTGTTACGTATGAAAGTTTAATGTCATGGGGAACAAACCACGTCAAGTTTAAAAGGCAACCACCAGAATAAAAGAATACTGAGTGTGATTCATTGTGTGTTTAGCAAAATACATGTAGGCATAGATAAAAGATCGAAAACAAATACATTAAAATGTGAACTATTCCTGTCTCGGGCAAACTTTTGGATGATTTTTAATCTTTTGTGTTCTTCTGTAATTAAAAGTATTCTTTGAACTGTAGTAATAGCTGCTTTTTAGGGAAGTTGTGAGGATTGGAGAAGTCTGTTCAGCACTTACAGTGCCTGACCCTGCTGCACACCTAATAAGCGGTTGCATTGTTCTTCTCTTATAAGCCGGTAAGAAGTGCTTGGGCCTTGCTCTGTGCTACTCAC